>NC_134092.1:114303337-114935694 GCF_000715075.1 Nicotiana tabacum
ATAACACAAAAATTTGATTAAGAGCTCGGTAGAAGGCGAAATTTGGAGAGATTTTCGGAGGAAGTTTTTGGGTAATGTTTATTAAATCCTTTATGGTTATATTCCTCTAATCTATGGTTGATTTCATCATTTAATTTCGCATTTGGGGTGAAAAATTGAGAAAGAATCTTAGGCCGAATTTTGGGGTTTTGATCGAGATTTTGGTATCGGATTTGAGCAATTTTGGTACGAGTAAACTTGTGAGTGAATGGGTGTTAGTATTTTGTGACTTTTACCTGATTCCGAGACGTGGGCCTTGGGTGACCTTTTGGGAGTTTTCCCTAATTTCACGCTTTAGCTTCGAATTAATTAGCTAAATTAGTTACTCATAGTTATATTTACATTATGCAATTTATTTGAATAGATTCGGGCCATTTGGAGTCGGATACTCATGGCAAGAATGTGTTATCGAGGTGATTTGAGCGGTTCGAGGTAAGTGGCTTTCCTAACCTTGTGTTGGGGACTTTCCCCTTAGGATGTCTTGATATTATTTGGTGTGTGGGAGTCGTGTACGTAAGGTGACGAGTACGTACGCGGGCTGTTATTGCAAAAATCCTGTTTATCCTTTTTAAATCATAAATTTCTTCTCTTATTAAATTACACTACTATGCTTAATTGTTTAGTACAGACTAGAAAAGCACACTTACGTGTTTTAACTGCCTATTTGACATTCTGTGCGCCATGCTTAGTTAAATTCCTATTTTCCTTGTCTATGTTCAGTATAAACTGTATAACTCGATGCCATACCTGCCATTTCATCTTGCGTTGCATATTTACTTTGGGACTACGAACGTATTCCGGGAGATACCCTAGCACTGCATATTTACTTTTGGACTACGAACGTATTCCGGGAGATCCCCCAGCACTGCATATTTACTTTGGGACTACGGACGTATTCTGGGAGATCCCCCATGTACTGCATATTCATTCGGAACTGCGGGATGGTATCCCGAGAGATTCCCCATTGTGTTTACTTTGTTCTGAGCCGAGGGCTCCCTTAACTGTTAAATTTTCAAAAATCTCTTTAACTGTGTCACCATAAATTTTACTTATATCTTTTACTGTTTAATTTATTATATTTACTCCGGTAGGGTCTTGACCTGACCTCGTCACTACTCGACCGAGGTTAGGCTTGGCACTTACTGGGAACCATTGTGGTGTACTCATGCCCTTCCCTGCATATGTTTTCGTGTGCAGATCCAGGTGTGAGCTATCGGCCTCGGGGTTAGTACGTGCTGCTGATTTTAAGAGACTTCAAGGTACTACTGCTTGCGTCCGCAGATCTTCGGAGTCCCCTTCTACTCCCTCGCCTAGAGACTTTCTTTATTATCTTCAAACTTTTGTATAGAGCTACATAGATTATAGCAGCTTGTGACTTAGTGATATGCCGGGTCTTAGAAAATTATTTTGTATATGCCGAGTGGTACTACTCTTGGCTATTTATAATATGTTATTTATTTTTAAAATGTTGTGTTTCTTTATATTTTTCGCAATATTAGGCTTACCTAGTCGTAAAGACTAGGTGCCATCACGACACCTTACGGAGGGATAATTTGGGTCATAGTTGGTATCAGAGCACTAGGTTCATAGGAGTTGCGAGTCACAAGCCGGTTTATTAGATTCTCGTGGATCGGTGCGGAGACGTCCGTACTTATCTTTGGGAGGCTATGTAACTGTTAAGAATAATCATATTTCTTTGATTTCCTTGTCGTGCGAGTTATTGACACCAGAAATTGTAAGATTCTATTCTATTCTTTCTCACAAATGGTGAGGACCCGTACTGGGAGGACCGATGATCAGGCACCCGAGCCCCCTATCAGAGCCACCAGAGGCTGGGGTCGGGGTAGAGGACGACCACGCGGTGTAGCCCGAGCACCTACGAGAGCTGCGTCAGAGGATCCCCCAGCAACTCTAGCTGGAGGGCCAGCACCGGAGATCCTTATTGCTACTCCATCCCTCCAGGAGACTTTAGCTCAGTTCCTGAGCATGTTCAGCTCTCTGGCTTAGGCTGGACTATTTCCGATAGCTCCCGCTACATCTCAGGACGGGGGAGGGGCACAGACTCCCACAGCCCGCACTCTTGAGCAGAGGGTCCAGGTTGATCAGGCCCTAGAGTATATTCCTATGCCCCCAGTGGCTCCGATTTAGCATGAGATCAGGGTAGCTGCTTCTGAGGCAGAGCAGCTCAGACTTGAGAGGTATATGAAGTACCACCCACCTACTTTCAGCGGATTAGCTTTAGATGATGCTCTGGGGTTTCTTGAGGAATGTCATCGTATTCTCTACACTATGGGCATTGTGGAGACAAGTGGGGTTTCTTTCACCGCTTTCCAGCTTAAGGGAGCGGCACATCAGAGGTGGCGTGCCTATGAGTTGAGTAGTCCGGACAAGGCAGCCTCACTCACTTGGACTCAGTTTTTAGAGATGTTCTTGCGTGAGTATATTCCTCAGAGCCTCAGGGACGCCTGGCGTGCAGAGTTTGAGCAGTTGCGTCAGGGTGCTATGACTGTGTCAGAGTATGCAGTCTGTTTCAGTGAGTTAGCTCGCCATGCGCCGGCTCTGGTTGCTACAGTCAGAGAGAGGGTTCATTGCTTCATTGAGGGACTCCACTCCAGTATTCGGACCAATATGGCCAGGGATTTGGAGATGGACATCACTTATCAGCAGACAGTGAGCATTGCCAGGAGGGTGGAGGGTATGTTTGCCCAAGACAAAGAGGAGAGAGAGGCTAAGAGGTCTCGAGAGACTGGTTATTATTTAGGAGCTCGTGCACCACCAACACGCTATGGTAGGGGTTTTGTGAGTCGCCCTGTTCATTCAGCTCTTCCAGCAGCCAACGGTGTTCCAGCTCCTCCTAGACCTCAGGAGCCCTATTATGCACTGCCAGTATCCAGTATGCCTCCTACTCGAGGTGCTATTACCGGCCATTCCAGTAGGCCAGGTCCGAGTCAGTCTCAGCCGCTGCGTCCTTCGAGGGGTTGTTTTGAGTGTGGTGATACTCGTCACCTGGTTAGAGATTGCCCCAGAGCCAGAAGGGGTGCACCTCCACAGACTTATCAGCCTTCACGTGCTCCATCGGGTCCTCCGGCCATTCTTCCAACACCAGCTGCCACCCCACATCCTCAGCCAGCTCGAGGTAGAGGTCGGGGAGGTCGAGGTCACCCTAGAGGGGGAGGCCAAGCCAGGTACTATGCCCTTCCAGCCCGTTCAGAGGTCGTTGTTTCAGATTCAGTCATCACAAGTATCGTCCATGTCTGTCTTAGGGATGCATCAGTATTATTTGACCCAGGCCCTACGTATTCATATGTGTCTTCTTATTTTGCTCCACATTTGGGGATATCTCAGGATTCTTTTAGTTCCCATGTTTATGTATCTACTACTGTGCGAGATTCTCTCGTTGTGGACCGCATATATCGGTCGTGTTTGATTTCTCTTTGTGGTTTTGAGACCAGAGCCGATTTGTTATTACTCAGTATGGTAGATTTTGATGTTATCTTGGGCATGAACTGGTTGTCGCCTCATTATGCTATTCTTGTAAGACCGTGACGCTGGCTATGCCAGGTTTGCCGAGATTAGAGTGGAGAGGTACCTTAGAGTATACTCCCCGCATGGTCATTTCATTTCTTAAGGCTCAGCGAATGGTTGAGAAGGGGTGTGATGCGTATTTAGCCTATGTGAGAGATGTCAGTATTGATACCCCTACAGTCGAGTCAGTTCCATTAGTGAGGGACTTTCCAAATGTGTTTCCAGCTGATCTTTCGGGTATGCCGCCCGATAGAGATATTGATTTCGGCATTGATTTGTTGCCGGGCACTCAGCCCATTTCTATTCCTCCCTACCGTATGACTCCTCCTGAGTTGAAGGAGTTGAAGGAGCAGTTGCAGGAGTTGCTTGATAAGGGCTTCATCAGGCCTAGTGTATCACCTTGGGGTGCTCCGGTCTTATTTGTGAAGAAGATGGATGGTTCTATGCGTATGTGTATTGATAATCGGCAGCTGAACAAGGTTACAGTGAAGAACATATATCCTTTTCCTCGCACTGATGATTTATTTGATCAGTTACAGGGTGCCAGGGCATTTTCCAAGATTGAATTGCTTTCTGGCTATCATCAGTTGAAGATTCGGGAGCTGGATATCCCGAAGACTGCTTTCAGGACCAGATATGGTCACTATGAGTTACTTTCCATGTCATTTGGGTTGACCAATGCCCAACAGCCTTTATGCATTTGATGCACAGTGTATTCCGGCCTTATCTTGATTCCTTCGTCATTGTGTTTATTGATGACATCCTGGTATATTTCTAGTCTCGAGAAGATCATGAGTAGCACCTGAGGACCGTGCTTCAGACTTTGAGAGAGAATAGGTTGTATGCAAAATTTTCTAAGTGTGAATTCTGGCTTGATTCAGTAGAATTCTTGGGCCATATAGTGTCTTGTGATGGGATCAAGGTAGATCCGAAGAAGGTGGAGGCAGTGCAGAGTTGTCCTAGACCGTCATCAGCTACGAAAATCCGCAGTTTCCTTGGTTTGGCGGGGTATTACCTTCACTTTGTAGAGGGATTTTCATCCATTGCATCACCTATGACCAGGCTAACCTAGAAGGGTGCTCCGTTCAGGTGGACCGAGGAGTGTGAGCAGAGCTTTCAGAAGCTCAAGACAGCTTTGACTACAACTCCAATATTAGTATTGCCTACAGGTTCGGGGTCCTAGACTGTCTATTATGATGCCTCGAGGATAGGCCTTGGAGCGGTATTGATGCAGGACGGTAGGGTGATTGACTACGCGTCTAGACAGTTGAAGGTACATGAGAAGAATTATCCAGTTCATGATCTCGAGTTAGCAGCTATTGTTCACGCCCTGAAGATCTGGCGTCATTATTTGTACGGTGTTCCCTGTGAGATTTACACTGACCACCGGAGTTTGAAGTACTTGTCCAGGAAGAAGGACCTTAATTTGCGTCAGCGGAGGTGGTTGGAGATACTTAAAGACTATGATATCATTATATTGTACCACCCGGGGAAGGTCAATGTAGTGGCCAACGCCTTGAGTCGCCGTGCAGAAAGTTTGGGGAGTTTGGCATACCTTCCGGCAGCTGAGAGGCCCTTAGCCTGCCAGTTTGTGAGATTGGATATTTCAGAGTCTAGCCGGGTATTAGCTTGTGTGGTTGCTCGGTCTTCTCTTTATGACCATATCAGGGAGCGCCAGTATGATGATCCTCATCTTCTAGTTCTTCAGGACAGGGTTCGGCGAGGTGATGCCAGAGATGTGACTATTGGTGATGACGGTGTGATGAGGATGCAGGGCCGGATCTGTGTGCCCAATGTAGATGGGCTTCGGGAGTTGATTCTTGAGGAGGCCCATAGCTCGCGGTACTCCATTCATCCGGGTGCCACGAAGATGTACTTGGACTTGAGGCAGCACTATTGGTGGAGAAGAATGAGAAAAGATATAGTTGGGTTTGTGGCCAAGTGTCTCAACTGTCAACAGGTCAAATATGAGCACCAAAGGCCGGGTGGATTACTTCAGAGGTTAGAGATCCCAGAGTGGAAGTGAGAGCGAATCACCATGGACTTTGTAGTTGAACTTCCACGGATTTTGAGAAGGTTCGATGCTATTTGGGTGATCGTGGATCGGCTGACCAAGTCAGCTCATTTTATTCCAGTGTTGATGATTTATTCTTCTGAGAGATTGGCTGAGATTTATATCAGAGAGATTGTCCGCCTTCATGGTATTCCAGTATCCATCATTTCAGCCTAGCAGGAGTTCACCTGGTATTCCACATGTCTATGCTCCCGAAGTATCACGGTGATCCAACTAATGCATTGGATTTCAGCTCAGTCCAGTTGGACAAAGATCTATCTTATGTTGAGGAGCCAGTAGCCATTTTGGATAGGCAGGTCAGAAAGCTCAGGTCAAAGAATATTGCTTCAGTAAAGGTCCAGTGGAGGGGTCAGCCGGTCGAGGAGGCAACTTGGGAGACCGAGCAGGATAAGCATAGCCAGTACCCTCATCTTTTCACAATTTTAAGTATGTCTTTATACTCGTTCGAGGACGGACGATTGTTTTAAGAGGGGGAGGACGTAATGACCCGGCCGGTCATTTTGAGAGTTAGAGCCCAGAACCCCTATTAACTACTTTCCCCAAATCTATTTCTGCTATTGTGACTTGCCGGGATGATTGGTTTTGAGTTTCGGAGTGTTTTGGGATTCTTAGTCCCTAAATGAGAGCTTAAGCCTTAGGATTTGGACCGTAGTTGGAACTGTGTGAAGACGACTCCGGAATAGAATTCCATTGGTTCCGTTATCTCCGTTAGGTGATTTTGGGTTTAGGAGCGTGTCCGAATTGTGTTTTGGAGGTTCGTAGCTCATTTAGGCTTGAAATGGCGAAAGTCGTATTTTTGGGCCGGTAGTGGAATTTTTTATATCGGGGTCGTTTTTCAATTTCGGAAGTTGGAGTAGGTCCGTAATGTTGATTATGACTTGTGCGCAAAATTTGAGGTCAATCAGACGTGATTTGATATGTTTCAGCATCAGTTGTAGAATTTTGAAGTTTCAAGTTCTTTAAGTTTGAATTGGAGGGTGATTCATGATTTTAGCGCTGTTTGATGGGATTTGAGAGCTTGACTAAGTTCGTATGGTGTTTTAGGATTGGTTGGTATGCTTGGTCGAGGTCTCGGGGGCCTCGGGTGTATTTCAGATGCTCAACGAGTCATCTTTGGACTTAGAGAAGTGGCAGATTTCTAGTGTTTTATTGCAGAACAATTCTTCATCGCGTTCACGAGAGGTCGCGATCGCGTAGAGCATCTGGGAAAGGCAACGAAGTTGTTCTTCACGTTTGCGATGTTGTTCCCGCATTCGCGAAGGTGTGGGGCCTTAAGCCTACGCGTTCGCGATATGGTCCTCGCATTCGCGTAGAGGAACGGGGCAGAGGAAGCTTCGGGCATTAAGCCTACGCGTTCTCGAAGGAGGAATTTTGGGCCAGTGGAAGATTGTTCATCGCGTTCGCGATCGTGATGTCGTGTTCGTGAAGAAAAACGCACCTGGGCAGAATTTAAGGTTCAAAAATGAGGGTTGAGTTTATAACACAAAAAATTGATTGAGAGCTCGGTAGAAGGCAAAATTTGGAGAGATTTTCGGAGGAAGTTTTTGGGTAATGATTCCTAACTCCTTTATGGTTATATTCCTCTAATCTATGGTTGATTTTATCATTTAATTTCGGATTTGGGGTGAAAATTTGAGAAAGATTCTTAGGCCGAATTTTGGGGTTTTGATCGAGATTTTGGTATCGGATTTGAGCAATTTTGGTATGAGTAAACTCATGAGTGAATGAGTGTTCGTATTTTGCAACTTTGACCCGATTCCGAGATGTGGGCCCAAGGTGACGTTTTGGGAGTTTTTCCTAATTTCATGCTTTAGCTTCGAATTAATTAGCTAAATTAGTTACTCGTAGTTATATTTATATTATGCAATTTATTTGAATAGATGCGGGCCATTTAGAGTTGGATACTCGTGGCAAGAACGTGTAATAGAGGTGATTTGAGCGGTTCGAGGTAAGTGGCTTGCCTAACCTTGTATTGGGGACTTTCCCCTTAGGATGTATTGATATTATTTGGTGTGTGGGCGCCGTGTACGTGAGGTGACGAGTACGTACGCGGGCTGTTATTGCAAAAATCCTGTTTATCCTTTTTAAATCATAAATTTCTTCTCTTATTAAATTGCACTAATATGCTTAATTGTTTAGTATAGACTAGAAAAGTAGGCTTACGTGTTTTAACTGCCTATTTGACATTCTGTGCACCATGCTTAGTTAAATTCCTATTTTCCTTGTCTATGTTCAGTATAAACTGTATAACTCGATGCCATACCTGCCATTTCATCTTACGTTGCATATTTACTTTGAGACTACGAACGTATTCCGGGAGATACCCTAGCACTGCATATTTACTTTTGGACTACGAACGTATTCCGGGAGATCCCCCAGCACTGCATATTTACTTTGGGACTACAGACGTATTCCGGGAGATCCCCCATGTATTGCATATTCATTCGGAACTGCGGGATGGTATCTCGGGAGTTTCCCCATTGTGTTTACTTTGTTCTGAGCCGAGGGCTCCCTTAACTGTTAAATTTTCGAAAATCTCTTTAACTGTGCCACCATAAATTTTACTTATATCTTTTACTGTTTAATTTATTATATTTACTCCGGTAGGGCCTTGACCTGACCTCATCACTACTCGACCAATGTTAGGCTTGGCACTTACTGGGTACTATTGTGGTGTACTCATGCCTTTCCCTGCACATGTTTTCGTGTGCAGATCCAGGTGCGAGCTATCAGCCTCGGGGTTAGTACATGCTGCTTATTTTAGGAGACTTCAAGGTACTACTGCTTGCGTCCGCAAATCTTCGGAGTCCCCTTCTTCTCCCTCGCCTAGATACTTTCTTTATTATCTTCAGACTTTTGTATAGAGCTACATAGATTATAGCAGCTTGTGACTTAGTGATATTCCAGGTCTTGGAAAATTATTTTGTATATGCCGAGTGGTACTACTCTTGGCTATTTATAATATGTTATTTATCTTTAAAATATTGTGTTTCTTTATATTTTTTGCAATATTAGGCTTATCTAGTCGTAAAGACTAGGTGCCATCACGACACCTTACGAAGGGATAATTTGGGTCGTGACAGGCCGCTTGCGGTAATGTATGTCATTTAATGGTTTATGATAAATGATTAAATAGTTCAATTCTGTTATTAACTCAGCATGTGTTTGTCTTACGTAGTCTTGGAGACTAGTTACTATCACGACATCCTAAAGTGCAAAATTGCGGTCGTGACAAGTTGGTATCAGAGCTCTAGGTTCATAGGTGCTACGAGTCATAAGCAAATTTAGTATTGTCTGTACTTATCTTCGAGAGGCTACAGAACTATTAGTAACTACTCCTTTCATTCCTTATCGTGCGACATTGATTCATCTTGAAACATATAATATATCCCTTTGCATCCACTCGTATATGATGTTGCGCGCTCGGTATCAGCTATGCTCCGACGGTTTGTAATGCCGCGGATGGGCTACGAGGGGGCTATAGATGCTCGATCATTGTCTTGAGGTATTGTCCAGACTAAGGATGCGGACATGTTAGTAGATCTTCAATTTTTCAAGTGTGGGATGGAACTGGTTCGTGTATCTGATTGGTATTGTATGAGCTTATGAAGGTTGGTAATTTGGATGACCGGATGTTGTTCCCAATGACTCCGCGCCAAGTAGGGGAGTCTACTATCGACGATCAGATTGCATGGGCAAGTGTCATATCAGTCTTGGGTCTGAGGTATCTATGCAGTGTTAAGGGGTTCCACGGAATTATGCATGACTAAGATCTGAGATTTTCATGGGATAGTGCAGGAAATTGCGGTATATCTGTATCATTACTAAATCTACATTCCAGTATCAGAGAGGTTAGAGAAACATTTTTAGATTCACAGAAGGTCTCTTCAGATCAGAGTGGGTATCTCGGTTGCAGCATTGTTGGGTGCTCTAGAGGAAATACAACAGTTTATGGGTTCTCAGACGACGTGGTTCGTGCTAGGGTCTTCCACAGCGAGCTTTGACTTAGGATCATTGTGTACCGATAAAGGGAAAGTGTTGACCTGAAGACAAGTCGAGGAGGATTAAAAGAAATGGGTCAGCTCGGTGGTGTTGGGTCAGCATAGCAACAAAGTTAACTAGTCTTTTGGTACGGTAGTGCTTCACCGGCGTTCTATGGCAATACTCTTGGGTTTGACGGCTTG
Source organism: Nicotiana tabacum (assembly GCF_000715075.1). Taxonomy (NCBI): domain Eukaryota; kingdom Viridiplantae; phylum Streptophyta; class Magnoliopsida; order Solanales; family Solanaceae; genus Nicotiana; species Nicotiana tabacum. The sequence continues at coordinate 114,313,160 of NC_134092.1, forward strand.
AGTGACTTGGTTGAGTTGGGGAAGTTCAGTTCTGGTGCCTTGGTGATGTGTGGACTGGCCTGGAAGAGTTCTTGATAGTGACGACCACAACTTGAGCTAGATGTCTGCTGCCAGCATAAGGAATGTGTTATGTGTTATGATTTTTGCCTAGATGGGGTCACGAGTTCTAGACAACATGGATGCTTTCAGATGTTTAGAAAAACGCTAGAATTATTTGATACAACCTAAGAAGGGTGCGCACTCCAGAAGGCGCAATGTGTTTTGACTTACAGATGCCTGACTGGTATTACGGTAATCGCTTGGTTGATCGACTGCTGATGTCCAGATTTTTGCTTTATGGCACAAAAAAATTATAGAAGTACTTCTCGCGGGCTAACCGTATGTGAGGAATATGTCAGTTATTTGAGTAGTGTAGTTGTGATCAGATATGGAGATTCTAATATTCTAGGGATTTGAAAACTAAGAGAGTTCTCGAGGCTGATTATTCCATAGTTGTGAACGGTGAAGGTATGTTAAGAGGTTGGCAACTCATGGTATGTACTATAGATATGTTATTGTGGGCTTTTAGTAGGCTATATACCTACTTCGGAAGGATCAAAATTGATTTGGAGGCTACTAGTAGGCCTAATAAGTATGTGTGTTCTAAATCAGGTCAGATTTATCTACTCAGTACAGTTATTGTGGAGGGGTATGTTATCGGTTAGTGGATCATATTCGTACTCTAATATGTCTTATGTGTTACTCTCCTATGCTGCTATGGGTTGTGATCTATTGGTTTTCTACACACCGATGCGGTTATGTTTGGGATTTGTAGCAAAATTCGAGCGAAATTGCTCTTGGTGTGTTGAATGGTTAATTGTGCCTTGGTTATGGTCTTCCTATTTCTGGTATATAGTGATATCCATATCTACATAGTTATGGTCACGTACGCCGTGTGTTTGATGTTGATATGTTTATGGTTATTGATTGTGAGTATCATGGCTCAACATATTCCAGGTGTACCGGTGTCGGATTCGGTCATGCATCGCAGCGGTATTATGCTAGGATATTATCCTTTATGCTTGTTTCGTGTGTTATATTTCCCCTTGTGTGGTGGATTGATAGCATTGCTCTTCGTGGTGGTATCTTTTGAGCTGGCGGGATGGTTTCTTCATTTCCATTCTCTTTCCATCATTGGGTATATTTGAGTTATTATTCGTTGGTGCACAGATTGTATGGTATGTGACTCTAAGTAGGATTTGTGTGACAGGTCGATCAAGTAGCTTGTATTGGATGAGGCAAGGTTATTGGGCCTGAAATGAGTGCCATCAGATTTGATTAAGGTATGTTTGCAAGAATTGTGTCCCTAGTCGGCTTAGATTTTGGCTATGGTTCTTATCGGGCAAGAAAGCTCCATGACTTGTTAATCTGATGGGTGGTTATGAGTTTCTGTATGTTTCTTTCATCATTGGCAGTGTACTAAGTTTCAGAACAAAATTTTAGTTGATATGAGGGTTGTTACCGGCGATGGATTGGTTATCGAGCAGCTATTGCGGTCAGAAGTTATTGCTATGAGTATTTGAGTTATATGGTATATCATGTGATTATGTCTTGAGATATGGTTATGGATTGATACAGCTTGTTCAGAGTTATACGGTGCGTAGATGCAAGAATCGGGTCATATAATGAGTCCCAGACGTTGGGGATTTTGGTTTTAAGGTTTATGGTCTAAGGTTGAAATAAGGATCCTCTGTTAGCTGGTGTGCCATCCTCATAGGCCATTTCCGTCAGTGCTTCACGCATCACACAGTGCTTCAGGGAGTGGTGGTCCTTATGTATCTCATTCGGGGCAGCCAACATACAGGGCACCATCAACTCCTATCAGTGCACCTCCGATTCAGAGCTATCACCGTGGTTATCCGGCCCATTCGGGTTTCAGCTTCAGCAGCCACAGCAGCAGGATGGGTGTTTACAGTGAGGAGGTACTGGTCATATCGGGAGGTTTTGTCCGAGATTGTTGGGCGGCATGCCACAACAAAGTTCTCGTGCCATGGTCTCGGCACTGGTTGTTCCACCGCCCGCTCAGCCAGCTAGAGGTAGGGGTTAGGCAGCCAGAGATAGAGGTAAGGCAGTTAGAGGTGGAGGTCAGGCCGTTAGAGGTGGAGGTCAGCCAGCTAGAGGCCATCCTAGAGACGTATTTCAGAGTGGTGGGGCCCAACCCCGATGCTATGCTTTCCCAGCTAGGTGTGAGGTAGAGTCATCTGACGTCGTTATCACAGGTATTGTTCTAGTTTTCCATAGAGATGCTTCAGTTCTATTTAATCCGAGCCCTAATTATTCCTACGTGTCATCCTATTTTGCTCCATATCTAGTTGTGCCTCGTGATTTTTTGAGTGCTCATGTGTATGTGTCCATGCTTGTGGGAGATTCTATTATTGTAGATCGCGTCTATCACTCGTGTGTGATTACTATTGGGAGTCTTGAAACTAGCATAGATCTTCTACTTCTTGATATGGTAGATTTTGATGTTATCTTGGGTATGGATTGGCTATCACCTTATCATGCTATATTGGACTGTCATGTCAAGATGGTGACCTTAGCCATGGCGGGGTTGCCTCGATTAAAGTGGAGAGGGACTCCTGGCCATTCTACCAGTAGGGTTATTTCTTATGTCAAGGCTCGACTTATGGTCGAGAAAGGATGTCTAGCATATTTGGCCTATGTTCGTGATTAGAGTGCAGAGGTTCCTTCCATGGATTCAGTACCTGTTGTGCGTGAGTTTCCATAGGTGTTTCCTGTAGATCTACCAGGGATGCCACCCGACAAAGATATTGACTTTTGTATTGATTTGGCTCCGGGCACTTAGCCCATTTCTATTCCACCATACCTTATGGACCCGCCAAAAGTTGAAAGTATTGAAGGAGCAGTTGCAAGATTGGCTTGATAAGAGATTCATTAGACCTAGTGTCTCTCCCTGGGGTGCGCCTGTGTTGTTCGGGAAGAAGAAAGATCAGTCGATGAGGATGTGTATAGACTATCTACAATTGAACAAAGTCACTATCAAGAATAAATATCCGTTGTTGAGGATCGATGACTTATTTGATCTGCTTGAGGGTGCCAAAGTGTTTTCAAAAATTGATTTAAGGTCTAGCTACCATCAATTGAAGATTAGGGCATCCGATATCCCTAAGACGACTTTTTGGACTCGGTATGAGCATTATGGGTTCCTAATGATGTCATTTGGGTTGACAAATGCCCCGACAACATTTATGAATTTGATGAACCGGGTGTTCAAGCCCTACTTGGATTCTTTTGTGATTGTATTCATTTATGATATCTTGATCTACTCCCGCAGTCGAGAGGAGCATGAGCAACATCTTCAGATTGTACTTCAGACTCTGAGAGATAGCCAGTTATATGCCAAGTTTTCAAAGTGTGAGTTTTGGTTAGACTCAGTCACCTTTTGGGGCGTGTTGTATCAGTAGAGGGCATAAAGGTAGATCCTAAGAAGATTGAGGCAGTCCAGAACTGGCCTAGACCTACTTCAGCAATAGAGATCCGGAGTTTCCTGGGTTTGGAGGGTATTATTATCGGTTCGTGGAGGGGTTTTCATCCATAGCAGCCTCATGGACTAGATTGACCTAGAAGGGTGCCTCATTCAGATGGTCAGATAAGTGTGAGTTGAGCTTTAAAAAACTTAATACTGCTTTGACTACGGCGCAAGTGTTGGTGTTGCCCACAGGTTCAGGATCCTACACGGTGTATTGTGATGCATCTTGTATTGGGTTCGGTGCAGTATTGATGCATGATGGCAGTGTGATTGCATATGCATCGCGACAGTTGAAAGTCCATGAGAAGAATTACCATGTTCATGACTTAGAGTTGGAAGCCATTGTTCATGCGTTGAAGATTTAGATGCGCTATCTTTATGGCGTGTCGTGTGAGTTATTCACGGATCATCGGAGTCTATAGTGTTTGTTCAAGCAAAAGGATCTCAACTTGAGGCAGAGGAGATGGTTGGAGTTGCTGAAAGACTATGATATCACCATTTTGTATCATCCTGGGAAGGCCAATGTGGTGGCCGATGCCTTGCATAGAAAGGCTATGAGTATGGGTAGCCTTGTGTATATTCCAGTTGGTGAGAGGCCGCTTGCAACAGATGTTCAGGCTTTGGCCAATCAGTTCGTGAGGTTAGATATTTCGGAGCGTAGTCGTGTCCTAGCTTGCACAGTCGCTCAGTCTTACTTGTATGAGCGCATCAGAGAGCGTCAGTATGATAACTTCCATTTGCTTGTCCATAAGGATACGGTGCGGCACGGTGGTGCCAAACAGGTTACTGTTGGATATGATGGGTTTTTAAGGATGCAGGGTCGTATTTGTGTGCCCAATGTGGATGGGCTTCATGAGTTGATTCTTGAGGAGGCCCATAGTTCCCGGTATTCTATTCAACCGGGTGCCGCCAAGATGTATCAGGACTTACGACAACATTATTGGTAGAGGAGGATGAATAAGGATATAGTTGTATATGTAGCTCGGTGCCTAAATTGTCAAGAAGTAAAGTATGAGCATTAGAGGCTAGAGATTCCTGAGTGAAAGTGGGAGCGTACCACTATGGATTTTGTTGTAAGACTTCCATAGACTTAGAAGAAGTTTGACGTGATATCGATCATTGTGGACACGTTAACCAATTTGGCACAGATCATTCCAGTGGTAGTTACCTGTTCTTCAGAGCGGTTAGTTGAGATCTACATTCGCGAGATCGTCCATCTTCACGGTGTGCCCATGTATATCATTTCTGATCGAGGTACGCAATTTACCTAACACTTCTGGAGGGTCGTACAATGTGAGTTAGGCACGCGGGTAGAGTTGAGTACAATATTTCATCCCTAGACGGACGAACAATCGGAGCACACTATTCAGATATTGGGATTAGTTCTTTCCGCTTGCGGAGTTTGCCTACAACAACGGCTACGAGTCGACCATTCAAATGGCTCCCTATGAGGCATTATATGGGAGGCGGTGTCGTTCGCCAGTTGGATAGTTCGAGGCGGGAGAGGCTCGATTGTTGGGTACCGATTTGGTATAGGATGCCTTGGATAAGGTCAAGATTATTCAGGATTGACTTCGCACCGCTCAGTCTAGACATAAGTGTTATGCCAACCGTAGAGTTCGTGATATTGCATTCATGGTGGGAGAGAGGGTATTGCTCCGGGTTTCACCCATGAAGGGTATGATGAGGTTTGAAAGAAGGGCAAGTTGAGCCCTAGGTATATTGAACCCTTTGAGATTCTTGAGAGAGTGGGTGAGGTGGCTTACAGGCTCGCATTGCCACCTAGTTTGTGAGCAGTCCATCCGGTGTTCCATGTGTCCATGCTCCGGAAGTATCACAGTGATTCGTCCCATGTGTTAGATTTCAGTTCAGTCTAATTGGACAAGGATTTGATTTATGAGGAGCAAACGGTGGCTATTTTAGCCGAGCAGGTCCGACAATTGAGGTCTAAGAGTTATCCTTCAGTTTGAGTGCTTTGGAGAGGTCAGCCAATCGAGGCAGCCACGTGGGAGTCCGAGTCAGACATGCGGAGTAGATATCCACACCTTTTCACCAGTACAAGTACCTTTATATGTCCGTTTGAGGACGAACGTTTGTTTTAGAGGTGTAGAATGTAATGACCCGATATAATTTCAGTTTTAGCCTTCATTTCTGTGTTCCAAGACATCGAATAGCATCGTTTAGCCTTCCTCAATTTATGTGCGCAGTCCGTGTCCTTTTCTCGAAAATGTTTTTGAGAAAAATTGATGGAAATATGAAATCGTGCTTTAAAACTCATTTGAGATGACTACGGTCAATGTTTTGTGTAAATGGACCCGGATAAGTATTTAGACGATCCCGGTAGGTCCATATCGTAATTGGGGACTTAGGCATATGCCAGGAAACGAATTCGGACGTCCCTAACTTGATTTAACATAATTTTTTTGAAAATTAGCAATTTAAAGGTTTAAAATTTTTTTGAGTATGACCGAAGGTTGACTTTGTTTCTACCGGGTTTAGATTTTGGTTTCGGAACTTGGTATAGGTTCATTTCAGTATTAATGACTTGTCTGCAAAATTTGGTACAAAACGGAGTTATTTTGGCGTGATTCAGACGTCCGGTTGTAAACATTTCATGTTCTTGAGTTTCTTTAAAAATATCATTCCTTTTGATGTCCGATTCATAGTTTTAGGTGTTATTTTGGTGTTTTAATGGCGCGAGCGAGTTCGTATGATGTTATTACACTTGTGTGCATGTTTGGTTTGGAGCCCGAGGGGCTCAGATGAGTTTCAGATAGGCTACAAAGTAATTTTTGAACTTAGAAAGTTGCTGGTGTGATCTGGTGTGTAGGTCTCGCAATTGCAACATAAGGCTAAGTCTTTCATGATCGCAATTGCAAACAATTTATTCACAATTGTGAATGGGGTCTAGGATTAGCAAAGATTGCAATTGCGATCATTTGATCGCATTTGCGAATATCCATAGTTCGTAATTGCGAACAATTCATCGCAATTGCGAACAATTCATCGCAATTGCGATGAAAGCAGAGATGGGAGTGTCTTCGCATTTACGATGGATTTCTTGCATTTGTGGGGTTCGCATTTGCGAACGCATGTCGTAATTCGACATCTGCGCTTAGACAAAAAGCTAAGAATGCAGGATTTAGCTTTTTTTTTAACAAACTCTCAACCATAAACACCCTAAAGATGATTTTTCCAAGAGAATTTCCTCCTAAATTCATTGGCAAGTGACTTTAATCTATTTCTTTTCAACTACCCGTTACATTTCATAAGATTTCAACATCAAATCTAGGATTTTTACGGTAGAAATTAGGAATTTGGGTAGAATTAGGAATTTAGGTAAATTTAGAATTTAGACCTCGAATTGAGGCCGGATTTTAAAACTAATTACATAACCGGGCTCGGGAGTGAATGGGTAATTGGGTTTTGGACCGAATCTCAAGTTTTAACCAAGCGGGTCGGGGTTAAATTTTTTTTGACTTTTTGGGAAAAGAGTAAAGATCTTAACTTTATATATCGTAATTAATTTTCCTTGCATTATTTATTGATATTAAGTCGATTTTGGTTAGATTTGGTTGGTTCGGAGGTAAATTTTAGAGGAAAGGCCCCGATTGAGCTATGAAGCTTACAGAGCGAGGTAAGTATTGGGTTTAACCTTGATTTGAGGTAATTAGGAACCCTTGATCTATGTGTTATGTGAATTACATGTGTAGCGGCGTATATGCGAGGTGACGACTGTATATACGTCGTCAAAATAGTTGTTTCCATGCTTTCTTGTATTTCATTAATTATCTCACTCCATGTCTTAACTGTTACATGTCTTAGTTGCTTCTATGCCTTAACTTGTTACTTGTCACCTATTACTCTTGTATCGAAATGCTTGTTTCTTCCATGATTCCATCATTTATTGCTACTTTTCTCACTTGTCTTACTTGTATACTTTAATTGTCATATCTTTGTCTTGTCTTGTTACTTTGTGTTAATTATAGCATTCCTTGATTTGGTACGAGTTCCCTTATGGCTTTGCTTTCGTATTCTTTAATCGTAGAGATTCTTGTGATTTGAGTTATTGAGTTGATTACATATATTGATTTTGTTTATGGATCAGGTTGCACACCACAATGGGTGGAATAAGGAAGGATTGATATTGATATGGTGGGATCGGGTTGCACGCCGCAACAGATTTTATATGTGATTTGATATGGTGAAATAAGGGAGGATTATGATATTGATTCTAATTATATTGTGGGATCGGGTTGCACGCCGCAACGAGTTTGACATGTTATTCTTGATATTGATATGGTGAAATAAGGAAAAATTGTGTCTATACAATGGGATCGGGTTGCGCGCCGCAACAGATTATATATTTTGTATTCATTGTTGTATTGTGTTAGCTTTCTGTACTTTCACACGAGATTCTGAGTACTGATGTTTCCGGTTTTACTAATTTCGAGAATTGAGGTTATTTTCATAAGTTAATTGTCTTACTTTTCATGTGTCCCTGTTGTTGTTGTTATTATTATTATTATTATTATTATTATTATTATTATTATTATTATTATTATTATTATTATTATTATTATTATTATTATTATTATTATTATTATTATTATTATTATTATTATACTGCGTACAGGTTATTGTGAGTGACCCGCCTTAGCCACGTCACTATTTCATCGAGGTTATGCTCGACACTTACATAGTACATGTGGTCAGTTGTACCCATACTACACTCTGCACTTCATGTGCAGATTTTGGAGTCGGTTCAAGCAGCAGTTAGTAGATTGCTCGGATTGATTGTCGGTTCGGAGACTTGAGGTACAGTTGTACAGCGTTCACAGCCCCAAAGTCCCCTTCTACCTTATTCTAGCTGTTTATTTAATTTCATACAGTTATACTTTCATTCAGACCATTATTTGTATTATTCTAGTCGCTCATGCACTTGTGACACCAGTTCTGGGATTGTATTTAGATATCGTTGTTATGATTTTCTCACTTTATTTCAGTTTACTTAGTTTCTTGGTTATTATTTAATTTGGATTGTTCAAAATGGCTAAAAACTATTCTAACGTTGGCTTGCCTAGCAAGTGAAATGTTAGGTGCCATTACGGTCCCGAGAGTGAGAATTCTGGGTCGTGACAGTATTGTATTTAGAGATTCTAGTGTATTTCGATAGAGCTTATGACTCCGCAGTACCAATTTTTGTATAATTATTATTCGTTTATAGGTATTTATGTCATTTACTTGTTATGCTTAATGACTTGAATCTGTTAATAACTAAGCACGTGTTAGGATTACCTAGTCCTAGGGACTAGGTGCCAGCACGATCCTTAAGCTTAAATTTTGGGTCCTGATAGGATATTCCTGGATTATGGGATTAAGTCCATCTTATTGAGTTTTCCAATTGATTTAACTACTTGTTCTATCTGATTTATTTATTAATAGGGTTTATTTTGCTCACGAGGTTCTTTCGATGCCTTGCTCGCTTATTCAAGACAACCTAATATTATATGTCTATGGTATCAGAATTAACTAGAACGCATGTGTAATTCCTACAATAATAATCAAGTATTAGCGTATGTCTACCCTAAATTGCGAATGTATTCGCTGATGCACGAATTCAAGAACTTACTCTATTCATTCCTATATGCAATCTATAGTTCCCACTTTTAAGTTTAATGATAAATTCGTAGATGGTATCCTACTGTTAGTTACGCAATAAAATAATTAAGTGCATAATTGAATGAACAATTAATATAATTTAATCAAGTAATATCAACAACTGTTAAACAACAATATATCACTTATCAAAGAGCTATAAGCTAAACTGCTTATTCCCAAATATCTAAAAGATCAAAAGATTAAGTTTTCTTATTTGCATTATTTATAAAATCAAATAAAGAATACTAATAAAAGTATTTACTTTTAAGAAACTTGTAATCTCTTTTTACTTTCTTTATTGAGCTAGCTAAATGAAGTTAACGTTCATTATTTTCAAGAAGTTGTATTTTTTTTTAAAATTTTTGTTTATAAGTCAAACACATTATTTGATATGATAAAGGGTCAAAATTACCCCTCTACTATACAAAAAAGATTATTTATACCATCCGTTATACTATTGGTCCGTAATTACTCTCGACATTATAAAAGTAGTGCAAAAATGCCCTTAGGACCCTCCACCACGGCCACCACCATCCCACGTGGACTAGCATTTCTCTGAGGTGGATGCTACGTGGCATCCCACCTCACCGTCCCAACTACATTTTACCCCTACCCCCATTTCTTGTTCTTCCACGACCATTCCCTCATCACCGCCCAAAAAATAAATATATAGATGTGAAACTAAGATCTGATAATTACTAATTTCAGCTAATTTTTAGAGGTATTTAATTTTTTATACCCAATTTTACTAATTTGTTCAAAAAATTCTTTTTGGGTTCTTGGTCAATTTAGTATATCAGATAAATTAAATCACAAGCTCATTCTCATTGTTGACCTATGGTAAAGTTCCACAAGACTCAAAAATAGACTTCCACCTTAAATAAGATAATAGTAGATGATGATTATGTTACTAATTAACTTGGACACGAGTTATATTTATGATCGTTCATCTCTAGCACATAAAATTTTGAAAGCATTTGTTAAGTTGAAGATAGTAGGGCCTCCAGAAATTCTAATATTCTCCAGTTTTCGGACATGGTGTCCCTCGTTTTGCTTTTTTGATATTTCTCCTAGCAAAAGTCCTTCTCTTCTACTTTCACCCTTTTTAAAAAAAAATTCATGTTGCTCTGCCTATTTTCTATTTATTTCTAATAACGTATATGTAATTGTTAGTATATATTATGGAAGAAAACTTAAGCGCGATGTCGTTGGTTATTCAAGAATTAACCACGTTTATTCTTAATGCGTTTACTAGCTTAGTCGTGACGTATTTTAACATATTACGACAATTTTACCATCTCGAATGCACCTTAGCAGTATCGATTGGGAATTTCCATTCAGTAGTAATTCCAAATCAACCAGTAGCTAAATGTAACAATTAAACTTCCAGACACCCTTTCTTTACTTCAACAGAGAAATGAGATTAAAACTACTTAAAAAGAGAAATGAGATTACAATTCAGCTCAAAATACAAGAACTACTGCTAGTACTAACACTGAAACGGAAGACCGAATTGAAATACAAAAGGTAGAGAAGAAGGGATTAGTAGCTTAGACTAAGAATGAGAATTAGAGGATACATATACACTCAAGAAGGGAGATAAACATTTTACTCAACAATAGTACGCATGCCCTTTTTTCATCCCTTGATTCTCTTTTTAATAGTTCAACTACTCTCCCTTGCCCAGTATCCTACACAGAGATATTTTTTATGTATATATTAAGCAAAAACTGTTATAGAACCAATGGACGTATTAGCTCCCTAAAGTGCAGTTGTATCTTCAGCAATACTACTATTATTACATGCCATAATTTGTCTTCTAAAAGTAGTTTCTAGGATATTCACCGGAGAAATTTTAAATACTTAAAATCTATCAAAAAGTTTCTTCTTGGCGCCCTCTTTAGCTAGAAGGTCCGTCACCTTGTTCTGTTTCCTGTAACTATGCTACAGAGGTGTTGTTGTATCAGTAACCTTCATTCACAGATGGAGGAGTCATAAAAGAAGTATCCTTGTCTGATCAATGTTAATTCCCTCCATTGAATCAGAAGTAATCTAAAAAAATTGGCCAATTCCATTCCCTACAAATTGGCTAGAAGTTCACACAGATTGTTAGTGGTATGGGGAAGACCCTTCATTCAGCCAACTATCCAGTCTCCTCTCACTGCTAAAGAAATAAGAATTAGCGACGGACATATTCTGCAGCTAAACAAAAAAAAATTTCGTTAATCCGATTTAGCAATGGACTAGCGATAAATTATCATGAAATTCTGTTAGTTTTGATCTATTTCGTGACAGATTAGCGACGAACTTCGTAACTAATTTCAATTTCTTTTTGTGGTGTATGTTGTTCCTAATCATTCCTCCAATATCCTTGGATTACCTAATGCAGACCCATCTGTGTTCAGTTTATAAGAGCCGGCTCCCACTTCACGTAAATAGTAGTCATACACTTCTTGATGTTCACCCTACCAGTCACTAATATAAAAATATATATTCAACCCTAAAATATTGGACAAGGTAAAATATTATCACATGTGACATAAGGTACAAGCTATAATACATATAGATATTGAAAATTCGCTTGAAATGAAATAGGTATGTTTTAACCAGACCTCAAAATGCATCGGTGCGTAGGTACGGCATTGTGATAATTAGAGACATTAAAAAAAATTCTAAACTCACATAAAAACAATTACTTCAGAAAACCTACAATCACGCATAATTAAGAGCAAATGTAATTCTTTTCTTTTTGGTTAAGCGGATAATTAATATATACATACAAATATTATACAGTAGTCTGAACATTGCAGAATACTTTTTCGAGTCGGGCCCCTTTAGGACCGGAGGTGCTCCCAGGATATGATCTATCTGGACATGAAATTCTTTCGCATTCTGATTCATTCGAGAATTTATTTTTCTCATACATCTCATGAGTTCGTCTTTGAAAGAATCATTTGCGTTGTTTTTATTTCGAGATCCGCTGCCTGCACTACATGCTTAATTGTTGTTTGTTCTAAACTCTCCCCGGTAACAATGTTACCAGTTTTTGGTGCTGTTTGATTTATAGGAATACTAGGAGGGACTCGAACATCACCATTTGAATTATTTTAAGCCTCTAATATTGCTTGTTGAAACTCATTCATTATCTGATCCTGGCTTAAGAGATGGTTCATAATTTTCTATTGTTGTACTCTTAACATTTTCACGGTATCAGCCACAATCTCATCATCTATATCATCAGGGGTAGGACGCCTCTCATGTCGAGTTTTTCTTTCCACCTGTTCCACGCGACTCAAAATTGATTCATTCAGCCATAACAGGTTTCACCACTTATATCATCCTGTTGAGTCTCATCGTGTAAATTGCTCACATGCTCGTAGTTGTTGTTTACACCAACGTTGAATAAATCATTGTGTGACATCATTATAGTATGCTTACAGTAGTAAAACCCTTTAAAACGCGTTAGTATAAGATGAATATATCAAAATAACACCACAATTATCTATGCTCTACGGTGGGTGCCAAACTGTTTACCTAAAAATGGTACAATTGAATTTGTAACGTGATTTATAGACACGTAGATTAAATTGATCCGATAAAGTAAAATAACAAAGTGCAAATAGAGTAAATATGGTTAATTGAAGAAGAAACAAGCCTGTACTTTAGAATGTTTGCACCCGGATCAAGAAGACAACCCTTATGAAAAGCTTCAGAGAAAGAATATTAGTGTTTTATTATCGGTATTTCTTTTTTATCTACAATATAATGAAATCCTTTATTTATAATAGAGCTATGGGGTGTATGGTCTACCAATTATGCCTCATTAATCACTGATATTAATGCTATAATAAAAGGTAACAAAAAGGTGATAAAGACTAATAAAGGATAATAAAGCCTAATAAAGACTAATAAAAGTTGGTTGAATCTTGGGGCCTTCTTTAATGTTTATGTAATGGTCATATCTTGAATTTTTTCTTATCCGACCATAAGTTTGTGTCCGGAGTCAACATCTTATCCGATCACAAGTTTGAATAAATGGAATATATGATTGACAGCAGGATAATAACATAGTGTAAAAGCAATTCGGAGATATATATGATAAGTCTAAAACCAACACTAATATAAACCATCTCAAGACGTGGAGTCATAAGTGTATGAGCTACTAGACTTTTCTAAATACATTATTTTGAAAGAAGTGCAACATTGTTCGAAAAATAGAAACAGTACAATGGAAATGGGAAGATGACTCTAAGACCTACGAACGGAATGCAGCTCTACCTCGAATCACCTGACTGGTATCCGCTAAGTACCTCTCGGGACTTTGCTGGTACCAATGTCCGGATCTGTACAAGAAGTGTAAAAGTATAGTGTGAGTATAACCGATCCAATGTACTCCGTAAGTGTCGAGCCTAATCCCGACAAGGTAGTGACGAGGCTAAGACAAGACACCTACAATAAACCTATGCAGTTATATATATTAAGAAGTAACAAAATAACAAGTATACTAACAAAATTATAGAAAGTAAACGGGGTAACAATGTGATGACCCGATACGTCATTTTGAGTTTAAGCCTTTATTTACATGTTTTGAGACCTCGATTAGCTCTGTTTAGCATTCTTCGATTTGCATGCGCAGTACGTGTTGTGTTCCCAAAAGTCTTTATATGAAAAGTTGAAGAAAATGTGAATTTTTCCTTAAAATAATTTGAGTTAATTACGGTCAATATTTTGACGGTCTTGGTGGGTTCGTATCGTAATTTGGGACTTGAGCTTATGTTCGAAATTGAATTTGGAAGTCTCTAACTTGATTTAATGTGATTTGTTGAAAACTAGTAATTTGAGGATTTAAAGAATTTTGAAGTTTGATCATAGGTTGACTTTATAGCTACCTCATTCGGATTTCGATTCTGGGACTTGGTATAGATTCATTCTACTATCATTGACTTGTCTACGAAATTTGGTGCAAAACAGAGTTGATTTGACATGATTCAGACGCCTGGTTGTAAATTTGAAAGTTCTTAAATTTCTTTAAAAATTTCATACATTTTGATGCTCGATTCGTGGTTCTAGGTGTTATTTTGGTATTTTGATCACGCGAGTGAGCTCGTATGATATTATTACACTTGCGTTCATGTTTGGTTCGGAGCCCGAGGGGCTCGGATGAGTTTCGGATAGGCTACGGATCAATTTTTGGACTTAGATACCTGTTGGTTTTGCTATTGCTGGTGTCTGTGATTTTGTGGATCGCGATCGCGAAGGTACTTCCGTGATCGCGAAGCGGAAACTAGGACAGGGGAGGAACTTCTTGTTACACCCTGTGCGTCCCAAGGTGACATATAATGAACATGAGACTTATTAATCATAATTTAAATAATTTTAAAGTCATAGTATGATTATATATGATGTTTGGATAGAAAATATAAAGTTTGGAAAAAATCGGATTTAAGTTGCGGAAAAACCGACTAAGGATTTGCGTTGTAACATAGCTTTTTGAGAAATAAATTTCATATGCTATATTAGGTCTTTTTGGGATATATTATATACCACATTGAAGGTCTTGAAATGTAGTTTCCAACGCTCTTAACCGTTCGTTCATACGACATCCGGATAAAAAGATATAAGCATTGGAAGATGGGCGAATGAGAGGGTGCCAAGCTAGCACCTCTTTGACTTTTCAAAAGCTGATAGATATGTCTTAACTCATCTCTCTCTTCATTTTTACATAGAACCCGACCATAGAACACCATAGAACCTGTCCTTGAGCTCTCTAATAGTGTTTCAAAGAATACTAACATCCCGGGTACGAAATCGAGAAGCGATAACATCAGAACGATCCCTACGACGTAAGTATCGCTATATCGCCTCTCTTTTTCTTTGTAGTTTGAGTTTTGGAATGTATTTAATAGTTAATAAAATACCTAATTTCTGTATTTAAGTGTTTAAATATCAAGGAAGGTTGATAAATTTTGTTCCTAATAGTTAGAACTCATGGGACGGTGATCGAAAGTCATGAGTTCGATTTATTTCACTTTTAGTGGACTATTTTGTAGTATATTTGTATTGTCTTATTGTGCGGCTGATTTACAGAGTTTGTAAGGATGAAGGGCGTGGAGAAACTCCACATGTGGTAGGGTAGTAGGCTGGTCGCTCGTTGTTGCAATTTCAGGTTAATTGATAACTTATTGATTGGGTATGTTATGGTATATTTGGGGGTTTTTGTTGTATTGAATGTCCCGAATTGTCGTTGGGTTGTTTTTGAGCTGTTGATTGTATTGTGTTTGTATCTCGCCTATAGTAGGCTTGAGGGATCAGTGAAATCAGGGAAAATGCTGCCCGTTTTATTTTAGAATCGAGTTATCATTTGAGATACGTGATATACCACCGCCATCTAAGTTGTACACGTATTTCTTTATTATAGGATTGGCGCGCTAGATGTCGTAAGCTTGTTGTTGAGTTGCATTGACGACTTGAGGTATGTTAAGGCTATCTATTCTTTCTTTTTGGCATGATCCATATGATACAAACGAAACGAGCAAACGTACAACTTTCATAAATGACTCTATTCATAGAAATACTAGGGGTGCCTATGTTCTTAATTTTCCATGTGTCTTATTATTATATCTTCTATTCATGGGTCTCAGAAAAATACGTAAGTTGCTAAAGTTTATCCGAAGGCATATTGATTTTATAACATTCCAAGAGATCTTATTGACTTACTTCCTTATGCATTGCATTCATTTATACATGTACATTGACCCATGACCAGATGGCGTTATATACACGTATATATATATATATATATATATATATATATATATAGGGAAAGGTTATGGCGTTATATACGCACCACCACCACCTCATCAGTTGGTATACGTTTATGATTTTGCCCACAGAGGCTGAGATGATATGATGGGATGCCCTCAGAGGCTTGATGATGTTATGTACGCATATACCTATGCATGATAAGACATTTAATACGCATACGCATGACATTATAAATATTTTCATGATTCACAAAGCTATTCAGACTTACAGGTTGAGTTCTTTACTCCATGTTTCCTTCATGTCTATTATATACTAATTTTAATGCCTTACATGCTTGGTACATTATTCGTACTGACGCCCCTATTGCCTAGGGGTCTGCGTTTCATGCCGTAGGTGCAGGTAGACATGCTGACGGTCCACCATCTTAGGATCCTTGCTCAGCAAGAGTTGGTGTGCTCCATTTGATCCAGAGCTGCTATTGAGTTTTGGTATGATACTTTTGTATACATATGTGTATGACGGGCCCCAGTACCATCCTCTATACAGTTGTACACTCTGTTAGAGGTATGTAGACAGTAATGTATATTTGGTTAGTATGTGGCCTTTTCGGCTAGCCCTACCGTATATATATGTATGTATGTATATTGTTTGGGCATAGTTTCCCACGTATGTTGTTCATATGAATCAGTAGTTTATTTCCAGATGTTAGGCACGACCTACACTTATTTCATGTTTATATCTTAGACATATGCTTAGGGGTGTTCGATAGGTAGCACTCGAACACTCGTCACAGCCCATTGCCTTGGGTCGTGACAAAAGTGGTATCAAAGCAGTTCTATCCTAGGGTTGTCTGCAGACCGTGTCTTGTAGAGTCTTGTTTATGAGTGTGTTGTGCACCACACTTATAAACACGACGCTGCAGGACATATAGGATGTTACCCTCCCTTCTTATTTTGGATCGTGCGATATAAGAATTCATTTTCCTAATGGTATGTTATCTTTTCAGCGATACCCAAGAAGGCTACAGCCGCCCAGAAGGGCAAGTCCGTGGATGATGAGACTACAAGTCGAGCTTCACGAGTTACCATTGCTCAAGGAGAGTCATATATTGAGACTCCATCTCAGACTTCACATACCCTACCCTCTCCAGAGGAGATCCGAGGGGCAACAGCTCCAGTACCCCCAGCTCCTCAGCCAGATGCATCGGGTCAGGAGATGAGAGATGTTATTCAGCTATTGATTCGATTAGTGGCCGCACAGGCTCGACGCCAGGAGGTAGGTATTGGTTATGCATATAGGGCCATCAGTGCGAGGGTTCGTGATTTCATTAATTTGGACCCTCCAATATTCACTGGAGCAGATCCAAACGAGGACCCTCAGGTATTTATCGATAGGATGCATAGGACTTTGAGGGTAATGAAGGCCACTGCGACTGAGTCAGTTGATCTAGCTTCCTATAGACTTCAGGATATTGCAGTTAATTGGTACGAGTTTTGGGAGTTGTCTAGAGGTGAGGATGCCCTTCCAGCAGTATGGCAGGAGTTTACATAAGCTTTTCTTCGTCATTATTTGCCACCAGAGCTTAGACAGGCCAGAGTTGATAGGTTCTTAACCCTTCGACAGGGTAATATGAGTGTTCGGGAGTACAACCTTCAGTTTGATTCTTTGGCTAGGTATGCTCCCACTATTATAGCTAAGATGGAGGATCGGGTTCACCGGTTCATGATGGGGTTGGAGCCGCACCTGTTTAATGACTGTATGTCGGTCTCACTTCATCCAAGCATTGATATTTCTTGTATTCGGGCATACACTCAGGGTGTAGAGGAGCATAAGCAGAAGCAGAGGGCCGATCATGAGCATGATAGGGGCCAGAGTAAGAGAACGAGACTTTCAGGTCCTTCTGGTGAGTTTTGAGATGGTCAGAGACAATAGTACCTGATGTATCCAGCCTAACCATCGGCTAGTGCACCCCCTCAGTTTGCCGGTAGGAGATTTGATCGTTCCACATATTCAAGGCCGAGTCAGAGTTCCAGGGCTTCTAGTTCTCAGTATAGGGGTGAGTCAAGTCAGATGAGGCCACCCTTTCCACGATGTGCTCAGTGTGGTAAGAAGCATGTCGGGTAGTGCCTTGTAGGGTTGGGTGTTTGTTATACCTGTGGTTATCCAGGCCACATTATGAGAGATTGTCCGAAGAGAGGTGGTGCAGGTATAGTTCAGCTAGCGAGATCTGTAGCCAGTTCGTCATCATCAGTACGCCCCTCTGGGCAAGGTTCACAGGCACCAGCTGGTCGTGGTAGAGGCAAAAGTGGAGCATCTATCTCGAGCGGTCCTTAGAACCGTATCTATGCCTTAGTGGGTCGATAGGATCATGAGTCATCACCTGATGTTGTTACAGGTATATTATCAGTCTCCACCTTATCGTACGTCACTCCGTTGGTTGCTAGTAAGTTTGGGATAGAACCTGAGTTGATTGAACCTTTTGAGGTATCTACACCTGTTTGGAGATTTGGTGATAGCTAGACGGGTATATAAAGACTGTATAGTAGTAGTTCATAGTTTTTCTACAATAGCAGACCTGATTGAGTTAGATATGGTGGAATTTGATGTTATAATGGGTATGGATTGGTTGGCTTCTTGTTATGCTAACATTGATTGTAGATCAAAGATGGTTTGGTTCCAGTTTCCAGGGGAGCCAATTCGAGAGTGGAAAGGTAATACTGCATCGCCAAGAGGTAGGTTTATTTCCTATCACAAGGCAAGGAAGATGATCAGAAAGGGCTATATTTATTACTTAGTTCGGGTACAGGATGTGAAAGCAGAGTCACCGACTCTTCAATCTATCCCGGTGGTTAATGAGTTTCCCGATGTTTTTCCCGATGAGCTTCCAGGCCTTCCGCTAGAGAGGGAGATTGAGTTTGCTATTGACATATTACTAGATACTCAACCGATATCTATTCCTCCTTATAGAATGACACCTGCAGAGCTGAGAGAGTTGAAAGAACAATTGAGGGATTTGCTTGAAAAAGGCTTTATCAGACCCAGTGCATTACCGTGGGGAGCACCTGTATTATTTGTGAGAAAGAAAGATGGTTCCTTGCGGATGTGTATTGATTGCAGATAGTTAAATAAGGCAACGATCAAGAATAAGTACCCGCTCTCGAGGATTGATGATTTATTTGATCAATTGTAGGGTGCCAGGTATTTCTCAAAGATAGACTTGAGGTCAGGGTACCATTAGGTAAGTGTTAGAGAGGGATATTCCAAAGACAGCATTCAGGACCAGATACGGGCACTGAGTTTCATGTTATGTCGTTCAGTTTGACCAATGCCCCAGCAGTATTCATGGACTTGATGAACCGTGTGTTCAAAACCTTTCTAGATCTGTTCGTGATTGTATTTATAGATGATATTTGGTTTTTTCTCATTCAGAGACTGAGCATGCAAATCATTTGCGTACTGTGCTCACAAATCTACAAGAAAGTAAGTTGTACGCAAAATTCTCCAAATGTGAATTCTGGTTGAATTATGTAGCTTTCCTTGGACATATTATTTCAGGTGAGGGTATTCGGGTTGATACACAGAAGATTGAGGTAGTGAAGACTTGGCCTAGACCCACGACACCGGCGGAGGTTCGTAGCTTCTTGGGTTTGGCAGGTTATTACAGGAGATTTGTAGAGGGCTTTTCTTCTCTTTTAGCACCATTGACAAAGTTGACTCAGAAGGCAACCAAGTTTCAGTGGACTGATACTTGTGAGTGGAGTTTCCAGGCATTGAAAGACAGATTGACTTCAACACCGGTTCTGGCACTTCCAGAAGGAATCGATGGTTATGCTATCTATTGTGACGCTTCGGGCGTTGGATTGGGTTGTGTAGTGATGCAGCATGGTAAGGCTGTCGCTTATGCTTCTAGACAACTATGAAACCATGAGAAGAATTACCCGACCCATGATTTAGAGTTAGCCACGGTGATTCATGCACTAATGATGTGGAGGCACTGTTGGCCCAAGTAAAGAATAGTTTTGAAGATTGATAAAGGAACTCAGGGATGAACCAGGTCCATCACTGGTAGGCATAGACACAGGCAGATTCAAAGCATGTGAGATGCACATACATGAGATAAACGAAATTTGGCATAATAATAGATATCTCCTGATCGAAAAGATTGCATAATTAATAAGGAGAAGGACTCCTTACTCAACGAGAACATTATCCAAGATAAGGAAGGAGTTAGGAGTTGAGATTAACTAGAACTCTTCCACCAAGGAAGAGTAGCATTAGAACTCTAGTTATTTTCTAGTCTACTAACTCTATAAATTGCAGGATGTTCTCATTCTACAGTGGACATACAAAAACAGAAGTTAAACGTGAATTAAGAGCAAAATAGTAAGGCATTTGGCAAACAGTTCGTGTGTGATTCAAGTGTGCGAACCTGAAGCTACATGAACCAGATAGAAGAACCAGTTCCAAGTGTCTATCTTTTATTCTAGTTCAACTGTAGTAGGTGTTTTCATATTATACCTTTTAGCTTTATCTAGAGGTAGTTGTAATAGGTACTCAGAGTATTCAAGTTAGAGTTAACTTGAAGTTGTCATAGCAGTTAGAGGCTGGTTGCCACAACAGTATTAGAGTTAATCCTAGGTTTACAAAAGTGTTTTGTAACTGTAGTTTTTGGCTCAGTGATTTAGTGGAGAGTTTGGAAAAATCCTACTAGGAAGTAGGTCGTGGTTTTTTTCCCCTTTTGAGCCAGGTGTTTTTCACGTAAAATACTTGTGTTCTTTAATTTCTATATTTATTATTCCGCAACAGTAGTATAAGGAACACATAGAAGAATCAGGTCCTTCCATAATCTGTGCACGCAAAAAATTGGACACCACACAAATCACCCCCCTCTTGTGTGGTATTGAAGTTAAAACATCAATTGGTATCAGAGCAGGTTATTCTTGAAGAGGCTAATACCTTAGGAGAAGATCAAGATGAGTGCACCACCTGGAAACTGGGAAGGGCAATCCACTGCTAGGCCACCACTCTTTAACGGCCAATACTACTCCTGGTGGAAAAACAGAATGAGAGACCACATCATAGGAGAAGACTATGAGCTATGGGACATTGTCACAGATGTCCATTGGCTACCATGAAGATAAATGCCGAAGGAGAAGAGGTGCCAAAAACTAGAGCTGACTGCACTATTGACGACTTGAAAAAATGGGAGAAGAATGCTAAAGCCAAGAAATGGCTTGTTTGTGGACTCGGTCCAGACGAGTACAGTAGAATTCAAAGTTGTACTATTGCTAAGGAAATTTGGGATACTTTGCAAGTAGCTCATGAAGGAACACCTCAGGTGAAGAGGTCCAGAGGAACGTTACTATATTCTCAATATGAGAATTTTACTATGAAGGAAGGAGAAACCATCCAAGCGATGTATACAAGGTTCACCACACTAACAAATGAAATTAAGTCTCTTGGAAGGATTATTTCTAAAGAAGACAGAGTTGAGAAGATTTTGACAAGAGTTCTGCCAGTTACTTGGGAGAGCAAAATCACTGTCATTCAGGAATCAAAGAACATTGCCACTCTTAGGTTGGATGAGCTAATTGGAAATATCACTGCTTATGAACTTAGAAGGCAAACCATGAAGATGGATGTACCCAAGAAGGAAAGGAGCCTGGCACTCAGAATCACTGAAGGTTCTGATCTAGAAGATGATGAAATGGCTATGATCACAAAGGACTTCAAGAAGTACCTAATGAGAGGAAAGGGTTCTTCAAGAAGTGAAGGCTACAACGAACCAAGGGTTCCTGAAAAATAGACCACTGAGGGCTCCTACAAGTGTGGGAAGACTGATTACCACATCAAAACTACCCTCGATGGGAAATTAAATGGAAGAAGGAAAGAGTTGAACGAAGAAACAGAAAGAAGGAACAGGTTCATCCCAAGAAGAACAAAGGATTAACAAAGGCTATGGTTGCTGCTTGGGGAGAAAGCTCAGATGAGGACTCAAATGATGATGATGATGAATAAGCACTTATGGCAATTGGAGAATCCAATGAGGAATCTAAAATAAGTATAATCCATCTAAAAGACAAGATTAAGTTTTTGTCTAAAGAAAGGCTATCTGAGTTACTTCTAGATTTCATTGATGAATCTGAGGATATAAACAATGAAAAGAAACAGTTGTCTAAGGAATGTGTGATTTTAAAAGTAAAGTGTAAGAATCTGGAACTTAGAGTTAGTGAGACTGTAAGTGAAAATACTGCACTAAAGAACCAGGTTCATGCATTTGAATCAAATGTCCTAGAACTTAGATATGAAAACCTAAAACTGAAACTAGGAACAAGTAAGAAGACATCTGATTGCACACAACTCACTCTAAAAGAAAATGTAGGTAAACCAAAAGATGAGTTGTATAAGAAGGATGAGCAGGTAAGAATTTTGACAAAGGATCTAGGCAAGGTCAAGCATGAACTAGACAGAACTTGTAAATGGAACAGGTCCTCTGATGCACTGTCATGGCTACAGGAACATCACAGTAGAAATAGAAGAGGAATTGGCTTTGGGAATCTGCCACCTAAATGGGATCTCAAAAGCAAGTATCTCACACTTCCTGAGAACAAAATTTGCACACAATGTGGTAAGACTGGTCACTATAAAAGTGAATGCACTGCAAAAGAAAAGGCTAGTCAAAATAATAAAAAGTTTGTTCAAGGGAAAAATAGGCTGTCAGGCTGGGCTAAAAAGAATTTGATTCATCCTTTTGCCTATAGAAAGGGACCTAAACTGGTTTGGGTTCCTAAGACTAAACTCCTGATTTCCTTTTGCAGGTCCAAGTGAAGGGGAGCAGCCAAATATGGTACATGGATAGTGGCTTCTCAAAGCACATGACAGGAAGCAAGGAACAGTTCCTTTCACTTGAAGACCTCAAAGGAGGTAATGTCTCCTTTGGAAATGGGAAGAAAGGTGAGATCATTGGGGTTGGCAAGGTAGGTAAGACTGACTCTCACTCGATTGAGAATGTCTATTTGATAGACGACTTAAAATACAGTCTAATTAGTGTATCACAACTGTGTGATAGAGGTAACTTGGTAGCATTCACCTCTAATAAATGCTTTGTGATTAATCTTATCACTGATAAGATTGTTTTGCAGGGAAAAAGAGTGAACACTATGTATATTGTAGATCTGTCCATAGTGTCAGAAAATGAACTCACTTGCTTAAGCGTGTTGGACAATGATCCCCTCCTTTGGCACAAGAGACTTGGACATGTTGGAAAATGAACCCCTCATTTGGCACAAGAGACTTGGATATGCAAGTCTGAGTCAACTCAACAAATTAGTCTCCAAGAACTTGGTGATAGGACTGCCTAACATCAAGTTCAAGGAAGACAAAGTTTGTGAGGCTTGTGCAAGGGGAAAGCAGGTAAGATCCCATTTTAAATACAAGAAAGTGGTAAGTACTGCCAGGATGATAGAACTGGTCCACATGGATCTCTGTGGTCCAATGAGAACATTAAGCAGAGGTGGTAAAAGATATGTGATGGTGCTTGTTGATGATTACTCTAGGTTTACTTGGACATTGTTTTTAATATCTAAAGATGAAGCATTTGACATGTTCACTTCTTTTGGTAGAAAAACTCAGAAACAACTAGGTAATCAACTTGCATCAATTAGATCTGATCATGGTACTGAATTTGAAAATGCTAAATTTGCTGAATTTTATGATGTGAATGGCATAGATCATAATTTTTATGCCCCTAGAACTCCACAACAAAAAGGAGTAGTTGAAAGAAAGAGTATGACTCTTGAAGATATGGCTAGGACTATGCTTCTTTCTCGTAAGCTGCCCCATAGCTTCTGGGCAGAAGCTGTAAATACTGCATGCTATATCATAAATAGGTGCATGACAAGACTTCTAGTATAGAAGACTCCCTATGAGTTACTTAAAGGGAGAAAACCAAACATATCCCATATTAGGGCATTTGGATGCAAGTGCTTTGTGCACAACAATGGTAAGGACTCCCTAGGTAAGTTTGATCCCGGAAGTGATAAGGGAGTATTCTTGGGATATTCTTCACATAGCAAAGCTTATAAAGTCTATAACCAAAGAACTATATGTGTTTAAGAAAGTGTTCATGTGGTTTTTGATAAAACTAACATTCTTTCTCAGAGACAAGAACATGATGATGAAGCAATTGGGCTGGTAAGAAACTTAAATGAAACTGCAGCCCAAACTAAAGCTACACTGGAAGAAGGAACATGTGATGGAACAGGTTCTTCCACCCAAAGCAATATGACAGGGGGAACAAAACTAAGAGGAAATGATCCCCAAACCTCAATGGAACCTTTCCATGAACTTTTTCCACAACAACAAAAAATTGAAGGAACATCAAGGGGAAACCAGTTGGTTGTAAAACCTTACAAGTATCAAAGTTCTCATCCCATTGAGAACATAATTACTGATCCAACCTCTGGAATCAAAACCAGATCTTCATTAAAGAATCTTTGTGCTTTTGATACTTTCTTATCTCTTAATGAAGCTAAAAATATTGTTGAGGCTTTGCAGGATACAGACTGGGTAAATGCAATGCAATATGAACTCAACCAATTTGAAAGAGTCAAGTTTGGCATCTGGTACCAAGAACCTTGGACAGATCAGTAATTGACACAAAATGGGTCTTTAGAAACAAACTTGATAAAGATGGAACAGTTACAAGGAACAAAGCAAGATTGGTAGTTCAAGGATATAGCCAAGAGGAGGGCATAGACTATGATGAAACCTTTGCTTCAGTTGCAAGGTTGGAAGCAATAAGACTCCTCATAGCCTTTGCTGCTTACATGAAATTCACCCTTCACCAGATAGATGTCAAGAGTGCCTTCCTCAATGACTATCTAAAGGAAGAAGTATTTGTCAAGCAACCTCCAGGGTTTGAAAGCAAGGAGAGTCCTGATCATGTGTACAAACTTGACAAAGCACTTTATGTGCTTAAGCAGGCACCAAGAGCATGGTATGAAAGATTATCAAAGTTTTTTCTTGAGCATGACTACAAGAGAGGTAAAATTGACAATACTTTTTTCTTGAAAGAAAAAGGTAAAGATCTCTTGGTAGTTCAGATATATGTTGATGATATAATCTTTTGAGCAACTACTGATAAGTTAAGTAAAGAGTTTGCTAAACTAATGGGGGTGAATTTGAAATGAGCATGATGGGTGAGCTTAATTTCTTTTTAGGCTTACAAATTAAACAGAATTCAAATGGAACTATGATTCCATCAGCAGAAGTATGTAAAAGAATTGCTTAAAAGGTTTAAAATGGAAGATTCCAAAGAAATTGACACTCCTATTGCAACAGCTACAAAGTTGGATATAGATAAACCTGGTTTATCTGTTGATCAAAAGTTGTATGGGGGAATGATTGGCTCATTGTTGTATCTCACTGCTAGTAGACCTGACATTGTTTTCAGTGTAGGCCTTTGTACAAGATTTCAGGCAAATCCAAAGGAGTCTCACTTGACTGTTGTTAAGAGAATTTTGAGATATCTAAAAGGCACCACTGATTTTTGTCTTTGGTATCCAAAAGGTAGTAATTTCAATTTTGTGGGATATGCTAATGCTGATTATGCAGGTTTTCTTGTGGATAGAAAGAGCACCTCAGGTATGGCACACTTTCTTGGCTCATGTCTTGTGTCTTAGGCCACCAAAAAGCAAAATTCAGTGGCCTTATCTACTGCTGAAGCTGAGTATGTTGCTGCTGCTTCATGTTGTGCTCAATTGTTATGGATCAAACAATAATTAATGGACTTTGGAATTGATGTTGGTTGTATCCCCATTTTTTGTGATAACACTAGTGCAATTAGTATGACCAAGAACCCGGTTCATCACAAGAGAACTAAGCATATAGATGTTAGGCATCACTTTTTTAGGGATAACTATGAAAAGGGGTTGATCACTGTGGAATTTTGTGCTACTGACAAGCAAATAGACCAGTTCAGAGTACACAACGGAAAAAAAAATTGGTTAGAAAATCTAAAAATTGTGTACATAATTAGATTAATTTTTGCTCAGTCTCATACTTTCAATAGTATACTTTTGTGTTATGTGTTAAAATGACTCATTAATCTCCAATGATTTTTTCTCTATTTTGGCAAATTTAGACTTACACAAGAGTATTCTCAGTGAAGAACCTGGTTCATCAAGATAACACGGTATGTTTTCTACACTCTGCATAATTTGAAATAATAACATTTGGATCATGAGCAGAGTCCTACTTAATTCCAAACTCCTTTTGGACTTATCCGTTACAAGTGAATTAGTTCTGTTCAAAAGAGTCCCAACTAAATTGAAGTACCTAGATTCTAGGGATACACTCCAAAGTCTTTTCAAAACTGAAATTCAGTTTGATTAGACTTCCACACCCACTATCATCCCTTCCACCACCCCAACCTCTAAGAAAAGAGTAAAGATGCTTGATTGCAAGGTTGTTGCGGGGAGAGAACAAATTTGGAGAATAGGTTTGTACTAGTAGGGTCTAAAGCAGGTGTTGAAACTATAGAGTCTGGAGGAATTGGTGGTAAAAATAAAAAAGAAAAAGAAAAAGAGAGCAAGGGTGTTCGAAGTGCTGTGAGGGAAAAGGGTAAAAGAGTGGTTGATTCTTCACCCACTCCTGTGAGTTTAACCAAAGACACAGGTACAATGGTTGTTTGGGGAGAAAAATCTGCTGGAGTAGAGGAGAGTGTAAATAAAACAGGGGGAAGTGGGTATGGCGAAGCCGCTGAAGGGCTGGTTCAACTTGGGAAAAATATAGATGAACCTATTTCATCTAAACAGGAAACCTTCACAGACCTACTGAAGAGAGTGACTGAAAGTTATAATCCAAAGAATAAAGGGAGATTGGTACAAGCAAGGATCATTTGGGGGCAAATACGTTGCCTGCTTGTGACTATGAAGTCCATGTCACTCCTAAATAGCCCGGTTCATCTAAGAAGGTACCAGTGAATAGCAAGGTGCGAGCCTTGGTGCAAAAAAGTGGGGCTAAGGATGATGAGATAAGAGGCTGAAGAAAAGGTTGGCTGAGGTGGAAACTGAGAGAGATGCTCTCAGAACTGAGCTGGCAAGAGAAAAGGAGAAGAATGATGGCATTCTTCAGGATATGTTGAAACTCCTCCAAACCAAAAACCAAGCACCCAGTTCTTCCCAGCCTTAAGTATCCTAGCCTAGTGTAGATCAACTAGTGACCTAGTTTGGGATGTTTTTTTTTGTTTGCTCATGTTTTCAGTATTTTTATTTCTTCTTATGCTTTGTGGTAAAATCTTATCAATCGTCAATGAAATTCACTGTTTTTGCTCTAACTGTTTGTTTATATTTCTTTGATGGTTAAAATTCTTAGCTTGATCTATGATGATTAATCCATGATTGCATTTGAAGTAGCCCCAGTGGCCATGAGTAAGTTTTAAAATCTGGTTATCTCACATTTTTATGCAACTTTTCGATGATGCCAAAAGGGGGGAAAATGTTGTGCTTTACACTTTAAACAGTGATGTTTATAACCTAATGAACCTGGTCCTTGATGATAAGTGATAAAAAGGAAAAATGTTTCTAACATTGTGTTGATGTTGAGCTAAGTTGAAACAGGGCCTAAGCTTATGAAAGCACAGAGTTTGTCATCATCAAAAAGGGGGAATTTGTTGGCCCAAGTAAAGAATAGTTTTGAAGATTGACAAAGGAACTTAGGGATGAACCAGGTCCATCACTGGTAGGCATAGACACGGGCAGATTCAAAGCACGTGAGATGCACATGCAGGCGATAAATGAAATCTGGCATAATAATAGATATCTCCTGATCGAAAAGATTGCATAATTAATAAGGAGAAGAACTCCTTACTCAACGAGAACATTATTCAAGATAAGGAAGGAGTTAGGAGTTGAGATTAACTAGAAATCTTCCACCAAGGAAGAGTAGCATTAGAACTCTAGTTATTTTCTACTCTACTAACTCTATAAATCACAAGATGTTCTCATTCTACAGTGGACGCACAAAAAC
Source organism: Nicotiana tabacum (assembly GCF_000715075.1). NCBI lineage: Eukaryota > Viridiplantae > Streptophyta > Magnoliopsida > Solanales > Solanaceae > Nicotiana > Nicotiana tabacum. The sequence continues at coordinate 114,341,145 of NC_134092.1, forward strand.
AGAAGTTAAATGTGAATTGAGAGCAAAATAGCAAGGCATTTTGCAAACAGTTCGTGTGTGATTCAAGCGTGCGAACCTGAATCTACATGAACCAGATAGAAGAACCGGTTCCAAGTGTCTGTCTTTTATTCTAGTTCAATTGTAGTAGGTATTTTCATATTGTACCTTTCAGCTTTATCTAGAGGCAATTGTGATAGGTACTCAGAGTATTCAAGTTAGAGTTAACTTAAAGTTGTCACAACAGTTAGAGGCTGGTTGCCACAACGGGATTAGAGTTAATCCTAGGTTTACAAAAGTGTTTTGTAAATGCAATTTTTGGCTCAGTGATTTAGTGGAGAGTTTGCGAAAATCCTACTGGGAAGTAGGTCGTGGTTTTTTTCACCTTTTGAGTCAGGTGTTTTCCACATAAAATACTTGTGTTCTTTAATTTCTGAATTTATTATTCCACAACAGTAGTATAAGGAACACATAGAAGAACCATGTCCTACCATAATATGTGCACACGAAAAATTGGACACCATACAAATCACCCCTCCCCCCCTCTTGTGTGGTATTGAAGTTAAAACATCAGGCACTATTTGTATGGCATTCATGTTGATATCTATACGGATCATAAGAGCCTTCAATATATCTTCAAGCAAAAGGAATTGAATTTACACCAAAAGAGATGGTTGGAGCTACTGAAAGACTATGACGTTGATATTTTATACCATATAGGGAAGGTGAATATAGTAGCCGACGCCCTCAGCCATAGATCTATGGGTAGCCTGTCATATTTATAGCCAGAGAAGTGTGGGATAGCCCATGAGATTCATCAGCTAGCTAGTCTTGGAGTTTGATTACTGGACTCAGGTGATACCGGAGTTACTATTCAGGACACAGCAACATCCTCTCTAGCAACTGAAGTGAAGGAACGCCAGTATGAAGATTTTGTGCTAGCTCACTACAGATATGCAACCCCTCAAAAGGAGAAGACACCATTTGAGATTATAGGAGATGGAGTCCTCAGATATCGAGGTCGATTATGTGTTCCTGATGTGGCGAGGTTGCGCCAGCAGGTTATGGGACAAGTTCACTATTCACGTTATTCTATTCATCCAGGAGCGACAAAGATGTATCATGATATCAGGGGAATATACTGGTGGGACGGAATGAAGAAAGATATAGCAGAGTTTGTTGCTCAGTGCCCTAATTGTCAGCAAGTTAAGATTGAGCATCAGAAACCCGGTGGATTATTGTAGGCTATAGAGATTCCGACTTGGAAATGGGAAGTGATTAATATGGATTTCATCATAGTATTACCTCGCACCCAACGTAAGTTCGATTCTATATGGGTTATTGTCGATAGACTTATAAAATCAGCCCATTTTCTGCCTGTCAGGACTACATATTCAGCAGAGGATTATGCAAGGCTTTACATTAGGGAGATAGTACGACTTCATGGTGTCCCTATATCTATTATTTCAGATAGAGGTGCTTAGTTTACAGCTAATTTCTGGAGGTCCTTCCAAAAAGGATTGGGAACTCAGGTAAGTATTTGTACAACATTTCTTCCCCAGACAGACTATCAGGCTGAACGTACTATTCAAACACTGGAGGATATGCTACGGGCTTGTGTGATGGACTTCAGGGGTAGCTGGGATGATCATCTTCCACTTATTGAGTTCGCATATAATAATAGTTATCATTCCAGCATTCAGATGGCTCCATACGAAGCTCTTTAGGGAGGGAAGTGTAGGTCGCCTATATGGTGGTTCGAGATTGGGGAAACTACATTAGTAGGACCAGAATTGATACAGCAAGCAGTTGAGAAGATTAAGCTTATAAGGGAAAGGCTATTAGCAGCTCAGAGTCATCAGAAGTCCTATGTAGATAATCGACGACGAGACTTAGAGTTTCAGGTAAACGAATAGTTATTCCTAAAGGTATCACTGATGAAAGGCGTTATTAGATTCAGTAAGAAAGGAAAGCTTAGCCTTCAGTACATTGGACCTTATAAGATTATATGCAGAATAGGCCAAGTAGCATATGAGTTAGACTTGCCTTCCAAATTGGAGTCTGTACATCCAATCTTTCATGTGTCTATGCTCCGCAAGTGTATTGGAGATCCTTCTAGAGTCGTTCCAGTTGACGATGTTCAGGTCACAAAGCAGCTATCATATGAGGAAGCTCTCATTGTTGTACTAGATAGACAAGTTTGGAGATTGAGAACTAAGGACATAACTTCAGTTAAACTACTTTGGAGGAACAAGAATGTGGAGGAGATGACTTGAGAAGCTGAAGAAGACATGAAGTCTAGGTATCCTCACTTGTTTTTGCTTCCAGAGGAGGATCGGACTGACACATCACAACCTTTAGGTACGTATATGGTACTTGATTCTTATGTTAGTTAATGTCATTGGACATGTGAGGCCATTGGTGTTATTGATGATTGTGGACTTGTGTGGCTTTGTGTTGTTGGGTTTTCTGTCTGACAAGTTGATAGTAGTACCGTTATAGAGGAGACTCTGCCAAAAATTTCTATAGATCTCTGCGGGTTTAACATTCGAGGACGAATGTTTCTAAGGGGAAAGATTATTACACCCTGTGCGTCCCAAGGTGACATATAATGAATATGAGACTTGTTAATCATGATTTAAATGATTTTAAAGTCATAATATGATTATATATGATGTTTGGATAGAAAATATAAAGTTTGGAAAAAATTGAATTTAAGTTGCGGAAAAACCGACTAAAGATTTGCCTTGTAACAGAGCTTTTTGAGAAATATATTTCATGGGATATATGAGATATTTTTGGGATATATTATATACAAAATTGAAGGCCTTGGAATTTAGTATCCAATGCTCTTAACCGTTCATTCATACGACATCCGAATAAAAAGATATAAGCGTCGGAAGATGGGCGAATGAGAGGGTGCCAAGCTAGCACCTCTTTGACTTTTCAAAAGTTGATATATCTGTCATAACTCGTCTCTATATTCATTTTTACATAGAACCCGACCATAGAACACCATAGAACCTGTCCTTGAGCTCTCTAATAGTGTTTCAAAGAATAATAAAATCCCGGGTACGAAATCGAGAAGCGATAACATTAGAACGATCCCTACGACGTAAGTATCGCTATGTCACCTCTCTTTTTCTTTGTAGTTTGAGTTTTGGAATGTATTTAATAGTTAATAAAATACCTAATTTATGTATTTAAGTGTTTAAATATAAATTAAGGTTGATAAATTCTTTTCCTAATAGTTAGAACTCACGGGACGGTGATCGGAAGCCGTGAGTTCGATTTATTTCACTTTTAGTGGACTGTTTTGTAGTATACTCGTGTTGGCTTATTGTGCTGCTGATTTATGGGGTTTGGAAGGATGAAGGGCATGGAGAAACGCCACATGTGGTAGGGTAGTAGGCTGCTTGCTCGTTGTTGCAATTTAAGGTTAATTGATAACTTATTGATTGGGTATGTTATGGTATATTTGGGGGTTTTGTTGTATTAAAGGTCCCGAATTGTAGTTGGGTTGTTTTTGAGTTGTTGATTGTATTATGTTTGTATCACGACTATAGTAGGCTTGAGGGATCAGTGAAATCAGGGGAAATTCGGCCCGTTTTATTTTAGAATCGAGTTATCATTTGAGATACGTGATATACCACCGCCATCTAAGTTGTACACGTATTTCTTTGTTATAGGGTTGGCGCGCTAGATGTCGTAAGCTTGTTGTTGAGTTGCATTGACGACTTGAGGTATGTTAAGGCTATCTATTCTTTCTTTTTGGCATGATCCATATGATACAAACGAAACGAGCAAACGTACAACTTTCATAAATGACTCTATTCATAGAAATACTAGGGGTGCCTATGCTCTTAATTCCCCATATGTCCTATTATTATATCTGCTATTCATGGGTCTCAGAAAAATACGTAAGTTGCTAAAGTTTATCCGAAGACATATTGATTTTATAACATTCCAAGAGATCTTATTGACTTACTTCCTTATGCATTGCATTCATTTATACATGTATATTGACCCATGACCAGATGGCGTTATATACACGTATATTTATATATATATATATATATATATATATATATATATATATATATATGGGATATGGGGAAAGGTTATGGCGTTATATACGCACCACCACCACCTCATCAGTTGGTATACGTTTATGATTTTGCCCACAGAGGCTGAGATGATATGATGGGATGCCCTCAGAGGCTTGATGATGTTATGTACGCATATACCTATGCATGATATGACATTTATACGCATACGCATGACATTATAAATATTTTCATGATTCACAGAGCTATTCAGACTTACAGGTTGAGTTCTTTACTCCATGTTTCTTTCATGTCTATTATATACTATTTTTTATGCCTTACATACTCGGTACATATATCGTACTGAAGCCCCTATTGCCTGGAGGCTTGCGTTTCATGCCGCAGGTGCAGGTAGACATGCTGACGGTCCCCCATCTTAGGATCCTTGCTCAGCGAGAGTTGGTGTGCTCCATTTGATCCGGAGCTGTTATAGAGTTTTGGTACGATACTTTTGTATACATATGGGTATGATGGGGCCCAGTCCCGTCCTCTATATATTTGTACACTCTGTTAGAGGTCTATAGACAGTCATGTATATTTGGATAGTATGTGGCCTTTTCGGCTCGCCCTACCGTATATATATATATATGTATGTATATTGTTTGGGCATAGTTTCCCACGTATGTTGTTCATATGAATTAGTAGTTTATTTTCAGACGTTAGGCATGTCCTACACTTATTTCATGTTTATATCTTAGACATATGCTTAGGGGTGTTTGATAGGTAGCACTCGGGAACTCGTCACAGCCCATCAGCTTGGGTCGTGACACTTCTTCATCGCGAACGCGATGTCTTGGTCGTGAACGCGATGGCTTGGGAGGTTTACCCATCACGAACGCGACCAGACTCTCGCGAACGTGTAGGGTTATGGGGCCTGGGAAGGGAGCTTAGCCGTTACTCCTCACGAATGCGACATCTGGATCGCCAACGGGAAGGCTGGCTAGCGAACGTGAAGGCCTTTGGCCGCTGCTGCTTCGTGATCACGTAAAGTGTCTCACGAACACGATGAACACCTGACACGCAGTCTTCAAAACTTGTAAAAATCGGGATTTAACCCATTTTTCACCATTTCCAAGTTTGAGCTCGTCCTAGAGGCGATTTTGAAGAGAAACTTCATCCCCATTTCATAGGTTAGCAGATTTTAACTCATTTTCTTCCATTTCCATAAACACCCATTGATGTAGGCTAGAATCACGTATTTTAGTTATAGTTTACACTCTAATTACTGCATTTTACTTGTATTTGAGATCAAATAATAGTGAAGTGCACTTATTATGTGTTATATGCCTTATAGGAAATGATTCTGAGCTATTAAGATAATTTGGAGCTAATTTGAACAAGTTGAAACTTTAAAATCTAAGTAAAAGCCCAAGAAATTAAGTCGGAATCACGTTCGGGGGCCGAGGGCCAAGTTTGGATGTCAAAAGGTGAGAAAACAAAATTACTCTGGGAAAATTGCACTACCGCTCTGTGCCATGCGTAGCGGCGCGCGGGGCACTAGTGCAAAATTCTTGCAAAGTGAAAAAAAATCTACTCTCTGAAAATCCTCACTAATGTGGCGCCACGAGGCACGATGCGGTAGTGCAAAAGTTGGTCTGATATGATTTTGCCAAGCTCTTTGGATTTCCCCACAAGCATGCCGCATGGGGCGGCGCGGGGTGCGACACGGTAGTAGGAAAATGTCAGAGTGATTTCCTATTTCGTCTAGGAAAGGGTAGTTTTGTCCGGGTTTGTTTTTGAGACGGCTTAAATACACCAAAAACAAAATTTTGAGGGGACTTTTGACATACTTTCGACCTAAGGAAGCTAAAGAGGAGTTGGGAGAATACAAGTACAAGGATTTCATCATTCCTTCCTCACTCATGACCCGAGTTTATATCGAATCTATGTTTTTCTATACTTTAATTATATTTGTGATGAATTTCTCCATGTCTATGGAGTAGTTCCCTTTAGGGTTTGACGGATTTGGTGTATTGATGTTTGTGGATTATAACTCTAGTTTTATGTATTGAATCATTGTGGAAGATTTAATTTTTGTATCTATATTCACTAGTTCATGTAATCAAGAGGGGCATAACTTATGATATCTTTACATTATATTGTTGGTTGAGTTCATAGATTCTTCTAAGTAATCGAAAGAGGCTAGTTAAATCGTTGATTAAACCTAGTTAGGAGAATAATCGAAAGAGGTATTCCTAAAGATCAATCCATTACGCATTCTTGCATATCATCATAGTGCTTAATTGGTTCATCTCGTGAGGTTAAGACTTCATCGAGAGAGGAGTTTCTGCTGAACGTTTGAACTAATAATAGAGTGAATTCGAGAGACTCACTTGAACATTGGAAGTGAATTATCTAGAGTTAGATCCCGAACAATTATCTTGCACCTATCCTGTCAAAACCCTATCTTCTCCCACTGATAACCTTATTTGCTTATTCCTTGTCTCGATAGTCACTAGTCAATAGCTTTATATTCTTAGTTAATTTCAATTCTTAATCATATAAATCTCAATTTTTGATCCTCCTGGATAGCAATCAAGCTAGAATACTGTTTAAATATAATCCATGCGGATACGATATTACACTATACTATCTTTGATTAGCGAGCATAATTTAAGTGTGTGTTTTGTGTTTGTCACCTATTGATTTCTAACCTTTAATCTATGCCTCTTCATGATAAAAATTAGGGATTTTAGGAAAAATTGGAGATTTTGAGAAATTGAGATTTAGACCTCAAATTGAAGTCAGATTTCAAAACTAATCACATAATTAGACTCGGGGGTGAATGGGTAATTAGGTTTTGGTCCGAATCTCGAGTTTTGATTAAGCGAGCCTAAGGTTGACTTTTTTCAAAATCATTAAAGATTAAATCTTTTTCACTCGTGGGTAGTTTCTAAAGCTTATTTTGAATTGTTTGAACTATATAGTTTCTAAATCTTTTTGTCCTCTATGGATTTGATTTTGTCGGGGTTGATCTCGATTCCCCGATTGGATACCATGAACCCGAGGAATTTTCATATTATATTTCTGCAGTATGTCGAAGGTCTCATACAAATGTCTCAAATAGTCCTCTACTCACAAGGACTTGACTAACATGTCGTCAATATAAACTTCCATTGATTTTCCTATCTGTCCTTCGAACATACGGTTTACTAGGCGTTGATAGGTGGCTTCGGCATTCTTTAATCCAAACGGCATTACATTATAACAGTAAGTGCCAAATTTAGTGATGAAAAGAGTCTTTTCTTGATCTTCCGAGTCTCATCCGAATTTGGTTATACTTGGAATAGGCATCGAGAAAACTGAGTATCTCGTGCCCGGCCGCCGCTTCGATCATCCGATCGATGTTAGGCAACGGGAAAGAATCTTTAGGGCATGCCTTGTTTAGATCTTTTTAATCTACACACATTCTTAGCTTATTCCCTTATTTAGGTACTACCACTACGTTAGCTAACCAGTCGGTGTATTTAACCACCCGGATGTACCCTATTTTAAGGAGTTTGGATACCTCGTCCTTGATGAACGCATGCTTGACCTCAGACTGTGGCCTCCTCTTCTGTTTAACCAGATGGAACTTCGGGTCTAAACTCATCTTATGAATGGTCACCTCCGGTGGGATCCTTATCATGTCAAGATGGGACCAAGCAAAATAACCTATGTTAGCTTTAAGAAAATCAATGAGTTTATTCCTGAGTTCAGGAATTAACCCAGTGCCCAGGTATATCTTTCGATCTGGTAGGTGTTCGATTAGTAGGACTTTCTCCAACTCCTCGACCATTGATTTAGTGGCATCGGTGTCATCTGGAGCTATGAACAATCTCGGGACTCCGTAATCTTCCTCCTCATCTATCCCCCGTTTCTCCGGTTCGACCGAGACCGACATCAGTGATTGCTATTTAGTTTCTTCCTTGGCCGACTTCGCGTTCCTTGACGTAAAAACTGCGGGCACCAGGATTACCTCGCCGATCAAAAACATCTCCTTTGCAGCCGGGTGCTCTCCATTGACCGTCTTGATTCCTCCCGGTGTAGGGAATTTAAACGCATGGTGTAAGGTCGAGGGTACCGCCCTCATGTTGTGAACCCATGGCCTTCCAAATAGAGCATTATACCTCATGTCCCCTTCGATAACGTAGAACTTTATCTCTTAAATCGTCCCGACGGTGTTCACCGGCAACGTCATCTCTCCTTTAGTGGTTTCACATGCCATGTTAAATCCGTTCAACACCTCGACTGCCGACACTATTTGGTTCTGTAACCCCAACTCCTTTACGACCCTTGATTTAATGATGTTGGCCAAGCTACCTGGATCAATCAACACATATTTAATTTGAGATTTATTGACAAGAAAGGATATTGCAACATCATTGTGAGGTTATACGAAGCCCTTGGCATCCTCATCGCTGAACGAAATGATTCCCTCCGGGACATAATCTCGGGTGCATTTTTTCCTTCTGATAGATACTTTAGTGCGCTTTATCATTGGCCCTTAGGGGACATCGACCCCTCCAATGATCATGTTGATGACATGCTAAGGCTCCTTTTGTTCGGTCTGTTTATTGGCGTCCCTATTCCTGAAGTGGTTTTTGGCTCGATCACTCGAAAATTCTCGGAGTTGCCTATTATTGAATAACCAGGCAACTTCTTCTCTCAATTGTCGGCAATCCTCGGTCCTGTGGACATGAGTGCCATGATTCTTACACATCAAGTTAGGATCTCTTTAGGTAGGGTCGGACTGTAATGGCTGAGGCCACTTGGTTTTCTTGATGCACCCGATGGCCGATAAGATGCTGGCAGTGTCAACGTTGAAGTTATAATCTGATAATCTTGGCGCTTCCCTACCCCGAGCGACCTGTCGAAACCATTTTTGCTCATCAGACCTCAGCTACTGGGCCCTCAATTGCTTCTCTTTTCGTTCCTTGTAGGGTGATGCCCGGACTCATTTCCCCTTCGGTCCACACTGTATAGTTGGTACCGATCCCGGACCGACCTTGGCTCATGATCGACGACTCTCTTAGATCTGTTGTCGGCCCTAATAGGATAAATAAATCCAAAATGGGCTCCGAGGTGGTCGTCCTGGACTCTGATCTTTGACTGGTACCTATTATGGACGTCGGCCCAAGTTACCGCCGGGTACTCTACCAAATTTTGTTTTAGCAGTTGTGAAGCCAAGGAGCTTTGGGGGTTAAGTCCATGAGTGAATGCCTGAACGACCCAATCATTTGCAATCGGAGGCAGGTCCATCCGTTCCATCTGAAACCTTGACACGAACTCCCTGAGCATCTCGTTATCTCTTTGTTTAACCTTGAAAATGTCCGATTTTTTGGTCTCGACCTTGATGGCCCCGACATGGGCCTTCACAAAAGCATCTGCAAACATAGAAAACGAGTCAATGAAATTTTGGGGTAAGTTGTGATACCATATTATTGCTCCTTTTGACAAAGTCTCCCTGAATTTCTTCAGTAACACCGACTCGATTTCATCATCTTCCAAGTCGTTCCCTTTGATGGCGCATGTATAGGAGGTCACAACCTCAGTTGGATTCGTGGTTCCGTTATATTTTGGAATATCGGGCACACGAAACCTCTTCGGGATCAGCTTTGGTGTCGTGCTCTGAGAGAAAAGGCTTTTGGATAAATTTCTTGGAATTCGGCTCTTTCAATATCGGGGGTGCTCTCGTGATTTGATCGACCCTGGAATTTTCCACCTTCTTGTCATTTGCCTTAATTCTTTTCTCACCTGATTCCACCCACTTCGTTAATGCTTCAAGCATTTTCATTATCTCGGGGTTGACCCCATGCTCGGCTTCACCCGGTCTCTCGGTGGTTTGTTCGTTTCTTCGGGTGCTTTCCCAGGATTGTTCGAGCTCGACCCTGCTAGGGGCGTGGCCTTGATTCTATAGTTGTGCTATCGCCGCCTGCTGAGCCTGCAATATTTCAAAATTAGTCGCGGGCTTACCCCATTACCTTCGCCTTCAGGTGCTTCTCGAGTTGTTGGTCAGGGTCCTCCGCAAATGCTATTTTCGATATCAGTTGGCAGATTAACGTCGATATCCACCTGTGAGTTGACATCGACCGGATCGGCAACTGGGACTCCATTGGCATCCGTTTGGGGCACCTTATTGCTAAGTACCAGATTATTGTTTTCGCCATAATGGTCAAACTCAACGTCAATGTTCAAGTGGGCAGACTGAGAATTTGACATTTTTAAGCTGACATGAAATTAAGACTTTAAAGAACAAGCGTAAAATAAAATGTGTTATGGAGATTTGTATCAAACCACCACTATTATCCTTAGCCCAACAGTGGGCGTCAAACTGTTTACCTTAAAACGGATAACAATTAAATTTGTACGCGGTTTTAAAGATATGTAGATTGATTCAATATAAATACTCAAGAATATTAGATAAATGAGTTAAAGATAAAATGAATAATCAAATCAAATGTAATGTTACGGCCCAGCTCGAACTTAGATTGAACAATGGTTTTGCCCTCGATCAGACCCTTAGCTCGAAGCCAATTATGAATGAAGAGCAAACAATGAAGTAAGAACTTTACAATAGCTAGAAAATAGAAAAATAAATTTATATTGCCTTGGTTTGCGTGTTACAATGTGCCCTCAAAGAATGAAAAACCTCCCCTTTATATAGGAGAGTTTCATCCCTAGTACAAGTCTAAAAAAGGTAAAAATCTTCCTTTTCTCATTAATTACTGATCTGTAACCGCTATCGAGCGAGATCCGTGCCGTGATATCCGGTTGGTTACGGATATCATGACCCTCTATCCGTCGCCTACAACTGTTCATTATGCTTTCCGAAGTTTCAGGACTCGTCCCGAGTCCGGGGTGGTACGTCGTTTTATCAGGTATGATGGCGAGCACTTCGTTAACTTTTCACGGGCCCCGATACAGAGAGTTCATAGCTTCGATTTCAATCTCTTATGTTCATGCCCTCACTTCATTTTATTCACCGAGAAATCGGGGTGTACGTTATATCCCTGATGTCACCCGTATACGGATTGGATTTTTGATGTGTCACATGCTAGTCGAATTTGAGGGTCAATAATACTACTACTCATTATGAAATTTTGTACAAGAGCTTCCCATGCTTTAAAGTGATATTGTTTAATGAGTCAAATATGCACATTTTTCCCTTCAAAAAGAAAATCAAAAACAAAAAGAAACTTTTAAACCATAAGTTTAACGTATATAAACTTCTATACAAATATTTAAGAATAGAAAATCTATCAAAATGCTTTTATCTTGATCCTCAATGCATCTTATTGACTATGCATAGGCGCGGAGCTAGAATTTAAAACTAATGAGTTTAAGATTTTAATTCTTTTAAGTTATTAGGTTTTTGAATTAATAATTTGTATATATTACATTGATTTTTTAAGACAATATAAAATTTTGACTAAAATTACTAGATTAGTCTGAATCCATACTTTGATGTCTAGCTCTGTCACTGCCTTGATATATATGAATTGTTTGTTTTCATACTCGTCATATTTTAATACACGTCTATTTCAGTTTATGTGAATTTATTTAACTGAGCATAGAGCTTTAAAAAAAGAAAAGAGTTCGAAATTTATGATATAAAATGAGGCACATATATTTTATGTGGTTATAAATCATTGTATAAAGATAAATTATTTCCGAAAATGAGTCACTCTTTTATGCACGAACTAAAAAAAATTAGCTTCAGATAAATTTAACCGTGAATATAAATTAAGATTTCGTCCTAGAAGAGCTGTTCCCACTGTAAATCAAATATCTTGTCAAATTTTCCGGTATATTTGCGAATTTTTACAGACACTATTTTGTATAAAAACGGCACCACCATGTTGCAGAGCAGAAAACCTGTAAAAACCTCATCATTTCGAAACTTTAAGTTTCTTTTTCATTTCAATGGCTTCGTTTTTTACTCTAACAGTCCTCTCCATACTTCTCTTCTTTTCAATCTCCTCCGTCGGTGCTCGTCACCACCAGCGGAATTCGCCGGAGTCATCTACGACGCCGTCAATTGCGGCTAAAATCCGAGGAGCTTGCAAGGCTTCTCGGGACCCACTAACATGCGAGTCCGTTTTAATGGACTCCAGCCACTTGCCGTCTGAGCTGACGACGCCGTTAATCATTCAATCCGCCGTTAAAGTCGTTTCACAAAACAACGCCGAGGCGATAGACATGGTGAATGCAATCATGGACGCGTCCGCAGGGAATCAGAACCTTACGGACTTAGTGAGGATCGGTATTGAGGTTCTCGGGTACTCGGATAATCGGGTCGGGCAAACGGCTCAGGCATTGACACGTGGCAAGATAAAGGACGCACGTGCATGGATGAGCGCCGTGATGATTTACCAGTACGACTGCTGGTCCGTTGCAAAACGCGTTAACGAAACCTTACAGGTGGACAAAACCATCTCGTTTTTGAACTCCTTGATCGGGTACAGCAGCAACGCATTGGGTATGCTGGTGAACTACGACATTTACGGGGCCGATACCGGGTCATGGGCCCCGCCCAAAACAGAACGAGACGGGTTTTGGGAAGGTTCGGGTTTAGACGGGTCGGGTCATGATGTAAAGGGTGGGGTGCCTTTCGGGTTGAAACCGGATGTAACAGTGTGCAAGGAAGGAGGCTGTGACTATAAGACAGTGCAGGAGGCGGTGAATGCTGCACCAAATAATGGGCTGACCCGGAAGTTTGTGATATGGATCAAATCCGGGTTGTATGATGAGATAGTTCGGGTCCCGTTTGAGAAGAAGAATGTGGTATTTTTGGGTGATGGCATGGGCAAAACAGTCATTACAGGTTCCTTGAGTGTTGGTATTAATGGGATCAACACTTATGAGACTGCAACTGTCGGTAAGTGATTTATTGGATCAGTTTAATAATTACAAATCTTTATATGTTTTAATAACAAAATTCTTTCTCTCTATTTTGGACTGTACAAAAGTTGATTTTTTTAACATCTCTTTGGAAACAAGCCAAGTAACGGTTGGACAGAATTGCTCCTATAGTAGCTAGACTTCTTTTTGTGTGTGTTATTTTGTAAAATGAGCGTAAATTTCTGCATAAATAGAAATATTTTTTTTTTTAAAACGATGACTCTTGCTGCTTGGCCACTGAATGAATGCATCTCCAAGCGCCAATGATGTTCACGAGTTGTTTAGGCTAATTTTTCTTTCGCGCTTAGTTTTCTTACTTCTCCATTGCCCCTATGTATGGCCTTGTTCCAAGCAGCAAGGCGGATGTAGCCTTTGTGGTACGGGTTCACATGAACTGTTATGTTACGCGGCGCCTTCTTGAAATTCCTTGGAAGGGCGACGTAAGGCTAAGCAACCGATGTCAGTACGGTTGCTGTCCGCCAACTGAGGTCCCCTCCATATGCTAGACTAGATTGTCAGTGCCGTACGGGAAAACCAATGTCATGAGCAATTGAAAGAGAGCAGAAAAGAGAATTGAGAATGAAAGAAAGCTTGATTGCATTAAATGAAAGCTATTACAGAAAAACAAGACGGTGTCGGGGGGGGAGAGACACCAGTACAGAGAATTGTTTGCTTGCTTGAAAGTTTTGATTGCTTGGTCCCCCTTAATAATGCTTAAAAAAAATAAACCAAAGTTACATGACTAGACCTATGAAAGCTGAAAAATCACACTTAAAGAAAATGCAGCAAAACTACTCTATATTTACAATGAAAAGGACTTAGTCTTCTACAAAGCAACAACAAGTCCGTTGGCAGCAACTTTGTCTTTAGCATCAGGGTCTGCGCGCGCGGCATTGTCTACGCGTGCGGCGCTGTTGGCATCTGCCTGTGGCTGGGCGCTGGTGATGGCTATCGGTGGGGCGACAGAGGCACATGCGCGCTTGTCACTTGGAGCTGCCGAGACCACGGGGCCGACCGTGGCGACGGGCGTTGGGAGGCTGGCCAGGACGCCACGGGGCGCGTCCAAGGGGTCATGGGGCATGGTTGGAAAGCCGCCCATGACATTCTCCCCCACCTGAGTTGGCGACGTCTTCGGCGCCTTCCTTGCAAAGTAATCATCAATCAGGCTCTTGTAGGTTTTGAGGTTTGTTCCCCTCTCCCAAGTATTCTCCTCTGCATCACATCCCTGCCATTTCACCAAGAACTCCTGGTGATCTTTTCTTGAGGCGTGAATCACTCGATTATCAAGAATAGCTTCAGCACGCCTTTTCCCGGTTGAATTGGGGCCTCGAATACTTAGTATTGTGAGTTGGCTTCGTGAAGGATCCTCCATATAGGTTTCAGGAGACTGACATGGAAAACAGGATGGTATCCACCCGGTATGCAACTTTCCCAATGCGCCTTTCAATGGACAAGGGTCCAATATATTTTTGCAATAGGCGCGGGTCATGGACCCCTGCAAACAAGTACCGCTTTGGGATTTTGACCATCACTTTGTCTCCCACCTGGTATTCAACAAAGCGGCGATTCTGATCAGCATGCCTCTTCATCCGCTTTTGGGCTTTGACAAGATAGCTACGCACTATTTCCAAATTTTGCTTCCATTCTTTTGAGAAGCTAGCGGTTGCTGTCCGGTAACAATTTCAAAAGCGCTTTTGTTGGTACTTGAGCTCTTTTGTGAATTGAAACACAGTTGAGCAGCATCCAGAAGCTTCACCCAATTCTTCTGCGATCCGCTCACAAAGTGCCGGAGATATTCCTCTAGCATGCCATTGAATCGCTCCGTCTGGCCATCAGATTGCGGATGAAAACTTGAGCTATGACTCAATTTTGACCCGAGGCACTTAAAGAGTTGGGTCCAAAAATTGCTAGTGAAGCGTGAGTCGCGATCACTAACAATGTCTTTAGGTAAGCCCCAATATTTGACGACATGAGAGAAGAATAGTCGAGCTGTATCTTCTGCTGATATATATTGTGGGGCTGCTATAAAGGTAGCATACTTGGAAAACCGATCCACCACAACCAAGATAGTTGTGAGATCTCCGACCTTGGGCAATCCGGTGATGAAGTCCAGGGAAACACTTTCCCAAGGTCTTTTTGGGACAGCTAGTGGTTCCAAGAGCCCTACCTGCGTCAAGCGGTCTGACTTATCTACTTGGCATACTAGACAAGTCTTCACATACTGAGTGACGTCATCGACCATTTGAGGCCAATAATATGCACGGCGAAGTAATGCCATGGTGCGTTCCTCGCCGGGATGACCGGCCCACAAAGTATCGTGGCATTCTGCAAGAAGAGCCCGTCGCAGATCTCCTCCTTTAGGAACATAAAGTCGGTTCCCTTTCATCTTCAGGAAACCATCTTCGGTGTAGAACTGGCGAGTCTTGCCCTGTCCTACCAAATCAACCAAATACTGTGCAGCAGGATCCTTGATGAGTAGATCCTGTATCTGGTCTTTTATGGTGGTGGTTACTTCGCTTCCCTTTAGGGCGGCGAGTACACACATCGATGCTAGATCAGCTCTCCGACTGAGTGCATCAGCAACATGATTGGTCTTTCCACTTCGGTACTCCAGGTTGAAGTGAAATTCCGCTAGGAGTTCCTGCCACCTAGCCTGTCGACCATTCAGCTTTGGTTGGGTCATGAAATGGCTAACGGCTGTGTTGTCTGTCTTGACCACGAATGGGGCTCCCAGTAGATAATGCCTCCAAAGGCGTAAGCAATGAACGACAGCCAATAATTCTTTCTCATGGGCGGCATAGCGCCGCTCTGCATCCTTCAGTTTCCGGCTCTCGTACGCTACGGGATGCCCTTCTTGTAGCAATACTCTACCAAGTGCATAGTCGGAGGCATCCGTTTGCACTTCGAATGGTTTGGCCAACTCAGGGAGGGCCAAGACTGGGCTACTAGACATAGCCATCTTCAATGCGTCGAAGGCCTCTGCCCGCTTGGGGCCCCAATCCCACGGGGTGGCCTTCTTGAGAAGTTCTGTCAGCGGCACTGCAATGAGGGAGTAACTTTTCACAAAACGCCGATAGAAGTTGCATAGACCAAGGAACGACCTCAAGGCATGTATATCCTGAAGAGGTGGCCATTCTGTAATGGCCTGAATCTTCTGCTGGTCCATCTTGATCCTCCCTTCCTCGATGACATGTCCGGGGAAGTCAATTTGTTTCTGAGCAAAGGAGCACTTGGATAGCTTCGCATATAATTCGTGCTCCCGCAATCGGGCTAGGACCTTCCGCAAATGCTCCAGGTGTTCTTCCAGTGTCTGGCTATATACCACAATGTCATCCAAATAAACCACGACGAATTCATCAATGTATTCTCGGAAGACTTGGTTCATCAAGGTGCAAAATGTGGCTGGCGCGTTAGTCAAGCCAAAGGGCATAACCAGGAAGTCGTACGACCCATATCTTGTCACACAGGTCGTCTTGTGCTCATCACCATCTGCAATCCGAACTTGCCAATAACCTGTCCTCAGGTCTATTTTGGTGAATACCGTCGCACCACCCAGTCTATCAAACAAGTCTGCCATTAGCGGAATAGGGTACTTGTTTTTCACGGTGATTTTGTTTAGAGCCCGGTAATCCACGCAGAGTCGTAAACTACCATCATGTTTCTTTTGGAATAGCACAGGGGACCCGTATGGGGACTTGGAGGGCACAATGATCCCTGTGTCTAGCATTTCCGTCAATTGTCTCCGAAGCTCGGTGAGTTCGGGTTGTGACATTCTGTATGGCGCCCGGGCAGGTGGCTTCGCACCCGGCACCAACTCAATCTCATGGTCCACAGTTCGCCTAGGCGGAAGACGCTTTGGCATGTCTTGTGGCATGATGTCTTCAAATTCCAGAAGTAACTCCTTCACGGGTGCAGGAATGGGACCCAGGAGCGTTCTATATCTTCCATGCAGAGGGTAGCCAGGAACGTGGGTTCATGTCTTTTTACCCTTCTTCAACTGCAAGGCCGAGATGTTCTCGGCTGCCATCTTCATGGGAATGCACGGAATAATGCAGGGCTTGGCCCCATTTGCTCCCATCATCAGTAGCATGTCTGCATACGGTGCGGGCATGGTATTGGTCTGTCTCAGGAATTCCAACCCCACTATTAACTCAAAGTCATCTATGATCACTACGCGCAGGTTGAACTTTCCTTCATAAGGGCCAAGCTTCACTGGTACTTCTTTGGCTATTCCACCCACTGGTTGAGGTGGTGAGTTGATAGCCTTCACACGACCTTTGCCCTTTCCTACAACTAGTCCAAGGCGCTCCACCTGAGTCGAGGCTAAGTAGTTGTGGGTGGCACCCGTGTCTATCATTGCCCGAATAGGCTTGCCATTTACCTTCATGTCAACGAACATTAAGGTCCTCTCTTGATGAGGAGGAGTCCTCTCATTCGCCTTCTTTTTTCCTTTCCTGGCAATTGGACAGGGGTCCTTCTTCTTGCGGATAACGGCACTGGTTCCCATTAAGGGGCTCAGAAATGGAGCCAACAATTGTATTGAATGCACCTACTGGCTCGATCTGGTCCGCATCATCGACGTCGTCATCCGTCCCATCCTCAAAACCTTGATGGGCGTTCATCTGTGCATGTGGGCATTCATTATTCCAATGTGGTCCGCCGCAATGACGACATCTTGAGGGGGGCTTCCTCCCCCGATCATTGTTGTTAGATGCAGCACTAGTACTGCCTGAAGAGGGAGCCTTAGATTTGGGTGCACTCCGGTCTCCTCCACTTCTGCTAGGGCCACAAGTGTTTGGCTGGCCCCCTTTGTATCCTCCTCGGACAGGCTGTTGAGGCCTATCCTTCCGGGCTTCCACTTGGTAATCCCCAAGGCACTCTGCGGCTTGGATTGCCTTAGGCAACGTGTCTACCTTTTGTCTCTGCAACTCCATCCGGGCATAAGGTTTCAACCCTTCCATGAAGGTGAAGAGTTTGTCTTTGTCCCCCATGTCACGGATGTTCAGCATGAGCGCGGAGAATTCCCGCACGTAATCTCACACTGATTTGGTCTGGCGGAGCTCCCGCAACTTTCTCCTGGCATTGTACTCAACATTTTCGGGGAAGAACTGTAGGCGTATGGCTGCCTTCAGTTCCGCCCATGTCTCGAGGGCATCTTCACCAGCCTTGATGGCTTCGTACTTCACCCGCCACCAGAGTTTGGCATCACCCTGAATATACATGGCAGCAGTTGCTACCTTCTTAGCTTCTTCTAGGCCTCCCACGGCATCGAAGTATTGCTCGATGTCGAAAATGAAATTTTTCACTTCTTTGGCATTCCGAGCTCCACTGTATGGCTTTGGCTCAGAAATTTTCAGTTTTTGTGCCATAGGGGCGAGGTTCACACCACCCCCAAATTGGTTTCCGCCTCCTCGAAGTAGGCCTTGTAAAGCAGCATTGACAACGTTGAGCTGCCCTGTCAAGTTGTCTATAGTTTGTTGTATGGCAGTCACCCTGTCTGCCTCTTGTTCCCTGTTGGCTAAATCCTCGGCACGCTCCTGCTGGAGGACCTCAAATTTACCAAAAATTTCAGCTGCCTCTGTGGCTGCCGTTTGCCGGTCTCCTTCAGAGTCGCGACTGATATTTTCTATGTCAACTTCGGCCTGGATGAGTCTGCGGTCCAGGTCGTCCAACCTTTGCACTAGGCTGGTCTTTAGATCGGGCACCATTTCCACGATGGGCTGTAATGCGTCAACCATTCCCTCAAGGGTCGCGATGCGATCCCCATAATTCACCATGGTCAGAAATGGTGGTAATTGCAATATAATCCCTCGTCCGATGTCGAGCCTAAGCTCTGATACCAACTGTTACGCGACGCCTTCCTGAAGTTCCTTGGAAGGGCGACGTAAGGCTAAGCAACCGATGTCAGTACGGTTGTTGTCCGCCAACTGAGGTCCCCTCCGTACGCTAGACTAGATTGTCAGTGCCGTACGGGAAAACCAATGTCATGAGCAATTGAAAGAGAGCAGAAAAGAGAATTGAGAATGAAAGAAAGTTTGATTGCATTGAATGAAAGCTATTATAGAAAAACAAGACGGTGTCGGGGGGGAGAGACACCAGTACAGAGAATTGTTTGCTTGCTTGAAAGTTTTGATTGCTTGGTCCCCCTTAATAATGCTTAAAAAAAATAAACCAAAGTTACATGACTAGACCTATGAAAGCTGGAAAATCACACTTGAAGAAAATGCAGCAAAACTACTCTATATTTACAATGAAAATGACTTAGTCTTCTACAAAGCAACAACAAGTCCGTTGGCAGCAACTTTGTCTTTAGCATCAGGGTCTGCGCGCGCGGCATTGTCCACGCGCGCGGCGCTGTTGGCATCTGCCTGTGGCTGGGCGCTGGCGATGGCTATCGGTGGGGCGACAGAGGCACATGCGCGCTTGTCACTTGGAGCTGCCGAGACTACGGGGCCGACCGTGGCGACGGGCGTTGGGAGGCTGGCCAGGACACCACGGGGCGCGTCCAAGGGGTCATGGGGCATGGTTGGAAAGCCGCCCATGACAGAACTTATGGGGTAACCCATATTTTCGGACAACATGAAACATAAATATTATATGTGAAAATTAGAAGATTAGAATACATCAAGTTTAAGTCATAAATCTGCCTATGCCAAACAGAGAGCATGATGGTATAGGACTTGCAAAGTGCAAAATCATTGCATTTGGTGTAACCCTTTATTTTTATTTTTATTTTTTTGAAGCCAACATCCAGGCTATACTGATTTGTGGTGATGGGGGGTTTGGCGGACTCCTACCTATCTATATAATTATCCAAAAAATTACATATATGAGGGCATAAACCTTAGACTTCAGTATTATATGGAGAATGAGAGCTATCATTCTTGTACATTCTGAAAGCACAACAAAATAGAGATTGAAAGAGGGCTATCAAATTTGGCCCAAACCCAAATGACTTGCCCAACCCGTCCAAGGTTGGGCTGGTTATTGACCCACTCATTTATTGAACTCAGTCTATCTTGACCCAAACACATTTCAACCTATTTAAAGTTGGGCTGATTCTTAACCCAAATTGATCTATGAGTAACTTAGCCAAAATATTTTAGAAATAATTTTTTTTGTTTGATATGTTATACATGACCATAACAAATGGAAAAAAAAATCTTATTTAGTAATTATACAATTCATAAGAAAGCAATACTACATATTAAGTAAAGTTTGATAAGAGTTTGGTGGATTGGACAATGATCCAAATTTTAGCCCATCTTGACACAACCCATCTTAGCCCAAGTAACTTTTGGGCAGTTCATTTGACCCACCAAATTATTGACTCAACTTATTTTGACTCGCCCAAAATCGACCCAACCCGCCCATTTGACATCCCTAGTACTTAGAGATATCAGTAGTACTTCTAAGAGTTGACAGAAGTGATTAACCATTATCAAATAAAAATTGTCCCTTTTTGGTTCTAATTCTAAAGTGAACATAATTTAAACACTGTGATCATTCTTCACTAAAGCTTTGACACTGCTAGGGAGTGAAATAGCTTGATTGAAGAACAAAATCAAGCTATTGTAATTAAGACTTCTATGTTATTGTTCAAGCTGCTTGATATTGGAAGTAGGTAGTGAAAACAAAATCTAAAGTGATGGTAAAATCTGCAGATCACCATTTGCTGCTGCAGACATATTATTTGATGAACTGTTGTAGTTTTGAATAGTTCTAACGTTTGTATTACTCCTAAAACAGGAGTTGCTGGTGATGGATTCATGGCCAGCGGTATCACCTTCCAAAATACAGCAGGTCCAAATGCCTTCCAAGCAGTGGCATTCCGATCCGACAGTGATCTTTCAATTATAGAGAACTGTGAATTCATCGGCAATCAGGACACCCTGTACACCCATACATTGCGCCAATACTACAAGTCCTGCCGTATCCAAGGCAATGTAGACTTCATTTTTGGGAACTCTGCTGCTTTCTTCCAAGAATGTGACATCCTAATCGCACCTCGGCAACTCCTTCCCGAAGAGGGAGAGACAAATCCTGTGACTGCTCATGGCAGGATAGACCCTGCACAGTCAACTGGCTTTGTCTTCCAAAATTGTCTGATCAATGGAACAGACAAATACATGGCATTGTACTACAAGAAGCCGGAGGTGCACAAGAATTATCTGGGCAGGCCGTGGAAGGAGTATTCGCGGACTGTCTTTATAGAATGTACTTTGGAGGCCCTTGTTTCAGCTGATGGGTGGTTGCCTTGGAACGGTGATTTCGCGTTGAGTACACTTTACTATGGAGAATATAGAAATACTGGTGCCGGAGCTAATACAGCAGGACGAGTGCCATGGAGTAGCCAAATCCCAGGTGAACATGTTAACTCTTACTCTGTACAAAATTTCATTCAAGGGGATCAGTGGATTTCTACGTCTTCTTGATTAACTTGTATGTTAAATGTACATAGTAAGTCAAGCTCAATATCGTTGAATGTGATTACAGAACATCAACCTCTTGTACACTTGCGATAAAATTAAAAATTTCAATGTAAGATATATCTAGCCAAGAGTTTTAAATTAATTCTGTCATGACATATAGTTCCTGGAGCTCTTGTTATTGACAAAATTAAAGGAGTTAGGTGTTTGTTACCACATTGTCTGGTGTTTCAATTACTTGTATGTACTACTAGAGATGTGACATATTGTAGAAGTTTACATTTTTCCGAAGTTGTTGAAGTGTTGCAAGTTTTGTGAAGAAAATAATGAGCTAGATCCTATTGTCATTGACTTATAATACTTGCAACCTGCAATTTTTTTTCAATTAGACTACTGAACTTTAGTGTACTCTACTCCCTCCGATTCAATTTATGTGAATCTATTTCCTTTTTAGTCCGTGCCAAAAAGAATGACATCTTTCCTTATTTGGAAATAATTTACCTTTATGCAACGATTTATAGCCACACAAAATATATGTGCCTCATTTTTACAAGTTCAAAAGTCTTCTCTTTTTTCTTAAACTCCGTGCCCAGTCAAATAGGTTCACATAAATTGAAACGGAGAGAGTATTATTTAACGTATTGAGATACTAAAACTCTAACAGTTTGTTTGGATGATTGTTATATATCCTTTCATAATATATCATATAGTATTGTATTGTATTGTATTGTATCGTTTTGATATATACAATGTTTGGATAGATTGTATTGTTTGTCGTCGTTTCATGATTTCATGCAATAACAATATGAAGAAAAAATTTGTAATATTATAAAGAAAAATATAAGGTACGAGGTAGAATTATTATATAAAAAGGTAGGTTAAAAGATAAAATATAATTATTTAATAATAAGGAAGGACAAGATGAGAGCAAAAAATAAGGTAACGACGCGACCACACCAAATCGGTCGTTACATAAAGTGACACTTTTCGTCGTTACGTAATGACGGATTTAACAGTACGATACAATAAAATTTAAATAACAATCAAAACAAATATTGTATTTAAAGTAACAGTACGATACAATACAACAAGTAACAACCTCCAAACAAGCTGTAAAAGATCTAATTCTTCTATGTAGGGGTGTACATAGGCCGGATTGGTTCGGATTTTTTAATTATCAAACCAAACCAATGGTGTCAGATTTTTAAATTTATAAACCAAATCAAACCAACAAAGTCGGATTTTTCAATCTCGGTTTTTCTCTGGTTTTTCGGATTTTTTCGAGTTTTCGGGTCTTTTTCCGGTAAAGTCTTCATAGCATAAAATATGTAGCTTGTACTCCAAATATTTCTTAAGTCCTAGTAAAATACAATTATATAATGTGTTTTCCAAAAAAACTAACACAATAATATAAGATAAGTCATAGCATTATACTAAAATATTTAATAACAAAGATAGAATAATAAAATTACATAAAACAAATATTGCTAATTAATAAGCCATAATGAAAATTAACATAATCTAAAAATACTATATAGGTCATGCTAAAATAAGTATAGCTAATAAGTACTAATATTAATTACATAACTAAGCACTAAAGAAAAAGATAAACTAAGTTATGCATTTTCATTATAAACCAATGTAAAACTAAAATAATTATCCAACACTATTGTCATTCCTAGTATTGAATTGAATTTCTTTTGTTAGCATTAGTATTGATTTGAACTTTGTTTGAGTTACTATATTTATGGGCTATAAAATTTATTTACCATTCTAGAATGTTAAGTCTAAACTTGAAATAATACGTTAAAAGATAAAACTGTGAAAAAGTTTAAGAAATATTTATAAATTACATTACAATAAATATTTATATGTATAAAATATTTTTAAAAATTATATAAATGTACTATCGGGTTGGTTTGGTTTCGGTTTGACTTTTTTTAGTTAAAACCAAACCAAACCAATTATGGTCGGGTTTTATTTTCCAATACCAAACCAAATCAAACCAAATCACATCGGATTTTTTTTCCGGTTTGACTCGGATCGGTTTGGTGGTTTATCGGTTTTCTCTGTACACCCCTACTTCTATGCATCAAAATATGATTATTCCTTTTAAAAATTCATAATGAGGAAGAATATAAACCACTTTAACTATTATGCTCCAATGAACTTTTATGTTTTCAATTAATCCAGGTTTACATCACCCATTAAGGAGGTCAAGCAGTTTCGACCAGAATGTTATCAATTTTCATGACCCGAACCCAAAACTTTGATTAATGGTAAATGAATGCCATCCATCTACTACACCCTTCTATGGTAATTAAGTTGGATTTTACTTGCGGTTTTTACTTTTTAGCAGTGCATTTGAAGCCATCAGTAATAGGCCAATTGGCCAAGATTTCGTCTTAAGGGGCTACTGTTCCTACCAAATAATTCTCAATTTTCATGACTCGAAACCAAAACTTATATTTAAAAGTAAATAAATCTTAACCATCCATTACATCCTTACGTGGTAATTGAGTTGGATTTTACTTGCTAACCTTTGGTTCTTAGTTTTTAATTTTTGGAACTACATTTGAAGCCATCAGTAAAAGGCCAATTGCCAACTTTGGGTCTAATTCTATTTGCTAGCAAAAAGAATATATATATATATATATATATATATATATATATATATATATATATATATATATTCGAAGAAGGTCATTTGACTGCTACTTTTACGTGTTTAATTTGCGATAGAACTCCTATGGACCATGTCAAGAACCAAGGAAAAATGGATAGTTTCTGATGTAAATAATAAGCATAATACTTACTTCATGATAGTTTAATGTCTGATAGAAGTCATATGCCCGTTCAACCAAAGACTGGTTAAAGTTCCTTACCTCCTATTACGAAATAACAGAATCAAAATTTTAAAACCAAAACATGTACATTTTTTGCGAGTTTATATATATATATATATATATCACGACCCAAACTGAAGGACTACGATGGACACCGGAGCAATATTTGTGTTGTGACATTTATTACAAAAGATCTTTCTCCTGCATTTTCAGCCCTTTAGCTGAAGCTACTTCTCTATCATATCATAGGCAGATGGGCGCAGAGGCGATGGAGTAGATAGTAAAAACAATTAAAGTGAAGATAATAACTATGAGGTGAGAAAAAATGTATACGTCTATGCACTCGACATTTACACATAAAACTATACAATTTAATCATAAGAGTTATTATAAATTAAAAATATCACTTAAATATGGTTATATATAAGACACACGCCTTATATTAAATTTTCTTGATTCAAACATCGAGTGCACATATTGCGTGTAACTTAATTTGATAATTACATGCAGGGGCGGAGCTAGTAGCCGACATAAGAGTTCGGCCGGCGTTCGGAGTTCAAACCTTGTATTTATACGAAGAAATTTATTAATTATATATAAAAATTAAATTCAAAATTCAGTTAATTCAAAATTAACTAATACCTAATGCTGTTATTCTAATAGAACTCATAAAATTCAAATTGTGTAACACTATACATGTAGGCTGCTTCAGAAGCTAATTGATTGGCATAAAAGAAAAGGCAACATGTGAAGCATAACTTTCCATTTTTTTCTGTTACAAAAATATTACATGGGGAAAGGGGCCTCTAACTAAACAAAGTGCACAAAATTATGAGATTGAAGAATAATATTGCCTTACCATTATGGCACTTAGGCGAATAGTTTTAGGATTGAAATACTAATAAAGCTTTACTCAACTGGCGATATTGATTATAATAAAATACATTAATTTATTGCATTAACATCACAGAACCACATGATCTAGACTTGTTTACTTTTTTGCTAAATTATTATGCAAGTGGATATTGGTTTATCATAGTTTATTTGTGTTTATTATTGATTGATTCATAATATATTTCAAATTCTGTATACGGGTAAAATCGGGGCAATGCATACCCCGATTTTCCGGTGAAGAAGATGGAAGGAGGGCACAAACACAAGAGATTAAAATCGAGGCTTGGAGCCTTTCGTATCAAGATCCGTAAAAGATGAACAATCGGCTCATCATCGGGCGTGATAAAGCAACGCTCCCCGGACCCGAAACGAGCTCTAGGACCTCGGGAGATATGACAAACGGTTACGCACGACTAACAAAGGGCCGTGATATCCGTAGCTAACCGGATATCACAACGCAGATCCCGCCCGATGTCAGTTACGGATCAGTAATTAGCGAGAAAGGGAGATTTTTATCTTTTTTAAACTTGTGCTAGGGATGAAACTCTCCTACTATATAAAGTGAAAGTTGTTCTTTGATAACACATATTGTAAGACGCATATCAAGACAATACATATTCATTTTTCTGCCTTCTAGCTATAGCAAAGTTCTTACTTTACTATTGTTCTTTACTCACGATTGACTTCGAACCAAGGGTCTGATCGGGCAAAACTACTGTTCAACCTATGTTCGAGCAGGACCATAACATTACAATTGGTTGTTTAGTCTTTAACTAG
Source organism: Nicotiana tabacum (assembly GCF_000715075.1). Lineage (NCBI taxonomy): Eukaryota > Viridiplantae > Streptophyta > Magnoliopsida > Solanales > Solanaceae > Nicotiana > Nicotiana tabacum. The sequence continues at coordinate 114,367,077 of NC_134092.1, forward strand.
TTTATCTAATATTCTTGATTATTTGTGTTGAATCAATCCGCATATCCTTAAAACCGCGGATAAATTCAATTGTTATCCATTTTAAGGGTAAGCAGTTTGGCGCTCACCGTGGGGCTAAGGATAATAGTGGTGATTTAATACAAATCTCCATAACACACTCTATTTTACGCTTGTTCTTTAAAGTCTTAATTTCAGGTCAGTTTAAAAATGTCAAATTCTCAGTCTGCCCATTTGAACATTGACACTGAGTCTGGCCATCATGGCGAAAACAACAATCTGGTAGCAACGAGGTACCTCTTGCTGATCCCAACGGAGTCCCAGTTGTCGATCCAGTCGATGCTAACTCACAGGTGGCCATCGATGTCAATCTCACAATTGATCCCGAAAACAACATTCGCGAGGGACCCCGGCTCGAGAAGCGTCCTAAGGCGAAGGCGATGGGGTTAGCCTACGGTTAATCTTCAAAATGTTGCAGGCTCAACAGGTGGCGATAGCGCAGCTGCAAAATCAAAGTCACGCCCCCAGCAGAGTTTAGCCCGAACCATCCCGGGAGAACATCCGAAGGAATGAGCAGATCACCGAGAGACTGGGTGAAGCTGAGTCCGGGGTCAATCCCGAAATAATGAAAATGCTTGAAGCATTAACGAAGCGGGTAGAATCAGGTAAAAATAAAATTGAGGCCAATGACAAGAAGGCGGAAACATACAATTCCAGGGTCGATCAAATCCCTGGAGCACCCCCGATATTAAAAGGGCCGGATTCCAAGAAATTTATCGAGAAGCCCTTCCCTCCGAGCGCGGCACCGAAACTGATCCCAAAGAGGTTTCGTATGCTTGATATTCCAAAATATAATGGCACCATGGATCCGAATGAGCATGTAACCTCCTATACATGCACGATCAAAGGGAGCGACTTGGAAAATGATGAAATCGAGTCGGTGTTACTGAAAACATTTGGGGAAACTTTGTCCAAAGGATCAATGATATGGTATCACAACTTAACCCCAAATTCCATTAACTCATTTGCTATGCTTGCATATGCTTTCGTGAAGGCCCATGCCGGGGCCATCAAGGTCGAGACCAGAAAGTTGGACCTTTTCAAGGTTAAACAAAGAGACAACGAGATACTCATGAAATTCGTGTCGAGGTTCCAGATAGAACGGATGGACCCTCCTCCGGTCGCAGATAATTGGGCCGTTCAGGCGTTTACCCAATGACTTAATCCCCGAATCTCCTTGGCTTCACAGCATCTAAAACAAAGCTTGGTATAGTACCTGGCAGTAACTTGGGCCAACGTCCGCAACAGGTACCAGTCGAAGATTAGAGTAGAGGAGGATGAACTCGAAGCCCCTTCTGGATCTGTTTACCCCATCAGGGCCGACAACAGGTCTATGAGACTGGTCGATCATGAGCCATGCCGGTCCCGGATCGGTACCAACCATACAACATGGACTGAAGGGGAAATGGGTATGGGCTTCATCCCAAAAGGAATGAAAAGAGAGGCTATCGAGGGCCCAGTAGCCGAGGTCTAATGAGCAAAAATGTTTTCGACAGGCCCTCGGGGGTAGAGAAGCACCAAGATTGTCAGAATACAACTTCAATGTTGATGCGGCCAGCATCGTATCAGCCATCGGGTGCATCGAGGAAATCAAGTGGCCCCGATTATTGTAGTCCGACCCTACCCAAAGAGATCCTAACTTGATGTATAAGTATCATGACACTCATGGCCACATGACCGAGGATTTCCGACAATTGAGAGAAGAAGTTTCCCATTTATTCAATAACGGGCACCTCCGAGAATTTTTAAGTGATCGGGCCAAAACCCACTTCAGGAACAGGGACGCCAACAGACAAGCCGAATAAGAGGAGCCTCAGCACGTCATCTACATGATCATTGGAGGGGTCGATATCCCTCAAGGGCCAATAATAAAGCGTACTAAAGTATCTATCACAAGGGAAAAATGCACCCGAGACTATGTCCCGGAGGTAACCATTTCGTTCAGCGATGAGGATGCCGAGGGCATCTTGCAACCACACAATGATGCGCTGGTAATATCTGTGCTTATCAATAAATCTCGAGTTAAACATGTGTTGATTGATCCAGGTAGCTCGGCCAACATCATCAGATCGAGGGTCGTAGAACAGTTGGGGTTATAGGACCAAATAGTGTCGGCAGTTCGGGTGTTGAACGGATTTAACATGGGATGCGAAACTACTAAAGGGGAGATAACCCTGTTGGTGAACACCGCCGGGACGATCCAAGAGACAAGGTTCTACGTAATCTAAGAGGACATGAGGTACAACGCCCTATTCAAAAGGCCGTGGGTTCACAACATGAGGGTGGTACCCTCAACCTTACACCAGGCACTGAAGTTCCCTACACCGGGAGGAGTCAAGACAGTCTACGGAGAGCAGCCGACCGTAATGGAAATGTTCGCAGTCGACGAGGTAATCCCGGTGCATGTGATTTAGACATCAAGGAACACAGAGCCGACAAGAAATGAAGAAATTAAATAGCAATCACCGATGCTGGTCTCGACCGAACCGGAAGAATGTGTAGTAGATGAGGAGGATGATTATGGAGTTCTGAGATCATTCATAGCTCCTGATGATACCGCCGCCGCCAAATCGATAGTCGAGGAGTTGGAGAAAGTCATATTGATCGAACACCTACCGGATCAAAAGGTATACCTAGGCATGGGGTTAACTCCCGAGCTTAGGAAAAAAACTCATTAATTTTCTTAAAGCTAACATAGACTGTTTCTCTTGGTCCCATCTTGATATGATATGGATCCCACTGGAAGTAACCAATCACAAGCTGAGTTTAGACCCAAAGTTCCATCCGATTAAGCAGAATAGGAGACCACATTCTGAGTTCAAGCATGCATTTATCAAGGACGAGGTATCCAAACTCCTTAAAATAGGGTCCATTCGGGAAGTTAAATACCCGGACTGGTTACCTAAAGTAGTGGTAGTGCCTAAAAAGGGGAATAAGCTAAGAATATGTGTAGACTACAAAGATCTAAATGAGGCATGCCCCACGGATTCTTTTCCTTTGCCTAACATAGATCGGATGATCGACGCGACAACCGGGCATGAGATACTCAGCTTTCTCGATGCCTATTGCGGGTACAATGAAATTCGGATGGACCCGGACGATCAAGAAAAGACTTCTTTTATAACTAAATTTGGCACCTACTATTACAATGTAATGTCATTCGGATTAAAGAACGTTGGTGCCACTTATCAATGCCTAGTAAACCGATATTCGAAGCACAGATAGGAAAATCAATTGAAGTTTATATTGACGATATGTTAGTCAAGTCCCTGCGAGCCAATTTTTGACATAAATTTCTCGCGCACCTGGGTAGCCTCTGAACTTTGCCAATTTCTGACATAAATTTACACTGCTACGTCGCACAGTGCATCACACTAGTGTATTTTTTCAGCAGTTGATTCTTCCTTAAATTTTGATGTCCAGCAGTGATCCTCGACCCCCGAACACGATCCCGGCTTGTTCCTTTGGGCTTTTACTCTAACTTCAAAGCTCCAAATAACTCGAACTAGTTCCACAATATATACATTACTCGGAATCACTCCTACAAGACATAAAATACACAATTAGTGCAAAACACTAGCGATTCAAAGCTCAACTCAATTAAAGTGCGGTAAATTAGAGTGTGATAAGAAACTAAAACACGCAATTATAGCCTACCATCAATACCCCACACTTAAACCATTGCTCGTCCTTGAGCAATCAAACTACACTTTATATAGACACGACCTCATTACACAACTCTCATAACTCATCATACCAAGAATATTTAAAATAGATTAAGCACAATAGTGTAACATCCTAGCCTCAACATTTGACTCGCAAGTACCATGCATTATTTACAACTCACCCACTTACTCTAACCTAGAGGTCAATGACATTACCTTTCCTTCATGAATCAAGTGCCCTCACACAACAATAGAGAGTAGTTCCACACACCATAGAAATTAAGAACAATTAGGAACTTGAGATAGAAAGAATTCGCTCACTCTCAAAAACAACATTCATATGCCACAAAAGATGAACCATAGGCTTGCCCGTAGTGTACTACTCTACTAATTCGAGCTCATTCAGTCAAGGATCAAGTAGGACTTTAATTGGTTGTAATGTAGGCTGCAAGATGGGTAGGATACATTTGGATATAAGAGTTACTACACCTCCCTAAGCACTTTAATACATACAATTAACCTTTCAAAATCCCACACTTATGTCAAACCATAACTCTACCTTCACATCAATATACATTAACTCCCAACTTCTTTAAGCACAATTACATTAAGAGTTACCACTATCAAAGAATATTTTGCTGAACAATACAACTATATTTTTTTTCTCTTTCAAGTGGCTCTTACGTTTTTTTTCAAAACAGTGCACCTTTCTACTTATTTCATCAGTTCCACTCAAAAGCCAAACCAACCACCCCACACTTCGACTTTTTACAAAGTTCATAACAATTTCAAGTGCTCATGAGAGGTACAAGGTTCCAATAGATGGTCAATTCAAATAAATGGGTAAGGCTTGTAATGTGATTGCCAAAAGAATAAGATTATAGGCTCAAAGGTATTAACTAAGATATAATAATTCGGCAGTTAAACACATATAATTGGCTCAACAAAGAAATGCCTAAATCACTTCCAAGGCTGAATAAAACTACTATTTCGCTTTGCAAACACACGGGGCAAGTTCTAGACATCAAATGCAATACACAGAATGACACAAATCTCACACACACGGCATATAACTCACTCTGAATTAGACTATCAAGACACTCCAGTCAAAGTAGTTAAGCAAAGTTAAGATCATACACTTTAAGGTACTTATACAAGAGTCAAAAACTGAGCCTAAGTGTCACAACCAAAGCACTCACTATTCTCAAGGTATAATAAAGTCAAGAGATATTGCATAAATTTTAAATCATAGCACAAGGTTTTCTACTACTAATAAAAATTAAAAACTAACTACACCCGGTTCAAACAAAATCCTTGAAAAAGAACCGCGTCCTAAAGAAAAACTAAGGGGGAATTATTACACTACCCTACAAAAGAAATTTTTTTTGTCTTTTTCTTTCGACTTTAATCCCTCAAGAAACCCGTCGAATGATATCCTTCGTCGGGAAAAATCAAAAAATTATGTTTTTTCAAAAAAAAAAATTCTATCTCTAACCTACTAAACAAAAACTAAACTAACACATATACATACAACATACAGTTATCCCCCACCCCACACTTTAAGTTGTGGCATGTCCTCATGACATACAATTAAAAAGCATAAGGTAAAGGAAACTTCCCTGAATCTCTAGTCGGGGTTTGAATCAAAGTCGGGCTTCATTCTTCTCGCCCGAACTAGTGCGCACATCCATGCAGACAGTTTTTTCCCAGCCTTCTTGGGGTACACCCCACGCTTCTGTTGTTCACTAACTGCAGCCTTCTCTTTTGAACTCTTCACCTTCCATTCAACACTTGCAACTGGCTTCTTCTTTTTCACCCCTGTCTCTACAATCATCTCGAAAGTCACCGTCTCCTCACCCACTCTCAGCATGAGTTTTCTATCATGTATGTCTAATATTACTCTGCCCCTCGCTAAGAATGATTTTCCTAAGATAAGGGGGGCCTCCTTATTCTCCTCTATCTTCACCACTATGAAATCTATAGGAAATACAAACTTATCTACCCGAACTAAAACATCTTCCACTATCCCCTCGGGTATGGTAGTTGTTTGGTCTGCCAGCTGCAAAGATATTGGTGCAGACCTTATCTCTCCAATCTCATTCTCTAGCTTCCTGTAAATAGCTAAATGCATTAAATTAATTGAGGCACTAAAATCACATAAAGACTTATCAAAATTAAGACTGCCTAACGAGCAAGATATAGTAAAACTCCCTAGATCTCCACACTTTTGTGAGAGTTTATTGTGTAAAATTGCGCTGCAATTCTCTGTGAGCTTGACCACTGAGGTCTCTTGTATATTCCTCTTCTTTGTAAGAATCTCCTTCAAGAATTTGGCATAAGCTGGCATTTGTGAGAGAACTTCCGTGAATGGAAAATTTACATTAACATGTCTTAGCATATCTAGAAATCTCTCAAACTGCTTTTCCAGCTTTTCTCTATACAACTTTTGGGGAAAAGGTAGATCAAGCATGTGCTTGCTCTCTTCGTGTTCCTCCCTTCTTGAAGTTTCCTCCTTCTTCTTTATCTCAGCTTACTTCTTGCCTTTTTTCTTCTTATCAACTTCATCTTTCAGTTGCTCCTCACTTTCTTTTTTAGGTACCACCTCTTTTTGTACTGGAGTGGGATCTTTCAACACTTGCCCGCTTCTCAATGTCACAACATTCACTGTTTTTTGGGGTTTTATTTAGTATTAGCGGGCAGAGTACCTGGGATTCTCTCAGATAATACAGTTGCAATTTGCCCCACTTGCTTCTTCAAGTTTCGCAACCCTGTGCCAAGTTCTTTGATAGCTGCACCATGAGCATCTAATCTCTCATCTATCTTGACAATGAAAGACTTCATTAGATCTTCTAGCCCAGGCTGAGTGGAATGTTGAGGCTGGAACTGCGACCTCTGCTGATTTTGGAAGCCTGGGGCTCTTTGTCCCTGGAATCTGGAGTTGTTTTGTTGCCATGCATTTGCAATACCCCCGGGTGAACACCACGAAAAATCGGGGGTGCTTCTGACCCATTACATTGAAGTTATAACCCAACAACATTAACTTCCTCAATTGAGGCTTGACACTCATGAGTAGGGTGTCCTCTTCCACATATATCACAAGCTATGTGGGACTCAATATGTATTGAAGTTAAGGTCAGCTTTCGTATTTCCTTGGCCATCACATCAAGTTGTACCTGCATAGATGTGTTAGCACCAACTTGGTGAACACCAGTTGATCTTCTTCTTTCAGCAATCTCAGAGGGCCACTGATTTGCGTCTTCAGATAACTCATCTAGAATTGTGACTATCTCCTCTGGAGTCTTCTTCATCAATGGGCCTCCAGCTGCATTACTCAATGTTCTACGTGAGGTCGGTGTCAATCCATCCCAAAAATCCTGGAGTTGCATCCAGAGTTCAATTCCGCTATGTTGACACTTTCACACTATATCCTTAAACCTCTCCCAAGCTTAAAACATAGTTTCAGTCTCGTTTTGGCAGAAGTTATGGATTTCTCTTCTAAACTTGCCCGTCTTAGCTTATAAGAAATATTTGTCAAAAAGTCTTCCGGTCATCTCATGCCATGTTCTAATTGATCCATTAGGTAAGCTGTGAAGCCAGTGCTTTGCATCATCTTTGAGTGTGAAGGGGAATGCCCTTAAGTAGACTGCTTCTTACGACACCGTTGTATTAAAATGTGTTCATACTCTCCTCGAAGTCTATTAGATGGTTGTTTGGATCCTCGTTCATCTTTCCTCTGAAGCCACAGCTGTTTTGAAGAGTTTGGAGAAACCCCTGCTTCAACTCAAAATTGTTAGCCGCAACTGAAGGTGGTATCACACTTGATAAGCCTTGGCTGTAGACCGGTCTAGCATAATCGCCAAGTGGTCTCCTGGCACCGGGAGCTATATTTCTGAATTGGTCCGCAGCCAAAGGTTTATTCTGGGCCATTCTCCGAGCTCTCTCTTCTTTATAGACAATTTGTGTATTTCGAAGAGTTGATTCCTCAGAATCCCTTGCAACTTTTTCTCTTTGCTGGGCTGCCTCTCTTGCAGCCAAATCAATATTATCATCATCCCCCGCCATAATTCCTTTGGTTGAGGATTGCCCAACCTTCTCAGTATTATCGAGGATATTTCTTTCCTTCCTCAATTGTCGTAGTTGTTTCTCAATTTATGGTTCGTATGGTAGCACTTCCTTCCTAGAGGATCAAGTCATGCACCAATCTAACTTGTAGCCTGCGCACAGTCAAGAAACACCAATCGTAAAAAGGAAAAAAAGTAAAAATGAAATAAGAAGAAAAGTTTCTAAATTATCACTACAAATTATTCCAACCACTATTGATTGCCAATCCCCGGTAACGGCGCCAAATTTTGACGAGCGTAAAACTCACACTTAAATATGCTCGCTAGTCGAATATAGTATATTATAATATCATATCCACATGGATTGGAGTTAAATAATATTTTCATAGTTTATAGCTTGATTTCTATTCAAGATGCTCAACAATTTAGAATTGTGTGATTTAAAACTAAAATTAACTAAAAGTCTAACTTATTGACGAATGACACTCGAACAAAAGTAAGCAAGGAAGACATCAATGGGACAAAATAAGGGTTGATTGGATATGTGCAAGATAAATGTCTGAGATTTAACTCTAGTTAATTCACTTCTAATGTTCAAGTGAGTCTCTCAAATTCACTCAATTATTAGTTCAAATATTTAGTAGAAATTCCTCTCTCGATTAAGTCTCAACCTCACAATATGAACAAATTTAAGCTCAGTGAAGATATGCAAAAATTCATAGTGGATTGGTCTTTAGGATAACCTCTCTCGGTTATCCTCCTAACTAGGGTTAAATAATAATTCAACTAGCCTCTTTCGATTACTAAGAAGAATTAATGAACTCAACCTACAAAGTAATGAAACGATATCACAAGTTATGCCTCTCTCGATTACATGAAAATGTGAATATAGATACAACAATTAAATCATCCAAAACAATTCAATACATAAAAACTAGAGTTCTAATCCACAAACAAATATCAATTCACCAAATCCATCAAACCCTAAAGAGAACTACTCCATAGATATGGAGTAATTCATCATAAATAAGTTTATGTTAAAGGAAAGCATAAACGATCCAAACTCTTGTCTTGAGTCAGGATTGAATGATGAAATCCTTGTGCTCTTGCTTCTCCCACTTCTCCTTAGCTTCCTTAGGTCTTACATGTGTTAAAAGTCCAGAAAATAATGTTTTCCCATGTATATATACGAAGTAGGGTCGGGCCCAAGCGAAAACACATTTTCCTACGCGAAATAGGACACTTTTCGGGCGTTGGACGTGCACGGCCGTGCACCTGGGAGTGTGCTCGCGCATATGGCCACACACTTTGGCCAGAACACTGTCTAACTTGCGCGCCTAGTGCGCGCTCGCACACCTAGGTAGCCTTTAAACTTTGCCAATTTCTAACATAAATTTACACTGCTGCATCGCACAGTGCGTCGCACTAGTGTATTTTTTCAGCAATTGATTCTTCCTTGAATTTTGACATCCAGCAGTGATCCTCGACCCCCGAACACGATCCCGTCTTATACTTTTGGGTTTTTACTCAGACTTTAAAGCTCCAAATAAGTTGAATTATTTCCACAATATCTATATTACTCGGAATCACCCCTTCAAGGCATAAAACACACAATTAGTACAAAATACTAGCGATTGAAAGATCAACTCAATTAAAGTGCAGTAAATTAAAGTGCGATAAGCAACTAAACACGCAATTATAGCCTACCATCAATGATATCGAGTATCGACTCTGAACTGCTATAAAATATTATATTTTGGCAGACTTCGTGGTCAACTTTACGCCGACCTTAATACCCGGAAGTCGAGAGGGAATTACTGTTGACCTCGGGTACCACCTCGGGAATCTGGACCCTTTTTACGGATGGTGCCTCAAATGCGAAAGGGGTCCAGGCTCGGTATCGTATTAAAACTGCCTACGGGAAATATAATTAGGCAATTTATTAGAATTGTGAAATTGACTAACAATGAGGCCAAGTATGAGGCCATGATTGCAGGTCTGGAATTGGCTAAAAGCCTTGGGGCCGAGGTGATCGAAGCCAAGTGCAACTCCCTCCTCGTGGTAAACCAAGTTAACGAGACATTCGAAGTAAAAGAAGAATGAATGCGAAGGTACTTGGACAAATTACAGGTAACACTGCATCAATTTAGGGAATGGATCCTATAACACGTACCCCAAGATAAGAATAGCGATGTCGATGCTCTGGCTAACTTGGGGTCGTCGGTCGATGCTGATGAATTCAGTTCGAGAACAGTAGTGCCACTCATGAAGTCGGTGATAGAAGAAGGCCGTGCCGAAGTAAACTCAACAAGTCTAACTTGGGACTGGAGGAGCAAGTATATAGATTACTTGAAGACCGGAAAATTGCCTTCAGATCCCAAATAATTGAGAGCCCTATGTACCAAGGCTGCCATATTTAGCTTGGTCGAAGGGGCACTATTTAGGAGAACCTTTGATGGCCCGCTAGCCAGATGCTTGGGATCGGGAGAGATAAAAGTTCACGAAAGCACTTGCGGGAACCATTCGGAGACAGAATCTTTGGTTCGGAGACTGATTAGGGCCGGCTATTACTGGACCAAAATGGAGAAAGATGTAAAGGACTTTGTATGGAAATGCGACGACTGCCAGAGACACGCCCCGATGATCCATCAACCGAGAGAAATGCTCCACTCGATTTTGTCCCCGTGGCCATTTATGAAGTGGAGACTAGACATTGTCGGTCTCCTACTATGGGCACTTGGTAAAGCTCAATTCATATTATTCATGACCGATTATTTTTCTAAATGGGTCGAGGCTCAGGCATTCGAAAATGTTCGGGAGAAAGAAGTCATTGACTTCGTCTGGGATCACATAATATGTTGATTTGGGATACCGGCCGAAGTCGTTTGCGATAATGGAAAACAATTCATCGGCAGCAAGGTACGTAAAATTTTCAAAGATCATAAGATCAAGAAGATACTATCAACACCTTATATCCCTAGTACGAACAGAAAGGCAGAATCAACAAACAAGATCATACTTCAAAACCTGAAAAAGAAGTTGATCGGTGCGAAAGGGAAATGGAAGGAGATCCTGCCCGAAGTTTTATTGGTGTACCGTACGACCTCAAAATCTAGCACCGGGGCCACCCCATTTTCATTGGTCGATAGAGCCGAAGCCTTGATACCAGTCGAGGTGGGGGAACCAAGTCTTATCGAGTTGGCCACTCGGGCCCAGTTGGCCGCCCAGAAACAGCGAACAAAAAGGTATTACTACCAAAGAGCCAGCCTCCGACACTTTCAAGTCGGGGACTTAGTGTTAAGAAAAGTAACATTACACACCAGGAACCCGAACGAGGGGAAGCTGGGACCTAACTGGGAAGGACTATATCGAGTTGTCGGAATAACTGGCAAAGGCTCGTACAAACTCAAAGCGGGAAACGACGTACAATTACCGAACTACTGGAACATGGCACACTTAAAGCGGTACTACTGCTAAGGTACAAACTCAATTACTATTTAATCATGTTATAATTCGGACTAACATTTGCAGGTAAACGACCAAGGATAGATGTGACTATTAGGTCTGAAAGCACGCGTTGCACTCTTTTTTCTTTGAACCGGTTTTGTCCCAAAATGGGTTTTTCGGCAAGGATTTTAACGATGCAACAATAAAACATTCGAAGACCGGTTTCAAACCGGAGTCAATGATCGTTCACTTCGTATCAACAGTTTCCGAGCCCTCACGAGTTCGACCTCGAATATTGGGGTCCATCACCCCCGGATAAGGTTTTTAGCAAGGAAACAAGAAAACTTTGTATGATAAAAGCTAAGACTTGGTGGTTAGGATTCGTAATAAGGGCCAAACAGTCGTATGAACCGTGCTCACATAGTCCACTCTAGCCATGACATACGTTTTTATGCACTTTTGATCATGTACCTTGCACATTGAGAAATGAAAGACAAATTCCGCTATGCTATTATGCATTTTTTACTTCTTCGACTCCGAATCCTAGAGCCCACGGGCTACCCCTACTCGGGGACTATCGAGCCCAAGGGCTACCCCTACTCAGGGACTATCGAGCCCAAGGGCTACCCTTACTCGGGGACTATCATCTGACGAAAATTTGGACGACCCGGGCTACCGAATCTATGAGGCACCAAACCTATTAGGCGGTGCCTAGATATAAAAGGCTACGGCCGCCCTAAAAATGGCTCGGAGACGTCCGAAGCCCGTAACAAAAAAATTAAGGCCTTTACGAACATTCAAAACCTACTAAAATGTTACCCTCATCCAAAACATCGTCTAAAATCACTTAAGAATCTTGGAAACCTTAGGTCGCATCGAGGGTTCGAAGCCACGAGCAAACAAAGTGGCATCAAAGTCAGGATTCGTTCGAACCTCCGAAAATAAAATTCCCTAGACCTACATCCGATTCTACATCAAAAATATTACACGAATAGAAATTACAAGAAGATGCTGGAAAAATAAAGACATAAAATTGCTGGAAAGGGAAAATATCTTATATATTCCAAAAATATATTTACAAATGTTTTATAGAATGGCCTCAAAATAAACAAAAAAAGATAAAAATACACAAGGAGAACAAAAAACTGAAAAAGTACTAAGGCACCTACGCTTGGTATTCACGGGGGCCCGACTCGTAGCCAGAACCGTCAGAATCCTCAGATCCCTCAGAGCTCTCGGAACCCTCGGAGCCTTCGGCACCCTCAGGATCGTAGAGCTCCTTTGCCTTTGCCTCAAGCTTCTTAGCTTCTTCGATCTTGGCTGATAGGTCGAAACCTCGGGCCTGGATCTCTTCGAGGGTCTCTCTTCGGGAATGCCGCTTCATGTATTCAGTCTTTGTCTTTAGGAGGGTCTCATCTGCCTCCACATCGGCCTTGAACTGGGCCACCATTTCCTCGGCATCAGTAGAGGTTGTGTCTAATTTGGACCTCAGTGCCGATTATTCTCTTCCGAGATCATCTCGCTCTATGACGGCCTAGCTCAGCTGTGCTCGGAGATCATCGTTCAGTCGAGACCACTTGTTGTCTTTGTCCTTCACCACCCGAAGTTGGTTCTCGACCGAAGCCAGCTCTGCCTTCGCAGTTTCCTTCTCCGAGGCTAGCAGGTCCATCCTGCCCTTCCACACTTTGGCCATGGCCTTGACCTCGTCCATTTCCGTCCGCAACTGGGCAATCAGGTCTATCTTCTGTTGGACCTGCGAAGTTGTATTGTTAGTCACCACAACTAGCTCCTCATTTTTAGTTCAAAGACCTTTACCTTCTCAACTAGGTGGGCGTGTTTTTGCTTCAGGGTCAAAGCCTCCTTCTGAGCTTTTTCCAGCTCAGCTTGAAGCCTCGGGAGGACTTTAAGGGCCTCGTCTTGTTGCTCACTAAGGAGCATGTACATATCCTTCTTCCAAACCTGCTCTTTGAGCTCAAACTCGAGCTGGCTGATTTCCAAGCGGTACTGGAGGAAGCTTTTATGGTGAAGTACTGAGGCTTGTAAAACAATGAAAATAGTAAGAGACATCAAAACTTAAGTAGAATTCATAAAGGGGTATAAACATGTTGGCGCCTTACTCGGTTCAGTGCTTGCTGCGCCTCATTGAAAAGTCTTAACGTGCCCACCACGTTTATCTTTGCCTGGTCCTCCTCAATCACCAGGCATCAGAGGTAGCTAGCTATGCCCACCGGAGCAGATAGGACCCGAGCATCCTCCGAGACTGTAAGAACGACCGTTCTCTTACGCCTCGGGTCCGCGCTTGGTGCGGGAAATTGCTTCACCAATTTTGGGCTCGATCTCGACCCGCCAGCTCACGAGGGCACGTCCTTCTTCGGGATTTCCAGGCGACCCAACCCGAAAAAATCCTCCAATGTGGACATGTTCATACTGTCAAAAAAGAAGTTGAGGGGATCATATGAACCATGCACTCCCTCACTTGACTTTTCTTTGCCCGCTTGGGATGGACTCGGTATGTCAATGACACCGGTTACCTCCTTCAGAACGGAAGCGGCTTCCTGGGAGGCCGCAACCTCTATCTCCCCCTCAGGCTCCCGAGCCTGAAGGGGATCAACCTCATTGTCTCCTTTCTCGGTCGACGCCTGCTCCCCAGTGGGGGTCGATCCATGAGCGACGAAGATGTCTTCTTCTTAGGGCTCATCCCTGAGCTGGTAGAGATAGCTAGGGTCTGGTGACCTTGGTATTCTTCTTGGGCTTCCGGGCCCGGGTGGCCTCCCTCTTCTTCCTCTTCCCCTCAGGGGTCCCGGGAACCTGAGGACTTTCTCTTTTTCTTCTTCTCCTCCTTCGCGATAGCCCCAAGCTGTACCGAGACGGAGGGCTCGGCAGGCAAAGACGGATCCTCGTCCTCATCAAGAGGCCTAAGTTCGGTGGTCTTAGGCAAACCTCTAAGAAAAAAAAGGAAAAGTTAGCACTATATAAGTTCAGAATGTGATGGTAACTATTTCAGGGAAGAACCTCACCATGAGAACGGGCCTCTCATTTGCCCTTCTAAAGTTTGTGCCATGCGCGCTCGGAGTAAGGCATCTACTTACAGATCCCCTCGATCCACTTTTTGAATCGGGGGATTTCATGTGGAACTCGGGTAACAGCTGCACGACCACAAACATAAGAGATGAGAAAAAGAAATAAAAAGGAAGAAATACCCAAGAAAGACAATACTTACGGGATGTGTTCCACTCCTCGGGGAACGATAGAAACTCGGGGGGAATTAGGTCTTCGATTTTCACCCGAATGAACCTCCCCTGCCAACCTCGATCCCGGTCCTCGTCAATGCTTGAGAAAGGAGCCATGCTTGCTTGGCTGACGAGCTTGATCAAGATTCAGGGACTGTACAGGCAGAATAGGTGGTCAAGGGTGAACCAGAGAGACTCGGTATTGTTTACAAAGTGGCTCAAGAGGATCACAATCCTCCAGAAGGATGGGTGGATTTGCCCAAGGCACACCTCGTACCTCTTACAGAAAGCAAGAACTATGGGATCCACAGGGGCGAGCGTGAAGGGGTAAGTGTAGCCGATTAGATATCCCTTCACATGAGTAGTTATATCATTGTTGGGCCCGGGGACGACCACGTCGTTACCCTCCCACGTATAGTCTGCTCGGACTACGGGTAGGGTTTCTTCAGTGACAGAGCATATGTATCTCGATGCTCACTCGCCTCAGTCTTGTTGGCTAGAACAACCCCCGGGTATACTATGAAGCTCTTCATGGGGGGCTCTAGAGACACCTCGGGAGAGGCCACCTCGGCATATGCAACCGAGTGGGAAGATGAAGGGGCAGCCTGTTGAGGCACTGGCTTGGAAGTAGGGCTGTGCATTATTTGGGTCGAACCGAAAATCTGAACCGATACATGTTATTTGGATCGGTTCGGATCGGATTTCAACAATTTGGATCAGATTTTAGATTATAGATTTAAATATTTTGGATATCGGATCGGATACGGTTTGGCTTAATTTAAATCCGAACCGATCCGAAATCCGAAATATAAGGCCTACATATAAAAGTGAGGGTGCCATCAAATAGGGTTTCATTTGTCTTATTTCTCTCACATCGGTAACTGGCAGGTATATCTTACTCTTAGAGCTTTTAGACCTGCCTCCATCACTCCAAATCTCCAATATCGCCGCTTCATCTTTGCTCTCCAAAATTAAGGTTTGTTGGTTTTGTTTTCATTTTTAATTCTCTCCATCCTTTCCATTTTAGATTATTGATTGATTCTTTCCTATTTATGGTCGATTTGTATTTTAGATTGATATAGGGTTTTGGTTTTTTATTCTCTCCCTCCTTTCCATTTTAGAACTTAAATTTTTCAAAGATGCTATTTGATTAAAAATATACTGCTGCTCATCTGATTTTCTCAAAGCTTAAATATTAAGTTTTTGCATGAATTTTTGTCTGGTGTTAGCTCGTGCACTTAAGCACTTTTGTGGGTTCTTGTATTTCTTCGCTATCCTTTTTTAACTGCCGGTACTGATTTTTTACAAGGATTTTATTTTATACTTGTTTCATAAATGACAGAGCCAGAGGCAGAGAAGGGAAATGAGCTTCAAATTATCCTAAAAGGTATTGAAAGTGGTGCTTCAAATAATTCCACAACGAACACACTCCATTATGAATCTGCTTCTAAGAAAATAAAAGGCATGAAAGAAAGATAAGTTGCGTGGGGCCATTTCGACAAGTTCACTGATGATGAAGGGATTAAAAAAGCGAAATGCAAGTATTGTCAAGAGGAATATGTAGCAAATACAAAAAATAGCGGTACAAGCAATTTGCTATCCCATATGATCAAGTGCCCGAACAATCCCCATAAGGTGGACACCAGCCAACAGAGACTAGCTTTTCAACCAAAAAAGGGTGGTCAAACAGGTGATGTATCAGTAATCCCATGGAAATTTGATCAAGAGGCATGTAGGAAGGCTTTAGCTCGTATGATAATTATTGATGAGCAACCCTTTATTTCTGTTGAAAAGGAGGGTTTTAGAGATTTTGTGAGAACTCTTCAACCTTTATTTCATGTTCCTTCTCGTACTACTGTGACTAGAGATTGTCTTGAGATTTATAATAAAGAGAGACATGTTTTGAAGAGAATTTTCAAAGAATCAAAACAGAGAATTTGTATTACAACTGACACATGGACTTCAATTAAACGAATTAACTATATGTGTGTTACAGTACATTATATTGACAAGAATTGGGAATTGCATAAACAAATATTGAATTTTTGTCCAATTACTAGTCACAAGGGTCAAGATTTAGCTAGTGGTGTTGCTAAGTGTTTGATTGAATGGGGATTGGATAAAAATTTTACTGTGACTGTTGATAATGCAAGCTCTAACGATGTTATGGTTAAAGAATTATCCAAACAATTTACTAGATGGAATACAAATTTTATGGAAGGTAAGCATGTTCATGTGAGGTGTATGGCTCACATTATCAATCTAGTTGTCCAAGATGGGTTGAAAGAAAGGAGTGTGTCTATTGAATAAATAAGACAAGCTGTCAGGTACATAAGGCAATCTCCCGCAAGATGGAAGAGGTTTAAAGAATGTTGTGATCTTGATAAGATAACATCTAAAATATCATTGTGTTTGGATGTTCCAACTAGGTGGAACTCCACACATTTGATGTTGAAGGTTGCGGCAGTTTATAAGGACGCTTTTACAAAATATTGTGATATTGATTATGGATTGATGCATTGTATTTCTAATTGTATTTATGAGGATGGGCAGCCTACAGGTCCATTTTTAAGTAGTGATTGGGAAAGTGTAAGACGTATTGTGAAGTTTCTTAAAATATTTTATGAACTCACCTTGAAGGTATCGGGCACACTTTATATTACATCTAATGTACATTTTTTTGAGATCTGTGTGGTAGGTTCTTCTTTGAAAGAATTGATGGAAAATGAAGATGTTGCCGTTCGAGAAATAGCAAAGAATATGAAAGAGAAATTTGAAAAGTATTGGGGTGATCCTCATAAGATGAACAAGATGATATTTATTTCATGTGTGTTAGATCCACACCACAAGTTTCACTCTCTTTCTTTCGCACTTGCTGCTATGTTTGGAGAAGTAAAAGGTGTGAAAATACAAGAGGAAGTGAAGACATACATGAAAACTTTGTTCAGTGAGTATGTCAAAATGAATGGTGATTCATGTACATCTTCTCCATCTTCAACTTCATCTTTATGTCCGTATTCCCCATCTCCTCCATCTTCTCCATCTTCATGTTCTTCTTCATCATCATTTTTAAATTTCATGCTAAATTTAAAGAGGCATAAGAGTGGTGGAGGTATTGACTCAAAAACGGAGTTGGATAAATATTTGGGTGAAGATGTTGAGGAAGAAAAAGATAAATTTGATGTTATGGGTTGGTGGAAGTTGAACTCACCTATATTTCCCACTCTTGTTGATATGGCACGTGATGTACTAGCCATACCAATTTCTAGTGTTGCATCTGAATCGGCCTTTAGTACTGAAGGACGCATACTTCATCCATTTAGGAGTTCATCGACTCCTAGATTGGTTCAAGCTCTTGTGTGTGTCCAAGATTGGCTTCGTAACGAATCAACAACTCCGGTTAAAATTAAGGAAGATTTAGATAATCTTGAACAACTTGAACTTGGTAAGACTATATTTCTTCTTTTATTCTTTGTTTTGATATATATTTGATAACTTATTTGTATGTTTGTTTGGATTCTTTTTATGTTAACATATGTGTGGTTTTAAACTTTCAATAGAAATGGTCAATACTGAAAAAGAGCCTTGCATCGTCGACATATAGTATTGATGAAGATTATTGAGCTATATTTTGCTGGTATAATTATTTCACTAGTTATTTTTTTGTCCAGTGTGTCGGTCTTTGATTTTATGTTTTAGTTTTTTCACTAAAGTCTAAACATTTCCTTTGTTATTGCAGAAACAAAGGGGAGTAGTACATCTGGAATTGTGAGGGAAATGGAAGTTGGAACTTTTTAATGTTTTTTGCCTTCTTGAGTTCATCCTTTAAATAGTGGAATACCTATATCTATTTTGTTGATCTGTTACCTTGTTGGTACTGCAGTTTATTCAGTTCTGTTGCTACAATTATCAGCTAGTATTATTCAGTTTAACCTTTTGGGTTTGTTCAGTTCTGTTGCTACAATTATCAACTAATATTATTCAGTTTAACCTTTTGAATCCATATTGAATTGTTGATGTTGTTTATCCTTATAGAGTATGTATTTCCTTCTCGTTCTAGCTGGGTAAATCTTTATGGATCAGTTGTTAGATCCCCTATTTATAGAGTATGTTGATGATTATGCTACACCGATCACTAAGAGATGAACTCATGGAATAAGCATCTTAATATATAAGGCTTACAATCCGAACTGTAATCCGAAATATTTATCCGATCCAAATATCAAAATCCAATCCGAACCAAATTTAAGTTGGTTCCGATTCAGATTGCAATTTATCAAATCCGAAATCCGATCGGATAGTCTAAAATGTACCAAATCCGATCCAATTCGATCCATGAACAGGCCTACTTGGAAGTTTTAGCCATTGTGATCTGGGAAAATATGGAGATTTGAAGGGTAGTATGAAGACTTGAAGGAAAAATATGAAGATTTAAAGAAAGAGTATGAAGGTTTGGAGGTGGGATGAAGATATGAAGATCTGGGTCGGAACTCCAAGAACAAATATGAAGGTTTGAGGATTAGAGATGAAGATATGAAGGCTCAAGAAGCAGGGTATGAAGATTTTAGAAAATTAAAAGCCGTTAGAAAATTCAATGGTAAAAGCTAAGATTAGAAAGTGAAAGAAGTATAAAAGGTCGAAGCTTTTATAGGGAAAAATGCAATCAATGTGCGATATTTCATATTCGAAGACAACCAACCGATGATCGACATGTGTCCAAAGTCAGAACGACATGACTGATGGGACGTTTTGACTTATCCATCATCTCAGTTACAACGCACGAAGGAAGAAACCGGGGATCATCTATTCGTTTCCCATCGATCCGGCGAACCTACTCTCCGGAAAATGAGGGTGTTACACCATGTACGTCCCAAGGTGATGTATAATAAATATGAAACTTGTTAATCATGATTTAAATAATTTTAAAGTCATAATATGACTATATATGATGTTTGGACAAAACAAATAAAGTTTGGGGAAAATCGAATTAAAGTTGCGGAAAAACCGACTAAGAATTTGCCATATAATAGAGCTTTTTGAGATATAAGATTCGTGAACTAAATGAGATATTTTTGGGACACATTATATACCAAATTTAAGGTCTTGGAATTTAGTTTCCAATGCTCTTAACCGTTCATTCATACGATATCCAGATAAAAAGATATAAGTGTCGGAAAATGGGAGAATCAGAGGGTGCCAAGCTAGCACCTTTTGACTTTTCAAAAGTTGATATATTTTCTTTAACTCGTCTCTCTCTCTTCATTTTTATATAGCATATGACCAGAGGACACCATAAACGGTCCTTGAACTCTCTAATATTTCTTCAAACAAGACTATCATCTTGGACAAGAAATCAAGAAGCGATAACATTAAAATGATCCCTACGACGTAAGTATCGCTATATCGCCTCTCTTTTTCTTTGTAGTTTGAGTTTTGGAATGTATTTAATAGTTAATAAAAATTCCTAATTTATGTATTTAAGCTTTAAAATATCAAGAAAAGTTGATAAATTCATTTCATTCGTTTCCTAATAGTTAGACCTCACGGGACGGTGATCGGAAGTCGTGAGTTCGAGTTATTTGATTTGTAGCGAACTGTGTTGTAGGCTATTTTGTGTTGCTTTTGGGATGTCTATTCTGCTGCTGATTTATGGAGTTTTGAAGGATAAAAATAGCGTGGATAAACGCCACATATGGTAGGGTAGTAGGTTAGTCGCTCGTCGTTGTAGTTGCCGGCTAATTGATAATTTGTTGATTGGGTGTATTATGGTATATTTGGGGGTTTTGTTGTATTGAAGGTCCCGGATTATAATTAGGTTAGTTTTGAGTTGCTGATTGTATTATATTTGTATCTCGCCTATAGTAGGCTTGAGGGAGCAGTAAAATCAGGGGAAATGCTACCCGTTTTATTTTAGAATTGAGTTATCGTTTGAGATACGTAATATACTACCGCCATCTAAATTGTACATGTATTTCTTTGGTATAGGGTTGACGCGCTAGTTGTCATAAGCTTGTTGTTGAGTTGCATTGACGACTTGAGGTATGTTAAGGCTATCCCTTTTTTTCTTTTTGGCATGATCCAAATGATACAAAAGAAACGAGCAAAATACGCAACGTTCATAAATGACTCTATTCATAAAAATACTATGGGTGTCTAAATTCTTGATTTCCCATGTGAATTATTATTATATCCTCTGTTCATGGGTCTCAGAAAAATACGTATTTGATAAAGTTTGTCCGAAAGGCATATTGATTTTATGATATTCGAGAAATCTTATTAACGTATATCTTATGCATTTCATGCATATATACATGTACATTGACCCATGACCAGAAGGCGTTATATACGCATATATTATATGTATATGGGTATGGGAAAAGATTAAGGCGTTATATACGCACCACTACCTGATCAGCTGGTATACATTGATGATTTGCCCACAGTGGCCGAGATGATATGATGGGATGCCCTCAGAGACTTGATGATGTTATGTACACCTATACCTATGCATGATACGACATTTACACGCACGTGCATGATATTATAAATGTTTTAGGATTAACAAAGTTATTTAGACTCACAAGTGGAATTCTTTACCTCATGTTTCATCTATGTCTTTTATGTACTGATTTTCATGCTTTACATACTCAGTACATTATTCGTACTGACGTCCCTTTTTGCCTGGGGACGCTGCGTTTCATGCCCGCAGGTGCAGGTAGACAGGCTGACGGTCCCCCTTCTTAGGATCCTTGATCAGCGAGAGTTGGTGAGCTCCATTTGATCCGGAGCTGCTTTGAGTTTTGGTACGACGTGTTTACATATATATATGGGTACGACGGGGCCTAGTCCCGTCCTTTATATAGTTGTACACTCTAATAGAGGTCTGTAGACAGTCATGTATAGTTAGATAGTATGTGACCTTGTCGGCTAGCCCTACCGTATTCCACACACACACACACACACACACACACACACACACACACACACACACACACACACACACACACACATATATATATATATATATATATATATATATATATATATATATATATATATATATATATATATATATATATATTTGGGCATGTTTTCTCGCATAGGTTGTTCATATGAATTAGTAGTTTATTTCCAGACTTTATGCATGACCTACACTTATTTCATGTTTATATCTTAGACGAATGCTTAGGGGTGCTCGATAGGTAGAACTCGGGCACTCGTCACGGCCCATCAGTTTGGGTTGTGACAAAAGTGGTATCAGAGCAGTTCTGTTCTAGGGTTGTCTACAGACCATGTCTAGTAGAGTCTTGTTTATGGGTGTGTTGTGCACCACACTTATAGACATGAGGCTACAAGATATTTAGGATTGTTACTTTCTTTCTTATCTTAGATCGTACGATATAAGAATTCATTTTTCTAACGACATGTTAGTTTTCAGCGATGCCCAAGAAGGCTACAGCCGCCCAGAAGGGCAAGTCCGTGGATGATGAGACTACAAGTAGAGCGCCACGAGTTACCAGGTCTCGGGGAGAGTCGCATAGTGAGACTCCATCTCAGACTTCACATACCCTACCCTTTCCAGAGGAGATCCGAGGGGCAGCAGCTCCAGCACTCGCTCTATTACCCCCAGCTCTTCATCCAGATGCACCGGGTCAGGAGATGAGAGATGCTATTCAGTTATTGACTCGGTTAGTGGCCGCACAAGCTCGACATCAGGAGGTTGGTATTGGTCATGCAGATAGGGCCATTAGTGCGAGGGTTCGTGATTTCATTAATTTGGACCCTCCGATATTCACTGGAGCAGATCCAAATGAGGACTCTCAGGTATTTATCGATAGGATGCAGAGGACTTTGAGGGTAATGAAGGCCACTGCGACTGAGTCAGTTGAGCTAGCTTCCTATAGACTTCGGGATATTGCAATTAATTGGTACGAGTCTTGGGAGTTGTCCAAAGGTGAGGATGCCCTTCCAGCAGTATGGCAGGATTTTACAGAGGCTTTTCTTCATCATTATTTGCCACCAGAGCTTAGACTGGCCAGAGTTGATAGGTTCTTAACCCTTCGATAGGGTAATATGAGTGTTCAGGGGTACATCCTTTAGTTTGATTCTTTGGCGAGGTATGCTCCCACTATTGTAGCTAAGATGGAATATTAGGTTCACCGGTTCGTCATGGGGTTGGAGTCCAACCTGCTCAATGACTGTATGTCAGTCTCACTTCATCCAGGCATCGATATTTCTCGTATTCAGGCATACGCTCAGGGTGTAAAGGATCGTAAGCAGAAGCAGAGGGCCGATCGTGAGCATGATAGGGGCTAGAGTAAGAGAGCGAGATCTTCAAGTCCTTCTGCTAATTTTCGAGGTGGTCAGAGATAGTAGTACCCGAGGTATCCAGCTCAGCCATCAACTAATGCACCCCCTCAGTTTTCCGATAGGAGATTTGATCGTTCCACACAGTCAGAGTTCCAAGGCCTCTCGTTCTCAGTATAGGGGTGAGTCAAGTCAGATGAGGCCACCCTTACCACGAGGTGCTCCGTGTGGTAAGCATCATGTCGGGCAGTGTCTCGTGGGGTTGGGTGTTTGTTATACTTGTGGTTATCCAGGCCACATTATGAGAGATTGTCCGACGAGAGGTGGTGCAGGTATAGTTCAGCCAGCAGGATCTATAGCTGGTTCGTCATCATCAGTACGCCCCCTGGGCAAGGATCACAGGCACCAGTCGGTCGTGGTAGAGGCAGAAGTGGGGCATCTAGCTCGAGCGGTCCTCAGAACCGCATTTGTGCATTAGCGGGTCGACAGGATCAGGAGTCATCACCTGATGTTGTTACAGGTATATTATCAGTCTCTTCATATGATGCATATGCATTGATTGATCCAAGTTCCACTTTATCGTATGTCACTCTGTTGGCTGCTAGCAAGTTTGGTATAGAACCTGAGTTGATTAAAACTTTTGAGGTGTCTACACCTATTGGGGATCCAGTGATAGCTAGACGGGTATATAGAGATTATATAGTAAGAGTTCTTACTCGTTCTACAGTAGCGGGCCTGATTAAGCTAGATATGGTAGAATTTGATGTTATAATGGGTATGGATTGGTTGGCTTCTTGTTATGCTAACGTTGATTGTAGATCAAAGATGGTTCGGTTCCAGTTTCCAGGGGAGCCAGTTCTAGAGTGGAAAGGTAATACTGCATCACCGAGAGGTAGGTTTATTTCCTATCTCAAGGCAAGGAAGATGATCAGAAAGGGCTATGTTTATCACTTAGTTCGGGTACATGATATGAAAGCAGAGTCACCGACCCTTCAATCTATTCAGGTGGTTAATGAATTTCCCGATGTTTTTCCCGATGAGCTTCCAGGCCTTCCGCCAGAGTGGGAGATTGAGTTTGATATTGACACATTACCAGATACTCAGCCGATATCTATTCCTCCTTATAGAATGGAACCTGCAGAGCTGAGAGAGTTGAAAGAACAACTGAGGGATTTGCTTGAAAAAGGCTTTATCAGACCCAGTACATCACCGTGGGGAGCACCTGTGTTATTTGTGAGAAAGAAAGATGGTTCCTTGCGGATGTGTATTGATTACAGACAGTTGAATAAGGCGACAATCAAGAATAAGTACCCACTCCCGAGGATTGATGATTTATTTGATCAGTTACAGGGTGCCGGGTGTTTCTCAAAGATAGACTTGAGGTCGGGGTACCATCAGGTAAGGATTAGAGAAAAGGATATTCCGAAGACAGCATTCAGGACCAGATATAGACACTTTGAGTTTCGTGTTATGTCATTCGGTTTGACTAATGCCCCAGCGGTATTCATGGACTTGATGAACCGTGTGTTCAGACCCTTTCTAAATCTATTCGTGATTGTATTTATAGATGATATTTTGGTTTATTCTCGTTCAAAGGCTGAGTATGCAGATCATTTGTGTACTGTGCTTAGAGATCTACAATAAAGGAAGTTATATGCAAAATTCTCTAAATGTGAATTCTGGTTGAATTCTGTAGCCTTCCTTGGTCATATTATTTCGTGTGAGGGTATCTGGGTCGATACATAGAAGATTGAGGCAGTGAAGACTTGGCCTAGACCCACGACACCGACAGAGGTTCGTAACTTCCTGGGTTTGGCAGGTTATTACAGGAGATTTGTAGAGGGGTTTTCTTCCCTTTCAGCACCATTGACAAAGTTGACTCAGAAGGCAACCAAGTTTCAGTGGACTGATGCTTGTGAGCGGAGTTTCCAGTCATTGAAGGACAAATTGACTTCAGCACCGGTTCTAACACTTCCAGAAGGGACCGATGGTTATGCTATCTATTATGATGCTTCGGGCATTGGATTGGGTTGTGTATTGATGCAGCATGGTAAGGTTATTGCTTATGCTTCTAGACAACTAAGAAACCACGAGAAGAATTACCCCACCCACGATTTAGAGTTAGCCGCGGTGATTCAAGCACTAAAGATGTAGAGGCACTATTTGTATGGCATTCATGTTGATATCTATACGGACCATAAGAGCCTTCAGTATATATTCAAGAAAAAGGAATTGAATTTACGTCAGAGGCGATAGTTGGAGCTACTAAAAGACTATGATGTTGATATCTTTATACCATCCAGGAAAGATGAATATAGTAGCCGACGCCCTCAGCCGTAGATCTATGGGTAGCTTATCATATTTACAGCCAGAGAAGAGTGAGATAACTTGTGAGATTCATCAGCTAGCTAATCATGGAGCTCGATTATTAGATTCAGGTGGTATCGGAGTTACTATTCAGGACACGGCAATATCCTCTCTAGTAACTGAAGTGAAGGAACGCCAGTATGAAGATCCTGTGCTAGCTCACTACAAAGATACAACCCCTCAAAAGGAGAAGACACCATTGGAGATTACAGGAGATGGAGTCCTCAGATATCGAGGTCGATTATGTGTTCCTAATGTAGCAGGGTTGCGCCAGCAGGTTATGGGAGAAGCTCACTATTCTCGTTATTCCATTCATCCAGGAGCGACGAAGATGTATCATGATATCAGGGGAATATACTGGTGGGATGGAATGAAGAAGGATATAGCAGAGTTTGTTGCTCAGTGCCCAAATTGTCAGCAGGTTAAGATTGAGCATCAGAAACCCGGTGGATTATTGCAGGCTATAGAGATTCCGACTTGGAAATGGGAAGTGATTAACATGGATTTCATCATAGGCTTACCTCGTACCCAGCGTAAGTTTGATTCTATATGGGTTATTATTGATAGACTTACTAAATTAGCCCATTTTCTGCCTGTCAGGACTACGTATTCAGTAAAGGATTATGCAAGGATTTACATTAAGGAGATAGTACGACTTCATGGTGTCCCTATATCTATTATCTCAGATAGAGGTGCTCAATTTGCAGCTAATTTCTGGAGGTCCTTCCAAAAAGGATTGGGGACTCAAATAAGTCTTAGTACAACATTTCATCTCCAAACAGATTGTCAGGTTGAGCGTACTATTCAGACACTGGAGGATATGCTATGGGCTTGTGTGATGGACTTCAGGGGTAACTGGGATAATCATCTTCCACTTATTGAGTTCGCATATAATAATAGTTATCATTCTATCATTCAGATGGCTCCATACGAAGCTCTTTACGGACAAAAGTGTAGGTCACCTATCGGATGGTTCGAGGTTGGGGAAACTAAGTTAGTAGGACCAGAGTTGGTACAACAGGCAGTTGAGAAGATTAAGCTTATACGGGAAAGGCTATTAGCAGCTTAGAGTCGTTAGAAGTCATACGCAGATAATCGACGACGAGACTTGGAGTTTCAAGTAGATGACTGGGTATTCCTAAAGGTACCTCCGATGAAAGGCGTTATGAGATTCGGTAAGAAAGGAAAGCTTAGACCTCGGTACATTGGACCTTATAAGATCATACGCAGAGTAGGCCAGGTAGCATATGAGTTAGATTTGCCTTCTAACTTGGAGTCAGTGCATCCAGTTTTTCACGTATCTATGCTCCACAAGTGTATTGGAGATATTTCTAGAGTCGTTCCAGTTGACGATATTCAGGTCACAGAGCATCTATCATATGAGGAAGCTCCCATTGCTATTCTAGATAGACAAGTTCGGAGATTGAGAACTAAAGACGTATCTTCGGTTAAAATACTTTGGAGGAACAATAATGTGGAGGAGATGACTTGGGAAGCTGAAGAAGACATGAAGTCTAGGTATCCTCACTTGTTTCTGCTTTCAGAGGAGGATCGGACTGAGACTTCACTGCCTTAGGTACGTATATGGTACTTGATTCTTATGTTAGTTATTGTCATTGGTCGTGTGAGATCATTGGTGTTATTGATGATTGTGGACCATTCATGTGCTATATTAGGTCTTTTTGAGACACATTATATACCAAATTTAAGGTCTTGGAATTTAGTTTTGGACGCTCTTAACCGTTCATTCATACGATATCCGGATAAAAAATATATAAGCGTCGGAAGATGGGCGAATCAGAGGGTGCCAAGCTAGCACCTTTTGATTTTTCAAAAGTTGATATATTTTCTTTAACTCGTCTCTCTCTCTCTTCATTTTTACATAGAATATGACCAGAGGACACCATACACGGTCCTTGAGCTCTCTAATATTACTTCAAACAAGACTATCATCTCGGACACGAAATCAAGAAGCGATAACTTTAAAACGATCCCTACGACGTAAGTATCGCTATATCGCCTCTCTTTATCTTTGTAGTTTGAGTTTTGAAATGTATTTAATAGTTAATAAAAATTCCTAATTTCTGTATTTAAGCTTTAAAATATCAAGAAAAGTTGATAAATTCATTGTTTAATTGTTAGACCTCACGAGACGGTGATCGGAACCCGTGAGTTCGAGTTATTTGATTTGTAGTGGACTGTTTTGTGGGTTGTTTTGTGTTGCTTTTGGGCTGTCTATTGTGCTGCTGATTTATGGAGTTTGGAAGGATAAAAATGGCATGGAGAAACGCCACATGTGATAGGGTAGAAGGTTAGTCTCTCGTCGTTGTAGTTGCAGGCTAATTGATAATTTGTTGATTGGGTGTATTATGGTATATTTGGGGATTTTGTTGTATTGAAGGTCCCCGATTGTAATTAAGTTGGTTTTGAGTTGCTGATTGTATTATTTTTGTATCTCGCCTATAATAGGCTTGAGGGAGCAGTAAAATCAGGGGAAATGCTACTCATTTTATTTTAGAATCGAGTTATCATTTGAGATATGTAATATACTACCGCCATCTAAATTGTACACGTATTTATTTGGTATAGGGTTGACGCGCTAGTTGTCATAAGCTTGTTGTTGAGTTGCCTTGACGACTTGAGGTATGTTAAGGCTATCCTTTTTTTTTCTTTTTGGCATGATCCAAATGATACAAACGAAACGAGCAAAATACGCAACGTTCATAAATGACTCTATTCATAGAAATACTAGGGGTGTCTATATTTTTGATTCCCATGTGAATTATTATTATATCCTCTGTTCATGGGTCTCAAAAAAATAAGTATTTGATAAAGTTTGTCCGAAAGGCATATTGATTTTATGATATTCGAGAAATCTTATTAACGTATTTCTTATACATTTCATGCATCTATACATGTACATTGACCCATGACCAGAAGGCGTTATTTACGCATATATTATATGTATATGGAATATGAAAAAAGGTTAAGGCGCTATATACGCACCACCACCTGAACCAAAAGGTTAGATGACAGCAGAATGTGTGATATTAGGCCAAATACGTTTAGCCCAAATACACTCGTACGTATATAATCGTGTGATATTATCGGCTTTGATTTAAAAGTGTATGATTTTCTCCAAAAGACAACACATAATTAAGAGTATTATAACATGTTTCTATAGTTTGCTACATGTTTATTGAAAAGAATTGCTTAATTAATGGGACATGTAACATGTGGGATCATGAAAATGAAATGCTTTGTGGGACATGCAACATGCATAATAAGGTCTTGAAAATGCAGTACGTACTTCCATGTAAACATGTAAATATCTAAAATTCATGTTAAGAACTTTGTATTTGCCACCACTTGAGCAAGAAAAATATAAAGATTCTTTTAGGGCCATAAAGTCGTCCAGTACATTTATGCATTTAAATTATGGCTAAATGAACCACTTATGTTCTTTTTTTAGATATTTCAACTAAATTAAATAAAGATATATTAGGGAAGAGATAAGAGTAATGTAGATATATTTCCCTTAAAATTAATGTTATTGAATGATTTTGTTGAAACCTTATAAGAAGGATAGGGTCGGAAGGAGTAAAAAAATGTATACTGTAACTAAACGCACAGATAGTGGTTTCAGCAATCTCACTATACCACTAATAATACAGTGAAATTATTGAAATTCATCTGTGTCCTTGATAAGAGATCTCGAGTTTGAATTTTAGATATGGAGCAATTTTTAAAGAGCACTTTCCCATTTAGTGAATCATACACGAAGTGAATCTGAAATAATCGATTGAGATTCGGAATACCAGATGATTAATAACTAAACACATGCTTCTAAACGCAGTACATTATAGGAATGCATACAAAACTTCTAAACACAGTGCATTATAGGCATGTGGTACGTACAGTTCATTTACTCCAAGCATTTATTGAAAGGCATTCTGTACAACTCACTGATTGGATTTGCATATGATTAGTAGTTTGAAATTTATTGAATTTTGTACCCTAAAAAGTCCAAATAAAATATACATTAAAATAAAGTGGCTGTCTTTGTGGGTGCATCTTCCCAATGACATGAAAACTCTTTAAAACCTTTTGTTGCTTTTGCATGACCTAATGCTACTGGATCCATTATCAAAGCAACATTTCAAGACCCAACAAGTGAGACTTACACTTTTCACCTTCTTTTCCTATATATGGTAAGTTGAAATTTCTGTTCAATAACTAGTCATTGTTATTGCAGACTCTGAGGAGCAATTGTGTGTTGAATTTTAAGACCCCCCACCCCCACGTATACCCAACTCCACAGAAATTTTCTGCTGCTCCAGCATTGCTTTATGGTGCAAGATTTAAATTTTATGAGTTCAGATTCGCAATTCTATCACGTTTTATCTAATTTTAATGGGTTCAAATTTTATTATTTACACATATTTAATAATCTTTTGGGCAAAAATATAGGATGTGAGCGAAACTATGAATTTAAATGAATTCATAACCTCTACACTAGATACACTTACGCCCCTGAGTACATCCACATTTGATTGAAGAGTGATTATGTAAACTCTTATCAAATACAGGATATAGAATGAGTAGGTTCAAAATGAATGTGTGCAATATATATATATATATATATTGAATTTGAACCCCTTCATTGCATGTAGCTCTGTCCTGCGTTAGGGCAAAGTCAAGGCTATTAATTATATACATATATAAACTTCTTTTTTTCCGATTTGTACTGTAAATTTTTCCACAAAGAAAATTCCATTGAACCTCGTTTATTATATTTTACTCTGCCCAACTTCCAAGTAACAAAAAAAAAAAAAGCCCTTCCCAGGCTGCCAACAGAAGAAGCACTTTTTGAAAGCCCTAACTTCTCTTTTGCATGGTAGGAAATTAAATGGATGAGGAGAGGTTCAGATCCTACTAAATCCTTCTCGTTACATAGATTTCCCTTTTAGCCAATTTTTCAATAAAGTTGGCTTCTTATGATGAGGGCATAACTATACCCCTTTTTTTGCAAATGTGGACCATCTTTTATGCTTGTCTTGTTCTCTCAATCTGGGACCATATATAGTCTTTGGAGCTAATCCAATCAATTTTGTTTTTGTTTTTTTTTTTCTTAAGCAACACTTGGATGACGAGTTGAAAGCTAGGGTTACGCAGAATAAAGCTGGCAAATATTCTTTTGAAGATCAAAATAATCAAGTTTTCTAAGTTTAGGTATTCTAATTGTGTCAAAACATGATCACTTTTTGATTGTTTCTCTTTTCTGGGTAGGGGTTTGATTTTTAAAAAAACAAAAAAATGCGTGAGCTTCTTATGGTTTTTAAAAGTTAGCAATTATTCTTGATTTATCTCAGTGGTAATTTGTTTGTTTAGGACATAGGCATCTCAAATATTATTAGGCCTGTTCTTAGGTTCTAATTTTACGGGGGGAAATCAGGAATAACCTGATCTACAATTAGTAATTAAAAAATAGTCACTATTTAAAAAATAATCGAAATTTAACCACTTTTTCATGTAAAGAAAAAAATTAAACAAAAACACCCTTAAAAATTCAAAAAGATTCTAGCATAATATGATGAAATTCAAATTTTTTACATATGAGATTCCAGCATAATGTGCTGGAATTTCATAAAGTGGTGAAGTTACAACATAATACGCTGGAAGTTTATACGCATGAGCTCCATAATGTAGCATATTATGCTAGAACTTTTCGTATTTTAGCCAGAGTATTTTTGTCAAATTTTATCGCTGCATAAAATATTGGCTATTTATTAATGACTTTGCAAACTCTAACAATTTTTTTATTACCAATCTGAGAAAAATAGTTAGCCCGTCATCGCTAAAAAACTGTCAAAAAGCGTCCGAAAAAACGACCAAAATCGGTCGGAATCGAACAAAAACTGACCAATTTCCGACCGTTTTCAATTCGTCGAAAGACTAATGGTCGCTAACGGCTATTGACCGCAAACGGTCGATATTTCCGACCGAAGTCGGTCGGTAATTTTTAACGCACTTTGACCTAATGTTTTGACACAAAATAAACTTACCGACCGAAATCGATCGGTATTCTTGAAAATAATTTTTAATTATTTTTAAAATTAGCGACCGATTTCGGTCGGAAATTTAATTATTCATTTATTTTTTTAAATTGTTCGATTTTGACCGAAATCGGTCGGTATTATTAAAATATTTAAAATTTAAATCAAAAATTTCGACCGAAATCGGTCGGTATTATTAAAATATTTAATATTTAAAATCAAAAATTCTGACCGAAGTCGGTCGGTAAATTTAAAATTTTGGAAAATCAATTGAACATTTTCGACCGACTTCGGTCGGTAGGCGGTCTGTTTTCTGGGTAAGTGTTTGGCAAAATATAGTTGTTTTATAGTTGCACCACCTGCCAACAACCAATCACCTATAATGGCAGCATTACATTGCTGTCATTCAACCAATAACAATAATTACAACAACAATAACAATAACAACTGAAAAAACTATATTAACAAAATATCATCTCCATCTTCACTAATCTGTATTAAAAAAATATCATACCCAACAACAAAATATTTTACAAGTTAAAAGTTCAAATATCATTCAATGAGTGTTTTGTACTACATCATCTCCATCTCCACTACTAGAACCTTTATTGTCAGTATGGTTCGAAGGATCACGACGAGAAGGCGACACATCTGGGGAAGGCTCACGAGACCGTGGAATGGGGAAAGCACCACTAGCAAGAAGACCGGCCAGCTGACCTTGAAGGACATTAAATTGTTGGTCCCTCTTTTCTAGCTGAACTTGAACGGTATCAAATTGTTTATCTCTCTTTTGTTCTTTAGCCTTTGTCTCTTCAAGCTCCGTTGTCAGCTTAGCGATCTTCTTCTCCATAGACGGGAGAGTCGAACTATCAATTGCCTCGCCCTGGGCGGAAGTCCCTATACCTTGCAATCCAGCCCTACAGCGCCGAAATGATATCGCTGGAAGGCCGTATGCTATGACCATCGAAACATCCAACCATATCTTCTGCGCTTCTTCATCTGAAAGGGGTGGTCGCTCACCTTGCTCATTCGGTGGCAAGCTCTGAGTGTACTCCTCCACATTAGTCTTGTAACGACCCTTTAGTTAGAAGATAGAAAATTATTAACTATACAATATTATAAACATTAATTTCAAGTTATAGTAGTTATGAAACTTACATATGTAGTCTTCGCCCGATCCTCGACCCATCTAGTTGGATTTGTCAGTGCCTTCTTCTTCCGGATGTGAGTCTCCGTGAAGAACTCATCATGAGTCATCTTCCTCCTATATTTTTTTTTCATACGAATATAATAAAACATGTTAACTAAATTAGAATATATAAATATAGTTCGATAAAAATATAATTAAATATTTTAAAGAATTACCAGTAGTCTCCTTGTAGTCCCCATGCTCCTTGCACCCACATAGTGCAAGGAGCCATCCTTCTCAGATGTTCGGGCCTTCTTTCTCTATTCACCCCTCTTCTCGAATTTCTCAGTAGTCCACTGCCTCAGAAGATCCTCCCATATGTGCGGTAGAACCCATGAAGGCTTCTTGCTCTTCTTTCGAGCAGAATAGAAGGAATCAGATAGTCTCTTACGGCATTTGAACTCAAAATTTATAAGAATGACATTGTTATGCCGGTCCTCCCAGGCACACTTAGTCTGCAAATGAAGTGTGTAATGTTAAAATGAAATTATTGTTAATATAATGCTTAAATAGATAAAAATTATATTAACACCTTAAATTGGTTGAAAATTTTCTCCACGAGCTCCGGTGGAAATTCACTCCAAGTCGCATAGGGTGCATCATACAACCGGCCAAGAACTTCAGTGATTATCTTTGTAGTCTGATGACTAGGTATGAACCTGCAACATAGCAATTACATTAAATAAACAAGACTAGCTATTATAATTCAGCAAAAATAAAGAAGTAATAAATAAATCTTACCCATTGCCCCCAGGCATGATGATCATCCTATGATAACGATCATACCGCACTTCCTATGGATCATCCTCCTCTGATGAATCTGAAGCGTGCGTAGAAGGGGAGGCATCTGGCATAGAAGCGCTCTATTATAGGAGACGAACTTGGTGGAGATGGAGATGGGGTCGCTGATATAGATGGATCGATCTAGACCCTTGTTGCGATCCAGACCACTGCTGCGATCCGGCTGGCTAAAATCTAGATGGATACGATCTAGCTGGTGGTGAAGCAAATGGATCAGATGACGGGCGTATCACCATATGGCCCTATGACTGCTGACTCGATGGACCCATGTAACTATATGCAGGATTATGTGGAGGAAGCGAGGTATAGCCCTGTGGTGGATAATGGTAGGAATACTGCTGGGAGAGCGAATAGTAGGCAGTCTGATGAGTAGATGGATGTGGTGGAAAAGATATGTGCCTAGAAGATTGATTCCGGCCATCAACAGCGGTGGGATACAAGTGTGGAGTGGAATGAAGCGAGGGTGTAGCACCATCCTCATGATCAATAGGCCTCTTATCCTTCCTAAACCTACCTCGACCCCTACCGATCATCTGCATAAATTAAAAAAAATGTTAGAATTGAGAATATAAATCTACATAAGTTGAGAGCGCTTGAAAAAACTAACATGCTAGTTATCTTTGAAGTATCCTTCCTCGTCCGAAACTTCTTCTTCTTCACTTATTTCATTTTCATCAGTTGATTCTTCGTCCTCATTTTCTATGATTGTTATTTCCTCCCTATCAACTTCTTCTAATATGCGTTGAGGATGATCCAAGTCGTTTTCCAACTCATCATCCACCATTTAGTTAACACTCGAGGTATTGTTTTGGTAAGCAACATCTAGCATATTCTCAACTTCCACCCTACCAACAGGCTTAGTTTTGATTACAACCAACCAATCAGCCTTATCCCTTCGCAATGAATATGGAGGATAATACACTTGCCTAACTATTTATGCAATTATAAAAGGATCATAGCGATCATACTCCCTCTTTTTATTAACCTCAATTATGTTGTACTGCGAGTGTACATTTGTACCTCTTTTAGGTATTGGGTCAAACCACTTGCATCGGAAAAGTATGATTTTATATATATAATATATATATGCTATATTAATACTTAAGTTGTAGCAACAACAACATATGTATACATATTAATGCTATATTAACATATGCTATATTAATATAAGTATACATATGTTGTTGTTGCTAAAACTTAAATATTAATATAGCACTACATCTTATAGAACTATACATTTTATTTTTAAATGTGTTATAGTAAGTTTTAATCAAATATAATTGAATTTTTAATTGAACCACGAATGAAGTATCCGAGCAAAGTACTAATAAGGTGATCAAGAATAAAACATTCAAGATTATGTGTGTGTATGTATGTGTGTGTATATATATATATATATATATATATATATATATATATATATATATATATATATATATATATATAATTGATGATTGATGAAGTATCCGAGCAAAGTACTAATAAGGTGATCAAGAATAAAACATTCAAGATATATATATATATATATATATATATATATATATATATATATATTTACGCACACACACATACACATACACACACACACATATAAGGTGATCAAGAATAAAACACACACATACACACACACATACACACACACACATATAAGGTGATCAAGAATAAAACACACACACACACACACACACACACACACACACACATATATATATATATATATATATATATATATATATATATATATATATATATATATATATATATATATTAAAAAATTAATTTCCCCTGGGTGGGAAAAAATAATTTCAAATTTCCAACCGATTTCGGTCGATATACTTGAAATTGTTTAATTAAAACTTATTTTGGTAGATAATATGCAAGTCTGACCAGGTCTTGGTCAAAGATTGATAAATTTCCGACCGACATCGGTCGGAATGCTTATATATGTAAGACGTAGCTGTGTTTCTTTGTTGTGGGACCATTATTTCCGACCAATGGTGGTCGGTATCTTTGTAAAAAATATTTTTTTTGACTTTTGCGACCAATTTACCTATTGTCCGATCGATTTCGGTCGGTTTTTCTTCCGACCAATTTCGATCGGTATTATGTGGACGGATTTTGCCAGTTTTCTAGTAGTGCATGCTATTTTCTCTTCTTCTTCTTTTTTTCATATAAAAGGTTAACTTTTTTAAAAAAACAAATTGGATAATTTCACTTGCTTATGAGTTCTGTATGCAACAACATGAGCTTATTGAGAACTAAGTATATAGTTAGATATATTCAAAGTTGGCAAGCTCACATCAGGGAAACCAAATGTAAATGGTTCTCAATATATTCTCTTATTCTATAAGTGAGAGTTTAGCAGCTCCCGTCAACATATCTGTTTCGCTACAAGGGTATTTTCAAAAGTTCATACTTTATCGGCTTTATAGGTATTGTACATGTTAGCTTTATCACCTGTACACGCTGATAAATTTTCAGGGCCCCCATGAATTTCTCACGGGCAGCTTTTTTGAAATGGCCATTTCCTAATCACGTGGGTCCCTCAACATTACATAGCAACTTTTTTATGCTCTCTTTTTGCAGCCACGTTTACTGCCTATACCCAACCCTCTTTTTCCTTGTTTTCTCCCGTCTATCAAAACAATTTCCATATCATTTTCTGTGCAAATTTTTATATTAATTGTAGTTATAAATAATGTATTGTCAAGTCCCAGAATCCAAATTCATTTCTATGTTTGTCACGACCCAAACTAACCCCTGTCGTGATGGCGCCTATCGTGGAACTAAGCAAGCCGACTCATTTTCAAAACAAACCGATATTTTCATTTCAAAGATAATTTCAATGTTATTTAACATAAAAACCTTCGTAAAGAAGTTCCAATCAAAATAAAAGTGCGGAATGAAAAGCCCGACATCGGAGTGTCACTAGTCATGAGCATCTACTACAAACTGTCTAACAATATCAAGGCTAACTCAACCTGGAAAATAACTAAATACAACTAGAGGAAGATAAGAGGGAGAAGAGCAGGGGCTGCGATCGCCAAACAGCTACCTTGCTATCTCCAAAAAAATCTGCAACCATAACACTTAAAAATCGCTACCGTATCCAGCTACACCTGAATCTGCACACAAGGTGCAAGGAGTAACGTGAGTACGCCAACTCAGTAAGTAACAAAAATAAATAAAGACTGAGCAGTAGTGACGAGCAATAAAGCATATAACATTCATATCGGAAAATCTTGGTAAAACACCACATGCTTTTAAAATCAGGATTTGAATCAAAATATCTCGTTTAACCCAGTTCCAGTAAAAATCATTTAAAGATATTTTTCAACAGTTTTCAGACAGAGGAAAAATGCAAAGGTGAGCAAAAATGATGAAATCATAAATAGCCCCTCGGGCAAAACATTACTCATATACAGCCCCTCGGGCAAACCTCACAGTCACTCGTGTCACTCGGGCATACCTCACAATCACTCTTGCCACTCGGGCATACCTCCCAGTCGCTCAGCACTCGGCACTCGCACTCAGTAGGTACATGTGCTCACTGGGGATGTGTACAGACTCCGGAGGGGCTCCTTCAGCCCAAGCGCTATAATCTGCATGAACAACTCATGTGCTATAATAATAAAGTATGTTGCAGGCGGGCAGTCCTGATCCAAACTCATCCTCACAAATCAGGCCCTCGGCCTCACTCAGTCATAAACCTCCCAAGCCACTTGGGCATTTCAGTAAAACATGGCATTCGGCCCAAAACATTTATATGCATCAAAAATAAAGTGATAAAACTGAGTTATACGTTAAACAAGCATAAACATGCCTGAGTATAGATTTTCAATCGAAAACAATGAGAGGATAGTAAGAAAAGGCCCCTAAGGGTCCAAACAGCACTAGCACAAGGCCCAAACATGGCATTCAACCCAATTTACAGAAACTCTTTCTAAAACATATAAGTATCATATAGTTTCAACAAAATAAGTGACTTTACAGTTGCTACGGGACGGACCAAGTCACCAATACCCAACGGTGCACGCCCACACGCTCGTCACCTAGCATGTGCGTCACCTCAAAGTAGTAAAATGATACAAAATCCGGGGTTTCATACCCTCAGGACTAGATTTACAATCGTTACTTACCTGAAGCCGTGAAATTCTTATTTTGCAATGTCCTTTCTTCGTGAATTAGTCTCCAAATGTCTCGAATCTGGTTATAAATAATTCGTTTCAGTTAATAAAATTTATTGGAATTAATCCCATAAGAAAATAATGATTTTCCATAAAAATCCGAAAATTAGCTCAAAAATCGTCCGTGGGGCCCACACCTCGGAACTCGACAAAACTTACAAAATCCGGAAGCCCATTCAACCACGAGTCTAACCATACCAATTTTACCAAAATCCGACCCCAACTTGACCCTCAAATCTTCAATTTAAACCAAGAGGGTTTTCAAATTTTCCCAACTCAATTTACCAATTAAATGATAAAAATAACCATCGATTCGGGTAATTTAATCAATATTGAGTTAAGAACACTTACCCCGTTATTTCCTCTGAAAATCACCCAAAATCGCCTCAAATCCGAGCTCCAAATCGTCCCATTTTCAGAACTTAAACTCACTGCCCAGACTTTTCTTCTTCGCGAACGCGGTCAGTGCCTCGCGTTCGCGAAGCACAAAATAACTCCCGTCCAAATTCCTCCTTCGCGAACGTGACATCACCCTCACGTTCTCGAAGCACAAAATGCCTCTGCCTCAATGCCTTCTACGCGAACGCGTCCAACCCATCGCGAATGCGATGCTTCGTTTCCCCCTCACTACCCGAATGCAACACCCCCTACGCGAACGCGTAGACCAATTGCCTGGGGTCCTCGGCTGCTTCCTCTCTTCTTCGCGAATGCGTAACACCTCTCGCGTTCGCGATGCACACCCAGTCCACCATTCGTGAATGCGTTCTTCTCTTCGCGAACGCGAAGAGAAAATATTGCCAGCCTCTCAATTCCTCTTCGCGAACGCGATGCTCCACTCGCGAACGCGATGAAGGAAACCAGATGGTGCATCAGAAAAATTCCAGCAGAGTTCCAAGTCCATAATCCAACCCGTTAACCATCCGAAACTCACCCTAGCCCCTCGAGACCTCAACCTAATATACCGACAAGTCCTAAAACATCATACGGACTTAGTCGAACCCTCAAATCACCTCAAACAACGCTAAAACCATGAATTACACCCCAATTCAAGCCTAATAAACTTTGAAATTTCTAATTTCTACAAACGTCTCCGGAACCTACCAAATCACGTCCGATTGACCTCAAATTTTGCACACAAGTCATAAATAACATAACAGAGGTATTCCAATTTTTAGAATCGGATTCCGACCACGATATCAAAAAGTCAACCCGCCGGTCAAACTTCTCAAAAATTAAACTTTCGGCATTTCAAGCCTAATTCCTCTACGGACCTCCAAATAATATTCCGGACACGCTCCTAAGCCCAAAATCACCATACAGAGCTATTGGAATTATCAGAATTCAAATCCGAGATTGTTTACACATAGGTCCATATTTGGTCCACTTTTCTAACTTAATTTTTCAACTATGAGACTAAGTGTCTCATTTTACTCTGAGTTCCTTCCGGACCCGAACCAACTAACCCGATATAACATAATATAGCTGAATAACACAAAAAGAAGTAGAAATGGGGAAAACAGGGCTATAACTCTCAAAACGACCGGCCGGGCCGTTACATCCTCCCCCTCTTAAACATCCGTTCGTCCTCAAACGAGTCTAGAAACATACCTGGAGTCTCGAATAAGCGTGAATATCTGCTCCGCATCTCCGCTCAGTCTCCCAGGTGGCCTCCTCCACAGGCTGACCTCTCTATTGCACCTTCACTGAAGCTATATCCTTTGACCTCAACCTTCGAACCTGCCGATCCAAAATAGCCACCGGCTCTACATCATAAGTCATATCACCCTCCAACTGAACCATGCTGAAATCCAAAACATAGGGACGGATCTCCAATATACTTCCGGAGCATGGAAACATGAAACACTGGATGCACACTCGACAAGATGGGTGTCAAGGCAAGCTTATAAGCCACCTCCCCAATCCTCTGAAGCACCTCAAAAGGCCCAATGAACCGGGGGCTCAACTTGCCCCTCTTCCCAAACCTCATAACACCCTTCATGGGTGATACCTTCAGCAAAACCTTCTCCCCAACCATAAAAGACACATCACGGACCTTCCTATCCGCGTAGCTCTTCTCTCTAGACTGCGCCGTGCGAAGCCGCTCCTGAATCAATTTCACCTTATCTAATGCGTCCTGGACCAAGTCTGTACCTAAGAGCCTAGCCCTTACCCGGCTCAAACCATCCAACCGGAGATCTACACCTCCTCTCATATAAAGCCTCGTACGAAGCCATCTGAATACTCGACTGATAACTGTTGTTATATGCAAACTCCGCGAGTGGCAGAAACTGGTCCCATGAACCCCCAAAGTCAATGACACAAGCACGCAACATGTCCTCCAATATCTGAATAGTGCGCTCGGACTGCCTGTTCATCTGAGGGTGAAAAGATGTGCTCAACTCAACCTGAATACCCAACTCTCGCTGCACGGCCCTCCAAAACTGCAATGTGAACTGAGTACCCCTATCTGAAATGATGGAAACTGGACACCATGCAGGCAAACGATCTCTCGGATTTAAATCTCAGCCAACTGCTCTGAAGAGTAAGTAGTACCGACTGGAATGAAGTGCGCGGACTTGGTCAGCCGATCCACAATAACCCAAATAGCATCGAACTTCCTCAAAAACAAAGTCCATGGTGATCCGCTCCCACTTCCACTCTGGGATCTCTAATCTCTGAAGCAAGCCACCCGGTCTCTGATGCTCATACTTAACCTGCTGAAAGTTGAGGCACTGAGCCACAAACCCAACTATATCCTTCTTCATCCGCCTCCACCAATAGTGCTGCCTCCTGGTACATCTTCGCGGCACCCAGATGGATGGAATACCGCGAGTTGTGGGCCTCCTCAAGAATCAACTCTCGAAGCTCGTCTACATTAGGCACACATATACGGCCCTGCATTCTCAGCACGCCGTCATCACCAATAGTCACATCCCTAGCATCACCTCTCCGAACCCTGTCCTGAAGAACGAGCAAGTGGGGGTCATCATACTGACGCTCCCTGATACGGTCATAAAGAGAAGACCTGGAGACCACACAAGCCAATACCCGACTAGGCTCCGAAATATCCAATCTGACAAGTTGGCCCGCTAAGGCCTGAACATCCAATGCCAAAGGTCTCTCTGCTGCTGGAAGATATGCTAAACTCCCCAAACTCTCTGCCCGGCGACTCAAAGCATCGGCCACCACATTAGCCTTCCCCGGATGGTACAAAATAGTGATATCATAGTCCTTAAGAAGCTCCAACCATCTCTGCTGACGCAAATTAAGATCCTTCTGCTTTAACAGATACTGCAGACTCCGGTGATCAGTATAGATCTCACAATGAACCCCATATAAATAATGACGCCAAATCTTCAAGGCGTGAACAATAGCTGCTAACTCAAGATCATGGACATGATAGTTCATGATCC
Organism: Nicotiana tabacum; assembly: GCF_000715075.1. NCBI lineage: Eukaryota > Viridiplantae > Streptophyta > Magnoliopsida > Solanales > Solanaceae > Nicotiana > Nicotiana tabacum. The sequence continues at coordinate 114,407,857 of NC_134092.1, forward strand.
TACCCTCCTGCATCAAAACGCAACCAATGCCTATCCTCGAGGCATTACAATACACGGTGTAAGAACCTGAAGCTGATGGCAGAACTAACACTGGAGTTATGGTCAAAGCAGTCTTGAGCTTCTGAAAGCTCTCCTCACACTCATCTGACCACCTGAATGGAGCACCCTTTTGGGTGAATTTGGTCAAGGGCGATGCAATAGATGAAAATCCCTCCACAAAGCGACGGTAGTAACCCGCCAAACCAAGAAAGCCCCTAATCTCCGTGGCTGAGGACGGTCTGGGCCAACTCTGCACCGCCTCTATCTTCTTCGGATCCACCTGAATACCCTTACTGGACACTACGTGCCCCAAGAATGCTACTGAACTGAGCCAAAACTCACATTTGGAGATCTTTGCATAAAGCTTCTCCTCCCTCAATCTCTGTAATACAACCCTCAAATGCTGAGCGTGCTCCTCCTGGCTGCGAGAGTACACCAGGATGTCATCTATAAATACAATGATGAATGAGTCCAAATAGGGCTGGAATACATTGTTCATCAAATGCATGAACGTTGTTGGGGCATTAGTCAGCCCAAAAGACATCACCAAGAACTCATAATGGCCATATCGGGTCTTGAAAGCTGTCTTAAGAATATCTGAATCCCGAATCTTCAGCTGGTGATAACCGGACCTCAAATAAATCTTGGAGAACACCCTCGCTCCCTGAAGCTGGTCGAATAAATCATCAATATGAGGCAAAAGATACTTCTTCTTGACTATGACCTTGTTCAACTGCCTGTAATCAATATACATTCTCATGGAACCATCCTTCGTTTTCACAAATAGAATCGGTGCACCCCAAGGTGACACACTAGGCCGAATAAACCCCTTATCAAGGAGTTCCTGAAGCCGTTCTTTCAATTCCTTTAACTCCGCCGGTGCTATATGATATGGTGGAATAGAAATGGGCTGAGTGCCCGGCACCAAATCAATACCAAAGTCAATATTCCTGTCACGCGGCATGCCCGGCAGGTCTACAGGAAACACATCCGAAAAATCACGTACCACCGGAACAGAATCGATGACAGAAGTCTCTGCACTAACATCCCTCACAAAAGCCAAATAAGATAGGCAATCCTTCTCAACCATGCGCTGAGCCTTCAAATATGAAATCACCCTACTTGGTACATAATCTACAGACCCGATCCACTCAACCCTCGGAATTCCCGGCATAGTCAACGTCACCGTCTTAGCGTGACAATCTAGAATATCATGACATGGAGATAACCAATCCATACCCAATATCACGTCAAAGTCGACCATACTGAGCAGCAAAAGGTCCACTTGGGTCTCCAGACCCCCAATAGTCACCACATATGACCGATATACGCGATCCACAATAATAGTATCACCCAGAGGAGTAGATACATGAACAGAAGAAACTAGAGACTCACAGGGCATATCCAGAAAATAGGCGAAATACGAGGAAACATATAAATACGTGGAACCGGGGTCAAATAATACTGAGGCATCTCTGTGACAAACTGAGACAATACCTGTAATCACATCATCTGAAGCAATAGCATCTGGTCTGGCAGGAAGGGCATAGAAACGGGTCTGGACACCCCCTGATCTGCCTCCCTCTCCCTCTAGGGCGACCCCTAGCTGACTGATCTCCACCCCGAGCTGACTGAGTGGGTGGTGAGGTAACTGGTGCTGTAGTCGGAGGCTGAATCCTCTGCTGAGATAGACCTCCATGACGACGAGGACACTGCCTCCACATATGCCCAACCTCCCCACACTCAAAATAACTCCCTGGTGCTGGCGGCGGACCCCTAGCACCGGGATAACTGGTAGAAGAACCTGGCATGGAAAAGCCCTGAACAGGTGAAGCACGGGACGGACTCTAAGCTGGAAGGGCACTGAGTGATGAGTGGCCATGATGAGAACTGTGAGAACTATGGACAGATGATGCATCACGGTGAAATGGCCGAGCTGACTGAGCCTGTCTGAAATGACGACCTCTACCGTGCTGGAACTAACCCCCAAAAGGAGCACCGCTGAATCCACCCTGACCACGAGGCCTCTTGGCCTCCCTCTCAACCCTCTCTTGACCGCGAACCATCTCAATCTTCCGAGCAATGTCGATAACCTTATCAAAGGTAGCACCCAAAACCCGCTCCCTGCTCATGATCAACTGTAGCTGATAAGAGAGGTCATCAATAAACCTCATAATCCTCTCTCTGTCCGTTGGAACCAACCAGATAGCATGACGGGCCAACTCAGAGAATTGTATCTCATACTGTGTCATAGACATATCACCCTGGCGGAGCCGCTCAAACTGTCTACACAGCTCCTCTCTGCGGGATCGAGGCACGAACTTCTCCAAAATGACCACGGAGAAATGCTGCCAAGTAAGGGGTGCTGCGCCAACAGGCCTACGCCTCTCGTAAGTATCCCACCATATGAGTGTAGCCCTAGAAAATTGAAAGGTAGTGAATGAGACCCCACAAGTCTCCAAAATACCAGCAGTACGGAGTATCCTCTGACACATGTCCAAAAAGTCCTGAGCATCCTCTCTCTCTGTGCCACTGAAAGGTGGTGGCTGGAGTCTCCCAAACCTCTCCAACCTACGCTGATCATCCTCAGGCATAGCAGGAACCACATAATCCTGAGCAACTGCAACCGGCTGGGCTGGTGGTGCCTCCGGTGTCTGAAGTCCCTGAATAACCTGCTCGAGTGTGCGAGCGATAGGAATCTAAGTGTCTCCCCTGGCCTGAGAAGTGGCTACATCCGTCGAAATAGAGACCGCCTGAGCAAGGCCGGTACACGCTGTCAGAATCATAGCTAGGGCCTCTTGAAGTCCTGGAATCACAATAGGCATAGGTGGTGCCTGAGCTGGTGCATCAACAACTGGAACTTGGTCCTGATTTGAGACAACCGGTGGATCTGCAGGTACTTCCCCAGCTGCTGTACGGGCTGCACCTCTGCCCCTACCACGGCCTCTACCGTGGCCACGGCCTCTCGCGGCCTCGGCTGGTGGTACTGGTGGCTGGCCCTCCTGACCGGTAGCACGAGTCCTCACCATCTGTGAGAGAATGAAACAATAGATGTTTAGTTACTAGAATCAACAGATTCGCATGACAAGAATTCAAGAATGTGGAGTTTCCTAAAGGTTCTGTAGCCTCTCGAAGATAAGTATAGACGTCTCCGTACCGATCTGCAAGACTCTACTAAACCCGCTCATGACTCGTGAGACCTATGTAACCTAGGCTCTGATACCAATCTGTCACGACCCAAACTAACCCCTGTCGTGATGGCGCCTATCGTGGAACTAGGCAAGCCGACTCATTTTCAAAATAAACCGATATTTTCATTTCAAAGATAATTTCAATGTTATTTAACATAAAAACCTTCGTAAAGGAGTTCCAATCAAAATAAAAGTGCGGAATGAAAAGCCCGACATCGGGGTACACTAGTCATGAGCATCTACTATAAACTGTCTAACAATATCAAGGCTAACTCAGCCTGAAAAATAACTAAATACAACTAGAGGAAGATAAGAGGGAGAAAAGCAGGGGCTGCGATCGCCAAAAAGCTACCTTGCTATCTCCAAGAAAATCTACAACCAGAACACCCAATAACCGCCACCGTGTCTAGCTACACCTGAATCTGCACACAAGGTGCAGGGAATAACGTGAGTACGCCAACTCTGTAAGTAACAAAAATAAATAAAGACTGGGCAGTAGTGACGAGCAATAAAGCATATAACATTTATATCGGGAAATCTGGGTAAAATACCACATTCTTTTAAAATCAGGATTTGAATCAAAACATCTCGTTTAACTCAGTTCCAGTAAAAATTATTTAAAGATATTTTTCAACAGTTTTCAGACAGAGGAAAAATGCAAAGGTGAGCAAAAATGATGAAATCATAAACAGCCCCTCGGGCAAACCTCACAGTCACTCGTGCCACTTGGGCATACCTCATAATCACTCTTGCCACTCGGGCATACCTCACAATCACTTATACCTCCCAGTCGCTCAGCACTCGGCACTCGATACTCGCACTCAGTAGGTACTTGCGCTCACTAGGGGTGTGTACAGACTCCGGAGGGGCTCCTTCAGCCCAAGCGCTATAATCTGCATGGATAACTCACGTGCTATAATAATAAAGTATGCTGCAGGCGGGAAGCCCCGATCCACACTGATTCTCACAAATCAGGCCCTCAGCCTTACTCAGTCATAAACCTCTCAAGCCACTCGGGCATTTCAGTAAAACAGGGCATTAGGCCCAAAATATTTATATGCATTAAAAATAGAGTCATAAAACTGAGTTATGCGTTAAACAAGTATAAATATGACTGAGTATAGATTTTCAATCGAAAACTATGAGAAGATAGTAAGAAAAGGCCCCTAAGGGTCCAAACAGCACTGGCACACAGCCCAAACATGGCATTCAGCCCAATTTACAGAAACTCTTTCTAAAACATATAAGTATCATATAGTTTCAACAAAATATGCAACTTTACAGTTACTACGGAACGGACCAAGTCACCAATCCCCAATGGTGCACGCCCACACGCCCGTCACCTAGCATGTGTATCACCTCAAAGTAGTAAAATGATACGAAATCTGGGGTTTCATACCCTTAGGAATAGATTTACAATCATTACTTACCTCAAGCCATGAAATTCTTATTCTGCAATGTCCTTTCCTCATGAATTGGTCTCCAAACACCTCGAATATGGTCATAAATAGTTCGTTTCAGTAAATAAAATTCATTGGAATTAATCCCATAAGAAAATAATGATTTCTTATAAAAATCTAAAAATTAGCTCAAAAATTGCCTGTGGGGCCCATGCCTCGGAACTCGACAAAAGTTACAAAATATGGAAGCCCATTCAACCACGAGTCTAACCATACCAATTTTACCAAAATCCGACCCCAACTTGACCCTCAAAATTTCAATTTAAACCAAGAGGGTTTTCAAATTTTCCCAACTCAATTCACCAATTAAATGATAAAAACAATATGGATTCGGGTAATTTAACCAATATTGAGTTAAGAATACTTACCCCGTTGTTTCCTCTAAAAATCACCCAAAATCGCCTCAAATCCGAGCTCCAAATCATCAAAAACTGAAAATGGGACGAAGTCCCATTTTCCGAACTTAAACTCACTGCCCAGACTTTTCTTCTTCGCGAACGCGGTCAGTGCCTCGCGTTCGCGAAGCACAAAATAACTCCCGTCCAAATTCCTCCTTCGCGAACGCGACATCACCCTCGAGTTCGCGAAGCACAAAATGCCTCTGCCTCAATGCCTTCTATGCGAACGCGTCCAACCCATTGCGAACGCGATGCTTCGTTTCCTGCTCACAACGCGAACGCGTAGACCAATTGCCTGGGGTCCTCGGCTGCTTCCTCTCTTCTTCGCGAACGCGTAACACCTCTCGCGTTCGCGATGCACACCCAGTCCACCCTTTACGAACGCGTTCTTCTCTTCGCGAACGCGAAGAGCAAATATTGCCAACCTCTCAGTTCCTCTTCGCGAACGCGAGGCTCCACTCGCGAATGCGATGAAGGAAACCAGATAGTACATCAGAAGAATTCCAGGAGAGTTCCAAGTCCATAATCCAACCCGTTAACTATCCAAAACTCACCCGGGCCCCTCGAGACCTCAACCGAATATACCAACAAGTCCTAAAACATCATACGGACTTAGTCGAACCCTCAAATCACCTCAAACAACGCTATAATCATGAATTATACCCCAATTCAAGCCTAATGAACTTTGAAATTTCTAATTTCTACAAACATTTCCAGAACCTATCAATTCAAGTCCAATTGACCTTAAATTTTGCACACAAGTCATAAATGACATAACAGAGGTATTTCAATTTTCAGAATCGGATTCCGACCCCGATATCAAAAAGTCAACCCCTCGGTCAAACTTCTCAAAAATTAAACTTTCGGCATTTTAAGCCTAATTCCTCTACGGACCTCCAAATAATATTCTGGACACGCTCCTAAGTCTAAAATTACCATACGGAGCTATTGGAATTATTAGAATTCGAATCCGAGATTGTTTACACATAGGTCCATATCCGGTCCACTTTTCTAACTTAAATTTTCAATTATGAGATTAAGTATCTCATTTCACTCTGAGTTCCTTACGGACCCGAATCAACTAACCCGATATAACATAATATAGCTAAATAACACAAAAAAAAGTAGAAACGGGAAAAATGGGGCTATAACTCTCGAAACGACCGGTCGGGTCGTTACAATATTTCTTGAAAAGCTTTTCATAATACCTTTATTTTTTTTGAATTTAACCTTTTAAATTAATTTTTTACTATTCAAACCTATTTCTCACGTAAAAAGAATCACCTGGTTAACTTTTAAATTTCAAAGTTATTATTCATTCCAATTTAAGGTCAGTTTTGTTGGAGTAAAGAGAATAATAGTATACGAACCTAATACAGTGGAGATAATACAAAATATTTACTGTAGTAAAGAAAATTACTTTTTCTTAATAATAGATTAATATCAAAAATAAAACATCATACAAACCTAATATGGTAGAAGTAATACAAGATATTCATTTCCAAAGAAGCAAGTATTTTTTATTCAACAATTTGTAATAAAAGTAAAATAAATTAGGCACACATAGTGATATGAAGATTAAATTCTGAAATGAACAATAAGCAAGCAAAGTTCAACAGTTTAAATACAAGTATTATCAGGCTACATAATTATACCTTACTTAATTTACTGTAATATTGTTGGAGGTATTAGCTATTTTACAATGATATTAAAGATAGATTCTCTAATAAAGTAGAAGAAGATTGTCACGATCCAAAATCCCACCACAGGCGTCGTGATGGCATCTAGTCTCTAAGACTAGGTAAGCCGATTCCAGCTACATTTTGAAGCCATTTTAAAAAAAAATTAAATAAGTAATCAAAACTAACAGCGGAACAAATATGAATATACAACCTCCCAAGACTGGTAGTACTGAGTCACGAACTCTAACTGAATACATGGAATGATCACGAAGACCGAATATACAATATTGTTTGATTAAAAATTAACAGTACAATGAAATGAAAAGACTCCAAGGGACCGCAACGACCAAACAGCTCTACCTTTAATCCTTACGATCCCGCTTTAACTCTGCTCAAGTCTGATATCTCCAATACCTGGCTCTTCACAAAAATGTGCAGAAGTGTAGTATGAGTATACCACGGTTGGTACCCAGTAAGTATCAAGACTAACCTTAGTGGAGTAGAGATGAGGTACAGTCAAGACACTCACTAGTCTAATAACCTATACAATATAATATACAAAATAATAGGAAATAAATAACAACAAGGGCAACATAAAACAACCAATGATATGCACAGTAAGACAATAAAATCACCATTAATATTGTTCAAAAATTAATAAATACAATTACACCCAGTTAAATCAAGTTCTTCAATTAAATATCTTTCACATATAATTCTTACGAATAAAATTCTTTTTCAAATATAATTTCATCAAATAAATATCATTCAATTACAATTCTTTCATATAATATTTTTTGAATAAAAATCCTTCCAAATAAATATTTTGAATATAATTCTTTTAATTAAAAAGTCATCATGTGATACCTTATTTCATAATTATTAAAATACGGGTCTCAGCCCATTTTCATATTTTTCGTAAATACGGGTCTCAGCCCATTTTCACATTTCCACGGCACTTCATGCCCATAATTAAATCATCATATTTTTTCGACACTTCATGCCCACTTTTCATATCACAGCTGCACGGACAGTTCACATGCCAATATTATTATCATTTAATCACAGCACCTCGTGCCCATATTTCATATCACAACTGCACAGACATTTCACGTGCCGATATTCTCATTATTTACTCACGGCACCTCGTGCCCACATTTTATTTTATAATCCGCTTGGCAATAGCCACGGGATCTCAATTTCAACATAAATCAGTTTGTTATCAATTTACCAATAACAAGACAAATTACACAAAGTATAAAAATAAACACAAGAAAATCACAACATCACATGAAAATCACCAACATTACAACTCCACATCATCACATATCGTCCCTGACAATAGCCACCCTTATCGCTCCTATTGCCGCCCTTATCACTCCTATAGCCACCCTTATCACTCCTCCCAGACAATATCAATAGCCACCGTTATTGCTCCGCCCACACAATATTCCAACAACCACAAAAATAATAAAATACCACCCTTATACCCACATAATATCAACGGCGAAATGCCACCCTTATCCCCCCCAAAATAATAACTCACACAATACAATAATTTACACGAAAAATTATCACGACAACATAACAAAAGCAATTCATATCATAATTTTCCTAATGGCCACAATCAAAAATTTTAAAGATATAACCAAATCAATTAATTTCACAACAAATAGCCGAAGGCCCCACACAATGTGTATAACACCCAAAAACAATCAATAGAGATAGAAATTACTCAGCATAAAGCAAAGCCTTCATTAATCCAAATTTAGATAATTATATTAACTCTTTTTCTTAACTTTGCTTAATTAATTATTTGCATAGGGAAAATTCTTATGGAAATTAAATTCCAAGAAATATCAACCAATAATACTCACGAAATTACATAAATTTTCAAGTAACAATCACATCAATTTATCATATAAAAATAAATTCAATAACAAGGATTTAGTCATGGCAAACAGATAATTTAATAAATACCAACAATTATCCAATATACTACACAATAATGTCTAAGACTTTAACTCAACGAATTTTGCACATATAAGCCCGAGTACGTACTCGTCACCTCGCGTACACAGCTTTTCACATTTCACAAATGGCACATAAGACTCGATGCCTAAGGGGTAATTCCCCTACTCGAGATTAAGCAAGACACTTACCTTTTTGAAGTTAGGTCGATATTCCAAAATAGACTTCTTGCTTGAATTGATCTCCGGACAGCTCAAATCTATCCAAATCAGTTGTATAACTTCATTAAAATTCATCGAAAATAATTTCGGATAATAAAATGTCGACTTAAAAATTTATTCCAAAAAGTCAACAAAAGTCAACACAGGGCTCGCCTCTCAGAACCTAGTGGAATTGTTTTACGAAATACGAACACTCATTCTGATACGAGTTCAACCATACCAATTTTATCAAATTTCGATAACGAATCGACCTCCAAATCTTCAATTTAAAGTCTATAAAATTTCTACCATTTTCAACCCAAAATACTAATTTAATGATAAAAACAACAATAGATTTGGGAAATTTAATCAAAATTGAGTTAAGAACTCTTACCCCGATGTTTCTCTTGAAAATATCCCGAACATCGCCTCTCCCCGAGCTCCAAATCGACAATTTTCAGAACTTAAATCTGCTGCCCAGTCATTTCCTCTATGCGATCGCGGCCAAACTCCCGCGATCGCGAAGCACAAAATTATTCTAGCATTTGTTTTACTCTATGCCATCGTGGCCATTCTCCCGTGATCGCGAAGAACAAATGTTTCCAACAACCGTCTCCAACTCTTCCGGACAGCCTCTAGTATAATGGTCATAACCTTTTGTACCAAACTCCAAATGACAAATGGTTTATCTTTCTGAAAATTAGATATCAAGAACTATAACTTTCATGTTTTAGTAATTTCCTAATTTCTTATAAATTTCGAGATATAAGCTGCCAAAGTCAGCCCTATGCAACACAAATATCGTCTTCGCGATTTCCAAATATCTTCCCGGACAACATGTAGTGTACCAACCATAACTATTTTTACACAATTCCAAATATCAAATGGTTTATTTTTATGAAAACTAGATACAAAGGGCTACAACTTTTTTTTTTATCATCTCCAAATTCCTTATAGATTGCGAGATATAAGCCTTCAAAGTCGGGTCAGTGCATCAGAAGTTTCCTCTATGCGATCGCGAACACATGCCAATTTTTCCCATTTTACTCATCGCTATCGCGTCAATTTACCCGCTATCGCATAGCACACTGCTGTAGCCAAAAACCAGCAACTAAAAATGGCCTAGAAATGGTCCAAAACCACCCCGAAATCACCCGAGCCCCTCGGGACCCCGTCCAATCACACCATCCAGTCTCATAACATAACACGGACCTGCTCGAGGCCTCAAATCACATCGAACAATATCAAAATGACGAATCACACCTCAAATCAAAATCTATGAACTTTGAACTTTCAAATTCTATATCTTGTGCCGAAACACATCAAATCAATTCGGAATGACTTTAAATTTTGCACACAAGTCATAATTGACATAACGAAGCTATTCAAATTTCCAGAATCGGATTCCGACACCGATATCAAAAAGTCAATCCCCCGGTCAAACTTTTCAAAAATTCGACTTTTGCCATTTTAAGCTTAATTCCGCTACGGACCTCCAAATAATTTCCGGACACGCTCCTAAGTTCAAAATCATCCAACGGAGCTAACGAAACCGACGGAACTCCATTCCGGAGTCGTCTTTACACAGTTCCAACTATGATCAAAATCCTAAGACATAAGCTTCCGTTTTAGGGACCAAGTATCCCAAATCACCCCGAATTATCCGATAATTGAATTCAACCATGCATGCAAGTCAATACACATAATATGAAGCTGCTCGAGACCTTAAGTCGCTGAACGAGGCGTTAATTCTTAAAACGACAAGTCGGGTCGTTACAAATATCATATACATTATGCTAATATTATAAAAAAAAAAAAAGCAAAGACTTACTGAAGTTTACAGAAGAATAAAATAAAATAGACAAAGAAGGATTTAATTGGGATCTAGAGGGTAAAAAGATAAAACGATGAAGTACTACTTAGGTATGTGATGACCCGATCGGTCGTTTTACTTTCTAGAACCTTGTTCCCCTAAATAAGACTTCCCGTACATGCTTTTACTATTTTATGACTTGCGGGAATGGTTAGTTCGGGATTTGAAAGGGTTCGGGTTGAAATCGAAACACTTGGTTCCTTAAGGTTGGCTTAAAAGGCCAAGTTTGACTTCGGTCAATATTTTGAGTAAATGACCTCGGAATTGGGATTTGGCGGTTCCAATAGATTCGTATGATGATTTCAGACCTGGACGTATGCTCGGTTCAGGTTTTGGATAACTCGGGAGTGTTTCGGCGCCTAGTATCAAAAGTTGGTTCTTAAAGCTCTTTAAAATATGATTTGGAACAGTTTTTGGTGATATTGAGGTCCAAACAGAATTCTGAGACTGGTAATAGTTCCGTAATATCATTTAAGACTTGCACGCAAAATTTGGTATCATTCCGAGTTGATTTGATAGGAATCAGACGAGCGAACGTTTTTTAGAAGTTTTGAGTTCATGAGTTAATTCATGCGTTTTGGTATCTGATTCGTGGTTTTTGATGTTATTTCAGCATTCCGATCGTGCGAGTAAGTTTGTATGATGTTGTTAGTCATGTGTGGGTGTTTGGTGTGTAGTCCCGAGGGCTCGAGTGAGTTTCGGACGTGCGGAAGGGATGAAAAACACACCAGATTTCTGGTGTTTCTTGGCACCAGTTGCAGGTCTCGCAAATGCGAGGAATAGTTCGCAAATGCGGACTTTGCATTTGCGAGAAGAGATTTGCAATTGCGAAGAAGCTCAGCCTGGGGATTTTTCGCATTTGCGACACCTGAGCCGCATTTTTGAACTCAGCAATGATCGCATTTGAGACTCATCCATTGCATTTGCGACCTTAGCAGCTGGAGCCAGGCTTTGCAATTGCGAGAGTTTTGTAGCATTTGCGACCCTCGCATTTGCGAACCTGGTTTCGCAAATGCGACATCAGAGGCATGTTCCCAGCTCACTTAATGCGGGACTTAGGCTATTTATTTCATTTCACTTCATCTCTTGGGTGATTTTTGGAGATTTTGGAAGGGGGTTTTCACCTAGCACTTTGAGGTAAGTAATTTCTATACAACATGAGTTAAATACATAGATTATGGGTAGATTAATATGTAAAAATTTATAGAAATTATGGGTTTAGATGAAAAACTTAGGGTTTAATAAAATAAGATTTTACCACGGAAATGATCATGAAACTTAGTGAAAATCATATATTTATGTTCCTGAGGTTATGGGTAACAACTTTCTTCAAATATTTTTGGAATCCGGGCGTGTGGGCTCGGGGGTGAATTTTAGAAATTCTTACAATTTGGGTTGGGTAATCACTTTAATAGTGGAGATATGAACTTTTGAGCATAGATTGATCGATTTATATAATGTTTGGCTAGTTCCGAGTCGTTTGGCATCAAATTTGGAGGCTTGAGCGCATTCTTGAATTGGGAAGTAAGTTTTGAGACGAGGTAAGTCTCTTTCCTAACCTTGTAAGATAGAATTTAACCCCATAGGTAAAAGGTGAACTTAATCAATATGTAATTCTATTTGTGGGGGGTTACGTATACACAACGTGACGAGAGTCCACGCGTAGCTACTATTCATGCTTATGTTCGGGTAGATTTAGGCTTACACCATGTTTTGTTGATACCGTTGCTTGTTTATGCTTACTAGTTGTTGGATTAAAGTGGAAGTTGAATTCCTTATTTTTAGAAAAGAATTGAGAAATACCGCTATGAGTTGAGAAATTATATGTTCAACCGCTTCGCAAATATATTCCGCGAGTGGAGTAAACTTTCACTACTCTTATAGGAGCGGGCCGTTTGCCTCGGCAAGATTTATTGATATATTATATGGTTCGGGCCGTTCGACCCTCGGCAGTGCACAGTATATTATTATGTATATTTGGATCGGGTCATACGTCCTCGGCATAACTCGTGCGTAGTAATACCGAAATCCCTTCTTATATTTAATAATATTTCATGGACATGAAAGGTGAAAGGAATAGAAAAGAGATATGGTTTGATTTTTACTTGGAAGAAGGATTTACTTATTATCTTCTAGTTTTGAGCGCTATTATTATCGTATATTACCTGCTTTATACATTATTATGTTTTTAGCCCTTAGTGTCGAAGTCGACCCCTCGTCACTACTTCTTCGAGGTTAGGCTAGCTACTTACTGGGTATACGTTGTTTACGTACTCACGCTACACTTCTGCACTTGATGTGCAGGATCTGAGGCAGGTGCATCTGGTTACCAGTCTGGCGCTCACGTTTGACTTCTAGCTCGAGACTACACGGTGAACTGCCCTTCCGAGCCGTTCAGCAGCAGCCGGAGTCTCTCTTTTGGATATATATTTCTGTCTATTTTCTTGAGACAGTAGACTAGTATTCTTTTGTATATTCTGCTAGTAGCCCATATACTTGTGACACCAGGTCTTGGCACACACTAGTAGACTTATGATTTTGGATTTATTATTATGACTTCGATTTGCACTCAGTTGCTTTTTTTTAATTACTTTACAACTGTAAATTTCTAAATCTTTTATAAATGCAGAAAATTATTACTTTGCAAACATATTAAAAGTGGAAACCACTAGATTTATCAGTGTTGGCTTGCCTAACAACGGTGTTGGGCGCCCTCACGGCCTATGATGAAATTGGGTCGTGACAAGATAACTATCTATAATTATAGGACTAGAAATGAATTATGATATTAATGAAAGAGAATTATTACCATACTGAAAATATAAAATAAAAATTAGATATTTTGATCATTATACCATGTCATTGTCGTTCTTATAAAGACAACGAGAATAATATAGTTATAGCTTAATATAAGTTTTAGTCACATTTTATTATACATTTTTTTCCCTTAAAAAGGTGTCTAACACAAGTTAGTTTATGTATAATCTTGTAGGGTTTGAATTTAATTTTTTGTAAACGTTCAATAATATTCGATTAAGGTTTAAAAATAGTATTTGAAATTGAAATTGAAAAACGATTATGCATTTTGTTTGGACATGAACTTGACTTCAATACAAAAAATTTGTGACTGAAAATCATATTTATTTCGTAATTAAATTATTAATTAACTGAAATTGTATTAGTTTTTTCATTTGAGTTTGGGCACGTGCACGGCACGGGCTATCCCTCACTAGTATGAGATAGGAAAGTACAGTTTCAAGCATTTCTATTTGTATATAATTGCTGGGCTGCTTACTGAAACTGAAGTACTTAAGCCTCTTGGCTAGTAATTTTTGAATACTGAACTCAAATTACGAACCTTAGAAATAGAAAATCCCATAATTGAGAATTATTATTATTCGATCGTCAAATACCAAAGTTATTTTCTTAATATCTTTCTTATCTCAACTTATAAAGGTCTATCCTTAAGCATATATAACATGACATGTATATACAAAGTGTTTCAGCTATTGAGTCAAGGCAACACTATAGAGGGGGGAAAAGTTAGCATATTAATTAATTTCTAACTAAACCTGAAATTTTTTTTAAAAAAATTATTAAGCTGTAAATATTTTCTACTCCTTTTCTCTTACTTTCCTCGCTTTTTTTCTTTTGTGTGTGTGCAGATTTTACTTTTATTTCTCCTCAATATATGAAAATAACGTAGAAATAAAAAAGATGCATTTTATCTAATTATGAACAGTAACATCTAAAGTCTGTGTAATAATTGAGAGCATTGAATGACGTAAGTTAAAATCTTCCAAATCTAACTTGCCTTTCGGTTATGTATAGAGACCAGACTCCTATTCCTTATGAAAATAATTTATGTCAAAGGTCCAATATTTTCGAAAATGGTCTAAGAATACCTCTCGTTATATTATTGGGTTATCTATACCCCTGCAGTCATACTTTGGGTTCAAATATACCTCTTATTTAAACGGAGGGACACGTGTCATCGTCTTATTGGCCAATTCTAAAAATCTCCTAATTAATTAAAAAGACTCATTACCCATACCCGAAAAATAATTTTCTAAAGAAATCTTTTTTTTAATAAAAATAGAAAAAACTGAAATTGTTTTTACTAAAAACTAAAAAAAAAGAAAATATTTTTTTTCTTCTGTTTTTACAAAAACACTGCTTTAAAAAAAATAAAAAATACTTTCTAAAACAATATTTTTGTAAACACCGAATTTTGTTTTCTAAAGCAATTAGAAACTGGAAAAAACTGAAAAAATCGAAAATATTTTTTTCCAGTTTTTAAAAAAATATTGCTTTAAAACAAAGTGAAAAATAATTTATAAAGAAATCTTTTTTGTAAAAACTAAAAAAAAACTGAAATTATTTTAACTAAAAACTGAATTATTTTTTCCAGTTTATAATTACTTTAGAAAATTATTTTTCAGCTTTTACAAAAATATTATTTTAAAAAATATTTTTCAGTTTTTTTCAAAGCAGTTTTTTTGTAAAAACTAGAAAAAAAAATATTTTTGGTTTTTTCAGTTTTTAGTAAAAATAATTTCAGTTTTTTTCCAGTTTTTACAAAAAATAATTGCTTTACGGGTATGAGTAATGGATTTTTTTAAATTAATTAGGAGATATTTAGAATTGGCTAACAGGACGATGACACGTGTCTCTCCGTTTAAATGAGGGGTATATTTGAACCCAAAGTATGACTGCATGGGTATAGATAACTCAATAGTATAACGAGGGGTATTCTTAGACCATTTTGAAAGTACATGGGTATATTTGGACCTTTGCCGAATAATTTATTGGTAGCTAATTATTCCTGTTTTCATCTGACAGGAATTAGCTACTATACTTGTCTCTGCAAATAAAAAAGTTTACATTTTAATATTCCCATAACTTATTCATATATTTTTTCTGAGTCATATTGAAACGACCCGCCTTGTCGTTTTAAGAATTTACGCCTCGTTCAATGACTTAAGATTTCGAGCAGTTTCGTAATATGTATTATGACCGCGGGTGTGGTCGAGTTTGATTTTCGGAAGATTCGGGATTAAAGTGAAAAAATAATTCTCATTTTTGAAGCTTAAATGAAAAGAGTTGACCAGAGTTGAACTTTTGAGTAAACGACCCCGAAATAGAGTTTGGATTATTCCAATAGTTTCGTATGGTGATTTTGGACTTAGAAGTATGTCCGAAAAATTATTCGAAAGCCCGTAGTTAAATTAGGCTTGAAATGGCAAAAATATGAAGTTTAAGTTGAAAGTTTGACCGGGGAGTTGACTTTTTGATATCGGGATTGGAATCCAGTTCTGAAAATTTTCATAGGTCTGTTATGTCATTTATGACTTGTGTGCAAAATTTGAGATCAATCAGACTTGATTTGATAGGTTTCGGCGTCGAATGTAGAAGTTAAAATTTCTTAGTTTCATTAAACTTGAATTGGGGTATGATTCGTGGTTTTAGCGTTGTTTGATGTGATTTGAGGTTTCGACTAAGTTCGTAATATGTTTTGAGACTTGTTGGTATGTTCGGACGGGGTCCCGAGTGACTCGAGTGAGTTTCAGGGTGGTTTTGGACTATTTCTAGGCCATTTTTAGTTGCTGGTTTTTGGCCACAGAGGTATGCATCGCGATCGCGGACAAACGGTCGCGATTGCAAAGAACAATTTTGTTGTTTGGACACTGTGAATCGCGATTGCGGAAGCCTTTTCGCGACCGCGTAGAGGAAAATCTTGCTGCACTGACCCGACTTTGGGAGCTTATATCTCGTAATCTATAAGGAATTGGGAAATAAGCAAAACATGAAAGTTGTCTCCCTTGGTGTCTAAGTTTCAAAAAGTTAAACCATTTACAATTTGGAGTTTTGTACAAAATGTTATGACCATTATACTAGAGGCTGTCTGAAAGAGCTGGGCACTTGTTCTTCGCGATCGCGAAAGGCAAATTTTGGGATGAGAAAAGTTGTGCTTCGTGATCGCGAAGCATTTTTCGCAATACGCGAAGAGTAAATACCTATGCAGTAGCTATATTTCGAGGTTTCAGCCATTTTTAACATATTTGGAGCTATGGAGCTCGGATTGAAGTGATTTTTGATTCGATTTTCACCATATGGATTGGGGTAAGTGTTCTATATCCGAAAGTGTTTATACTTCATGATTCTATAGTTATATTCATCATTTATTTCGGATTTAAATGGAAGAAATCAAGATTTTTGTGAAAACTTTTCAAAAACGGAAATTCAAGATTGGGAGGACGATTTGTTATTGGAATTCGATAAAATTGGTATGGTTGAACTCGTATCGGAATGGGTATTCAAATTTCGTGAAAATTATGTCTGGTTCCGAGAGACGGGCCCCTATTGACTTTTGTTCACTTTTTAGAATGAATTTTTAAGTCGACGTTTTATTATTCGGAATTGTTTCTGATGAATATTAATGAAGTTGTCCAATTAATTTGAATAGATTTGAGCGGTTTGAAGGTCAATTCAAGCAAGAAGGCGATTTTGGAATATCGGGATAACTTAAAAAAGGTAAGTATCTTGCCTAACCTTGAGTGGAAAAATTACCCCTTAGGGATGGAGTCTTATGTGCCATTTGTGAAATATAAAAGTCGTGTACGCGAGGTAACGAGTACGTACTCGGGCTTATATGTGCAAAATATATTGGGTTAAGGTCTTAGGCATATTGTGTAGTAAATTGGATAATTGTTGGCATTTATTAAATCATCTATTTTGCCATACCTCAATTCGTGTTTATTGAATTTATTTTTATATGACAATTTGATGTGATTATTACTTGTATATTTATGTGGATTCCGTGAATTGATGATTTGATATTTCCTGAAAATTAATTTCATTATGAATTTTTCATCTGCAAATAATTAATTAAATAAGCTTAAGAAGAGGTGTTTGTATAATTATTAAGAATTTAGATTAATGAATGCGTTGCCCTATACTGAGTATTTTCCATCTCTGTTGATTGTTTTGAGATTTTATATACGTTGCATGGAGCCTTGGTCTATTTGTTGAGAAATTTATTGATTCTGCTACATATTTGGAATTTGGTTATGGTCAATGGCAAATTGTGATATGAATTGTTGTATTGTGTTGTGATTTAAACACTCTCCTTGATGTTATTTATGCTTCCTACCTTGCTTGTTAATGATATACATGTGCTCGGTAAGGAAGAGTGTAAAGCACGAAGGGTGATGCCGTGCTATTTGAGAGTGTAAAGCACGAAGGGTGATGCCGTGCCATTTGAATTATATTATCATGTGAGGGAGAGTGTAAATCACGACGGGTGATGCCGTGCCATTTGAGAGTGTAAAGCACGAAAGGTGATGCCGTGCCATTGAGAGTGTAAAGTACGAAGGGTGATGCCATGCCATTATTTTTATATTATCATATATTCATGGCACAAAGGGTATTTCCGTACAGGCAAGGACGAGAGACATACATTATATTGTGATATCGTTTTGTTGTGTATACATTCATACCTTTATCTTGAGATGTTATTGTGCACCTATATTTTCTATGTGATTTGTAGTCATTGTTGCTTCCTGTGTGCCTCCACTTTATTTCTTTTATTGTTATTGGTGTCACGACCCAAAATCCGTTAAAGGTCGTGATGGCGCCGGACACCACTGTCAGGAAAGCTAACACTAAATAGTTAATTAAATTCTCATTTTAATATTTTTAAAATCGTAAATTTACTTCAATTTATCTAGTAAAAGATGAATTTACAGAATAATTAACAATGTTATCCAATTTCAATACTGAACATCTCATAATCATCCCAGAACCTGGTATCACAAGTGCATAAGCCGTTTCTAGAAATTTAAAATAAAATACAATAACTGTCCGGAATACAAATTTGGACAGGAAAGAAAATACAATACTCTAAAGGAGACTCTGCTGGTTGCGGTGCATCGTATAGAATGCAGCTCACCTAAGTCCCCGCCATAATCGCGCCTCTGTGCCCACAAGGCTGCTAAACATATGTATACCTGCACAAAAATATGCAGCAAGTGTAGTATGAGTACGTAGATCAACGCATACCCAATAAGTATCCCGCCTAACTCCGAAGAAGTAGTGACGAGGGGTCGACTTCGACACTTACTATGGGCTATAAATAGGATATCAATGATATAATTAAGTATGGATTATATGAACGGTTGCAAGCTCAATATTTTGAAGTAAGTAAGCAGTTCTTTTATAATTAAGAAATCTCCAAATTTATCTCCCATTATTTAACAATTTAACTTAGGTCGAGGAGGCAATATCATTATTTATAAATTTCAAGGCAAGCAATACAAGCATGCGCAAATCATGCCGAGGTCGTACGGACCAATCCAACAAATATTTAAACTGTGCACTACCAGAGGGTCGAATGGTGCGAACCATAGATGCATCTATTTACTACCGAGGCGCTCAGCCCGATCCACAAATAACAATTATTTTCAAGAAAACACAAGTTTCTCATTTACAGTCAAATATCTCATAAAAACCTTCAAGTAAGTGAATTTAACCTTATACAATTCTTTTATCAATTTCTATCATGACTAAGTGATTATATTAGCAAGTAAGGGCACAAACATTCCAAGTATAGCATGATTCGGGTCCTAAACTACTCGGACAACAGCATAATAATAGCTATGCACGGACTCTCGTCACCTCGTACGTACGTAGCCCCCACAATTAGGTACAAACATTTATTTAATAGGTTAATTCCCTCTTACAAAGCTAGAAAGGAGACTTACCTCGCTCCGAAGTTCCATAACTGGCTTCCGAGCCCTTCAAACAACTTGAATCGATGCACAGCGCATCAAAACTAGCCAATAATTATGCAAACCTATTAATATATACTCAAATACTCAATATAATCCAATTTATAACAATTTCTAACCCCGATCGAAAAGTCGATAAACATCACCCTCGGGCCCACGTGCTCGGATTTCAAAAATTTTCGAAGATAAACTTCACCCATAACCTCATGAACTCAAATATATAGTTTATTCTTAATTCCATGTTCAATTTTATGGTCAAAATCCAAAAATACCAAATTCTAGGTCTTCTACCAAAAACCCCACAATTTATACTAATTTCCATGTTTAAATCCTTATACCAACCATGTATTTAACTTATAATAAGTGAGAATCACTTACCTTGGCATTGATGACGAAGAATGAGCTCCAAACTCGCTCCAAGACCGGCTCACATGGAGAAAATGAGGTGAAAATGAGCCAAGCCCTCGTTTTTAAAGAATACACTGCCCAGCCCCGTCCTTCGCACCTGCGGTCAAGTAGCCGCACCTGCGGCTTTGCAGGTGCGAGAAACCTTCGCTTCTGTGCCTGCTTCCGCTTCTACGCTTGCGCAGGTGCGGCCAAAAGCTCCGCACCTGCGGTCCTTCACCTGGCATGCCTGCTCCGCACCTGCGACTCTAATGTCGCTTCTGCGCCCTCCGCACCCGCGATCAAAACCTCGTAGGTGCGGGTACACCAGATATCAGCTACCTCAACTCTTCTTCAAATTCCAAATTCTATCCGTTAACCACCCGGAATCCACCCGGGGTCCCCGGGACCCCATCCAATCACACCAACTAGTTCCAAAATACATTACGAACTTAGTCGAGCCTTCAAATCATATCCAACAACGTCGAAATCACGAATCGCAATGTAACTCAAGCTTTATGAACTCTAGAACTTCAAACCTCTACATTCGATGCCGAAACCTATCAAATTACTTCTGATTGACCTCAAATTTTACACACAAGTCATATTTGACATTACAGACCTATTCAAACTTTCGGAATCGGAATCCGACTGATATAAAAAAGTGCACTCCCGATCAAATTTCTCAAAACCCTTCAAATTCCTAACTTTCGACAAATGACCCCAAAATGACCTACGGACCTCCAAATCCATATCCGGACGCGCTCCCAATACCAGAATCACCATACAGAGCTATTCCCAGGTTCAGAATCCGAAACGGACATTGATAACATTGAAATGCACTCCAACTCAAATTTAAGAAATCCTTCTAAAAATCCCAACTTGCATAATACGTTCTATCCCACTTAAACATACATTCGTCCTCGAACGTGCTAAGAACTGCTCTGGAATTGTCCGAAATCACTGGTTAACACCTCGTGCACCCACCCATTCTATCACAACTCAGTTGAGCACATTAGCTCGAGCTAATCTGAAGATTTTCCCCTTTTGCTTAGCCCATTAGGCCTTAAAGCCCAATTCCAATATCCGGATTTCTCTGTCAGGCATGCTTCTATCATACGAACACCGTAACAATCTCTATACGATGCATCAATACATGATTGCATACCTTTGCTGGATCCACACTACGCACTGCATAACTTACATGACCAACAACATCCTCTGACAACAATAGCCGAAATCTCACGAATCTGATGCTCACAATACACCTAATGACATATATAAGTCTTGTTTCAACACTGGAAATATCGCCAAGAAGGAAGAGACGTGTAGAAATTCATAACCAACTGCCAAATCAACAAATCATTGAATCTCACCTCTTGACTAGAATCATCACCCCATTATGAACCGAATAATGGTATTTGCTCTTTAATATGCTACATACCGATATGATCACACTGACCCCAGATCCAATAATCCTGTCTCTCCCAGTATAAGTTGTTCAGGCAATAAGCCACCTCAAACGCTGCCAAAAGTCTCATGTGAGGCCACAATGTGCCAATAAGCTACAAACTTGAATGTGATACATAAGAAAAATGAACTCTGGAAAGAACTACTCAACCCACGTAACTAACTAGACAACCGAAAAGGTGTTACGAACCTTCCTCAGAAAATGGAAAACAAAACACACGAAAATAGATATAGGGGACTGTACACAACATCACACTGTTGCGGCGTGCAACCCGATCCGAATATAAAATCTATATAAGGAGATACTTACCGAGCTAGAATGCTCATTATTAAAAAATACCCAAATATCGGCCACAAGCACGCTAAGTGCATAATACCCATCCCTGGGGAGACAGATAGTACCATACGCTACAAAAGTCAAGCACAACTAAGGTGCGATATATGATCTGAATCTCGAGAGCCATCCTATTCACATAACATCATCGCTACGCGGAACCTCAACACATATGAAATTAACAAGCCGTTTCACAACTCACATAACATAATATAGTATTGCATGAAGTAGCCGACGACGAAATAACATCCAACGTCCGAATACTCCTCCACAAGGAGCGCTAAGCTGAAATGAACATATCCGGTCCGATATAGAGCCCACATTCATATCTAGATCCATCCACGGACCTCAAGCCGATTCGGATCGCACCGTACTAGTCTAATAATCTTTCAAGGGTTCATAATAACCCCTTTTTCCCCCCACACAAGAACAACCATCATATCCAGAACAAACCTCCACAGTCCACAATCAAATGAACCGAGCGCCCTTCAAGCATAAATTCTCACATGAACAATAGTACCGCAATCTCCATACTTGGTTCCAATCTTCAATTAATCAAGTGACTATATGTCACACTTATACAATCTCTACGTGGGACGTGCTCCCACGACCTTCCGCACCAGATAACAAGTCTTCACATCCATACCAACAGCCACAGAATTGCTGTAAAGTAAATCAAAAATCAGAAATCACTCCTCAAAGCCTCTTACACAGGACACCAATCTCAGGTGACGCTAAAGACAATACCAGCTTACTCTAACTATCTGAATCCATTCCCGCTCATCCGAGCTCTTGACATTCTTGTTGACACCAAACTGCAACCTTGATCCTCAACTTCCGAATTCTATGCCGATCACTGCACTTAATCATGCCAATGCACAAGAGTACAAGAATTTCATCTTAACTTCTGAACTATTAATAGGGTAAATACTTCATCACATAGAAACCTTTTACTTAACTCATTCCAAGAGAACCATTGCAATACGCGATTGAATCCTCATATCTGCAGAAAATCCCAACCTCAAGTAGTGGTCTAAACCATCATAACACCTCCGGGATCCATCTGCATATAACATGCCATAATACTCGAAAGCCTCCAAATAAGATCAGTTACGGCGACCGTCAAACCTCGCGCGTACCGTCACAAATCACATGAATAACCCAACACACTGATGGAGCTGATCATCGCCGTCATTATGTCGATTCAACCATTGCTAACTGAACCCGACTTCTCCTAATTTACTCTGGATCTTCCTTAGAAATAACAACAGCTCCTTTATCAATATAACAAACTCAATCCACACTCGTCCCGAGCGACCCCATTTCACGAGACCACATTGTCCCCAAAACCCACGAACCATTTCATACCCTCATTGTGCGCATAATCGTGTCTTCAACTGATACACCCATTCTGATGATTCTTCTATAAATCCAAAGTTACATTCTCCCCTTCCTCTCATGATACCTCGTAGACCAAAGGTAACCCGGAATACTCCAAGCTCCTTTATCATAATCCACTGCAAAATCTCGATATTCAACCATACTATGGATTCAAAATCCTTAGACACCACACCTTAACTTTTGAATCTACTAGGACCGTTATTGAGAGTCACCCACTCTGACTTGGTCCAGAATATAATCAACTCCAAGGCTCCGCTAGCACGTGAGCACCCTCTCAAAGAAGCACCTGGCCGAATCATCTTCCTTGTAACTCGCCTCTATACGAAGCATAAATCCTGAGTCTTCCCAAAGCCTGGGCATGAATCGATAAGGCCAACTATAACATACATTCCTCAAATCGCTTGCTCAAATTACCCCTAATGTTCTCTTTCCTTAGTCGTAACAACCCATCAATATGCCGATACCCCAAAAATCTTACAAATAGACGACCATGTAATCCAACTATAGGCGGTGGGACTCTCCCACTTAACTTGAAGCTACTATTGCATAAACCTGGAACCCACTAAGATTATTCCTTCATCGACATGATCCAGCACAATCAACACGCCAAATTCCTCTAAATCCTTCTATTAACCTTTAATGAATACTCCGAACCACTAGCCATATTTACATATTGAATCTCTTACCGGGTAGCCAGTAAAATTCTTCGCAGAAGCTTCATCAACACCACGCGACCGCTAACCTGCTCACAGGAGATAACCCACCTGTGGAAATTACATGCCGACATATTCCCACAACGCTGCACCGAGTACAATTACCACGAAGCTAACAAACCATCCTGAGCCCGTGCTCATTCACTAGCTGTACAAGCCCGTTCGCTCCCTATTGGCATCAACTAAACGTGCGACAGTACAATCCAATCCAAAGTCATGTTGTATCCTTTCTTATATTAAGATACCCCCTCCTGTCACACCCAATCTTCCTCAATATAGCAGTCGATATTCCAAATTAAGCTTGTAGACCTAGTCACTGTCCACCATGAATCCCAATCATTCCAAACTTTCCTCAAGACGTGTAGCTATCCTACCCCGTAACCCATATACTACTTTGCCACTCTCCCACTTTGGTTAAACCCTCTCCTTTAAGCAACTACTCGACTTCTGTTTCTCACACTTGGCCTTCTATGAACTTAACCACCATAAGACACCTCCCGCATGTCCTTCCTCATCCTTCGCTTGCCAGTTGTTTCCTTAAATTAAAATCTACCTCTATAGCACTTGAACCGATAGATCACTACCAACTTCAAACCCTTTCGAAAATCATCTTTCTCGAGCCATCAATATCGGGAATTTCGATTCGATCCTGAACCACTGCACACTGCTACCTCTGACAGCCGCTTTCTCGGCACCATTTATAATACCCTGCCCCAAGGCGAATTGAAGGAAACTATAACACCGGCGAACTTAACACATCATAACCAATCAAGGACGATGACGCCACTTCACATGCGAAGATTCCACCACGCTTGAAAATATCAAGTCCTGCTACACCATCAATCCAAGTCTAAACATTCTTAGTTCGATTGTCTTTCCTTCGTCAAAAGTAAAATACCGAATCTGAATCATGCACTGAGTAAACCTCCTTTCAAGTCATTCACTGCCTTGATACATAGGTAAGCATACTACCTTTAGCAACCTGTGCATAGCCTCAAAGCTCTCAGAAGTATAGCTACTAGTTGAAATGACAGAATATCCTTCCACAAGGTGACGACAATAGCCCAATCAACTACGCAGGGAGAAATATCCCGCACCTCATCTGTAGTACCATTACAATTCCTCAATTCCTGATTTATAACCAGCGCTTCACGTCGCATAAGATTGAATGGGAAAGAAATGAAGGCATAAGCCACAAAGGAATCAAATCGCTTGATGAGGAATCAAGAAGGGAAGTGCTCCTAACAGCCCTGTAGTCTCTCGAATATAAGTACAGACGTCTCCGTAACAATCCGCAAGACTCTACTAGACTCGCTTATGACTCGTGATACCTAAGTGAACCTAGTGCTCTGATACCACGATGTCACGACCCAAAATCCGTTAAAGGTCGTGATGGCGTCGGACACCACTGTTAGGCAAGCCAATACTAAATAGTTAATTAAATTCTCATTTTAATATTTTTGAAATCGTAAATTTACTTCAATTTATCTAGTAAAAGATGAATTTACAAAATAAATAACAATATTTTCCAATTTCAATACTGAACATCCCATAATCATCCCAGAACCCGGTGTCACAAGTGTATGAGCCTTTTCTAGAAATTTAAAATAAAATACAATAACTGTCCAGAAAACAAATTTGGACAGGAAAGAAAATACAATACTCTGAATGAGACTCTGCTGGCTGCGGTGCGTCGTATAGAATGCAGCTCACCTAAGTCCCCGGCATAATCGCTCCTCTGCGCCCACAAGGCCGCTAAACATATGTGTACCTGCACAAAATTGTGCAGCAAGTGTAGTATGAGTATGTAAATCAACGCGTACCCAGTAAGTATCCCGCCTAACCCCGAAGAAGTAGTGACGAGGGGTCGACTTCGACACTTACTATGAGCTATAAATTGGATATCAACGATATAATTAAGTATGGATTATATGAACGGTTTTAGGCTCAATATTTTGAAGTAAGTAAGCAGTTCTTTTATAATTAAGAAATCTCCAAATTTATCTCCCATTATTTAATAATTTAACTCAGGCCGAGGAGGCAATATCACTATTTATAAATTTTAAGGCAAGCAATACAAGAATGCGCAAATCATGCCGAGGTCGTACGGCCCGATCCAACAAATATTTAAATTGTGCACTGCCAGAGGGTCGAATGGTGCGAACCATAGATGCATCTATTTACTACCGAGGCGCTCAGCCCGATCCACAAATAACAATTATTTTCAAGAAAACACAAGTTTCTCATTTACAGTCAAGTATCTCATAAAAACCTTCAAGTAAGTGAATTTAACCTTATACAATTCTTTTATCAATTTCTATCATGACTAAGTGATTATATTAGCAAGTAAGGGCACAAACATTCCAAGTATAGCATGATTCGGGTCCTAAACTACTCGGACAACAGCATAATAATAGCTACGCACGGACTCTCGTCACCTCGTACGTACGTAGCCCCCACAATTAGGTACAAACATTTATTTAATAGGTTAATTCCCTCTTACAAGGTTAGAAAGGAGACTTACCTCGCTCCGAAGTTCCATAACCGGCTTCCGATCCCTTCAAACAACTTGAATCGATGCACAACGCTCCAAAACTAGCCAATAATTATGCAAACCCATTAATATATACTCAAATACTCAATATAATCCAGTTTATAATAATTTCTAACCCCGGTCGAAAAGTCGATAAAAATCACCCTCGGGCCCACGTGCCCAGATTCCAAAAATGTTCGAAGATAAACTTTACCCATAACCTCACGAACTCAAATATATAGTTTATTCTCAATTCCATGCCCAATTTCGTGGTCAAAATCCAAAAATACCAAAATCTAGGTCTTCTACCAAAACCCCCACAATTTATACTAATTTCCATGTTTAAATCTTTATACCAACCATGTATTTAACTTATAATAAGTGGGAATCACTTAACTTGGTATTGATGACGAAGAATGAGCTCCAAACTCTCTCCAAGACTGGCTCTCATGGAGAAAATGAGGTGAAAATGAGCCAAGCCCTCGTTTTTAAAGAACACACTGCCCAGCCCCGTCCTTCGCACCTGCGGTCAAGTAGCCGCACCTGTGGCTTCGCAGGTGCGAGAAACCTTCTGCTTCTGCGAGGCACTTTCCGCTACTGCGCTTGCGCAGATGTGGCCAAAAGCTCCGCACCTGCGGTCCTTCACCTGGTCAGCCTGCTCTGCACCTACGGTCAAAACCTCGCAGGTACGGGTACACCAGATATCAGCTGCCTCAACTCTTCTTCAAATTCCAAATTCTATCCGTTAACCACCCGGAATCCACCCGGGACCCCCGTGAGCCCATCCAATCACACCAACCAATTCCAAAACACATTACAAACTTAGTCGAGACTTCAAATTATATCCAACAACGTCGAAATCCCGAATCGCAACTCAACTCAAGCTTTATGAACTTTAGAACTTCAAACCTCTACATTCGATGCCGAAACCTATCAAATTACGTCTCATTTACCTCAAATTTTGCACAAAAGTTGTATTTGACATTATGGACCAAATCAAACTTCCAGAATTGGAATCCGACCCCGATATCAAAAAGTCCACTCCCGGTCAAATTTCTCAAAAACCTTCAAATTTCTAACTTTCGCCAAATGACCTACGGTCCTCCAAATCCACATCCGGACACGCTCCCAACACCACAATCACCATAAAGAGCTATTCCCAGGCTCGAAATACCAAATGGACATTGATAACATTGAAATGCACTCCAACTCAAATTTAAGAAATCTTTCTAAAAATGCTAACTTCCATAATAGGTGGCGAAACGTTCCCGGGTCATCCAAAATTCGACCCGGACATACGTCCAACTCCAAAATCATCATACGAACCTGTTGGAACCTTCAAATACCGATTCTGAGGTCATTTACTCAAAAGAAATCACACCTTAGTCACTCTTTCCAACTTAAAGCTTCCGGAATGAGAACTTTCTTTCCAAATCTACTCCGAACTTCTCAAAATTAAATTCCGACCACGTGTACAAGTCGTAATACCTGAAGTGAAGCTGCTCAGGGCCTCAAACCGCCGAACGACGCACTAGAGCTCAAAACGACCGATCGGGTCATTACAATTGGCATTTCTCCCACCTAGTTGGTATTGTTATATGTATGCACGACGAGAAAGATATAAATGCACGAAGGGTGTTGCCATGCCAATTGATTTGATCTACATATATATTGGGTGAGAATGAAAAAAGTGCACGAAGGTATTGCCATGCCATTTGATGTGATATGTTGAATATATTGCTCACACCCGGAAAGTTAAATGAGATGTCACATGGTGACTTTTATTTAAAAGAATTATATTAGAAAGATATTTATTTGAAAGAATTATATTAGAAAGATATTTACTTGAAAGAAGTATATTTAAAAGATATTTACTTGAAAGAATTATATTTGAAAGATATTTACTTGAAAGAATTATATTCGGAAGATATTTATTTGAAAGAATTATATTCGAAAGACAATTATTTAAAATAATTATATTCGAAAGATAATTTTTTTAAAAGAATTATAATGGAAAGATATTTATTTGAAGGAAGTATACTCGAGATATATTTATTGAAAAGGATTATATTCTAGAGACTTTTATTGAAAAACTTATAGATAAAAGATGCGTATCTTGAAGGACTTGATTAATTGGTTGTACATGTGTTTATTATTCGTTTGAGCAATATTTATGGTGTTTCTGTTGCCTTGCTGTTTAAATCACTAGTTGATTGGTGTTGCTATTACTGCTATTTATTTTCTATTATTTTTGTATGCTATATTGCACAGATTATTTGATTAGTGAGTGTCTTGACTGTACTTTGTCACTACTCCACCGAGGTTAGTCTTGATACTTACTGGGTACCGACCGTGGTGTACTCATACTACACTATGCAGAGCCAAGTATTGAAGATATCCGATTCGGACATAGATTTGAGTATGATCGCAAAGATTCAAGGTAGGACTGCTTGGTCATCACAGTCCCTTGGAGTCTTTTCATTTTATTGTACTGTTAATATCTTATTCGAACAGTATTGTGTATTCGGTCCTCGAGATCATTCCATGTGTTCAGTTAGAGTTTGTGACTCAGTATTACCAGTCTTGGGAGGTTGTATTAAAATATGTGTTTTAAAAAAATGGCTTGAATTATGATTATAATCGGCTTACTTAGTCTTAGAGGCTAAGTGCCATCACGACGCCTGTGGTGGGATTTTTGGGTCGTGACAAGTTGGTATTAGAGCTCTAGGTTCATAGGTTCTACGAGTCACGAACGAGTCTAGTAGAGTCTTTTGGATCGGTACAGAGACATCTGTACTTATCTTCGAGAAGCTACAGAACTGTTAGGAAATTTCCACTTCTTTCATTCCTGTCTGTGGAATTTGTTAATTTTGGAATTTGAGCCTTTATATCTCTATTCTCTCACAAATTGTGAGGAAACGTGCTACCGGGTCATCTGAGCAAACAACTGCGCATACTGCTAGAGCTGTAAGAGGCCGGGGCCGAGGTAGAAGCCGAGGTAGAGGCCGAGTAAGGGCACGTATCGCAGCTAGAGCACCTGTCAGAGAAACAATTGAGGAGCCTCCAGTAGCTCCGGTCGGGGGACAGGTACCGGATGCACCTATTATTACCCTAGGATTTCAGGAGACTTTAGCACAATTCCTGAACATGTTTGGTATATTAAGTTAAGCAGGGTTGAACTCCGTTGCACAAAATATTTCACAGATTGGGGGAGGAGCTCAGGCTCATACCGCCCGTACTCTAGAGCAGCATGTCTATATTGGTCAGGTTCTGGTGTGGTGCCGGTATAACCTGTTATTTTGGTCATGTCTGAGGTCAAGCCAGAGGCATTAGAAGAACAAAAGGGGCTTGAGAGGTTTAAGAGATATAGTCAACTTACCTTAGTGGCATAACTACCGAGAATGCCCAGGGATTTCTAGGAAAGTGTCACCGTATTATTCGCACCATGGGTATTGTGGAAGTGAGTGGAGTTGCCTTTACTACATTTCAATTGTCAGGAGCAGCGTATCAGTGGTGGCAAGTTTATGAAGAAGGTAGACTAGCCGGTGCAATGCCACCAACCTGGGCTCAATTTTCGGAGATATTTTTGAAAGGGTTTGTCCCCCAGACTCTCCAGGATGCGTGGCGCACAGAGTTTGAATGGTTGCGTCAGGGAACCATGACGGTGTCAGAATATGCTATCACGTTTAGTGAGTTAGCCCTCCATGCACCTATCTTGGTTTGTACAGTTAGAAAGCGAGTCCGCAGATTCATTGAAGGGCTCGATTATGATTTTAAAATATGTATGGCTCGAGAGTTGCAGATTGACATTCCATTTCAGCAAGTAGTAGAGATTGATAGGATGTTAGAACATGTTCGAAGTGAGGAAAATGAGGCTAAGGAGGCCAAAAGGTCTCGGAACTTTAGAGGATTTAGTGGATTCTACTCTACAGCTATGACTCATCATGACGGAGGCTCGGAAAATCGGTCAGCCCAATCTGCAATTCAAAATACTCGTAGTGCTCCAGTTAATACTTTAGTGTACCATTGGAACGAGGTTCTTACTGTGGTTATTTCAGTTATCCAGCACAGACTCAGTACGAGCAGCCGCGGCCTCATATGGGTTGTTATGAGTGTGGTGATACTAAACACATCAAGAGAAATTGTCCCAGACTTGGGAGGGGTGGATTTCATCATAGCACTCAAGCTACAAGCTTTATTCCAGTTAATACTCCACGTGCACAACCAGTTAGGTGTGGAGGATAAGCGAGTGGAGGGCGCCTAAGAGGTAGAGGCCTGACGCGTTGATATAATTGCTATGATTTGGCTGAGGCCGATACACCAGATAGTGTCGTCACAGGTATGAATCAATTTACAATAAAAGGAGCATTATTCTTATTTTGATTCGATTTCGATTATCGAGGTGAGAACTCCTTTCATGCTCCTTATATGGTGGATTAGTGAATTTGTACTCCACTCCCGTGTTTATCCCCGTTGGGAGATTTTATGGTGTTAGCCCGTGTGTATCATTTTGTTTTGTACATTATTGTGGGCTATGAGTCCAAAATGTGACTTCTTATTACTCACTACAGTGGGTTTTGATGCGATTTCGGGATAATTGATTATAATTTTATGAATTATATGCCCTACCGGTATGGGGGTTCATTATGTGTTGTGGAAATTATTTACGAAATTTATTGAAAAGAAGAAAGAAAGGAAATTGAAAATTTCAGTTAGCATAATGTGCAAAAATACTTGTGATTCGGAGTTAAGGACGAGATCCTCACATTTTTTTATATGGTGTGAAATAATTAAACTGGGCTATAAGCCGCGGTAGAAATTATATAAGGACGAGGTCCTTGTGGTGAAAAACTTATGAGTTTAAATTCTTCTTTTGTAAAATTAAAAGTTGTACTATAGCATTAATAAAGAGTCATGCCTGTTAGGCTTATTTGATAATTCTTTTATGTGTTTCTGTGCATATTTATCCATAATTATGAGAAAAACATTGAGTTTTAGCCCACGAGGTGAGTGTCCAAGCGGCGTTAAATGTGACTCATTAAGTCGGGTAAATAGTTATGAGGTCTTCATGCCTCACATTTTGCTGTCAGTGTTGTGAAAATTCGAAGCGAGGTTTTGGTTAACATGAGGTTAACTAGCGATGTTGTAATCGATTATGAACAACTATTAAGACCAGAGATGTGGTGATGGGCATACATATGATATGCTTCATGTCCTGATATCATTATGATAATGCAGTGCTTGTAATGCTGAGATTAGTATTATTGATATATACATTGTGGTGCTTTGTTGGATTGAGGATGTGTTGTTAGGAGTTGTTTTGGTGTTACTCTGGCAGGTTGATAGGCCCCATTTACAGGGGAGACTCTGCCGAAATTTCTGAAAAATTTGGGAGTTAGTAAAATTTGGGGGATTGAGACGTGCGAAAGAAGAGATAAGTTATGTTATGTATTTGAGGGGAGACTCTACTTCTCATTCAAGGGCGAATGATCCTAAGTGGGGGAGAATGTAACACCCCAGAAAAATTTCGAAGTACTTCAACACTATCAAGAAAGTAGATGTGTATGTAGGCACGAGTTGCTATAGCCAGTTGAGACTAATACCGTACGTTGATTTAAAAATCAAGCCTTTTGAAAATGTTTGGAGTGTAAGAAATTGGTTTTAAAGTTTATAAGTATGGATAAAAGAAATAATCTCAACTGAGATGGTGTTGTCGGACCCATGTTAAATTACGAAAACTAGAATCACCCGCGAGTATGTGTATAAGAATACACTTAGTAATTTAATGTCCTCAGAAAGATTCTTGGCATGTTCGAGGACGAATGTATATTTAAGAGGTGGAGAATGTAACGATCGACTTGTCGTTTTAAGAATTAATGCCCCATTCAGTGACTTAAGGTCTCAAGCAGTTTTGTAATATGTATTATGACCCGCGGGTGTGTTTGAGTTTGATTTTCGGAAGATTCAGGATTAAATTGAAAGAACAATTCTCATTTTTGAAGCTTAAATGAAAAGAGTTGACCAGAGTTGGACTTTTGAGTAAACGACCTTGGAATAGAGTTTTGATTATTCCAATAGCTTCGTATGATAATTTTGGACTTAGGAGTGTGTCCGGAAAATTATTTGGAAGCCCGTAGTTAAATTAGGGTTGAAATGGCAAAAATATAAAGTTTAAGTTGGAAGTTTGATCGGGGAGTTAACCTTTATGTCATTTATGACTTGTGTGCAAAATTTGAGGTCAATCGGACTTGATCTGATAGGTTTCGGCGTCGAATGTAGAAGTTGAAATTTTTTAGTTTCATTAAACTTGAATTGGGGTGCGATTCGTGGTTTTGATATTGTTTGATATGATTTGAGGCCTCGAGCAGGTTTGTGTTATGTATTGGGACTGGTTGGTATGATTGGACGGGGTCCCAGGGGCCTCGGGTTTGATTCGGGGTGGTTCCGGACCAAGTTTGGGTGTTTTGATGCTACTGGTTGCTGGTTCTAGTGTTGTTCTTTGCGTTCGCGAGGAGCCTCTCGCGTTCGCAAAGAAGGATTTTGTTGTTGGGACTTTTTTCTTCGCGTTCACGAAGAAGGAATTTTTGCTGTCCATCCTCTGACTTTGGAGGTTCATATCTAGCAATCTATAAGAAATTTGGAGAAGATCCAAAAATGATAGTTGTAGCCCTTTGTGTCTAGTTTTCAGAAAAGTAAACCATTTGTCATTTGGAGTTGTATACAAAGGTTATGGTGGATATACTACAGGCTATCTGGGAAGGGTTTGGAAATCTCTATTGCACAGGGCTAACTTTGGAAGCTTATATCTCGCAATATATAAGGAATTGGGAGATGAACAACAAATGAAAGTTATAGCTCTTGGAGTCTAACTTTCAGAAAGTTAAACCATTCATCATTTGGAGTATTGTACAAAAGGTTATGACTATTATACTAGAGACTGTATGAGAAGAGTTTGAAAATGGCTGTTGGAGAATTTGTTCATCGCGAGCGAGGGGAGGGTCGCGAACGCGAAGAACAAACCCCTGGGCAGTAGAATAAAGTCCAAATTCGTCTCATTCTTCCATTTTTGGACCAAGGAAGTCGGGTGAGGCGATTTTTCGAGAGTTTTTCAAGGAAAACATTGGGGTAAGAATTCCTAACTTGATTTTGGTTAAATTACATGAATCTATTGTTGTTTTTATCATAAATTAGCGAATTGGGTTGAAAATGGTAGAAATCCTCTAGACTTTAATTTAAGATTTGGAGGGCAATCCGTTATTGGAATTTGATAATTTTGGTATGGTTGAACTCGTATCGGAATGAGTGTTCGGATTTCGTAAAACTTTTGTCGGGTTCCGAGGGGCGGGCCCCGCGCTGACTTTTTAAAATAAAATTTTAAGTTGGTGTTTTATTATCCGGAATTATTTTCGATGAATTTTAATGAAATTATACAATTAATTTGGATAGATTTGAGCTGTCCGGAGGTCAATTCAAGCAAGAAGGATGTTTTGGAATATCGACCTAACTTCAAAAAGGTAAGTATCTTGCCTAACCTTGAGTGGGGAAATTACCCCTTAGGTATCGAGTCTTACGTGCCATTTGAGAGGGTAAAGCACGAAGGTTGATGCCGTGCCATTTGAATTATATTTTCATGTGAGGGAGAGTGTAAAGCACGAAGGTTGATGCCGTGCCATTTGAGAGTGTAAAGCTCGAAGGGTGATGTCGTGCCATTGAGAGTGTAAATCATGAAGGGTGATGCCGTGCCATTTTATTTATATTATCAGGTGAGGATGAAAGTAAAAGCACGAAGGGTGATGCCGTTCCATTATTTTTATATTATCATATATTCATGGCACGAAGGGTGTTTCCGTGCAGGCGAGGACGAGAGACATACATTATAATGTGATATCGTTTTATTGTGTATACATTCATGCCTTTATCTTGAGATGTTATTGTGCACCTATGTTTTCTATGCGACTTGTAGTCATTGTTGCTTATTGTGTGCCTCTCACTTTATTTCTTTTATTGTTATTGACTTTTTTCCCACCTAGTTGGTATTGTTATATGTATGCATGGTGAGAAAGAGATAAATGCACGAAGGGTGTTGTCGTGCCAATTGATTTGATCTACAATATATATATATATATATATATATATATATATATATATATATATATATAAATGCACGAAGGGTATTGCCGTGCCAATTGATTTGGTCTACAATATATATATATATATATATATATATATATATATATATATATATATATATATATATGGGTGAGAATGAGATAAGTGCACGAAGGTATTGCCGCGCCATTTGATGTGATATGTTGAATATATTTCTCACGTTAGGAAAGTTAAATGAGGTGTCACATGGTGATTTTTATTTAAAAGAATTATATTTGAAAGATATTTACTTGAAAGAATTATATTTGAAAAATATTTACTTGAAAAAATTATATTCAGAAGATATTTGAAAGAATTATATTCAAAAGATATTTATTTGAAAGAATTATAATGGAAATATATTTATTGAAAATGATTATATTCTAGAGACTTTTGTTGAAAAACTTATAGATAAAAGATGTATATCTTGAAGGACTTGATTAATTGGCTGTACTTGTGTTTATTATTCGTTTGAGCAATATTTATGGTGTTCCTGTTGCCTTGCAGTTTTAAATCACTAGTTGATTGGTGTTGCTATCACTGCTATTTATTTTCTATTATTTTTGTATGCTATATTGCACAGGTTATTTGACTAGTGAGTGTCTTGACTGTACCTCGTCACTACTCCACTGAGGTTAGTCTTGATACTTACTGGGTACCGACCGTGGTGTACTCATACTACACTTCTGCACATTTTTATGCAGAGCCAGGTATTGAAGATATCGGATTCGGACAGAGATTTGAGTATGATCGCAAGGATTCAAGGTAGGACTGCTTGGTCATCGCAGTCCCTTGGAATCTTTCTATTTTATTGTAATGCTAATTTCTTATTCGAACAGTATTGTACATTCGGTCCTCGAGATCATTCCATGTATTCAGTTAGAGTTCGTGACTCAGTATTACCAGTCTTGGGAGGTTGTATTAAATTATGTGTTTTAAAAAAATGGCTTGAATTATGATTATAATCGGCTTACTTAGTCTTAGAGACTAAGTGCCATCACGACGCCTGTGGTGGGATTTTTGGGTCGTGACAATAAAGAATTGGGAAAGACCATGAATTGGGGCTTCAATCAATAAAAAAGATTTTGACTTTTAAATTTAATACATTTCAGTTCCTTTTTAAAACTTTTGAGTAATTACCAAACAGAATTTTGAGAATTTGGGCATTATATGAAGGACTTATTCAACAAATTTTGTTTTAATTTGAAAAAAATCTCTGAGGCTTACGCCTCACTAAAAACACGCGCCACGAACGCCCGGGCGTACACCCCGAATTCCTGGGCGTATGCCTCTTGAGACTTTCGCGCCCACACTATCGCTCCGGGGTATATTTGGTGTGCCTCGCCCCAGGGCTCGTCCCGAAAACGCCTTTTAAAATACTCGGTGTAACCCATGAGTTTAATGAGAGTTTGTAGTTTGCACTTACTTTTGTGGCCCGCTATTTAATTGGTTTTATAATATTAAGAAGCTAAATCCAAAAAATCATGTTGGTCAAGTTAGAAGGACTATTTTTTTTTTTTTTTGGGGATAAAAGGGAAATTTTATTAATAATAACTAAATAACAGTAGAAAGTTTATGTCCCATGGGGATTAGATCCATGATTACTCGCATTAATAAAAAATTGGCTAGTTTTGGAAACATTTGTGCGGTTAAGTTAGGGGGACTAGTTTCTACTAAGTGATAACCAGTTTTTTATCTCCTAATTAAACTTAGAAATAACATCGTCTTAATTTCTACATCAGTACCGTTATTTGAAAGTAAATAGGATGAAGGAAAAGAAAATACCGAATTGTGTGAACACCTCATTTAAAATTTAAATTAGTAGAATAAAGTTTCTAAGTTTAAACTGGTAGAATTATTTAACTATATGCCTTGAACACCACCTTATATAGGAGTTTTAACACTTCTATTTGGGGCAAGCACATAATGTCTTTTTCTTTTTTTTCTTTTTTTTAATAATAAGGGTTTTGATTTGAACCTACGACCTCTATTGCGCGTCTTTCAGCTGTTTGACATAAAGAATTGTTTGGTTATTTAGTTATGTCTTCAACAAACAATATATTACCTCCACACATTGAAAACATAAAAAAAATTCTTGTTCTATAACTTATCAAGACACGATGTGGATCAACGTATATGCTTCTTATATTGATGTATTAATTCTTAATTATGAGTTTGTGAGATTTAACTTGAAGTTCTAAGATTATGGATCATGCTTATGCTAGATTGTTGACCGTGAAGAATTTGTAAATATCAAATCTAATTCAGGCACATTAAACATGGACAACACTTATTATATGGAAAAAAATTCTGTTATAGTTGGAAAGATCTTTCATGTTACACATAATTAAATTATTTGCTCAACATAATAATTGTGTCCGAAATAGCGCGGTGTGATGAAAATCAATTTAAGTGATACATTAATAGTTGTTGAAGCCACTCTTGAATACTTGAGGCTATATATAGGTATTGATTAAAGTTACATACACTCACATGTGGAAAATATTTTATACTATAGTATGATATTATTAGGTGTGACAACGTTACTTACCACATTTTATAGGTTACAAATTGATAGTTACAGCAGAAATTAAATGCGGAGCTTTTAAATAGCTTGATAGCGTAAAAATTCTCTATATAACAAATTCTACCAAAGGATTTCAAGAAATTGAATTAAGGACAGTAGTTGATAGCTTTGCTTTTCCATAGTCAGCAATAATAAGTTCAGTACTTTACCAGCAAACTATCTTTTGCAAGAAGTACTCTCTTCCCAACCGAATCTTGTGCATTAATTAGTTCATCCAATTGAGAAAAAAAATGAAGTTCCCAATAATTAGGGTTACCGATAACATGAGATCAACTAATTATATCTCATAAATTTGAAACACCCTTTAGGCTAATCAAATTCCACTATAAACTAAAAGATCAGAGACTAATTAATTTCCAGATACGGATTGATCATTCGTCAATGATGTTGATGGCTCAAGGCATTCCAACTTGAATTAACTTATTGAATTCTTTGCATAGAAATGCTTTCTGGACATGGGCACTGGCCAAACTTTACATTGCGTCATATTTTTGCTTCCTTATTGATCACACCTTTAAATTTAAAATTAAAAAAGGGAAAGGAGTAGTAAAAGAATCACAAGGATAAAAGGTGAAGAAAGAAGGGAATTTTTTTTGTTTTGTTTTTGGCTTCCAACCTAGTGTTCGGAACCCGTACTCGAGTCCGATAAAATTTGAAATCGGGATGAAAGTTCCACATTGAAGGTAAAGCACTTTGTATTAGGGTCCGACTAAATCTAAATTTGTGCCGAAAAGTCCTACATTGAAGGCAAAGCACTCTCTAACAAAAATGACCGTATATATATAGAGGTGGAGCCGGCCAGTGGCGGAGCCAGAATTTCCATTAAAGGGTATCAAAATATATAAAAGTAAATATACCAGAAAATTAAGGGGAGTCAATACATAGTATATATACATAAAAAAATAAAAATTAAACCTACCTATACAGTGTATTTTTCCCGCGAAGGGGTGTCAAATGACACCCCTCCCTATAAGGTGGCTCCGCCACTGGGTGGAGCCAAAATTTGAAGTTATTGGGTTTGAGATTCTAGCTTTTTTTTATGTTTAGTGGGTTATAAAGTAAGAATTTGTATCTATTCAATAGATTTTTTAAGACAAATATAGGGTTTGCATTAAAGCTACTAGGTCTGGTCGAACCCGTTACCGAAGCTCTGGGTCTGTTCCTTACTGCATATCGAAATACTCGAGCCCAAAACCTCCGGTTAAGTATTAATGTACTTACGACTCCACGACGATGCTTGTTGGTTGGTAGAAGGGAAAAAGAATTACTGCTATTATATCATATTTTGTACAATTAAGATTCCAACTCATGAGTTGTTCTTTCTGCATTAGGTTAAATATAAATTTGTGGAATAAATATAGTATAATTTGTTGTTTCTATTAGAAATGATCGCTGGACATGAGAGGTCGGCAAGCCTTTTTATATATGTTTTTTCTTATCATGTCTGTAAGGTGAACTCTGCAAACTTCCCCACCACCCTTCCCCTATAAATAAATAAAAAAGTATAAAAGAGAAAGAAATTAAACAGGAAATTAAGCAAATACAAAGAAAAAAGAAACAGATGAATATGTATTATTCCATTTGATTAATTAGCTGTTTCTGCGGCAGGCTTATAACAGAGTTTCATAGATACGTATGTAACCTCAACATCGCTAGGCACAAAACGGGTTTAGGGTTTTGTTTCGGTCACCATCTCTGTGTTATTAGTTTTTCCTATCCTCTTCTATTTCGTTCTCATTTATTTTTGTCAAGCTAAATTAACCCAAAGATACATTAAGATATTATCTGTTTTAAATCAAACTTGTATGATTTTAGTGCCTCACACCATTTAATAGCATCGATACATCTTATATGTAGCTTCCTTATTTTTTTTAACTACCGATGTGAGGCTTAGTTTTCACGTCCAACAATCTC
Organism: Nicotiana tabacum; assembly: GCF_000715075.1. Lineage (NCBI taxonomy): Eukaryota > Viridiplantae > Streptophyta > Magnoliopsida > Solanales > Solanaceae > Nicotiana > Nicotiana tabacum. Next base: position 114,446,944 of record NC_134092.1, read on the forward strand.
CCCTTTAAACTAAGTCTCACATAACCCATCACCAAGCTCCTGAACTAAATTCCATATAATCGTCACTCCTAAGCTTATCTAGAGATTAACTATATGCCACCTACATCTTACGAGCTTTATGGCCATCGAAGCTTACAAGCTAGCTACTTCTAGTGCGCGTGTGCACCACAAGCTTCGAGAAAGTACTAAATCAAGCTCTACGCTATCACTTTGCCATTTCTATACTTGTTCTATCGAACCATAGGCTTTAATATCAATTGTTGGGCTAAATCAGTCAAAAATACTCTTAATATTGTGTCATATTATTCGCTTTGGGTCAAATATCCCTAAAGGCCTCACACTATTTAAGAGTTCACTACACTTTATATGTAGCTTTCTTTTCATTCGGCTACTAACGTAGAATTTTATTCGTATACTCAACTTTATTTTGTTCTACTTCTATACACTAGCACTTTAAAAGAAATTTGCTCTGTCGAATCATTTTTAAAGATAATTGAAAATTAGTAAGATTAGTAACCTAAAAAAATTACCAATTGTAACAATATACTAAAATCTACTGATAGTATAAAAGTCTCTACATTGTTAATTAAATCTCTTTTCTTCATTTTGGTTGATCCCTTATTCACTTTAATTATATTCTTTATATGTTGGAACTACTAATGTCACAAAACGTCTTGGGGTCCTTCTATGATAAGTAAGATAAGAGAAAAAGGTGGATGCAAGAGGGAAGATATTTATTTACTGTCTACTTTAAATACAGGAACTGATGTTGTTATCTTTATTGTTTTACTGTTTTATTACGATAATACACTATTTTGTTTGATCTTAGGGCGAAAAATTGACAGCGTTATAAACAGCATTTCTTTGTAAAATATTTTCTTTCATAAAAATACATTGATCAGAGAAAGATATGTCAGCAAGAATTTAACAGTTGATTTTGATGGTTAGCAAGTTAAGCAAGGAAAATAGATATAATTCTAGGGATGAAGCAAAGGCAGCAGGTCTCTACTAAATGCACTTCTATACCAATATAGTAAAAGGAAGACATTTATGGCTCTTTTGAACACTCACCCCCAACTCACAACCCCATAAAAATGGTAACTTCTTTTCCCTTTTTATTCAGAAATAACTTGATCTTGTGGTCCCCTACATTGATAAATATTTAGCCGAGTATGATAGTGTATACGCATATCTTACATCTACCTTGAAAAGGTAGAGACGCTATTTTCGATAGACTCTCGGCTCAAGAAAAGATAAACCACCTTAAAGGCACTAGCCGAGTATTTACTCCAATCTAATAAATACATGACAAATTTCTTTATAAACATGATAATCATTAAACCATAGTAAATTAATACATATTCTAATCTTAATTTATTAGTACTTAATTATGGTAAATTAATATGATTTACTATAAACATTCTGTGCGGATAAATTTTTACCCTCCCAATAGTAGCTTAATTCTTGGTTAAAGTCTGGAATCCCCCTCCCACCCCCTTCTTTTTGTCCCTCTATATCTTGATATACATGCATATAGATAAATGTACGAATGTGTATATGTCATAATGTATATAACTTGCGCCTTTTCTCTACCCTACGAAGTTGTACTAGTCAGAGCTCTAAGGCTTCACACAAGTACATCTTCAAGAGCTTTGATAAGTCACCACCCTTTTTGCCCCCCTTTTTTACAATTAGATTTTTCCATTGCTTTAAGAGTACTTCCATAAATATGAGGAAAATCTTTTCATAATGACACAAGAAAAGCACAATAGATATTCTTCTTCTTCTCTTCTTCCTCCATATTGTTCATCTTTATTCTTGCCATGGATATCAACCACCACCTTAAGCTCACAACCTCCACTTGGCAACCAACCATGGCCAATATAGATGACCATATCTTCGACGATCATCATCATCATCATCAACAACAACAACTGCAACAACGACAATTTCCTTTTGATCAAAACCCCATTTGGCCTAGTTTTCCTCTTCAAAACCCCCACCATCACCTTCCCTCTTTCTCAAGCGAATTGCAACAACAACAACAACAACGACAACAACAACAAGTCCCTTTTGATCATGCTGTAAACAATCATGTTCAAACATTAATAGAAGATCATCATGATCAAGAACCCGAGGACGATGAAGAAGAAGAAGAGGAGGAGGAGCTAGGAGCTATGAAAGAAATGATGTTCAAGATTGCAGCTATGCAACCAGTGGATATTGATCCTGCCACCATTCGAAAACCTAAAAGGCGAAACGTCCGAATTAGCAACGATCCACAGAGCGTTGCAGCCAGGCTACGCCGCGAAAGAATCAGTGAAAAAATTAGGATCTTGCAAAGATTAGTCCCTGGTGGAACTAAAATGGACACTGCTTCCATGTTAGATGAAGCCATTCGCTATGTTAAGTTTTTAAAAAGGCAAATTCGTCAATTACAATTGCCAAATCATCACCTTCCACCATCACATGTACCAACAGTTCCGTGCCCTAGTACTGAAAATTGGGCAAATATTATCACACCAACAAAAGCTCTAATTCTTGGCTCCTCCAGTATCACCACCACTACCATCGCCACTGCCACAACCTTTGTTGGTAATAATGCATCAGATCCTACGTATGAGGTAATTGGTAATTAGCTAAAAAAAAGATTGGAAATTGAAGTGATTATTATGATCATTATTATGTACTAATGAAAATTATTTATAAGAATAAAATTAATAATAATGGAGGAAATTGTGTATACTGGTAATGTCATGTGGAATTGTGAACTAAAAGAAATAGGTTTGTTAGGATTGTGTTGACTAAAGGGCATGATAATCATCACAACGGTTAGACTTGAGTTACGTACGTTCCATATATATAATTTATAATATAAGAATTTATACAATAAGGTTTTTTTTCTGATCATTGTCCGAAAGTTCGTTTGGCTGAATTCTCTCCCGGGAATAAAACAGTGACGTGAGAAGCAATTGAATATGATTATACCCTTGGCCCCTTCCCTACCCTTATCCCTTACCCTAGAGGGCGGAGCTAGTGATAATTAGGGGTTCGGCAGAATTCAGTAATTTTGACTCAATGTTTATATTTGTGTAAAAACTATTTAATATGTACAAATAATATATTCATAACCTAATAAACAAAAATAATCAGTCCAGGACCCATAAACTAAAAATTATGACTATGTCTCTGCCTTACCCCTTCTTTTGTGTGCTCGTGTGTCTGTATGGTGTTGTACGATCAAGTTATATATGCATCATTTGCAAGTATACGAGCAAAAGAAAAGGGAAACAAAGAGAAAGAAAAAAAAAAGTTAAAGGGCCTGAGATTTGGGTCTTCTTTGCTTCCATTTGTCAAATTTTGCCACGATTTTTCGGCTGAGTTTGTGATTAATTTAAAGCATTTGAAGTTATATTTGTGTTTTGGTGATGAGACTAATGGGTTTAGTGAAAAAGAAAGGAGTAGCTATATATTTCGTAAAAAAAGAAAATTGGAAAAAGATTTTTTCTAGGCAGCGTTAACCATCACACGTCTTATGAAAATAAAAAGTTGGAAATTAAAGAACTAAAACTTCTACATCCTGAAATTTATTTTTCTTCTCTCTCTCTCTCTCTCTCTCTCTCTCTCTCTCTCTCTCTCTCTCTCTCTCTCTCTCTCTCTCTCTCTCTCTCTCTCTCTCTCTCTCTCTCTCTCTCTCTCTCTCTCTCTCTCTCATATGAAGTAAAGATCAGCAAGTTGCTAACTACGGAAGACAGTCAATGTCTCCCTAGTTTTAGTTCCTAATCAACTTCTTTTAGCTTTTATTAATTATTATGTTTCATTCGAGAAGGACCTATTGAATTTTCTTTCCTAAACCAGTGTATGTTTCATTAACTTGAGGAATTAATCTATTTTTCGATTTGGAAACATGTAATATATCAACATTTGAGCTTAGTAAATTCCTATATATATATATATATATATATACTACATATAGCATAATTATTTCAATTGAATAAATAGTTGACTTCACGTCTGGACACGCTCCCTCCATTTTGATTGTTGTTGAGAAACAAGTGAAGAAGCATCAATCTAACTTGATTAAGTATAAGTTAGTTTAATGTTATGATAATTAGGGTTTATAATTTGGAAACACCTATACAAATCCATGAAGGACAAGTGTAGCCTCTATCACCCTCCCACATATGTAACTTGGGGTTTACATGTGGAATATAATTTTAAATATTTTGTCTTTATTTCTTTGTAGCTCTTGTTTTTTAGAGGACTGAAAAATGAACATAGGGAGGGAGGGGGGGGGGGGAGGGTGGTGGAAGGGGAGGGGCGCAGAGAGAGAGAGCTGAGTGTCCATAAAGTTGAAGGAGAAAGTAACCTTAATAGGCTAAAGAGTAGATATCGAGCATAGATTGAACATGTTCAATAGGCTAAGAATTAAGAAACATGCCTAGATCAAAGTTAATTAGTGGCTTAGTTAATGGACTGAATTGAAGAGAAGGAGAAGCTCGAAGCGAACGAATAGTAGAAAGATGCAATTGTGAAAACAAATTTATCAAGAATTAGCTTTGATACCATATAATTATTTTTTATCCGACCATAATAAAACCTTAGGCGATGAATGGAATGACTCAATATATAATAAGCTCCTTTGAAAATCCTTGAACAATCGATAAGAGCATGAAAATGACAAAAGCATATTTTAGCATAATATGAAAGTTTTACCCTGTAAATGCAACCAGATGATTTTCTAACCAATTTAAGCCCAATTTATTTTCTTACTCGAAATAGCCCTTATTGTATATAATACGTAAAAATTCTTTCACTAATTAAACAAATTCAAAATACTCATGTGATTACTGGCATTTTGTTTTTCTGTCTCTTCCCAACACATTTAATTCTCTCTCCACCCGCTTCTCTCTTCCCTCTCTCCGCTGAGACAAATCTAAAAAACTATTTGATTTAAACTTCTCTCAAACTTGATTTATTGGATAGCTCTTTGCCCACCCACTAGTAAAAATTCGGTCAAAATCGACTGCGGTCTACCGACTGACTTCGGTCGGTCAAAAAAACAATCGAAGTCGGTCATTTTTTTAAAATATTTTATTGTTCAATTTTTTTTTACGAAACCGACCAACATTGGTCATTTTTTTTTTAGGCGCAAAAATGCGAGAAATTATTTTTGCGTCCCGCGAAATTTATTTTTTAAGAAATCGACCAACTTTGGTGGATTTTTTATTTAAAATAAATTAAAATTAATATTCAAAAAACCGACCAAAATCGATCGGTTATTTTAAAAAAACCAACCGATTTCGGTCGATAATTTTATTTTTTAATAAAACCGACCGAGATTAGTCGGTTATTTTTGTGCGAAAATGCAATTAAAGAGTATAAATGAAATAAAAGACAATCTTAAAACAAAATGCACCAATGGTCTAGTGGTATAATAGTATCTTGCCACAGTACAGATCCCGGTTCAATTCTCAGATGGTGCATTTTTTAATTACATGATTAAAAATACTTACCGACTTCGGTCAGTTTTTTCAATAATTTTTTCTTTTTTGGAATTTAATTGACCAACCGAAATCGGTAGGTTGGCTCTACCGACCATACAATTACCGATCGCCACAAATCATTCAGTTTTCGATCGATTTTTGCCAATTACCGACCAATATCGGTCGGTTTTCTTCTTCTTTTTGTTGTTCGTTTTATTTTTGTACGGTGACTTTGGTTGTTGAAATAGAAGTATAATGGTGGTTGAAAGGTGTTTTCTCTCGTAAATATATATAACAGATATTTATATATTATATCTCAGTGTATAATTGTGTATAAGGATGTATATGAGTTGCTAAGTTCAAATAATAATGATAATAATAATAATAATAATATAATATAATATGATATAATATAATATGCTTTTTTGGGTGAATTTTAGACAAACAATAAGCATGAAAAAAAAATGAAACAAAAAAAGAAAATCTTATTTTGGAATGAAAAACAGAAAGGCAAATAAAATTTATAAAAAATCAAAATAAGTGGAAAATATGGGTGTGAGGAGAGAAATGTTTGCTAGATGGAAATGGATGAAACATGAAAATACAATTTGTTTTTTTGCATCTTGACTATATTTGGTTGGGTTACAAGGTTGAAATCCTTTTTATTGATTATGCAGATGAAATATAGTATATTGAGCTGAACATTTTTTTAAAAACACGCAACATAATTGTGTTTTTTTAAATAATTCCTATTTTAATTTTCTCTTAAATTGTTCTGTATATGGCATGATATTAAAATTGGTAATCGACATTTGTCGATTAATATTTTTTCACTAATTACGTTTATTTAATTACATAACTTGTTAATTTTTCTTATTCATATGCTAATTAATGAAGCAATTTTTAGATTGGGTAAAGTGAGGCATGTAGATCTGCAGTATTATTGAAATAAAAAAGTGTTATTCCTCCAACAAATATTTTAAATTATAAACGGTATAGTCAATTTAATAGTAAAGTAAAACGACCAATACCAATACATATCCGGTCAATAACTAATAATTATCATATACCAATTACAATACAAGCATAACTGTTTCTGAAAATAAAAGAGTTACGGTCATTTAAAAACCCCTTAAACTATTATGTGATACCTAGAAGAATCCCGAATGAACAAATATCCACAAATGTCGATTCATTCAAGCAAGAGAGTGCAACAATCCTCTCCTTTGACACTGGTCCCGTAAACGAGTGATACCTGAGTGCACCCCAAGACGAGACACTCGGTCTAATGAATCCGTTATCAAGCAAATCCTGCAATAACTCCTTCAATTCATTCAACTCAACTAGGGCCATACAATATTGTGTAGCAGAAATGGACTGAGTGCTCGAAACCAAATCAATGCAGAAATCGATATCCATGTCGGGTGGCATCCCTAACAAATCTATAGGAGACATCTCTGGAAACTGGCACACAACTGGTACTGAATCTATAGAAGGAACTTCCACACAAGGATCACGGACATAGGCTAAATATGCTAGATACCCCTTCGCAACCATACGCCGAGCCTTCACATAAGAAATAACTCTGCTAGTAGTCCAAAATACCGTGATAAGGGGGCAACCAATCCATGCCTAAGATAACATCAAAGTCCACCATCTCCGAAAGTAGAAGGTCTACCCTAGTCTTAAAGCTCCCGATAGAAACTACACACGAGCAATAAACACGATCTACCATAATAGAATCTCCCACAGGCATGGACATATAAACAAGCGCACTCAAAGAATCACGAGGCATAACTAGATATGAAGCAAAATATGATGACACATATGAATAAGTGGAGCCCGGATCAAATAAAATTGAGGCATCTCTATGGAAAACCGAAACAATACTTGTGATGACGGCATCAGATGACTCTGCCTCAAGTCTAGATGGAAATGCATAAAAATGGGGCTGGGCCCCACCACTCTAACCTCCACCTCTCGGACGAGCGCTAGCTGGCTGGCCTCCACCTCTAATGGCCTGGCCTCCACCTCAAGCAGCTTGACCCACACCTCTAGCTGGATGAGCAGGTGGTGGAGAAACCGATGTCGAAATCATGGCACGAGAACTCTGATGTGGCATGTTGCCCTATGACCTAAGGCAAAACCTCACGACATGCCTCGGATCTCCACAAGTATAACAAGTCCTTGGATGTTGTGACGGCTGACCTTGGAACTGACCCTATCGACCTGAGTAACCACCATGATAACTCTAGATCGGAGGTGCACTGATAGGAGCTGAAGGTGTGCTTATAGGAGCTAAAAGTGCACTGTAGGATAGCTGCTCAGGACAATACCCATAAAAACTACGACTACCTGAAGCACTGTGGGATGCCTGGAGTGCTGACTGAACCGGCCTGGGAGGGTGGGCTCTACCAAACGAACCTCTGCCCCCAGATGAGGTACCACTGAAACTACCAAAATGATGAGGCCTCTTCTGAGATATCGCTTCCCTGCCCTGACCACGAATCATCTCGATCCGTCTAGCAATCTAGACTACCCGCTGGAAATAAATATCATTCCAGTCTCCTTGGACATCTGTATCTTGATACCAAAAGTAAGACCATTAATGAATCTCCTCACTCTCTCCCTCTCAGTAGGAAGCAAGACAACCGCATGGAGAGCTAAATTCATGAATCTGGTCTCATACTGGGTAACAGTCATTCTACCCTGCTGAAGGTGCTCAACCTGCCTGCGGCACTCCTCTCTCAGAGTAAAAGGAATGAACTTCTCCAAAAATAGCTGCATTAACTGATCCTAAATGTGTGGCGGTGAACCTAGTGGTCTGCTCCGCATAATCCTGCCACCATCTCTTGGCAGAACCGGTCATCTGAAATACTGTAAAGTCGACTCCATTGGACTCCACAATACCCATGTTGTGCAATACCTCATGGCAACGGTCAATGAAGTCTTGTGGTTCTTCAGAAGGTGTGCCCCCAAAGCGAATAGGAAATAACTCTGTGAACATGTCCGATCTCATTAATCCCTCAAAAGACCTCTCGAGCCTCTCCCCGGTCTGTGTAGCAATAATAGGCTAAGCCACTCCAACTGGCGAAACTGCCGGAGTTTGATATCCATGAGCCATCTGCTCTGGCTTGTGGGTAGCAGGAGTTTGGGCTCCTTCCCCAGCCTGGGAGACAGCCGGTGCCACTAAAAATACACCAGTCTGGGCCACGGTCTCCATAAGGACCACTAATTAGACTAGAGCATCCTAAAGTACCAGGATAACAATAAACCCCTCTGGGACCTGAGCTGGTCCAACTGGCACGGTCTGAATAGGAACCTCCTCCTCCTGCCCAATCTAAGGCTCCGGAATAGGTTCCACTGCACGTGCTCTAGGATGAGCTCTGCCTCTACCTCTAGCTCGACCTCGGCCATGGCCTCTACCCCTGGTAGTGGCAGGGGCTCCGACTCTTGACCTGCCATGGAATTTGTGTGTGTCCTCACCATCTGCGAGAGAACAAGAATGGAATGATTCAAACTTTAGTGATAGAATAAATTCGCACGATAGATAAAGAAAGAATTGAAATTTTCCTAAAGCTCTATAGCCTCTAAAAAAATAAGTACAGACGTCTCCGCACCGATCCTCCAGACCCTACTAAGCTTGCTCATGACTTGTGAGACCTAGGTAACATAGTGCTCTGATACCAACTTGTCACGATCCGGATTTTCAATCTCGGGGCCCTGATGGCGCCTAATGTCTACTTGCTAGGCAAGCCAATATTAGATAACCAGTTTAACATCTTAACAGTTTAGAACAGAGTAATATAAATTATTAACGATAATTAAAGCTGTAATACATGAAATAAACTCATAACATAACACGATTTATTCTAATCCCAAAAATCTGGTGTCACCAGTACATGAGCAACTAGAAGTCTATAAGTATGGCTTGAACGAAATGCAACTGTTTGAATTGAGATAAACAGTAAACATAAAAATAGAAGGGGACTTTAGAGGCTGAACGCCAACAGCTATACCTCAAGTCTCCATTGTAGATATGATCCAGGCAGAAGCACCTCTATATGTCGGTGGGACCAACACCAGTATCTGCACAAGAAGTGTGAGTAAAATCGATCCAATGTACTTCGTAAGTGTCGAGCATAACTTCGACGAGGTAGTGACGAGTCTATGACAAGACACCTACGTAAATCATGTACCGATATATACATAAAGCAACAAAATAATAAGTAGGACAATTAAAATATTAACTAGGAGGGGACATGTAGAAAGGGGAGTACGATAAGAACAACAAGTATAAAATCACTAAATAGACTTTTTCCGAAAGCAACAATAATGCAACCAATTAAATTATTAGTCCGGAAATCAAGTAAAGCAATGAAATCAACAATGGCACGGCATCATCCTTTGTGCTTTTACTCTCGTCCTCAATGGCACGGCGTCACCCTTCGTGCTTTTACTCTCTTCCTCACATGATATGATAAATGATAATAAGCAATCAAATGCACGACATTACCCTTCGTGCTTTAATCCTCGCAATCTCTCAAATAAATGATATTGTATGCAAATAGTCACGTCAACACCCTTCGAGCTTTTCACCCTTCTTCACCAAGCAACAACACTAATCCAAAATAGAAAAAACATGGAGGGAAGCAAGTCCACTTCAATCATAGTGTAATGGTAATTCAACTCAACTTTTGAAATCCCAACAACTTCAAAATAAATAATAAATATGAAGGCGAACAATTAAAGAAGTAATAATCTAACTACAGTTTGGAAAGCATAGTCATTGAAACCACATAATACAATAAAAATAATTTTCACCTGCATGATTTAACCCAATGACAATGCATATATACGTCACCTTACATATACGTCGTCCCCACACATAATTCACGTAGCAAATAGACCAACAAGTCATAATTCTCTCAAGTCAAGGTTAACCACGACACTTACCTTACTCAACAACTAAGTCAATCAACTAACTACAACCTTGCCTTTTGAACAAACCTCTAAACCAACCAAATTTAACCAATTATGGATCAAAAAATTCAAAATAAACTTTAAAAACTACTCATGAGTGAAAAAAGATCCAATCTTAAATGAATTTGGAAAGCTATCCTATGTTGCCAGGATCGCAAATGCGATCAAAATGATAGCAAAAATGGCCCTAGCTAGTTCGCAAATGCGAATGCAAAATCATGAGCGACTGTAGATCAACATCAGAACTGAAAGCACACCAGCTATGCATTTCGCCTAAAACTCATCCGTAGCACCTCCAAAACTCACCCTAGCCCCCGGGATCCAAAATAAATATGCACACAAGTCTAAAAATATCATACGAACATGCTCGTGCAATCAAAACACCAAAATAACATCTAAAACCACGAATTAGATACCAAAACATATAAAATTCAAAGGAAAACTCAAGAACCTCTAGAATTGCAACCGAGCGTCCGAATCCTATCAAACCAACTCCAAATTGCACCAATTTGTAGACAAGTTTCAAATATAAAAACGGATCTATTCCAACTCCCAAAATAATCATAAAGTCAACCTACGGTCAAACCTAGAAAATTTCCAAACTTCCAAATTGCTAACCTTCGGCAAAACAAGCCAAATCAACCTAGGGAACTCCCATTTGAATTTTAGGCATACGTCCAAGTCTAAAATCACAATACGAACCTACCAGAATAGTCAAAATACCGATCTGGGGTCGTTTACCCAAAATGTTGATCGTGGTCAATTGTAGCCTCATATTTAGTTAAAATTTTCATTTTTAACAAGATTTCATATAAAATCTTTTCGAAAAGAGACATGGACCACGTACTGTCACGACCCAAAATCTCACCCGTCGTGATAGCGCCTATCTCAATACTAGGCAAGCTGACAATCTAAATAAACCACCATATATTTTAAGTTTGAAAACATAATATCTAAATTTAGCGGAAGAAAAACTCACAAATACATATATAAACACTCCCAAAACCTGGTGTCACTGAGTATATGAGCATCTAATGTAAATACAAGTCTGGAAAATACGGTCCATAATAGTCTGAGACTAAATGCAGTAAATAAGGAGATAGGGAAGGAGAGGCAAGGTCTGCGAAACACGACAGCTACCTATAAATCTCCAAAAAATCAACTGTGCGAAAGAAATCAATACCCGCTATGGCCGGGGACACCTGAATCTGCACACGAAGTGCAGGGTGTAGTATGAGTACAACCAACTCAGTAAGTAACAATAATAAATAAGGAACTAAAGATAGTAACGAGCTACACAGTTATAGTTCACTTTCAGTAATTTCAACAAAGAATAGACATGCTTTCAAATCCGGCAGTTTAAGTCAAATCAATTTATACAGTTCAAATTCATGAAATCCGGATATAAATCTTCCAGAGATTTTACAACAATGACAGATAGCAACCAAGTGAAATAACAAATGCAAAGCAAGTACAGCCTCTCAGGCAACAGTCACTCAACTCATCACAACAGCTCAACCACTCGGCTCTCGGCCCTTAGCACTCACACTCAATGGGTACCCGCGCTCACTGGGGGTGTACAGACTCCGGAGGGGCTCCTACGGCCCAAGCGCTATAATCTGCACGGCCAACTCACATGCCATAGTATCAATATATGGATCCGCACGGCCAACTCACATGTTTAACGGATAACTCACATGCTATAGTATCAATATTTGGATCCGCACGGCCAACTCACGTGTTGCACGGACAACTCACGTGCTATAATATCCCGTACGAATAACTCACGTGCTATTATATAATATCTCATAATCAGGCCCTCGGCCTCACTCAGTCACAAATCTCTCCAGTCTCTCGGGCTCTCAATAATCATGAAATCAGCCCAAACAACAATGATATGATGCATCAATAATGAACAATAGAGACTGAGATAAAATAAATAAGTAAACTGTGACTGAGTACAAAACAACAATTAAGCAGATAGTTCAATATGTACACGACCTATGTGGATCCCAACAGTACCAACATGCAGCCTAAACATGGTTTATAACATAATTTGCAGTCAAATCTCTATAACATAGAAAAAGCATATAGCTAGCAACAAGTTATACAACTTTATAGTTTCACGAACTAGACCAAGTTTCAATTCCTATGGTGCACGCCCACACTCCCGTTACCTAGCATGTGCGTCACCTCCATAATACTTACATAATCTAATAAATCCGGGGTTTTATACCCTTAGGACCAGATTTAAAACTGTTACTTACCTCAAACCGTGAAATTTCTTATTCTGCAATGGCTTTTCCTCGTGAATTGGCCTCCAAACGCCTCGAACCTAGCCACAAATAATTCGATTCAGTCAATAAAATTTATTGGAATTAATTCCATAAGAAAATGCTAATTTTCCATAAAACCCCGAAATTTAGCTCAAAAATCGACCGTGGGGTCCACGTCTCGGAACCCGACAAAAGTTACAAAATCCGGAAGCCCATTCAACCACGAGTCTAACCATACCAATTTTACCAAAATCCGACCCCAACTCGACCCTCAAATCTTCAATTTAAACCAAGAGGGTTTTCAAACTTTTCCAACTTAATTCACCAATTAAATGATAAAAATAACCATGGATTGAGGTAATTTAACCAATATTGAGCTAAGAACACTTACCCCGTTGTTTTTCTTGAAAAACCTCCGAAAATCGCCTCTCCCTGAGCTCCAATCCGTCAAAAACTAAAAATGGGACAAAGTCCCATTTTCCGAACTTAAACTCTCTGCCCAGACATTTGCTCTACGCGATCGCGAACATTCCCACGCGATTGCGAAGAAAAATTTTCCATCGCCCGGATTTAACTCTACGTGATCGCGGACTTTCCCACGTGATCGCGATGCACAACATCACAGACCTACGCGATCGCGGACCTAACCACGTGATCGCGAAGCACAAACGCGTGATTTCCATTTCTTCCCTATTTCTTCTATGCGAACGCAACCTTATTCGTGCATTCACGAACAACAAACTCACATAGCTACGCGATCGCGTCTGTAATGACCCGACCGGTCATTTTGAGCATTTACGCTCCTTTCAACTATTTGAAGTCTTGAATAACTTTCTACGAGGTATTATGACTTGTGTAAATTGTCGATTTTAGCTTTAAGATATTTCTGAGTTAGCTTGGAAGAATGAATTTCATGTTGGAAGCTTAATTTGAAAAGTTTGACCAGATGATAACTTATGTGTAACGACCCTGGAGAAATTTTGCTAAGGAAATTAAGGTTTGGTTGTGCCGAGGTAAATCAATTAATACAAATCTGTGGTGCACTATGCGACCGAAGTGTAAAGGAAAATTTTATCGGAAAATGGTCATTTCTGCGACCACTATGCGGTCGCAAAATCACTATGCGGACCGCATAATGGTCGCAAAGTGGAGCAGGAGGAGGGCAAGATTTGAGAAAAATCTGTGGTGCACTATGCGACCGCAGACCTGTTTTACAGTGCATTATGCGACCGCAGAACAAGTATGCGGACCGCATAATGACCGCAGAACAGGTCAGTAACGCCCAGCTTTGGAGGCCAATTTTATGACTACCTTATGCGGACCGCATACCTGTTATGTGATCGCATATGCGACCGCATAACTGCGTCGGAGCTTCCATTCTTTCTAATTTTTGACCCGACCCAATTTTGATTTATAGCCCTTGAAGCTCATTTTTGAGCCAAAATCTGACATTTTAGAGAGAGGTGAGAGCATTTTAGAGAGAGAGAGTAAAGACTTAGTGATTTATCCATCAATTCTTGTTCAAGGTTTGAAGATTTCACAAGGATTTTGCTAGGGCTTCAAAGAGGTAAGAATTTCTTTCCCTAATTCTTCAATTTCGGATTTGGAGTAAAGATGGGTGATTAATAGTATGATTCTTGGGTGTAGAGTATCATATATACATGCCAATAAGGTTGTGGAAAGATTGTTAAGTTCAAATGGGTAAGGATTGGATTGAAAATGATAGAAATCTTCATAGACTTTAATTGAAGATTTGAGGGTCGAGTTGGTGTCGGATTTTGGTGAAATTTATATGGTTGGACTCGTAGTTGGATGGGCGTTCATATTCTGTAACTTTTGTGAGGTTCCAAGACGTGGGCCCTACGGGTGATTTTTGAGATAATTTCGGATTTTATTGGGGGGAAAATAGTATTTCCTTATGGAATTAATTACAATAATTTGTATTGACTGATTTAAATTAATTGTGGCTAGATACGAGGCTTTCAGAGACCAATTCTCGTTGCAAGGGCATAGCGGAATAAAAAATAATACGGGTTGAGGTAAGTAACAGTTATAAATCTGGTCCTGAGGGTATGAAACCCCAGATTTTGTGTCATGTGATTATTTTGGAGGTGACGCACATTCTAGGAGACGGGCGTGTGGGCATGCACCGAAGGGATTGTGACTTGGTCCGTCCCGTGAAACTGTAAAGTTGAATAACCTGTTGTTAGCTATAAGCTTTCTTTGTGTTGAAGAACTTTAACTGTAAATCATGTTAAAAATCATGCTTAGGCTATGTGATAGTACTGTTAGGACCCACAGAGGTCACGTACTTGTTGAATTATTTGCTAATTGCTATCTTGTGCTCAGTCATGATTTTACTAGCGTATCGTACCTCAGTCTTTCTTGATATTTGTTGATGCACTATGTTATCTTTGTTTGGGCTGATCTTTGTGATTTCTGAGAGCCCGAGAGACTAGAGAGGTGAAGGATTTAGTAAGGCTGAGGGCCTGTTAGTGAGGTAAGGATATTATAGCACGTGAGTTGTCCGTGCAGGATATTATAGCATGTGAGTTGTTCGTGCAGGATATTATAACACGTGAGTTGTCCGTGCAGATTATGGCGCTTGGGCTATAGAAGCCCCTCCGGAGTCTGTACACACCCCAGTGAGAGCGGGTACCCATTGAGTGTGAGTGCTGAGGGCTGAGAGCCGAGTGGTTGAGTTGTTGTGATGAGCTGAGTGACTGTTGCCTGAGAGGCTGTACTTGCTTTGCATTTGTTGTTGTACTTGGTTGCTATCTATCATTGTTGTGAAATCTCTGAAAGAATTTATGTTTGGATTACTTGAAATTGAACTGTATAAAATTGATTTGACTTAAACTGCCGGATTTGAAAGCATGTCTATTCTTTGCTGGAACTACTGAAAGTGAACTATGACTGTGTAGCTCATCATTATCTTCAGTTCCTTAGTTATTATTGTTACTTGCTGAGTTGGTTGTACTCATACTACACCCTACACTTCGTGTGCAGATCCAGGTGTTCCTGAACATAACGGGTGTTGATCATTTCGCTCAGTTTATTTTCAGGAGATTTTGAGGTAACTGCCATGTTCCAAAGACCTTGTCTCTCCTTCTCTATCTCCTTGTTCACTATATTTGGTCTCAGACTATTATAGACCGTATTTTTCAGACTTGTACTCATATTAGATGCTCATGTACTCAGTGACACCAGGTTTTGGGGAGTGCTTGTATTATATTTAAATGTTATATTTTCAATCTTGAGAGAATTGTGATTTATTGAGATTTTCGGCTTGCCTAGTATTGAGATAGGCGCCATCACGACGGGTGAGATTTTGGGTCGTGACAGCGTCCCGCTTCATGCGATCGCGAAGCACAAAATATCACTGCCTCCAATTAACCCTACGCGATCGCAGATATCCCCACGCGATCGCGTAGAACAGAAACCTCCACTGACCAACTAAGCCTACGCGATCGCAGACACATTCACGCGATCGCGTAGAAGGAAAGCAGCATCAGATATCAGAAAATTCCAGCTGATGTTCAAGTCCAAATATTTGATCCGTTAACCCTCCAAAACTCACCCCGAGCTCCTCGGGACCTCAACCAAATATACCAACAAGTTCTAAAACATCATATGAACTTAGTCGAATCCTCAAATCACCTTAAGCAACGCTAAAACCATGAATTACACCCCAATTCAAGCCTAATGAACTTTGAAATTTCTAATTTCTAAAAAGGACTCCGGAACCTATCAAATCACGTTCGATTGACCTCAAATTTTGCACATAAGTCATAAAAAACATAACAGAGGTATTCAAATTTTCAGAATCAGATTCCGACCCTGTTATAAAAAAGTCAACCCCCAGGTCAAACTTCCCAAAAATTAAACTTTCGGCATTTCAAGCCTAATTTCACCATGGACCTTCAAATAATTATCCGGACACGCTCCTAAGTCCAAAATTATCATACTGAGCTGTTGGAATTATCAGAATTCAAATCTAAGGTCTTTTACCCATAAGTCCACATCCGGTCAACTTTTCTAACTTAAATTTTCAATTATGAGACTAAATGTCTCATTCCATTCCGAATTCCTTCATGACCCGAACCAACTAACCCGGTAAGTCATAAAACAATTATAAAGAATAAATTGAGAAGTAAATGGGGGAACAGGGTTGTGAATGTAACAAAACGACCGGTCGGGTCGTTAAATTCTCCCCCACTTAAATATACGTTCGTCCTCGAACGTGCCAAGAGTTGTTCTTAACCTTCAAATCTCTATTCCACCTTACCACGCACATACCCGGGTGTGATCTCACATCACCATATTCTATATAGGTCTGACCACACAACATAACTGAAAATCATTAATTTAACCTTAGCCCAAAAACCATGGAGCCAAATTTCTAACATCCAGAATTCTTTTCAAGACCCGAATCTCACATCTACACACTGTATAAACTTGAACAAGCTGTATCCAGCCATAACCATAATCCCAGATATAATCACATAACATACTACACAACTCGCATACTCGTAGCACCATTTCTGATCACAGTAACTACTCAAAACCAACCAAGTACTAGTATAAATCCTCGCATTCAACAGAACCTCATTCTGAAACCTTCGTACACTGCCAATGATGAAAGAAACAATCAAAAACTCATAACCACTCATCAGATCAACTAGCCATGGAGCTCTCTCGCCCCAACCAGAACCATAATCCTCTCCTAAGCCGACTTTCAATATTATCCACCCGAATATACCATAATCAAGCCTGATAGTACCCATTCTAGGTCCAATGACCTTATATTATTAAACACAACTATCACACAGACATGCCACATCAATATAACTCAATCCACAACTGCGCAATCTGTATACCCAAATATGATATACTTCTGAGAACTCCCGGTCTCCAAATTCATCGAACACATGATTCATCGTAACTGATCCCAACTCCAATACTAAAATGACTAACACATCTTCCATTCACGATAATCCCATGAGGAATACTTTTATAATTCTTCCGTGCCACATAGAAATAATTTGAAAATCAACAGTCTATCAACTAGGTGAGTACTGCAATACCGATGAACATCCGTAAGTCAAAACACAACGTGCCTTCTGAAATGCGCACCCTTCTCAGGAATTACCGAGCAGATATAACATCCATCGAAATACCTAAAACTGACCATGCTGTCCAACATTCGTTACCTTCTCTTCAAGACTGAACTGTCACGTTGTACATGTAATTTCTAATCCCGTACAACACACCATATCTATTATGCCATCATGTGACAAGCACAAGAATCCCATTATCAACTCTGAGTCACCAGCAAATTACATACCCGATTAGTTAGAAATCTTCCTCTTCCTTCCTTCCAGGAGGAAATCACAATACACAACACGTTTCCCACACCAATAAAAAATATCTGGTTCAAACCATGGTAGAAACCATTAAGAACACTTTGAAATTCATTTGCACATAACCAAGCTATCAAAACTGAATTCTTCTAACTCCACTAAGCCACACAGGTTGCCAAATCCAAGAGTATTGCCATAAAACACTCGTAAAGCCCCACCTCATCGTAAGAATCAAAAGAACCAAGCATACCATTACCATACTGATCCATCATGTTACCCATTTGTCCTATTTTCTTCGAGTTTCTTTTGAATTACCCTCAAGTTGACATTTCTCCTTGTCAGAACACTTCTATCCTTACCCAGAGCTCACTACAAGACATCCTAACATAAAACCACATCGCCCTAAGGTCCATAAGCTACTGTATTCTTCTTAAGCACCTCAATAAATACCCCAATCGTAACACTCACTCTGAAAATACCTTATGCGAATTTAAAATTATTCCTCTTTCCTTTCTTATACTGAAATGTAGAATCCATAGTCAAACAGAAATACCGCACGTCCTGATACCATCCAATGTAAGTAACTGATTCTAGTGATATACAAATTCAAAAAAATATCAATTTCCACATATATGTTTTGAATCCATTAGAACCCTCTCGAGAGTCATCCACTCTGCTCAAATCTAATTTACTCCGCCCCAAACGGGCCAAAAGACATGTGCTCCTTTAGCACAATCAACACTCAAATAAGTAACCCTGCCTTATGCACTACATCCTTCAAAATACCAACTTAATCATTCCATAATTTTCATGTTTTCATAAAGTGCAATGTAACCCGTATCCAGGAATTTACTTACCCGAGTCATCCTCGATCTCCTCCTCTGTAAGTCATAACTAAACCACAAGTATGCCTCGTACCAAAACTAAAATTTAGCACATAACCATGAAATCGAATTGTCAATAGCAGGCTCCCCCACTTAGCCTTAAGCTGCTATTATATAAAATTAGAACCCGTAAGGATTTCTCCTTCTCAATTACCAAGATCTCGCACTGTTAACCCGCCAAATTTCTCGAAATCTTTTGTTAAGCTTTTCATGAACATTCTGAATCACCAGCCTCCGTCACACACTCGATCTCTTATCGGGTAGCATGTAATATTCCTCGCAGAAGCTTTATCAATATCACGCCACCTTTAACTGCTCACAAGAGATAACTCACCTGTGGAATTCCTTACCGACATCTCCCAACGACACTGCACTGGGTGCAACGACCACGTAATCAGTAAATTCTCCTAAGCTCATGCTCACCCACCATTTGTATAAGTCTGCACTTTCCCTTTTGACATCAACTGGAAGTTCAACAATACCTTCTGAACTCAAGTCATATTGCGCCTGAAACGATAATCAGATCTTCACATCCCTCTTCATTTCAAACAAACTCCTTTCTTCCATATTCAATCTTTCTTCGTACAATAACTATCACTCCAAATAAAGTCCGCAGGCCAAATCACATTCTATCACAATTCCAAACCGTTCTACACTTTCTCAAGGCGCGCGACTACCCTACCACAGAATCCATATGCTAATCTTCCACTCTTACTTCGGTTTAACCATCTCCTTTAAGCAACTTCTCAACCTCTACTTCTCCTACTTGACCTGCTAGTACTTCAACCACCGCGAAACACTACCCGTCATGTCTTCCCTCATACTTTGCTGCCCGACTGTTGCATCAAATCAAAAATGCATCTCTGCCGCACCTGAACCAATAAAATGTTACCGACTCTAAGTCTCTTCGAAGATCATCTTTCTTGAGCCATCAACATTAAAAATCCCCATTCGCAACCACAATTACTACACAATCACTTACTCTTCTTGAGTCCAAGCTCATTGACAAGACATGAGAATATAATTTGCCCCACAATTTAACAACGTGAAAGATCCTTTAATACACTTACAACTCGAGACTGTACGTCACATCAAAACGAAAATAAAGCACCCAATTGCCTTCCTTTACATTTCAAGGAAACACTTCTCGCCATATTTAAATCGTCTTAACACATCCTGCAGTTACATCATACTCATCACAAAGCCATTTCACCGCTCATCGAGCCACAAATTTCACTCGTAGGGACATTACCGTACATATGAGTCCAAATGTACATGTTTCACCCTTCGTGCTTTTACTCTCTTTCTCACAATATAAATAATTCATGCACGACATCACCCTTCGTGCTTTACACTCTTTCTCACAATATAATTAAATTATGCACGGCATCACCTTTCGTGCTTTACACTCTTCCTCATAATTCACAGAATCAATAACAACGAATAAAGAGAAGTTTCACAAGAAATCAATATTTCATCAATGATTACTTCCACAATTTAACATCTCGACCTCGAATCAATATTCACAATATTATCGACCTTGGTGGAACCGGATACAAGTCTCCCAATATTTTAACAACCACAATAACCATGGATAACAAGATTTAAGACTACAATTTGCAAGAAATGGAAATTCACTCGCATACTACGACTCGACCGCAACGTATAGATGCTCGTCACCTCTACTATACGTCGTATTCAACAACAAAACACGTAGCAAATACTCACACAATACCTATTCCCTCAAGCCAAAGTTAGACACAACACTTACCTCACTCCGAAGGCCACTTAATTCTCAATCACAGCTTTTCCTTTGGAATTCACCTCTAAACCACTCGTATCTATTCAAAAATAACTCATTAATATCAAATATTGCTAACGGAATCAATTATATTTCATAAATTAAATTTCAAAAAATTTCCTCCAAAAAGTCAAAAAAATTGACCCCGGGCCCGCTTGGTCTAAACCCGAGGTTCGGACCAAAATCCTCTTACCCATTCACCCCCGAGCCCGAATATGTAGTTAGTTTTGGAATCCAACCTCAAATCGAGGTCTAAATCCCCAAATTCCCAAAATTCCTAGTTTCTATCCTAACCCCTAATTCTACCATGAAAACTCTAGATTTTAGGTTGAATTCTAGTAAAATGAAGTAAAAGATTGAAAGAAACGAGTTAAGGAACACTTACCTATGATTTGGGGAAGAAAATGTCTTTGAAAAATCGCCCTAGGCCTCCTATCCTTTTGAAAACGAGAAGAAAAATGGCCGGAATCCGAATTAAATTTTCACTGCCCAGCGACCTTCGCACCTGCGATGCTTCGGTCGCACCTGCGCTTCTGCAGAAAAGGATTGGGCGAACTAGGGCCGCACCTGCGGACAGGGTTCCGCTTCTGCGGTCACGCTCCTGCGAAAAAATAAAGCCCAGGCCTGGGTCGCATCTGCGGGGCTATCGCTCGCACCTGCGACTGAAGGCTCGCAGGTGCAGGCACACCAGATTTGATGCACCAGCAGCCTAGTTGAGGTGTGAACTCAACTCGCGCATCGCCCGAATGGCACCCGAGCCCTCGGGGTTCCAAACCAAATATGCACGCAAGTCTAAAAATATCATACGGACCTGCTCACACGATCAACTCGCCAAAATAACACCTAAAACTCTAAATTTAGCACCAAATCAAATGAAATTCTCAAGAACACTTTAAAATTTTTATTTTCTCAACTGGACGTCCGAATCACGTCAAATCAACTCAGTTTCTCACCAAATTTTACAAACATGTCTTAAATATCATAATGAACCTGTACCGGGCACCGAAACCAAAATACGGACCCGATACTAACAATGCCAAATATCAATCAATTCTTAAAAACAAATAATTTCCAAACTTTTAATTTTCATCAAAAATTCATAACTCAAGCTAGGAACCTCCGAAATCGATTCTGGGCATACGCCTAGGTCCCATAATTCGATACGGACCTACCGGGACCATCAAAGCACAGATCCGGGCCTGTTTACCAAAAATGTTAATCGAAGTCAACTAAAATCAACTTTTAAGGCAACAATTCTTATTTTCATTAGTTTTCAACATAAAAGCTTTCCGGAAACCTGCCCGGACTGCGCATGCAAATTGAGGAGGGTAAAAATAAGATTTTTTAAGGCTTAAGAGCGCAGATTCGAATTCTAAAGCATAAGATGACCTTTTGGGTCATCACACCGTAGGGGCTCCTACAGCCCAAGCGCTATAATCTGCATGGCCAACTTACGTGCTGCACGGACAACTCAAGTGACATAGTATCAATATCTGGATCTGCATGGCCAACTCACATGCTGCAAGAACAAATCACGTGCTATAACATCAATATCTGGATCCGCACGGCCAACTCACGTGCTGCACGGACAACTCAAGTGCTATAATATTTTGCACTGACAACTCACGTGCTATAATATAATATCTCATAATCAGGCCCTCGACCTCACTCAGTCACACATCTCTCCAGTCTCTCGGGCTCTCAATAATCATGAAATCAGCCCAAACAATAATGATATGATGCATTAATAATGAACAATAGAGACTGAGATAAAATAAACAAGTAAACTGTGACTGAGTACAAAATAACAATTAAGAAGATAGTTCAGTATGTACAGTACCTCTGTGGGTCCCAACAGTACCAACATGTAGCCTAAACATGGTTTTTAACATAATTTGCAGTCAAATCTCTATAACACAGAGAGAGCATATAGCTAGCAACAAGTTATACAAGTTTACAGTTTCACGGAATGGACCAAGTCCCAATTCCTACAGTGTACGCCCACATGCCCGTTACCTAGCATGTGCGTCACCTCCATAATACTCACATAATCCAATAAATCTGGTGTTTCATACCCTCAGGACCAGATTTAAAGCTGTTACTTACCTCAAATCGTGAAATTCTTTATTCTGCAATGGCTTTTCCTCGTGAATTGGCCTCCAAACGCCTAGAATCTAGTCACAAATAATTTGATTCAGTCAATAAAACTTATTGGAATTAATTTCATAAGAAAATGCTAATTTTTCATAAAAATTTGAAATTTAACTCAAATATCGACCGTGGGGCCCACGTCTCGGAACCCGACAAAAGTTATAAAATTCGGAAGCCCATTCAACCACGAGTCTAGCCATACAAATTTTACTAAAATCCGACCCCAACTCGACCCTCAACTCTTCAATTTAAACCATGAGGATTTTCAAACTTTTCCAACTTAATTCACCAATTAAATGATACAAACAACTATGGATTAGGGTAATATAACCAATATTGAGTTAAGAACACTTACCCTATTTTTTTCTTGCACAATTCCCGAAAATCGCCTCTTCCCTAGCTCCAATCCGTCAAAACCTGAAAATGGGATGAAGTCCAATTTT
Source organism: Nicotiana tabacum (assembly GCF_000715075.1). Taxonomy (NCBI): domain Eukaryota; kingdom Viridiplantae; phylum Streptophyta; class Magnoliopsida; order Solanales; family Solanaceae; genus Nicotiana; species Nicotiana tabacum. The sequence continues at coordinate 114,470,331 of NC_134092.1, forward strand.
TCGAACTTAAACTCTCTGCCCAGACATTTGCTCTACGCGATCGCGGACCTAACCACGCGATCGCGAAGCACAAATGCGTGATTTCCATTTCTACCCCATTTCCTCTACGCAAACACAACCTTATGCGTGCGTTCGCAAATAACAAACTCAGATAGCTACGTGATCGCGTCCCGCTTCACGCGATCGCGAATCACAAAATAACACTACCTCCAATTAACCCTATGCGATCGTAGATATCCCCACGCGATTGCGTAGAACAAAAACCTCCACTGACCAACTAAGCCTATGCGATCGCAGACACATTCACGCGATCGCATAGAAGGAAAGCAGCATCAGATATCAGAAAATTCCAGCAGTTGTTCAAGTCCAAATGTTTTATCCGTTAACCCTCCAAAACTCACCCGAGCCCCTCGGGACCTCAACCAAATATATCAACAAGTCCTAAAACATCATACGAACTTAGTCGAACCCTCAAATCACCTCAAACAATGCTAAAACCATGAATTACACCCCAATTCAAGCCTAATGAACTTTGAAATTTCTAATTTCTACGAATGACTCCGGAACCTATCAAATCACGTCCGATTGACCTCAAATTTTGCACACAAGTCATAAATGACATAACAGAGGTATTTAAATTTTCAGAATCAGATTCTGACCCCGTTATCAAAAAGTCAATCATCCCAGTTCAAACTTCCCAAAAATTCAGCTTTCGACATTTCAAGCCTAATTCCACTACAGACCTCCAAATAATTTTTCGGACACGCTCCTAAGTCCAAAATCACCATACGGAGCTGTTGGAATTATCAAAATTCAAATCCGAGGTCTTTTACACATAGGTCCACATCCAGTCAACTTTTCTAACTTAAATTTTCAATTATGAGACTAAGTGTCTCATTCCATTTTGAATTCCTTCCTGACTTGAACCAACTAACTCGGTAAGTCATAAAATAACTGTAAAGCATAAATTGAGTAGTAAATAGGGTAAAGGGGCTGTGAGTGTAACAAAATGACCGGTCGGGTCGTTACTTGTACGCAAATCAAGAAACATCAAATAAAACTACGAAAGGTCTCATAATACGAAAATAAAGGGCTAGTACTCAAAATGACATATCGAGTTGTCACAATTCAATTGGAGGCGAGCATAAAGCACAACCACAATTAAACCTAAAATTAATATATACATTAGATACTATTTTGGCCAAAATCTCCTAGAACTAATTAGTCATCTAAGAGTAATACATCATGAGTAAACTACATAAAAGACTTAGTACAAACCATAAGTTAATATAGTTAGACATGCGCACCTCATAAATTTAATATGGCATTTTAATATATAGAAAAATATAGTTCGGGGGATTTTTGGAACACCAGATAGTTTAAGTAGGTAACTGACAAAAAAATATAATAGTGTATACATGTAAAAACGGGGCCAATGAGCACCCCAATTTCCCGGAGGGGCAAACGAGCAAAGACATAACTACAAGGAATCAGAATCGTAGCTTGGAACCTCTCGTACCAAGGTCCGAACAAAGCACCTGCCACTGGAGCCATCGAGACCACGCCTCCCGGATCCGGTTCGAGCTCCCAGACCTCGGAAAGAATTACCAAACGTTCGCGCACGATGAACAAAGGTATGTGATATTCGTACCCAACCGGATATCATGGCATAGATCTCGGCCCGTATCGACAGCAAATCAGTGATTAACGGAAAAGAAATGTTTTTACCTTTTTAGAGTTATACTAGGGATGAAACTCTACTACTATATAAAGTGTGATGACTCAAAAGGTCATCTTATATTTTAGAACTTGAATCTACGCTCTTAAGCCTTTAAAATCTCATTTTTACCCTTCTCGATTTGCGTGCAGTCCGGGCAAGTTTTCGGAAAGCTTTTATGTTGAAAATTGATTTAAATAAGAATTTATGCCTTAAAAGTTGATTTTAGTTGACTTCGGTCAATATTTTTGGTAAACGGACCCGAACCCATATTTTGACGGTCCCGGTGGGTCCGTATCGAATTATGGGACCTGGGCGTATGCCCAAAATTGAATTCGGAGGTCCCTAGCTCAAGTTATGAATTTTTTATGAAACTTAAAAGTCTAGAAATTATTTGTTTTTAAGAATTGATTGATGTTTGGCATTGTTAGTACCGGGTCCGTATTTTGGTTTCGGAGCTCGGTACAGGTTCATTATGATATTTAAGACTTGACTGTGAAATTTGGTGAGAAACGGAGTTGATTTGACGTGATTCGGACCTTCGGTTGAGAAAATAGTAACTTTAAAGTGTTCTTGAGAATTTCATTTGATTTGGTGCTAAATTCGTAGTTCTAGGTGTTATTTTGGCGATTTAATCGTGCGAGCAAGTCTGTATGATGGTTTTAGACTTGTGTGCATGTTTGGTTTGGAGCCCCGAGGGCTCGGGTGCCATTCGGGCGATGCACGAGTTGAGTTCAAACCTCAACAAGGCTGCTGGTGCACCAAATTTGGTGTGCCCGCACCTGCAAGCCTTTGGTTGCAGGTGCGAGCGATAGCCCCGCAGGTGTGACCCAGGCCTGGACTTCATTTTTCCACAGATGCGGACTTCTCTCCGCAGGAGCGGGACCGCAGAAGCGGAACCCTATCCGCAGATGTGGCCCCAGTTGGCCCAGTCCTTTTCCGCAGAAGCGCACGTCCTGTCCGCACGTGCGGATGTGCAGGTGTGACCAAAACACCGCAGGTGTAAAGGTCGTTGGGCAGTGAGTTCATTTAATTCGGAGTCCAGCCATTTTTCTTCTCGTTTCAAAAGGATAGGAGGCTTAGGGCGATTTTTCAAAGACATTTTCTTCCCCAAATCATAGGTAAGTGTTCCTTAACTCGTTTCTTTCAATCTTTTACTTCATTTTACAATAATTCAATCTAAAATCTAGAGTTTTTATGGTAGAATTAGGGGTTAGGGTAGAAACTAGGGATTTAGGAAATTTGAGGATTTAGACCTCAATTTGAGGTCGGATTCCAAAATTAATTATATATTCGGGTTCGGGGGTGAATGGGTAAGTGCATTTTGGTCTGAACCTCAGATTTTGACCAAGCGGGCCCGGGGTCGATTTTTCAACTTTTTTGAAGGAAATTTTGGGAAATTTAATTCATGCAATATAATTGATTTCTTTAGCAATATTTGATATTATTGAGTCATTTTTGAATAGATACGAGTGGTTTGGAGGTGAATTCCAAAGGAAAAGCTGTGATTGAGAATTAAGTGGCCTTCGAAGCGAGATAAGTGTTGTGTCTAACCCTAACTTGAGGGAATTAGGAACCTTAGATTACTTGCTAAGTGAAATTCATGTGAGCAGTGTATATATGAGGTGACGAGTACTTATGCGCCGCCAATTTACCTGTTCTTCCATGTGTCTTCCGTTTTCTTATATTGTCTCGTCATATGCCTAATTGCTACATGTTTATACTAGTGTTGTTAAATTGATCGTCATTATCATGTTTAAGGATTTTCTGTTGGTAATCGAGTATTTATTTAAAAGTTGAGATATATATTGTGGAACCAAATGTTGAAGTAAGGTTTGTACTTATTATTCTATCTCCCTGTTGTTATTTATGCATTGCATTATGGTAAGGGAAAGTGTTAATGCACGAAGGGTGATGTCGTGCCATGATATGAGAGTTAATGCGTGAAGGGTAATGTCGTGCTATATTGTGAGTGTTAATGCACGAAGGATGATGCCATGCCATATTGTGAGTGTAAAAGCACGAAGGGTGATGCCGTGACATGATATGAGAGTTAATGCACGAAGGGTGATGCCGTGTCGTTTCTATTAATTTTATGGTGAGATTGAGAGTAAAAGCACGAAGGGTGATGCCGTGCATTTTTCCTTACTGTATTCATTATTTCTGTTGATTCATGGTATATTGACTGCTCCGGTGATCATTCTGTTGTAGTTCTTTATCTTGTATTCCCCTCAGTATATTCCCCTCCCGACATTTCCTATTTAGTTCTTCATTTCTGTTATTTGTATATACACTGTTAAATTGTACAGGTTGATTTGTAGGTACCTTTGCCTTAGCCTCGTCACTACTTCGTTGAGGTTAGGCTCGACACTTACCAGTACATGGTGTCGATTGTACTGATACTGCACTCTGCACTTTCTGTGCAAATTTTGATACCGGCTTGGGTTGATCGAGATTTTGCTATTGGTTCGTTGTCTGGAGACTCAAGGTAGATCTGTCGGCATTCACAGACCTTGAAGTCTCCGTCTATCTTTTTTGTTCTACTGTTTCTTTCATTCAGACCGTTGTATTTCTTCAGAATATTATTTGTAGTAAATTCTAGAATGCTTGTGAATTGTAACTCCAGATCCGGGTGGTAGTAATTAATATAGTTTTATGATATTCCGCACTTATTATATTTTATCTTAGTTAATTATTGTTAATTACTGAATGTGAATAAGGAATTGGTTTAATGATTCTCTAACGTTGGCTTTCCTAGCAAGTGAAATATTAGGCGCTATCACGGTCCCGTCGGTGGGAAATTTTGGGTCGTGAAATAAAGGGAGTGCTTTTTATTCAAGAAGGACACTGTAACACGCTTATCAAGGCAATATAAACTTGCTTTCTCTGTGTCTAAGTTATCTCAAAGTTCTTATTCTTGTTTTTGGCTTCGAATCGAAAGCAGACTAATTGTTAAGCTCTGATCTGAGCCTGGTCTCAATACTACAATTGGTTTGGATATTTATCTTATCTAACGTTATTAATCACTTGTATTGGATTAATCCACATATCCTTAAAACCGCGTATAAATTTAATTGTTATCCATTTTTAAGGGTCTACAGTTTGGCGCCCATCGTGAGGATAAGGATAATAGTGGTAGTTTGATACAAATTTCCGTAACACACTCTATTTTAAGCTTGTTCTTTGAGATTTTAATTTCAAGTCAACCTAAAAATGTCAAACTCTTAGTCTGCTCACTTGAACGTTGATGTTGAGTCTGGCCATCATGGAGAAAACAACAATATAGTACCTAGCAACGAGGTGCCCCCTGCTGATCCCAACGGAGTCCCAGTTGCAGACCCAGTTGATGCCAACTCATATGCGGCCATTGACGCCAACCTGCCAACTAACCCTGAGAACAGAGTTCGCAGAGGAGCCCGACCAATGACTCGAGGTATGCCCGAAGGTGAAGGCGATGGGATCAATCTGCGGGTGATCTTTGAAATGTTACAGCCCTAACAAGCGGCGATAGCATAGCTGTAGAATCAAAGTCGCGCCCGCAACAGAGTTGAGCCCGAACCATCCCAGGAAAACACCCGAAGAAATGAGCAAGTCATAGAATGGTCGGGTGAAGCTGAGCCCGGGACCAACCTAGAAATAATGAAAATGCTTGAGGAACTGACAAAACGGGTTGAATCGAGGGAGAAGAAAATTGAGTCCAATGACTAAACAATGGAGACCTATAACTCCGGAGTCGATCAAATCCAAGGAGCGCCTCCAATATTGAAAGGCCTAGACTCCAAGAAATTTGTCCAAAAGCCTTTTCCTCCTAGCGCGGCACCGAAGCCAATCCCGAAGAAGTTCCGTATGCCCGATATTCCGAAGTATAACAGAACCACGAATCCAAATGAGCATGTGATCTCCTACACATGTGCCATCAAGGGAAATGACTTAGAAGATGAAGAAATCGAGTCGGTTTTGCTAAATACGTTCAGAGAAACCCCGTCAAAAGGAGCAATGATATGGCAGCACAATTTACCCCAAATTCTATTGATTTGTTTGCTATGCTTGCAGATGCCTTTGTGAAAGCGCATGTCGGGGTCATCAAGGTCGAGACCAGAAAATCGGATCTTTTCAAGGTAAAATAAAGAGACAGTGAAATGCTCAGGGAGTTCGTATCAAGGTTTCAAATGGAACATATGGACTTGCCTCCAGTTACGGATAATTGGTCCGTTCAGGCATTCATCGAAGGGCTTAACCCCCGAAGCTCTTGGCTTCACAGTACTTAAAATAAAATTTGATAGAGTGCCCGGCGGTAACTTGGGCTAATGTCCATAACAGGTACCAGTCAAAAATCAGAGTCGAGGATGATCAGCTCAGACCCCCTTCGGGTCCGTTTATCCCATCATAAGTAATGACAGGTCTAAGAGAGTCGTCGATCATGAACCAAGACCGAACAGAGACCAGTATTAACCGTATAGCTGAGATCGAAGGAGTAACGGATCTGGGCATAACCTTACAAGAAACGAGAAGAGGAACGATCGAGGCCACATTAGCCGGAGACTCATGAGCAAAAACGATTTCGATAGGCCACTCGGGACTAGGGAGGCACCAAGGTTATCGGAGTATAACTTCAATGTCGATGCTGCCAGCATCGTATCTGCCATCGGGCACATCAAGGATACCAAGTGGCCTCGACCATTGCAGTCTGACCCTACCCAGAGAGACCCTAACTTGATATGTAAGTATCATGGCACTCATGGACATAGAACCGAGGACTGCCGATAGTTAAGAAGAAAAAGTGGCTCGGTTATTCAATAACGGGCATCTTCGGGAATATTTTTGTGATCGAGCCAAAAATCACTTCAGGGACTCCGACAAACAGACCGAATAAGAAGACTCTCAACACGTCACCAACATGATCATTAGAGGGGTCGATATCCCTCAAGGGTCGATGATAAAATGCACTAAAGTATCTATCACGAGGGAGAAACTCACCCGAGATTATATCCCATAGAGAACTATTTCATTCAACGACGAGGATGTCGAAGGCATCGTGCAACCTCATATTGACGCACTGGTAATATCTATACTTATCAATAAATCTTGAGTTAAGCGTGTATTGACTGATCCAGGTAGCTCGACCAACATCATCAGTTCAAGGGTCGTAGAACAGTTGGGTTTACAAGACCAAATAGTGCCACCAGTGCAGGTGTCGAACGGATTCAACATGGAATGCAAAACTACTAAAGGGGAGATAACCTTACCCGTGAACACAACTAAAACCATCCAGGAAACAAAGTTCTATGTGATTGAGGGGGATATGAGATATAACGCTCTATTTGGAAGACTATGGGTTCACAACATGAGAGCGGTACCTTCGACCTTGCACTAAGCATTGAAGTTCCCTATACCAGGAGGGATCAAGATAGTGTATGGAGAGGAGTCGGCCACAAAAGAGATGTTCGCAGTCGATGAAGTACTCCCAGTACCCTCCATTTCGACATTAAAGAGCACGGAGCCGGCCAAAAAGGCCGAAGTTAAATAACAATCACCGATGCCGGTCGAACTGGAGGGAAGAGGAACCGATGAGGAAGATGATTAAGGAGTTCCTAGATCATTCATAGCTCCTGATGATACCGACACCACAAAATCTACGGTCGAAGAATTGGAATAAGTCTTATTAACCGAACACCTACCGGATCGAAAGGTATACCTGGGCACGGGGTTGACCTGGGCATTGGTTTCCTTAAAACTAATATATCTTAAAACTAACATATATTGTTTCGCCTGGTCCCATCTTGATATGACAGAGATCCCGCCGAAAATAACCACCCATAAGCTGAGTTTGGATCCGAAGTTGCACCCGATTAAATAGAAGAGGAGGCCTCAGTCCGAAGTCAAGCATGCATTCATCAAAGACGAGGTATCTAAACTCTTTAAAATAGGTTCCATTCGGGAAGTTAAATACCCTGAGTGATTAACTAACATAGTGGTAGTGCCTAAAAAGGAAAATAAATTAAAAATGTGCGTAGATTACAAAGACTTGAACAAGGCATGCCCTAAGGGATCTTTTCCATTGCGTAGCATCGATCGCATGATCGGTGCGACGGCCTGGCACGACATACTCAGCTTTCTCGATGCCTATTTCGGGTACAACCAAATCCGGATGGACCCGGACGACAAATAAAAGACTTCCTTTATCACTAAATTCGGCACCTATTGTTATAATGTAATGTCATTCGGGTTAAAAAACGCCGGAGCCACTTATCAATGCCTAGTAAAATGGATGTTCGAAGAACAGATAGGAAAATCAATGGAGGTTTATATTGACGACATGTTAGTCAAGTTTCTGCGAGTAGAGGATCATTTGAAACATTTACAGAAAACCTTTGACATATTGAAAAGATACATTATGAAGCTGAACCCTAAAAAATACGCATTCAGGGTTGGATCCGGAAGATTCCTCGGATTCATGGTGTCGAAACAAGGGATCGAGATCAATCTCGATAAAATCAAATTTATAGAAGACATCACTGTGGTGGACAGTGTCAAGGTCGTTCAGAGGCTAACTAGGCACAAAGCTTCCCTGCGCCGGTTCATACCGAGGTCCTCAGACAAAAGCCATCAGTTCTTCTCACTATTGAAGAAGAAGAAGAAGAATAACGTTTCTTGGACCCCGGAGTGCCAACAAGCTTTGGAAGAACTCAAACGGTACCTTTCGAGTCCACCCTTGCTCCATACTCCGAAGGCAGATGAGTAGTTGTACCTTTACTTGGCGGTATCCGAGGTAGAGGTAAGTAGAGTATTAGTTCGGGAAGAGGAAGGTACGCAATTTCCTATTTACTATGCTAGTAGAACTCTAGGTGAGGCCGAAACAAGGTATCCTCAACCGGAAAAATTGGCGCTCTCTTTGCAAAGCGCCTCCACAAATTCAAAATCGTACTTCCAATGCCATCCCATATGTGTAGTAACCTTTTACCCACTAAGGATCATTATGCACAAACCCGAGCTCTCGGGCCGGTTGGCCAAATGGGCCGTAGAAATTAGCGGGTACGATATCGAATATCGACACCAAACCGCCATCAAACCATAAATATTAGCAGACTTTGTGGCTGACTTTACGCCGGCCTTAATACCCGAAGTCGAAAAGGAATTGTTGTTAACCTCAGGGACTCTCATGGGAATCTGGACCCTCTTTGCAAACGGTTCTTCAAACGCAAAGGGGTCTGGACTCGGCATCATGCTGAAGCTGCCTACGGGTAACGTAGTTAGGCAGTCTATTAGATCTGTAAAATTGACTAACAATGATGCCCAGTATGAGGCCATGATTGCAAGTCTCAAATTGTCTAAAAGCCTTGGGGGACGAGGTGGTCGAAGCTAAGTGTGATTACCTCCTTATGGTAAATCAAGTCAATGGGACCTTCGAAGTAAAAGAGGAACAAATGCTAAGGTATTTAGACAAATTGCAGGTAACGCTGCATCAATTCAAGGAATGGACCCCACAACACGTGTAGTAGAAGAATTCAGTTCAGGAACAGTCGTACAGCTCATGAAATTGGTAGTAGAAGAAGGCTATGCTGAAATAAACTCAACAAGTTTAACTTGGGATTGGAGGAATAAATGCATAGATTATTTGAAGACTGGGAAGTTTCCCTCGGATCCTAAAGAATCGAGAGCTCTGCGCACGAAGGCGGCTAGGTTCAGCCTATCTGAAAGGACTCTGTTCAAAAGGACATTGCTCGCCATATGCTTGGGGCCAGGAGATACCGAATATGTCTTGAGAGAAGTTCACGAAGGCACTTGCGGAAATAATTCAGGGGGTAGAATCTTTGGTTCGGAAGATAATCAAGGTCGGCTACTACTAATCGATATGGATAAAGATGCGAAGGACTTTGTACGAAGATGCGGTGGTTGTTAGAGACATGCACCGATGATCCATCAACCCGAAGAGCTACTACATTCGGTCTTGTCCCCATGGCCATTCATGAAGTGGGGAATGGACATCGTCAGTCCCCTGCCGTGGGCACCTGGTAAGGCTCAATTCATATTATTTTTGACCGATTATTTTTCTAAATTGGTCGAAGATCAAGGGTTTGAGAAAGTCCAGGAAAAATAAGCCATTGACTTCATTTGGGACCACATAATATGTCGGTTCAGGATACTAGCCGAGATTGTGTGTGATAATGGGAAGTAATTCATCGGCAGTAAGGTAAACAAGTTTTTCGAAGACCACAAGATTAAAAAAGATACTATTGACACCCTATCACCCAAGCGGGAACGGACAAGTAGAATCTACAAACAAGATCATACTCCAAAACCTGAAAAAGAGGTTGACTGTTGCCAAAAGGAAATGAAAGGAAATTCTTCCCGAAGCCTTGTGGGCGTACCGTACAACTTCGAAGTCTACTACCGGGGCCACCCCATTTTCATTGGTCTACGGTGCTGAAGCATTAATACCGGTCGAAGTGGGAGAGCTGAGCCTCAGGTTTCGATCTGCGATCGAAGAATCTAACGGTGAGGCCATGAGCATGAACCTGGAACTATTGGATGAAAGGCATGAGGTTGCCCTAGTCTGGTTGGCCGCCCAGAAATAACGAATAGAAAGATATTGCAACCGAAGATCCAACCTCCGACACTTCAAGATCGGGGACTTGGTGTTCAGAAAAGTAACACTGCATATTCGAAACCCGAACGAGGGGAAGCTGGGACCGAATTGGGAAGGACCATATCGAGTCGTCGGGATTACCGACAAATGCTCGTAAAAACACGAAGCAGGAAATGGTGCACAACTATCGAACAACTGGAACGTGACGCACTTAAAGTGGTACTACAGCTAAGGTATGATCTCATTTACTTTTTTATAATATTATGAATCAGAATATCACTTGCAGGCAACGGCCAAGGGAGAATGTAACTTTTAGGACTGAAAGCAGGCGTTGCACTCTTTTTTCCTTGAACCGGTTTTGTCCCAAATGGGTTTTTAGGCAAGGTTTTTAACGAGGCAACAGTAAATCATGCTAATTTAGATTTGAAGGCCGGTCTTAAACCAGAGTCAATGGGCGCATCAACAGTATCTGAGCCTCTCAAGATCGACCTCAAACATTGGGGAGAATCACCCTCGGGTTAAGGTTCTTGGCAAGGAAAGAAGGAAACTTTGTACTTGAATAACTTAAACTCGGTAGTTAGGATTTATTGTAAGGGCCAAACGCTCAAATGAACCGTGCTCGCATAGGCCACCCTAGCCATGATACAAGTTTTTACATGCTTTCGATCATGTACTTTACACATAGAAATGAACGAAAATTTCATCCTTGCTATTACGCATTTTTGCCTCTTAAAACACAGATCCTAAGGGCCTACGGGCTACCCCTATTTGGGGACTATCGAGCCCAAGGGCTACCCCTACTCGGGGACTATAGTCCGAAAAAAGTTCGGGCAACTCGGTCTACCAAATCCCGAAAGCACAAAACCTCTTAGGTAGTGCCTAAACACAAAAGGCTACGACCACCCTAAAAATGGCTCGGAGACGTTCGAAGCTCGTAATAAGAACGTAAGGCCTTTATAAAAATTCAAAACCTGCTAAAAGGTTACCATCGGCAAAAGCATCGTCTAAAATTACTTAAGCATCTTGGGAAAACTACCGGTCACACCGAGTTTTCAAGGCCTCGAGAAAATAAAATTGCATTGAAGTCAGGCTTTGTTCGGACATATGAAAAGAGAACGACTTATTACTACATTTGATTCCATGCTAAGGCATTATAAATATTTGCAAGAATAGAGATTATGAAAATATGCTAAAAAAGTAGAGACTTGAAATTGCCAGAAAGGAAAATTTTATATATTCTGGAATCTCTTCAAGGATCCCCCTTCGAGACATCTTCCTCATATATTCGACATTGGACTTCAGGCGGGCCTCGGATGCTTCGACATCGGCCTTGTATTCGGCCTCCATCTCATCGGCATCGGCAGAGGTTGTCTCCAACTTGTACTTCATTACCTCGTACTCTCTACCGAGGGCATCCCACTCTGCGACAGCCGAGCTCAGTTGTGCTCGGAGATCATCGTTCAGCTGGGACAACTTGTTAGCTTTCTCCTTCTCTACCCGAAGTTGAACCTCTACCGATGCCAGCTTTGCCTGGGTGATTTCCTTCTCCGAAGCCAGCAGGTCCATTTTGCTTTTCCACCCGTCGGCAATGGCTTGAATCTCGTTCATCTCGATTCAGAGTTGGTCGATCTGGTCGATCTTATGTTGGACCTGTGTGGTTTTGTCGTTAGCCACCACGACTAGTTCCTCGTTGCTAACTTCAAAGACCTTTACCTTTTCGACCAGATTGATATGTTCCCGCCTCAGGGTTGAAGCTTCCTTCTGAGCCCTATCCAGCTCGACCTAAAGGTCCTTGACGACCCTGTCTTGTTGCTCACTGAGAATCTTGTACATATCCTTTTTTCGAGCCTGCTTCTTGAACTCAGGCTCGAGCTGATTGACCTCGGTACGGTACCGGTGAAAGCTCTCGTGGTGAAGTACCGAGTCCTGCAAAACAATGAAAGTCGTAAAAGATATCAAAATCTAAGTAAAATTCAAAAGGACGTAATGATGACTTACCCGGTTTAACGCTTGTTGTGCCTCATTAAAAAGACCCGGCACATCCACCTCGTTCATTTTTGCCTAGTCCTCCTCGATCACCAGACATCAGAGGTAGATGGCTATGCCCACGGGAGCAAATAGAACCCGGGTATCCTCCGTGATAGTAAGAATAAACACTCTCTTGCGTCCAGGGTCCACACTCAGAGCAGGAAACTGATTAACCAACTTTGGGCTCGAACTCGGCCCACCAGCTTCCGAAGATACATCCTTCTTCGGGACTTCCAGGTTGCTTAGGCTGGAAAAATCTTCCAAAGAAGATGAATCCACACCATTGAAGAAGGAATAAAGGGAGTCGAACGCACCGTGGACTCCTTCAGTTAACTTCTCTTTTCCTGCTTGGGCCTCTTCAAACATGGACTCGGTGTAAGAGCGTATCCCCATGATTTCTATCACACTGGTCGCTTCCTTCGGTGCAGAACCGGCTTCTCGGGGGTCTCAACCCCCGTCTTCATCTCGACCTCTTGAGTCGAAGGGAGGGAGGTCTCACAGCCTGCCCCCTCTGCTATGGCTTTCCCCTGGCAAGGGTCGATCCGTGGGCAACAAAAATATCGTCTTCTTCGGACTCATCCTTGAGCTGGAGAGTGAGTCAGAATTCGGCACCCGGGAGCTAGTACTCTTCTTGGGCTTACGATCCACCCTCTTCTTTGGCTTTACCTCGGAGTTTGGGGAGCCCGAAGACTTTCTTTTCCTCTTCTTCTTTTCCCCCGCGGCAGCCCCGGGATGTCCTATAACGGAGGGCTCAACGGACAAAGACATGTCCTCATCCCCTTACGACGGTCTAAGTTCGGTGGTCTTAGGCAAACCTATGAAACAAAGAAGAAAGGTCGGCGTTATGTAAGTTAAGAGCATGGTAATAGCTATTCAAGAGAGAACCTTTCCATGAGAATGGGTCTCCCATCGGCCCTTCAAAAGCTTGCGCCATGAGTGCTTGATGTATGACATCTGCTTGCAGATGCCCTCGATCCACTCCTTGAGGCGGGGGACCACATTTGGAACCCCGAGCAACAGCTGCACAACCACAAATACGAATGATGAGAAAGGAAATGAAGAAAAATTGACACTTAAGGAAAGGCTGCACTTACGAGATGCATTCCACTTCTCGGGGATTGGCATAAACTTGGAAGGGATCATATCTTCGGTCTTCACTCGAACGAAGCGTCCCTGCCAGCCTCTGTCTCGATCCTCATCAATGCTCAAAAAGGGGGACTTGCTGGCCCGGCAAGTAAGTTTGATTAGCCCTCCCCCCCCCCCCCCGAAAAATTCAAGGACTGTATAGACAGAGTAAGTGGTCGAGGGTGAATCACAAAATAACAAAGGAAGATCGCGATCCTCCAAAGAGACGGGTGGATTTGACCAAGGCACACCTCATATCTCTTGCAAAAGGCATTGATGGGATGTTTCGACTTTTCATCGTTTTGGTTGTAACGTACGGAGGAAGGAACCAGAGAACATCTATCATTTCTCATCGTTTCGACAAACCTACTCTATGAGAAAGAGGGGACTATCTGTACGGGTAAAAACGGGGCCAATGAGCACCCCGATTTTCCGGTGGGGAACACGAAGCGAGAACATAACTACAAGGAATCAGAATCGAAGCTTGTAACCTCTCGTGCCAAGGTCCGAACAAAGCACCTGCCACCGGAGCTATCGAGAGCACGCCTCCTGGATCCGATTCGAGCTCCAAGACCTCGGAAAGCATTTCCAAAGTCCGCACATGATGAACAAAGGGCCATGAAATATGTGCCCAACCGGATATTACGGTGCATATCTCGGCCCGTATTCACAACAGATCAGTGATTAACGAAAAGGAAGATTTTTACCTTTTTAGAGTTATACTAGGGATGAAACTCAACTACTATATAAAGGAAGTGATTTTTATTGATGAAGGACACTGTAACACGCATATCAAGGCAATATAAACTTATTTTCTCTGCTTCTAAGTTATCTCAAAGTTTTTATTCTTGTTCATTGCTTTTCACATATATTTTGGATCTGAATCGAAGGCAGACTAATTGTTAAGCTCTGATCCGAGCCTGGACTCAATACTACAACTGGTTTGGCTATTTATCTTATCTTTAATTTTCTTATTTAACGTTATTAATCACTTATATTGGATTAATCCACATATCCTTAAAAACGCGTATAAATTCAATTGTTATCCATTTTTAAGGGTAAAGAAATAGCTTAGGGGGTTTTAGGCTGAGTTAAATAGCCACGCGTAGTGCCACATAGCATTTTTTAAGATAATTAGGAGCGTGTACTAGATGCACCTCTACGAATACAATGAGCATTTTTAATATGAAGGGCAATATAGTTCAAGAAGGTTTTGGAGACACCGAATAGTTTAAATACAAACTAACAAAAATTTGATAGTTTCTTGATCTATTGCTTCTCACTTTCCCTATGAAAACCAAACAAAGGTAAAAATGTTTGCTCCTTTAGTTTCTTTTATTTTATTCTACTTCCACTCATCTTCCTTTCCTAAGGTTCGAAACACTCCAAATTAAATGCTTTGATTAGATGTGAGTTTGCAGAAAAAATGTCTCACACTCTTAATTAGTACGTACTACAACACAAGCTTTGAAATGTCAGTTCAGATTATTCACCAACCCATTACTATAAAGAAAGATATTGCTCAATACTTAGTTACCTTTATATGATTAATTTTTTATCTACAAACTAGTTGAAATATTTGCCCTCCACAAAGTAGGGATGTACAAATCGAACCGAACCGAAAAGTCAAACCAAACCGATTAAAAAATCCGACTTGATTTGTTTTGATTTGATTTGGTATTGAGTAAAAAAACCCGAACCAATCCGACATATAAATATATAATTTTTATATATACTATTAAAATTTTATTTATAATTTTCTTTAAAAAATGCCTAGAAATATTTGGGATTCTCTTGCGGGATATAAAATTTGATAGAATATCAAGTGCTCCATATTTATTGACCTTAAATAATGGGTTGTATAATCACTTTCGTATCAAGTGTTACTGAAATGCGTTTATCTCTTTATTCTTCCATATTCAAATCATATGTTAAGATCTATTAAATTCTTATATCTTTTTCGAATGTGAAGTGATTATTAATATTTAGGTATCATATTGATTTTTATGTTTAATTACTAGATTTGGTTAACCTGAAAGTGTACATCAACGAAAAATTATTGTCAGACGACTAAGAAAATAATTATTATGTGTTACTAATAGAATTCTCCCATAAGAATATTTTAATCGATAATATGTTTGGCAATTTTTTATATTTTTACTAAATATATATTTACTTATTAAATATTTAACAAAGTAAGATTGAAATAATATTTAAGTAACAAAAAACCCGAAAACCCCGATAAAACCGAACCAATCCAAACCGATATAGTTGGTTTGGTTTGATTTTGATAAAAACCGAACCAACCCGGTACATGTACACCCCTAACACAAAGTCACAAACAACATCTTCTTCCTCCCTCTAGCAATATATGTGTGTGGACACAATCTTTCATTATTAGACGTAATTGTTTTTGTATTAATTTGTATGAATAGAAGTAGGAATGCATTGCTAACATTGAAGCTAAAGATGGAAGCAAACGATAAATTTTTGGGTATAAAAACGATAGAACTATATATAGATATTTTGCATCATATATAACAAAATACTGGGTTCGAGCGGACTAAGGAGTTTGTAATTGAGTAGCTACTAGTTACAAAAATACTAGAACCATCTGAAACTTGTCTATCAAATGTAGTTCCTAACATGTCTGCTAGATACATTTCATAGGCGAACACGAGAGGAACTTTTAGATGTATTATGCAATCACACAACTGTCTCTTGACTCCTCATTTTACAAGTAAGTCCGGTACCATTTTCTCCTCCCTCTAGTTAACGTCGTAGCTCAAGGTGTCCAAGGAGCCTCATCAAGTATACCTGCATTCATTAAATTTAAAAGAGAAGCAAACAGCATTGAATAGCCGTGGATTAATATTAACTGGAATTATATATGTTTAAAGGAAACATTCTTTTCTAGCTTAATGATTGTTAACCCGATGAGTTAATATTATAGAAAATGTATGTGTAATTTCAATTCATTCATGAAATCTTGGCTAATGACCAGTTAAGTTTATCCATTAACTATTTGTTTTTATTTTTGTTATGAGCAAAATAGGCGTAGATCGGACAAGAACGATATCTATAGATAAATCACGAAGGTGGGGACACAAAGCCACCTCAGGAGTATATTGTTAAGAAATATATGGTCATTCCCATTCTATTACAAAAAATACTCTTTTTGATATAGTGATGTGTCTTCAGAATTAGATCAAGATTTCAGAAATTTAAATCTAAGACAACATCAATTGCATTTTAATGAGATAAAAGACCACCTCTATAGTACTCACAAGGGAGGTCATTGAGATATTCTTTCCAACTGTTAAAGTTTTGATGGATAAAATTATTCGATATTTATACTGAGGAGATAATAGATACTCCGTAAAATTAATCCAGGTACACACAAATTGACTTGGACTCGGCGATAATCAGACATTTGGAGTCTTTGTGCGTGCTTAGCTAGTGCATTCACTACCTTGTTAGTTATCTAATAAGACAACGTTGAATTCGAGATCCCACTTGGTTGAGTCAAGAATTATGTCTTTTAATTCAATAAAATGGCAAGCTTATTTTAAAGTAGCTAGTCGAATAATGTCGGCATGCTTAATTCTTGAAAAATATGATAAATATTGTTAATTATTTATGGAAGAAAATGTTTCTTAGAAGCATCAATTCAATGACCATCATGTTTACCCGTAAAAAGGTATAGTTAAATTTGTTACGTGGTTTATAGACAAGTAAATTGATTTGATCCAAAAATGATAAAGAAATAAGATTAAAAATAAGACTTAGCAGTTGAAATTAAAGAAGATGACAAGTCTGACTCCGAGCGCAATATTTTCAAGGACAGAAATGAGAGCAATATAGAAAAGCAAATAAAGTTGTTTAATTAAGAGCAAAAATGGAATATAGCATATGTTTTTTCAAGAATTTCGTGCTTTGCAATGGCTGTTGAACCTGCTATTTATAGCAACACCTAGAGAAAGAAGATCCTAGGATCAAGCCCACTTAAATGATAATAAAAGAGTCATTGATGAATATGTAACAGCGGGCCATGAATGCAAACATTCTCTGCAACGGTTGCCCACTTAATGTTAGAGAATATTCTTCATTGAATGCTATCCGATGGCAAATATTCGATCTGCTTCCGTTGGCCATCCTCCCTTCGGGATTTACGAGATATAAATTATATTTGTTGTTCTCGGAACAGGACGTTACTTGACTCGCCTTTTACCATTTTTCGGTTCCACGTGTCACGCTATCATGCGACCATTTATTATATATCACTTTTATCCCATACAGATAGTCTCCCTGCTTTCCGGTGTCACATCTTTGTGGTGTCACATCTTTATGTCACCGGGAAGTTAGTGAAGATCTTTTTCTTGGCAGAAAATTTTCTGAACAGTTTCTGACGCTTGAAAGGACGCACGTCTTCTCGCATTTAATATCCTAAACACGCGTTGCCCCATGATTCAGCAAGTATTTTTGCCGTTTTTGAGGTAATCATAACTACGATTTTGCCATCTATATCTTTACTTCTACTTATTATTTTACTTCTTACTTCCAAAATCTTCATAACTCTTTCTTCTTTTCTGCACTCACTCTTCATCTGCTTAGAGAACTTTCATCTTTTCTAACTCTCTTAGCAAAGAAATTTATTGCCTCTTTACTACCATGGCTTCTTCTACTGTATTCTTTAGAAACTATGGCCTTTTTTTCGGTGGAGACCCATAGAAGAACAAGGATGTTGAGGCCGATTTTGAACCTCCTACTGTAAACATCATCATACCTAAATACCTTCATACTACTAACGACCTCCAAGAGAAGGCCCCTTCTGCGTCTTCACGGACTTGGGTTGTTAGTAGGTATCCTTTCTCTATTCGCCCTTCTAGTATCTCTGCTTTTAAGAAGAACTGCAATTGCCCTAACGTCACGACCCAAAATCCCAAGTGCCGTGATGGCGCCTATCATGATACTAGGCAAGCCAACAACTCACACATACCAATATCTTGAAATTTAAAATATACGGTAATAAGCTTAAGTAAGTAAAAGTCTTATAAACCTGAATGAAAACGTCACAGCTCGCTACACAATTTCTCAAAACCCGGGTGTCACTGAGTACATGAGTATCTATATAAATACATAGTCTGATACACTGTCTAAGAAACTAGTACTGATAAGTAAAACTGAGGGATAGGGGAGGAGAGTCAAGGTCTGTGTACGCCAAGGCAGCTACCTCGATGATCTCCGAACGGCTGAAAACTCTGAGAATCAGCAACCACTGTATTCCGGAAACACCTGGATCTGTAACACGAAGTGCAGGGTGTAGCGTGAGTACAACCAACTCAATAAAAACAAGTTTAACCTTTGGACTGAAAGCAGTGACAAGTCCGAACAATAATGTCCAAATACATAATTTAAAAAGTACGGAAATTTTCAGAACCTATGACAGTAATATCTCATAGAAACTCATAATCTGCAGGTACCAATACAGGAATGTAGACATGCTTCCAGATTCAATAGTTAAACTTAGAACATATAAGATATGTCAAGTCTGAATGATATGAGAAATATGACATCTCTATATCTACATACCAATATGCATATCGTATGTGATGCAACACAATGAAAGCCCCGTGTACTCACACTCTCGGAGTACTCAACATATCTGTCTCAATTCTCGCTCATCATACTCAATTACTCAGCACTGTACATGATAGATCCAACCCAAATGCAAATAAATCAATAGCAATTGCGCTCACTGTGGGTGTGCAGACTCCGGAGGGGCAGATCCAGCCCGAGCGCTATAATAAGCCAAATCCCGACATGAATCGATAAAGTTTGTTACGGCGTGCAGCCCAATCCCATAATTATCACTCACAAACAGGCCCTCGGCCTCACTCAGCCATCAATCTCTCCATTCTCTCGAGCTCACAATACTCATGCTAAGCAGCCCAAATCAATGATACAAGATGTGACAATATACGGTAAAAGAGACTAAGATATGATATGCAATGATGAATGCAACTAAGTATATAACTGCAATTAAGCAAATAACTCAACAGCAAATAACAACCATTGTGAGTCCCATGCCGACATACTTCTGGAGCATAGAAATATGAAATACTGGATGAACACTTTACAGACTAGGCGGCAAGGCAAGCTTGTAAACCACCTCTCCAATCCTCTGAAGCACCTCAAATGGCTCAATATACCGAGGGCTCAACTTGCGCTTCTTGCCGAACCTCATAACACCGTTCATGGGTAAAACTTTTAATAGTAACTTCTCCCCCACCATGTAAGCAATATCGCGAATCTTCCGATCGGTATAACTCTTCTGTTTATACTGCACCATGCGAAGTCGATCCTGAATGAGCTTAAGTTTATCCAAATCATCCTGAACCAAATCAGTATCCAACAGCCTAGCCTCACCCTGCTCAAACCATCCTACCGGAGACTGACACCGTCTCTTATACAAATCCTCATACAGAGCCATCTAATTTCTTGATTGGTAGCTGTTGTTGTAGGCAAACTCTGCGAGCAGCAGAAACTGATCCCAAGAACCCTCAAAATCTATGACACAAACACGTAGCATATTCTTCAATATCTGAATAGTGCGCTTGGACCGTCCGTCCGTTTGAGGGTGAAATGTTGTACTTAACTCAACCTATGTGACCAACTCTCGATGCACTGCTCTCCAAAATTGCGATGTAAACTGCGTGCCCCGATCTAAAATGATGGACACCGGCATGCCGTGAAGGCGAACAATCTCGCGGATGTAGATCTCATCCAACCGCTCGGAAGAATAAGTGGTCCCAACTAGAATGAAATGCGCGGACTTGGTCAACCGATCCAAAATCACCCAAATAGCATCAAACTTCCTCGAAGTCTGTGGGAGCCCAACTACAAACACCATGGTGATACGCTCTCATTTCCACTCTGGAATCTCAAACCTCTAAAGCAATCTGCCCGGTCTCTGATGTGCATACTTCACCTGCTGACAATTTAGGCACCAAGCTACAAACCCCATTATATCATTCCTCATCCTCCTCCACCAATACTGCTGCCTCAAGTCCCGGTACATCTTCGCGGCACCCGGATGAATGGAATACTGTAAATTGTGGGCCTCCTCAAGAATCAACTCATGTAGTCCATCTACACTCGGTACACAAATTCGACCCTACATCCTCAACACCCCATCATCCCAATAGTAACATCCTTGGCATTACCGTTCTGAACCGTGTCCTTAAGGATAAGAAAATGGGGATCATCATACTGGCGCTTTCTGATGCGATCATATAAAGAAGACCGAGAAACCACACAAGCTAGAACCCGGCTGGGCTCCAAAATATCTAATCTTACGAACTGGTTGGCCAAGGCTTGAACATCAACTGCAAGTAGTCTCTCACCAACAGGAATAAATGCAAGACTGCCCAAACTTACCGCCTTTCTACTCAAGGCATCGGCCACCACATTGGCCTTCCCGGGATGATATAGAATGGTGATATCATAGTCCTTTAGCAGCTCCAACCATCTCCACTGCCTCAAAATCATGAACATGGTAGTTCTTCTCATGAGGCTTCAACTGGTGTGAAGCATAAGCAATCACTCTACCGTCCTACATCAAGACATATCCGATATCGATCCAAGAAGCATCACAATAGACTGTATAAGAGCCTGACACTGAAGGCAAAACTAGAACTGGAGTTGTGGTCAAGGCAGTCTTGATCTTCTAAAAGCTCTCCTCATACTCATCCGACCACCTGAACGGGGCACCCTTCTGGGTCAATTTGGTCAAAGGCATTGCAATGGACAAGAAACCCTCCACGAAGTGATGATAATAACCGGCCAAGCCGAGAAAGCTATGAATCGCAGTAGTTGAAGACGGTCTGGGCCAACTCTGGACCGCCTCTATCTTCTTTAGATCTACCTTAATCCCCTCACTAGACACCACATGCCCCAAGAACGCCAACGATCTAAGCCAAAACTCACACTTGGAGAACTTGACATAAAGTTTCTCCTCCCTCAACCGCTGTAACATAACACCCAAGTGTTGTGCATGCTACTCCTGGCTACGTGAGTACACCAGGATATCATCAATGAATAATATGACAAACGAATCAAGATATAGCTGAAATACACTGTTCATTAGATGCATGAATGTTGTTGGGCGTTGATCAACCCAAAAGACATCACAAGGAACTCATAGTGACCATAGAGGGTCCTGAATGCAATCTTTAGAATATCCGAGTCTTGAATCTTTAATTGGTGACACCCAGACGTCAAAACGATCTTAGACAACACCTCGCTCCCTAAAGCTGGTCAAATAGATCATCACCCAAAGGATACATGTTCTTGATTGTAACTTTGTTCAACTACCTATAGTCGATGCACATCCGTATAGTATCATACTTCTTCTTCACAAATAGAATCGATGCACCCAAAGGTGACACACTAGGCCTAATAAACCCTTTATCAAGAAGCTCCTGGAGCTGCTCTTTCAATTTCTTCAACTCAGCTGGTACTATACGATACGGAGGAATAGAAATGGGCTGAGTGCCAGACACCAAGTCAATACCAAAGTCAATATCCCTGTCGGGTGGCATGCCCGGCAGGTCTGCAGGAAACACATTCAAAAAGTCTCGCACCTCGAAAAAGAATCTATAGTAGGGGTATCAGCACCAACATCCCTCACAAAGGCCAAATATGACAGACACCCCTTCCCAACAATCTGTTGGGCCTTCAAATATGAAATCATCCTATTGGGAACATACTCTAGAGAACCTCTCCACTCGATCCTTAGCAACCCCGATATCGCCAACGTCATAGTTTTAGCGTGATAATCCAGAATAGCATGACATGGAGACAACCAATACACACCCAAAATCACGTCTAAATCGACCATACTAAGCAATAAAAGATCAACTCTAGTCTCCAATCCGCCAATAGTCACTACACACGACCGATATACACGGTCCACAATAATAGTATTGCTTACTTGCATAGATACATGAACAAATGAAACTAAGGACTCACTGGGCATATCCAGATAACGAGCAAAATATGATGATACATACGAATAAGTGGAACCAAGATCAAATTATATAGAAGCATCCATATGGCATACTGAGACAATACCTGTGATCACTGTGTCTGAAGCAACGATATCTAGCCTAGCAGGAATAGCATAGAATCGAGCTTGGCTGCCACCTGATCGGCCTCCCCTTCTAGGGTGATCTCTGGCTTCCTGAGCCCCACCCCGAGCTGGCTGAGCGAGTGGTGAAGTAACTGGTGCAGAAGTCATAGCCTGGCTCCTCTACTGAACGGGACCTACCAAAAGGAGGGGACAACACTTCTACAAATGACCCAACTCTCCACACTCAAAACATCCGCTCTCGGAAAATAGTGGAAAATACTGAGGCGGGCCTCGAGAACCAGAATAACTACCAGAGGAACCTGGTGCAGATAAACCCTGAACGGAAGGTGCATGAGATGAACTCTGAGCTGGAAGTGTACTGAGAGATGACTGACTCCGTCGAGCACTATATGAACCATGGCTAGCTAATGTGTCACGATGAATTGGACGAGCACTGAGCAGGCCTATAAGGATGACCACTGTTATGATGGAACTGACCCCCAGAGGGAACACCGCTGAAACCACCCAAACCACGAGGCCTCTTGGCTCCCCTCTCCTCACGCTCCTAACTACGAACCAACTCTAGCCGCTGAGCAATATCAACCACCTCGTCAAACCTAGCAGCTGATACACTCTCCCGAGTCATAACAAAACGTAACTGATAGGTGAGGCCATCAATGAACCTCCCAATCCTCTCCCTCTTAATGGGAACCAACCAAACTGCGTGACGAGCCAACTGTGAAAATCTTATCTCATACTGGGTAACAGATATGCCCTCCTGACTTAGCTGCTTGAATTGCCTGCGCAGCTCCTCCCTGCGGGTCTATGGTACAAACTTCTCCAAGAAGAGAACAGAGAACTCATGCCATGAAAGTGGTGCTGCACCGATTGGCCTGCTCCTCTCATAGGTCTCCCACCATCTGAAATTTGCCCCAATCAACTGAAAAGTAGTAAATGAGACCCCACTGGTATCCAGAATACTCGCCGTTCGAAGAATCTGTTGGCACCTATCCAAGAAATCCTGAGCATCTTCTGACTCAGCCCTACTGAATGATGGAGGCTGGAGCCTTCCAAATATCTCTAGTCTCTTCTGCTCCTCACCACTCATAACGGGACCCACCTACGCCTGCGCAACTACAATCAGCTGGGCTGGTAGTACCCCCGGTGTATCAAGTCCCTTCATTACCTGCTCTGGAGTATGGGCGGCGGGAGTCTGAGTACCTCTCCCTGCCTGAGAAATGGTTGGCTCGGTCTGAACTGAAACTGCCTGAGCAAGGCTAGTACAAACAGTCAATATCTAAGACAAATCCTCCTGAAGGCCTGGAATCACAATGGGCACAGTTGGTGCCTGAGCTGGCTCTATTGGCACAACCACATTTGGAACCTGCTCCTGAGCTGGAGCAATTGGTGGATCTACAAGTGCCGTTCTAGCTACTGTACAAGCTGCACCCCAGCCCCTACCGCGGCCCCGGCCTCTCGTGTCCCTAGCTGGTGGTACTGATGGCCATCTGCCCAATCCGGTAGCACATGTCCTCACCATCTGTGAGAGAATAAATAACAGAAGTTTAGTTCCCGGAATCAACAAATTCGCACGATAAGAATGCAAGAAAGTAAAGTTTTCCTAAGGGTTCAGCAGGCTCTCGAAGATAAGTACAGATGTCTCCGTACCGATTCGAAAGACTCTACTAAACCTGCTCATGACTCATGAGACCTATGTAACCTAGTATGATATTTACTTGTCATGACCCAAAATCACAAGTGTCGTGATGGTGCCTATCATGATATTAGGCAAGCCGACAACTCACACATACCAACATCATGAAATTTAAAATATACGGAAATAAGCTTAAGTACGTAAAAGTCTCATAAAACTAAATGAAAACGTCACAACTCGCTACACAATTTTCCAAAACCCGAGTGTCACTGAGTACATGAGCATCTATACAAATACATAGTCTGAAACACTGTCTAAGAAGTAGAACTGAATAAGTAAAACTGAGGGATAGGGGAGGGGAGTCAAGGTCTACGGACGCCAAGGCAGCTACCTCGATAATCTACGAGTGGCTGAAAACTCTGAAAATCAACAACCACCATGTCCGAAAATACCTAGATTTGCACACAAAGTGCAGGGTGTAGCGTGAGCACAACCAACTATATAAGTAACAAGTCTAACCTTTGGACTAAAAGCAGTGACGAGTCCGAACAATACGGTCTAAATACATAATTTAAACAGTACGGAATTTTTCAGAACATATGACAGTAATATCTCAGAGAAACTCATAATCTGCAGGTGCTGGTACAAGAATGTAGACATGCTTCCAGGTAGGGGTGGGTATAAAATCCATGAAAATGAATTTCGAACCGGACCGATTTAATTCGGTATTTCGGTATCGGTTTATGTGGTATTTCGTTATAATTCGGTATCAATTTTTCGGTTATTCGGTATTTTGATACGATCCTCGGTATTGAGGTTTCGATATTTTGGTATACCGAAATAGCGAACAGTTAGAATGGATTGTTAAACATTAGTCTTACATTTTATAACAAAAGACGGTAGCTTCTCCTATACCAGAAGATGGAATGAGATGATTGTCCATAATTTCTTGAATATCATGGAAAATCTTCTTGGACAGCTCCTCTTCTACCTTCTGCATGTATCCCTTAATCAACTTCACATTGTTCTCGGTTCCTTTTGACTCTTCTTTCTACTCAATGGAAGACATAATACGCTAAGAAGCACTTTGAGCTCCAACAACATTCTTGTAACCAATAAAAAGTATCGAGTTTTGCAACTTTCTTCATACTCTCAACCATTTCTGAGAAACAATAGGAATCTGAAGTTACCAAACAGAATAATGGTGCAAAGATTTTTATATCTCATTCCTAGTACATAGTTTTGTCTTGCTTCCTTAGTTTTATCATAGAAAATGATGCCAGCGTGTGAATTAGAATAACCTCCAATGGACATGTGCTATTCTAGTTTTGTGTGCTTCATATGTATTTGAGGTATTTATTTACCGAATCTGGTATGCAAATTGCCACTCCTTCACTGAATCATCAGTGGCCAGTGCCACTGTTTGTCACGTTAGATAGGGACGGTGCGATACCAAAATCGTCCCGAAATCATACCGAACTGAACAAGAAAATACCGAACCATACAGAACTACTTTGGTACAGTATTTGGTATGCATAATAGATATACCGAATACTGAAGTACCAAACCGTAATTCATAAATACCGTACCGAAGTACCAGACGTCCACCCCTACTTTCAAGTTCAACAATTAAACTCAGAACTGATAAAATATGTCGAGTCTGAATGATATGAGAAATATGACATCTCTTTATCTACATGCCAATTTGCATATCGTATCTGATGCAACATAATGAAAGGCTCGCATACTCATACTCTCGGAGTACTCAATCTATCTGTCTCAATTCTCACTCATCACACTCAATCACTCAGCACTGTACAGGAAAAATCCAGCCCAAATGCAAATAAATCCAGGGCAAATCCAGCCCAAATGCAAATGAATCAATAGCAATTGTGCTCATTGTGGGTGTGCAGAGTCCGGAGGGGCAGATACACCTAAGCACTATAATAAGCCAAATCGTGGCATGAATCAATAAAGCATGTTGCGGCGTAGAGCCCGATCCCATAAATGTCACTCACAAACAGGCCCTCGGCCTCACTTAGTCATCAATCTCTCTAGTCTCTCGGGCTCACAACACTCATGCTAAGCAGCCTAAATCAATGATACAAGATGTGACAATATACGGTAACAGAGACTAAGATATGATATGCAATGATGAATGCGACTGAGTACATAACTGCAATTAAGCAAATAACTCAACAGCAAAGAACGGCCAATACGGGTCCCAACAGTACCAGCACATAGCCTAAACATGATTTCTAGCATAAATCACAGCACAAGTGCTCTAACACATAGAGTACAGTAATATTATTCAGATAAGACACCTGCACAGTTCCATGGAATCGATTAAATCACAATTTCTATGGTGCACGCCCATACGCCTGTCACCTACTATGTGCGTCACCTCAACACCAATTACATAACACGTAATTCGGGGTTTCATATCTTCAGAACCAAGTTTAGAAGTGTTACTTACCTCAAACCGTGCAAATCTCTACTCCAACAAGCCCTTGCCTCGCGAAACGGCCTCTGAATGCCTTGAATCTAGCCACAAATAATTTGATACGATCAACTCAAGCTATAAGAATCAATTCCATATGAAAATGCTAAGTTCTTAATCAAAAGTCAACTCAAAAGTCAACCCCCCGGGCCAATGTCTTAGAATCCAATAAAAGTTCCAAAATCTGAAATCCCATTCAACCACTAGTCCAACCATACCAAATTTACCAAATTCCAACACCAAATCGCCACTCAAATCCCCATATTTAACTCTCCAAATCCCTAGCCTCAAACTCCCAAAATTCCACCTCAAAAACACACAAACTAGGTGAGAAATTCAATGGGGGAACAATATTATTGAATAATAATGATCACAAGTGACTTGCCTCAAGAAATCCCACGAAATTCGTCTCAAAAATCTCCTTAATCCGAGTTTGCAAAGTCCAAAAATGATAAAACCCTTGGAACCAAAATGTTTATATTCTGCCCAATGCTTTTCGCACCTCCGACCAACTTACACGCATCTGCGGTGTCGCAGAAGCGACAAATCCTCCGCTTTTACGGTTCTCCTGGTGGCTCCTGCGCTCGCACCTGCGGGCCCTTCTTCGCATTTGCGCTGTCGCGGGTGCAGAAATACCCTCGCACCTACACAACTCCCCCAGCTCACCTAAATCCGCTTATGCGCCCAATACGCTGCATCTGTGACCACGTAGGTGCGAAAAATAACCTCGCACTTGCGACCACTTGCCATTTCCTTCTAGGCCACTTCTGCGATGCCATCCACGCACCTGCGACCATGACCTCCATAGGTGCGATTACATAATTCTAGCACTTTTCAGCTATTTCTTAAGTCCAAAATTTGATCTGTTAACCCTTCGAACTCGAGGCCCCCGGGACCTCAACCAAACATACCAACATGTCCTAAAACACAATACAAACTTAGTCGAGTCCTCAAATCATATCAAACAACCTCAAAAATACGAATCACACCCCAATTCAAGCCTAGTAAAATTAAGAAATTCTAACTTCTACAATCGGTGCCGAAACCTATCAAATCACGTCTGATTGACCTCAAATTTTGCACACAAGTCATAAATGACACAACAGACCTATTCCAACTCTCGAAACCAAAATCTGAGCCCGGTAACCACAAAGTCAACTCTCGATCAAACTTCTCAATTTTCAAAACATCTAATTTTCCAACTTTCGTTATTTCAAGCCTAAATAAACTATGGACCTCCAAATCACTGTACGGACACACTCCTAAGTCCAAAATCACCCAACAGAGCTATCAAAACCATTAAAACTCTATTCTAGAGCCATTTACGCATAAGTCAACAATCGGTCAACCTTTTTAACTTAAGCTTCCAACCTTGAGACTAAGTATCTTAACTCATTCCGAAACATCCCTGGAACCGAACCAACTACCCCAGCAAGTCACCTAACAACAATTTAGCATATAATAAGAAGTAAATTAGGAAATGGGGCTACAACACTCAAAACGACCGGCTGGGTCGTTACACCTAACCTTGACATCCTCGCTCCATATATGATAGAGTGGGTTACCTTTACCAAGAGAGGTTTTACATATGTCTATACATATCTATTTACCTTGGGTCCATTTTTTCTAGGGTCAAATGAAGGGCTCGACCCTGTAATTTTGGAGTTTTGCCACCAGTACCTGGTCTGCGTAGCACAAGTAGGCCCATCTATATGGTAAACGGTGGCTTGCCTTTGCCAACTGTGCACGGAGATCGGGAAAACCCTAACCCTTGCACACATGATGAATCTTTACTCCCCAAAGATTTTTCGTAAGGGAGTAATCAACTTTAGCAAACGTGGCTACTACGCTCTTCTCACCAACGTGGACGTTGATAATGATCGAGGGTAGATGGAGCGGTTTGTCCTGAGTCATGGAATCATTTTCGTAAGTTTACAATTTATTCATTCCATTCCTTCGTAAAAAGATCGTGTCTCGTCATTGTTGACCTCTTCGTTTCTTTTGTTGCAGCTACCCGGTGGGAACCACCACGGGTTCAAGACCTGGACTAGTGGGTTTAGAAGATTGTGGAAATCACGACACCAGAATCTCGTTGATAGGAGGAAATGTCCCTCAGATATGGGTGGAAGGCCAAGAATCATGGTAAACCGAGTCCTTCTTCCTTTTATATTTGTATGAACATAGGTGAATTTGCTAACTCTATTTTTTGTTGATTATGGACTCCCACGGGGCTCTGTCACCTGCCTCGAGGTCGACGCTTTGATTGACCCCGAAGAGGCCATGAGGGTGCTTCAAAGTGCCCTTACTCGAAGCAGTTCTCGCGGATCTGCTTCCGTTAAAGGTGCCTCATCTCGGAGTCCCCAGCCAGAGTACAAGCAACCAAAAAGGTGACATTCTTCCTCGGTTGGCACTCAAAATAAGAAAATAAAGAAATCAACAATCGAGCCGGCCACGGTGGTTGTTGTGGAAGATGGAGAATCCAGTGATGAAGTGGCTCCCCTCCAAAGGAGAAAAATAACTTCATTAAATCAACCAAACGCTCTGTCGGGAAAGCCCCAAAACCCGACCGCGGATGAGGTCCAAGCACTTTGGGTGAGATGGATCTGGTAGAGAATGCGAATTCTCACTTTTCTAGCCCCCTCGCTGTCTCCGGACCGAGGAGTTTGGACTATGGGCCTCTTCTGCCTTCGGTCATTGAGCAAACAATAATCAGTGTTGCTCCTACCCCAGCTGCTTCTCAACCTTCTACGTCAACAACTTCACGCCCATCAACACAAGCTGCACCTTTGCCACCAGCACCAGCTGCATCGCTTCTACCGGAAACAGATGACCAAGAGGAAGGTGTTTCTTCTCCCCGGTCTCCTAACCATAGGAATTTGGGGCATAATTACTCAACCCCTTCCCTAGATCTCCGAGGGAGGAGAAGCGCCACTCTTTCGGTTCCAAAGGGTGCCATCTTCTATCCAAGCCGGTGGAGCTTGCGAATTATCTTAAGCCAATAGATTTGGAGAAAGATTGGAAGAAAATGCACTCCCTTTTAGGGAAATGCTTGTTAAATAATAATATGCACAATGCGGCAACGGTACCATACTTGTTTTATTATAACCTCTTTTCCATTTTCCTGCTGCCATGGAGATTTTAATTTTGTTGTTCTTTTTTATAAGCCACTTTTCTTGCTTCCAAAAACCTGCAGAGATTGGTCCTAGATAAGAAATGACTTGCTTCCGAGTAGGATCAATTGTTAGCGTAAAAGAACCAACTTGATGCGCACCTCTTTGTGTTGGAGGCAAAAGCTGGTGAGATGGGCGAGCTTGAGGCCCGATTCCTCAAAAGTGATCATACTCAAGAAGACATGGATAATATGGATATCCATATTATCCACCAATTAACCTATTTTTTATTGGTATTATATATGAGATAGTCCTTTCACTTTTGGGGAAATTTTTGAGATCTATCCTAGAAATGGAAGATTTCTTGGCAGGAAAAAAGGCATAAGCGGTACCATCACTTCTGAATCTAAAGTGGTGGATGTCTATTCAATTTATTTCTTGGGAAGCGTGGTGAACTTGAATTGAATATGACATCAACGTCGATTACTGAAATCCGGTATATTTCATACCATTTCGGAAAAAAAAAGAGTCATCTTCTTTGATCGTCATTTCTCACAAGCTAGTTAAGTATAAATAGGTGTTTTAAGGCAAAATAAGCAGTCAAGACATGACAGAGAGAACAAGTCTCAGTCAACAGGACTCACAACGGTCCAATAGAATGAGGAGCCAGTAAGGCCATCTCCTGCCGGTTCTTCTAAGAAGAGGAAGAGGGTCAGCAAAAAGGGAATTAACCAAAAGAAGGCTGGAGCAGTTTCCAAGCTAATTTTTCGGTCATTCTCCACCGCCTTACGGATGAATTGGAGAGGAGCTATGGTATCATAGTGATCGTCGATGACAAAGAAGAGACGACCATGTTTATGGAACTTACTGGGCCAAGCAAGTAGCTGAAGTCAGACTCTGAGCGACTGAGAGCTGAGAAGGTAACTGCTATCCAAAGCTTATAGTAGTTGGAGAATTAGTTGAGGATCAGGAAGAGTTCTACTCTGTTGAACTGTCTGAGATACCAGAAGAAGAACTACTATGGGATTCTTGATAATAACTTAGCGCTGAAAGCCTATGTGAGGGACTTGGAGGCTGCTTTCATATGCGTTCAGAAGAACTTGCTCATGCCAACAGTGCCGAAAAGGACTATTTAAGAATCGAATATGATAATCTGTCCAAACAGCTTGGAGAACTCTAGGTACATGCGGAGATTGATCGAAATTAGGTGATCGTGGAGACCTGATTGAACGTTCTTCATGAGGTGCATGCCAGGTACTTGGACATCACAAATGAGTTTGAAAAAGGCGAGGCAGTGATGCAAGAAGTCCGAGATATCTTGGGGATACCATATTCTGTAGGAGTACAAGACAGCTTAGGAGAGGATGATGATCTCCTTAAAAACTCAGACCAGGGTGATGAATAAGAGGATGCATTTACATGTCCTACCTGAACAATATTTTCAGTCACTCTTATGTTGAAGGTCCCCACAACCTCACATACCACTACTCCAGATCCAGATTCTTTGCCACTGGTATCAAGTTGTTTAATAAAATAATATTATTTTGTCTGCTTGGTTTTCTGTATGCAAGATTTGCAACTTGAATATTTACTCAAATTTTGTGGCACTTCTTGAATGGATGTTATGTGTAGAGGCTTTGGTCGTACTTAGCGTATGTACTTTAAGATTTTATTGTCTTTTTGCTTTTAGAGGAATAATTTCATATTGAACCGAAATATCAAATGTTTGGTAGCTATAAATAGTTGCCTTGTTAAGACAGTGTAAAATATAAGAAGGGCCCGTAATGAATTTGATGCGTATGAAAATGATATCTCATTTTCATTAAGGCATAAAAGGATAACAAATCTGAATAACAGTATAAGTAATAGTATGATAAATGCAAGGGATAACTTACCTGAATGGTAATAAGATAATGTTCTATTTTCATTGAATAATATGGCATATTTGATCTGGATAGTACATATGTCGCGTGAAAGGATGTACATCTATTTTGGAAACGTGGCCGCTACTAGACCAAAAATACATAGGGAAATTCAACTGGATAACTGATCTAAATGATAACAATTCGAGCCTCTTTAAAGGGCTTTTTATTTTGACAAATGGTTGTTATAACATAATAAAAGTGGTCTCTAGTGGACCATTAATACAGAATTATTGACTTCTTGGTCGGCTCAAACGTGTTCCAGATGTGGTTATTGTTGAATTTTTCTAGAAAGTTTCTATATAGTCCCCCCAAATATTTAAGTTTGAAGGATGAAAGTACGAAAACTAGACTTTTTGCCCGCTTACCTTGATTATTTGATCTTTCATCGGTTCGATTCATGGAAAAGAAGTATAGGAGACGGAAAGCGTTAAAATGAAGGCGACACTATAGGTTTTTGGTTAGACATTTTTTACCTTAGCTCAAAGCTATCGCTTTGTCTGTATGTTTGCCGGGGGCCTGAATTGTTATCATCAGGGCTAGCTATATCTATCATCTAAAAATAGTAGTAAAATCAAATAAAAATCTATGAAAACATAATGGAGGGTAGAATAGAATCGTTAGAAATCCTTAGAGGTTATATATGCTCCTTGACCTTCTATCAAAGTTAGTTAATAGTGGCTCGTCTTCTTCTACACGAAGTTTTAACCTCTTGGGGGCCTTCAAACTTTTTTCGCTCAAGTTATTTGCAAAAGCGGCCCAATTATCTGGGACCTCTGACAGTATCATCCTTTTCCTTTGAAACCAGTCCACAAGGTCTTGGAGTAGCTTCGATTCTATGTGTTTAATTTTAAAGATATCCTCTATTCGTTTCTCTATATTTTGAGCACCAGTGTGAGTCTTAATTAAATCATCAACTAACTCTGCAAATTAACTTATTGAGTTTTCACACAAAAGTTAATATT
Organism: Nicotiana tabacum; assembly: GCF_000715075.1. Lineage (NCBI taxonomy): Eukaryota > Viridiplantae > Streptophyta > Magnoliopsida > Solanales > Solanaceae > Nicotiana > Nicotiana tabacum. The sequence continues at coordinate 114,503,072 of NC_134092.1, forward strand.
AAGTTAATATTCCTTCGTGAGCGTCTCCCCGAACTTTCTAATCACTAGCGGCTCTATTTTTGTCTTCGTTAAGTTATTTCCCTTGATTTCAGTCATATAAGCTTTGATATAGTCTCGAAGATTAGTGGTTCCATTGTACTTTGTAAAATCGGGGATTTTAACTTCTTGGGTATAGGTAGGGTTGTAGCACTTCGTTCCCATGGTTGCTGCGAGTACCTTTTGATGTTTATGCCCTTGAGAACATGTGGGTCCCCCAAATCTGATCAACGCGCTCATTCTACTTTTAATTTGTTTCAAAAGTATCTCATACATGTCTAATATTGAGCTTTGCAGTTCAGAAGTTCTGGAATGTTGTCATGCGTTACCTATTCAGTAGTCTGTCACGGCCCTAATTTCCCTCTGTTGGATGTCGTGATGGCACCTAATCTCTACGACTATGTAAGCCTAACAATAATGAAAGCTAACAGATATGAATTAACAAATTGTAGAAAATAACTGAACAATAGATGAAAACCTTCCAAAAACCGAATCTCACACTACACACCCCAAAATCGGTGGAAACGAGTCATAAACTTTACATAGTATAACAAGAGTAACTACTGCATCGCTGTCTGAAAGTAAATACAATAGTAAATGACGATAAAGATAGGTGACTCCGAGGCCTGCGGTCGCCGAGCAGACATACCTTGAAGTCTCCTATACCACGTATAGACTAGCTCACTGATACCTGGTCTGGTAGAAAGTACCTGGATCTGCACAAAAAGATGTGCAGAAGCATAGTATGAGTACACCACAACGGTACCTAGTAAGTGCCAAGCCTAACCTCGATAAAGTAGTGACGAGGCCAGGTCAGGGCCCTACTGGAATAATAATAGACAGTATAAAATGAAATACGAATATAAAATGGGAAGTAAGAAAGCAATTAATACGAAACAAGGAGATAGCATGATCTAATACCAAAAAATCAACAGTCGAAATAGCATGAAAGAAGCAACTAAAGTGATATAAAGATCATGTACGGACTACAACTACTAGAATGATAACGAATGGAGCAACAAGAAATATTCCTTCCACGATACTTTGCAACATGAAATAACGGCAAGAAACACAATGAGGTACTGCCTCGTGTATAATGAAATCAAACCGAGGTACCGCCTCGTATAATCAAAAATAATAGTCGAGGTACCGCTTCATATTCACATTTCTCAATTTCAATCACAATCCTTCATTATGCCGCCGCGTGAGCCTTACATTTGAAAATAGATTTTGAAAACAGCTTTTCCCGAAATAGTTACACGCACGTTAGCCTACCTTATGACGCAGTGTAGCTTTACGTAGTTCCCCTACTAGCAATCACGCACATAAGTCCCATATTATACAGCCGCATGCGCATCAATATCATATCACAATAACAACTCGCACCACAAGTGCACACATATTATAACTTGCCAATAACAACAATATCAATATTTCCACAACAATAACCTATGGCTCCAACACAACGTATACAAGAATACCAACAACAATCATGGATGAAAAATGCTCAATAAGATAGATGCTTCATCAATAACCAACATCGCATCAACGTATTAACGACTTTCACAACTTTAACACCAACTAACTCAACAATGAGAAAATAGTGTACAACATGATACTAAATAAGACTAGCTCACAAATAAGGAAATAATCTTCAACAATAAATCTCAAGTAATGGAAGTCAACAAGTAAGGGGCAATATGAACAATTAATTTAACAATGATAATTAACAATGGAGAGGTAACATGTAACAATAAAGGAGCAACAAGTTCAACTAATAGCATGGGAGCAATTTGGCAAGTAGGATGTAGAACAAATACTAAACAAGTCAACTAAGGCATTTAAGGATAATCTAACACAATTAAGGATGATTTGAGTATGAGAATTTAGAATATAATATGGCATTTCAATTAAAGCATGAAAATAATCTAGGTAGCCTAAACCGGTCAAATACTATGTACAATCTGTGTACCCACTCGTCACCTTGCATACACGGATTTCACTTAGCATAAATGAATCAAACAATACAAATCCTAAGGGGTAGTTCTCCCACACGAAGTTAGGTAATATACTTACCTCGACTAGGCTAATTCAACACTCAGAAATAGCTTTTTCCTTAAAATTCACCTCCATGCTGCTCAAATCTAACTAAAATTGACTCAATATCATCAAACAATGCTAGGGAATTCAATTGCAATAGATAAAGTTGAAAATTTTACACTTTTCCCAGAAAGTAAACAAAAGTCAACCCGGGGTCCGCCCGATCAAAACCCGGGTCCAATGGTAGATTCCGTCTACCCATGACCCCTCGAGTATATATATGTGATTAGTTTCAAAATCCGAGTCCAAATCGACTCTCAAAACTCAATTTTCTTATTTTTCAAAAATTTGACAAAATTTCATAAATTTCTACTTTGATTCACAAGATTTTGATGTTAAAATCTAAGATATGTTAATGAAATATGATTAGAAATAGATAAGATTCACTTACCCAAGGTTTGTAGGTGACCCCCCCTCCCCCCTCCCCCCCCAAATTGCCTCCTACCGAGTTTAAGGTTCAAAAATGAGAGAATGAACTCCAAAATCCCGTCTCCTAACTATTTGATCAGGTGCAGATGTCGCAATTGCGGCACTGAAAGCTTGAGGGACTCTTCGCAAATGTGAAGGTTGGATCGCATTTGCGATCACTGTTGCCCTCGCAATTGCGACACAAATCATCGCAATTGCGATCCTAGCCCATCCTAGAAGAATTTGCAAATGCGAACCCAGCGGGCTTGGTCTGACTTCGTAAATGCAAACAAAAAGCTTGCAAATGCGAGATTAGAGGCCTGCAGAAAATCAGCAACTTTGATTTTTCAACAAAACTCCGTTAAGCGTCCGAAACTCACCCGAGTCCTCGGGGATCCAAACCAAACATCTACACAAGTCTAAAACCATCATACAAACTCGCTCGCACGATCGAAACACAAAAATAACATCTAAAACTACGAATTGAACTCTAAAACGCATGATTTTCAAAGAGATTTTCAAGAACTTCTAAATTTTCAACTAAGCGTCCGAATCCTATCAAATCAACTCCGAATGACACCAAATTTTGCAGACAAGTTCTAAATCCCATAACGAACCTATTCTAAGTCCCAAAATCAAATTTCGAGCTCAATAGCTAAAAGTCAACCTACGGTCTAACTTTTCAACTTAAAATTGCCAAATTTTGGCAAATCAACCTACGGACTTCCAAAATCAATTTCGGTCATACGCCCAAGTCCGAAATCACGATACGAAGCTATTGGAGTCATAAAAATACAGTTCCGGGATCGTTTTCACCAAAGTTAAAGTTACAACATTTTCAAATTAAAATTTCTAAGTCTAGAATCAAGGGTCCAAATCAACCTGAAAGCTTTCCGGAACAAAACTAATTAACTCCGCAAGTCATAAATACATAAACACGCAAGTGTGAAATAATAAAAGGGAGTAACGGGACGCAATTACACAAAATAACAGATCGGGTCATTTCAGAGCCTTTGGCACTTCCTCATTGGTAAGTCCATCGGTACCAGAGTCTCTTGGCATAACAGTTGGGGTGACTCTGGTCAGTTTTACTCTCGGCGGTTCAAGTAGTCTTGCATTTGGATTTGCATTCTCGGTAAGGGCTACCAGTGTCACACTAATCTACTGATTCTAAGCCTGATGTTGGGATATGAAGTCACCCAGTGTGGCTGGGTCCTTCTAGTTTCTCTGCTTGTTGTTCTTCGATGTGAAGTCTCCCTTGACTATTGTGGTAAGTTCTGCTGATACTAGCTTAAAGCTAATCATAGTGTTTGCAATCTGCTTCATTCTCCAGCCATTATACTCCAAAGAAACTAACCACAGCTGAAAATCAATAAAGGACCAACAATATTTTGGAATAATCACATAATTACTTGGCCCTACGATGAGTGTCAAACTATTTGACTTATAATCTGGTTATTAGATAGGCCACAAGCAATTTAATTAATCAAGATAATTGAATCTTTGTTAATAAAAAATAGAATAATAATGATAAGGATTCAAGTAAAATAACAAAATTAAATGATGATAAAGCAAACGATTACATTAAAAGAGAGAGTTTGTATTGATTGATCGGAGCTTCATTAACTGCTAGTACATAATAGGAATAAGTAGAGAATTCACTTTGGTTTCAGTACTACGTAGCGTTAAGTAGAGAATTCACTTTGGTTTCAGTACTACGTAGCTTGCATGATTCTTTTATAATTGTATGGGAGAAATACGACACGACACATGACCACTTAAAGGAAGGACACATGGGACAGAAGATGAGGATGGCCACCGAACATAGCTATTCCGCTTGTCACCGGAAGGAATAACGATCATAAAAGGAGTATTAAATGCTTTGTGCCCGGTAACATTTAATACATAATATTTTGCAGCATTAAGGATGATGGCCCGTTACAAGGAATTTGGCATTTATGTCTAACGTTACATCTTCATCAATGGCCCTCATAATTGACATTAAAGAAGGGCATGATCCTTGGACCTCCTTTCCTAGATGTAGCTATAAATAGTGAGCTATGTTATCATTGTAAGGGGACGCATTTTCTTGCTAACTTACACTACATTCTATACAGTATTTTAATATAATTTTATCCTCTCGCTTTTGATCTCATCATTGTTGTGCCCGGAAACCCTGTTCCCGAACTCATCAGCTCTGTCATTCAATCTACATTCTAAGGCTAAGTATTTTATATTTCATCGGTTATTTCATTATCTTTTGGATCAAATTAATTCACTTGTCTAGAAACCACGAACAAATTTAACTGTATTGTTTTATGGGTAAACAGTTTGGAGCCCACTATGGGGCCTAGACAACCGTACGGTTAAATTGATCCTTGCCTTTTTTTACTAACATGTTTGATTATTTTGTCTTAGCAAAAATCATAAAAGAAATGGCAAATAACACTATTAATGGTATACGCAACCCTGAAATTCAAGGGGAACAGCCTCATTTCGAGGATTCAATCAGTGACACTGGCAATGAGGGGAATGACGCCACACTTGTCACGACCCAAAATCCTAACTTGTCGTGATGGCGCCTATCTCGATACTAGGCAAGCCGACAACCTCAATAAACCACAATTTCTTTTAAGTTTGAAAATATAATATTTAAGCACAATCCACAAGTCTCGCAAATACCGATACACACACTCCCAAAATCTGGTGTCACTGAGTACATGAGCATATATACATTACAAGTCTGGAAAACGTGATCTATAATAATCTGAGACCAAATACAATAAATAAAAGGATAGGGGAGGAGAGACAAGGTCTGCGAAACATGGCAGCTACCTCTGAATCTCCGAAAAATAGACTGTGTGAAAGAATCAACACCCACTGTATCCGGGATCACCTGGATATGTACACAAAGTGCAGGGTGTAGTATGAGTACAACTAACTCAGTAAGTAACAATAATAAATAAAGAACTGAAAGTAGTGACGAGCTTCTCAGCTAAGTCCAAATACAGTACTTTCCAATATAAAAGAGTAGACATGCCCTCAAGTTTAACATTTAAGATTTCACTGAAATTTCATATCAAGTTTAACCGAAATAGAAAATAATATTTTTCTGAAATTTCCAAAAATAGTGATATATGACAGATGAAATGCAGCAAATAATGAAATCAATGAATCCTCTCAGAGTAACAGTCACTCAGTCCTCCCATTCACTCCAACCTCACAGACATTCTTTCCTCATAGTCGCTCATTCCTCACAGTCACTTATCACACGGCGCTCGTACTCAGTATGTACATACGTTCACTGGGGTGTGTACAGACTCCGAAGGGGCTCCTTCAGCCCAAGCGCTATATCAAGCCAATCATGGCATAAATCAATAAAAACATGATGTGGCGTACAGCCCGATCCATAAATATCCTCACAATTAGGCCCTCGGCCTCACTCTGTCATCAACCTCTCCAGTCTCTCGGGCTCTCAGAAATCATAATAATCAGCCCAAAATTGATAATATGATATTTTAATAAATAGCAACAGAGACTGAGATATGATATGAAATTAATAAACATGACTGAGTGTGAAATTATAATTTGAACATATAATTCAACCACAAAAATGACCCCAGTGGGTACCAATAATAACATCATATGTCTAAGCATGACTTTTAATACGAGTCTCAGCTTAATTTTCCCTAACACGTAGAGAATGTACGGATATCAACAGATAATTCAACTACACAGTCCCATGGAATTTGACCAAGTCATAATTTCTACGGTGCACGCCCACACGCCCGTCACTCAGCATGTGTGTTACCTCAAAACCAATCACATAACATATAATCCGGGGTTTCATACCCTCAGGACCAAATTTAAAACTATTACTTACCTCAAACCGTATAATTCTTTATTCCGCTATGTTCTTTCCACGAGAATTGGTCTTTGAAAGCCTCGTATCTAGCCACAATTAATTCGATTCAGTCAATACCAATTATTGTAACTAATTCCATAAGGAAATACTAATTTTCTAATAAAAATCCGAAATTAACTCAAAAATTGCCCGTAGGGACCACGTATCGGAACCCGACAAAAGTTATAAAATATGAATGCCCATCCAACCACCAGTCCAACCATACAAATTTCACCAAATTCCGACATCAATTCGACCCTCAAATCTTCAATTAAAGTCTTTGAAACTTTCTACCATTTTCAACCCAATCTTTACCCATTTGAACTCAACAATCTTTTCATAAACCTTATTGATACGTATAAATAATACTCTTACACCCAAGAATTATACCTTTAATCACCCATCTTTACCCAAACTCGAAAGAAGACTATAGGTTAGAACCTTACCTCTTGGGTGAAGATCTTGTGATATTTCCTTGTTGGATTTCAAAGCTTGAACAAGATCTTGATGAACAAAACACTTGAGCTTCTTCCTCTCTCTAGAATACTCTCCCTTCTCTCTAAAATGTCAGATTTTGGCTCAAAAATGGCCCTTTGCATGTATTTAACGAAGTAGGGTCGGGTTGTAAAAACCCAAAAATGAAGCTCCGGAACAGGATATGCGGTCCGCATATCGGCCTCACAATGGACCTCCAGAACTGAGAAGAACCTGCCTGGGTTTGCGGTCACTATGCGACCCGCAGACCTGTTCTGTGATCGCATAATGAACCACAGAACAGTTCTGCGGTCGCGTAGTCGACCGCAGAATGGCATCCAAAACGGCCCCTTACCTGCCTCACTCTGCAGCCATTATGCGGTCCGCGGAATGATTCTGCGACAGCATAGTGGGCCGCAAAAATGTCCTCTTCTGTCGAAAATTTTCCTTTACTCCACAGTGCATTTTTCAACCTAAAAAGTCCGAGCCGCTATAACCTTTGTACTAATTGGTCTAGCTCGGCACCACAAAACCTTAATTTTCTTAGCAAAAATTCTCTGGGGTTGTTACACATAAATCAACATCCGGTCAACCTTTTCAACTTAAATTCTAAACTTTGGAACTAAGTATTCCAAATCATTTTAAAACCTCACCGGACCCAAACCAATTACCCCCGGCAAGTCACATAACAAATGTAAGGCATAAATTGAGCGCTAAATGGGAAACGGGGTTGTAATACTCAAAACGACCGGCTGGGGTCGTTATATTCTCCCCCTCTTAAACAAACGTTTGTCCTCGAACGGGTTTAGAATTATACATGGAGTCTCAAATAGGTGTGGATATTTGCTCGGTATCTCCCGCTCAGTCTCCCAAGTAGCTTCTCCGACTGGCTGGCCTCTCCACTGCACTTTCACTGAAGCTATGTTCTTTGATCTCAACTTTCGAACCTACCGGTATAAAATAGCCACCGACTCCACATCATAAGTCAAATTACCATCCAGCTGCACTGTACTGAAATTCAAAATATGAGACGGATCCTCGACATACTTTAGGAGCATAGATACATGGAACACTGGATGAACACCTAATAGACTAGGTGGCAAAGCAAGTTCATAAGCCACTTCTCCAATTTTATTAAGTATCTCAAAAGGCCCAATATACCGAGGGCTCAACTTGCCCTTCTTTCCGAACCTCAACACACCCTTCATGGGTGAAATCTTGAGCATAACCTTTTCCCCAACCATGTAAGCAACATCACGGACCTTCTGGTCGGCATAACTCTTCTGTCTAGACTGCGCCGTATGAAGTCACTCCTGAATCAATTTAACTTTCTCCAAAGCATCCTGAACCAAATTAGTACCCAATAGCCTAGCCTCACACGGCTCAAACCAACCCACCGGAGACTGACACCGTCTCCCATATAAAGCTTCATACGGAGCCATCTGAATGCTTTATTGGTAGCTATTATTGTAAGCAAACTCTACCAGTGGCAGAAATTGATCCCAAGAACCTCCAAAATCAATGACACAAGCGTGTAGCATATCCTCCAATATCTGAATAGTGCGCTTGAATTGTCCGTCCGTCTAAGGATAAAATGTTATACTCAACTGAACCTGTGTGCCCAATTCTCGTTGAACTGCTCTCCAAAACTATGATGTAAACTGTGTGCCCCGATCTGATATGATAGACACTGGCACACCATGTAGGCGAACAATATCGCGGATATAAATCTCAGCCAACCGCTCCGAAGAATAATTAGTACCAATTGGATAATAGAATAAAGAAAAATATAGAACAAAAAAGTTATTCAATGACTATATAAGTCCCTTTAATTTAATAGCGATTTTATTATTGGGTATATCACTTTAACAAATAAGATGACAATTGAAATTTATTAAAGCAATACGATCTAATTTGTTCAAATGAGCCCGATCATAATTTAATTTAATTAATATTTTTTAATATTGACCGATAATCGCGCTGGTAGACTACTAGTTAAATGTTAAAAATAATGATGGAATCAGGAATAATAAGAAAATCCGAGTCAAAAATACTTACCTCGATCCAAATCTTGAAAATCCCCTTCAAAATCGCCCAGAACTGAGCTCTCTAACTCAAAATATGAAAAATAACTCTAACCCTCGATCTTCTCGATTTCTGCCCTGCGATATCCGCTTTTGCGGCCTGTCTGTCGCATCTGCGACTCCACACCTACGGAAAAATTCATTGCAGGTGCGGCCTCATCTAAAGTTCTAAACTCAGGGACATTCCGCTTTTGCGGCACAAATAGCGGACCCGCGCTTCCGCTTCTGCGGACCAAAAGCGTATCTGCGCGTTCGCAAATGCGGAGCCTGAACGCACATGCGGTCCCTCAAGGCTCGCCCAAATTCTGCTTCGGCACACAAGTTATCGCTTCTGCGGGTGCGCACCTGCGCCCAGGTGTCCGCACCTGTGACTTCCCCCTAGCTAACCTCCTACGCTCCTGCGATCTCCCAGCCGCAGTTGCGGCTAAGCCCACCGCAGGTGCGACGACACTAGAAACTCAGTTGTTCAACAGTAATTTCTCCTAAGTCCAAAATGGACCTGAATCAATCCGAATCACGCCTGGGGGCCCCGGGGACCCCGTCCGAACATACCATAAAGTCCTAAAATACATAACAAACCTACTCGAGGCATAAAATCACATCAAACAATATCAAATCTACGAATCGCATCCCAAGTCAAACCTACTGAATCCATGAACATTCAACTTCTAAAACTAACGTTGATTCATATCAAACCAACTCCGAATGAGCTCAAATTTTGCACACTAGTCCTAAATGACACAACGGACCAATACCAACTTTGAAAACCAAAATCCGGACCCGATATTGATAAAGTCAACTCTTGATCAAATTTCTCAACCTTCCAAACCTTCAACTTTCTAATTTTCGCCAATTCAAGCCAAAAAATGGCCTACGGACCTCCAAATCAATATCTGGACATACTCCTAAGTCCAAAATCATCAAACGAAACTATTGGAACGATCAAAACTCTATTCCAGAGTCATCTACACAAAATTCAAACTCCAATCAACTCTTTCAACTTAAGCTTCCAACCTTGGGACTAATAGCATGTTTGGCCAAGTTTCTCAAGAGGCCAAAAGTGCTTTTTTTCTAACTTGAGGTGTTTGGCCAAGATTTTTTAGGGCAAAAAAGTGCTTTTAGGAAGAATAAGAAGAAGTTTCTAAGAAGTAGAAAAAAGTAGCTTCTTCCCAACAGCAGAAGCAGAAGTAGTTTTGTAAGGCCCCGAAAAATTTTGAAGTACTTAAGCGCTATTAAGAAAGTTGATCTGTGCTAATTATATTATTTTGAGTGCATACAAGGACTATTAATATGATGGATATCAATTGGATATGATAATAAGTGTACGAGGCATATTATAAGATATATGGGGTCTAAGAAAAAGTCCTAATGTGATGATCTACCTATCAACTGAAAGATCTTCGAGTCTAATTTCTATCTCTTCAAACCGTTTGTCATTTGGACATACCTACAAGAAATTATGACTAAATTACCAAAAGCTGACAGAATGTGACACTACCGCAACACCCCATGCGGCGTGGCAATGCAATTTCTAGGTTTTTATGACCCGACCCCCATTTCATTTAACTCGTTTGAGGTTCGTTTTTTTTTTTTTTGGGATTTTCTGGTATTTTTAGAGAGAGGGGAGAGCGATTCTAGAGAGAGGTAGAAGCTCAAGAGCTTTGTTCATCAAAATCTTGTCCAAGCCTTGAAATCCAACAAGAAATCCCTAAAGTTCTTCATCGAAGAGGTAAGTTTCCATACCCTAGTTTTCAATTTTATTTTTGGGCGATTTTGAGCGAGAATTCACGAAAAAACTTGGGATAAGTCACTTATGACCATTGTTAGTAAATAATATGGGATTATCATCGAATATTCCGACTAGATTACTTATTTTTGGGGTGAAATTCGAAGGTTTGGACCTAGGGATTTGAAATTTTGATTTGAGGATTTGGAGGTCGAGTTGATGTCGAAATTTGATAAACTTGGTATGATTGGACTCGTGGTTAGATGGGAGTTCATATTCCGTAACTTTTGTCGGGTTCCGAGGAATGGGCCCCACGAGCGAAATTTGAGTTAATTTTGGATTTTTGTTGGAAATTAGTATTTTCATATGGAATAAATTTCTATAATTTGAATTGACCGAATCGAATTAATTGTGGCTAGATTCGAGGCATTCTGAGGCCGAATAGCGAGGCAAAGGCATAGCGGAGTAAAGGATTACAAGGGTTGAGGTAAGTAACACTTCTAAACTTGGTCCTGAGGGTATGAATCCCTGAATTTGGTGTTATATAAATTATTTGGAGGTGACACACACGATAGTTGACGAGCGTGTGGACGTGCACCATAGAAATTGTGAATTTGTAAAATTAAAGAATCATGTTATTATCCGTACATTTTACACGTGTTAGGAAAATTGAGCTGAGACTCATATAAAAGATTATGATTGGGCTACGTGTCGATATTTTGGGACCCACAGGGTCGTGTTGCTGTTGAATTTAATTATTTTAAAAATGTATATTTCATACTTAGTCATGTTCATCAATTGTGAGTATATTTATGGGATCGGGGCTGCCCGCCTGCAGCAGGCCATATTGGCTTTATATATATATATATATATATATTATTACTATATGAAACGGGGTTGCCCGCCTGCAGCAGGCCTTATAGACTTTATTATTATACGGATCGGGACTGCCCGCCTGCAGTAGGTCATATCGGCTTTATATCACGCTTGGGCTGAAGGAGCCTCTCCGGAGTCTATACACACCCCCTGTGAGCGAAGATGATTATATATTCGGGATGGACTTCCCAGGGCATGGACTTGCCTTACTTATTTATATTGTAATGAATTTTCCTTGGACATGGATCTTGTCTGTATCATTTACATTTTGGGATAAATTACCTAGGGTTGGATTGGCCTTATACGGTATTGAGTGACTGACTGTCAGTCGATGTATATATATATACGGGATGGAATATCCTTGGGTTGGATTGGCCATAAACAGTACCGAGTGACCGAATGATTAGTGACCAGTAGTACATGAGGTCTTTCTACTGAGATGTCACATTCCTCATATCATGCAGTATTGATCTATTTTGCTTGTACTGAGTTTAACTATTGAACTTGAAAGTATGCCTACATTTTTGTACCATTATTTATACTAGACTGTACCTGCGGAGCTCGTCACTACTTTCAGCCTAGAGGTTAGTCTTGTTACTTATTGCATTGGTTGTACTCATACTACACTCTGCACTTCGTTTGCAGATCCAGGTGCTTTCGGACACGGCGACTGTTAGATCTCAGAGTGCTATCAGTTGGAGACTATCAAGGTAGTTGTCTGGTGTCCGCTGACCTTGACTCTCTTTCTTTAAGTTATTGTACTATTCTATACTTTCAGACAGTGTTTTATCAGTCAAACTTTGTATTCATATTAGATGTTCATGTACTCAGTGAAACCGGGGTTTGGGAGTGTTTATATCTATATTTATGAGATTTCTTTCGCTGAATTTAAATATTATGTTTTTAAATTTAAAAGATATGGTGCTTTATTGAGATTGTCGGCTTGCCTAGTATTGAGATAGGCGGCGTCACGACAGGTGAGATTTTGGGTCGTGACAAGTTGGTATCAGAGCCCTAGGTTACATAGGTCTCATGAGTCATGAGCAAGTGTCTAGTAGAGTCTTGCAGATCGGTATGATGACGTCCATACTTAACTTCGAGAGGCTACAGGGCATTTAGGATAAACTTCCCATCTTTCTTTCCTTATCACGATATTGATTCATCTTGAAGCGTACCTCTTTGAATTTGTTTCACTCACCCGTATATGTATGTGAGCGCACGGTATCAGATGTGCATCGCCGGCTTATGATTCCATGAACGAGGTTCGAGATGAGTATTATATGTTTTGGTGATGGACCAGTCTGGAAGACTTGAGGCCATGGTTAGACCGCAGCTTAAGCTCGGTAGCGTCAGCTGTAACTTGTATATTTGGACTCATATGTCAGCTAATGTCCCTACGAGTGGAATTTGTGGCTCGATGAGCGGTGGAATGGCTTTGTGATGAGTATGATGTTGACTGCGAGATGTGTTAAGACGATTTGAATATGGCGAGAAGTGTTTCCTTGAAATGTAAAAAGGGCCATTGGGTGCTTGATTTTTGTTTTGATGTGACGTACAGTCTCGAGTATGAATGTTTTGAAAGATCTATCGCGTTTTTAAATTTTGGAACAAATTAAATTCTCATGTCTTGTTAATGTGTTTGGACTCAGAAAGAGCATAGTAATTGTGACTGCGAAAGGGTATAACAAGATGCCAATTTGAGGCTAGGAAGGTGGGTTATCCCCTGCGGAGTAATCTACATAGGTGTGTTCCTTGTAATGTTGAGTCGAGAGTTTCTTTTCTGCCAGCGGGGTATATGTGTTGAGATTGGAATTTGAATCCGGTTGATAAAGTTGACTTGAGTGTCAAGAGAATGAATGCGAACTTAGCGGCTGATTGAGGTATTTTTAATGGTTGACGTTGCATGAGCTTGAGAAGATTTTTCCTTGAGCTGACTGCGGTATTATGGCAGTAATAGAGTATGGGTATTGTGAGTTATCGAGTGTTTTAATCTATGTATTTGAGCCAAGTGGGGGAGCCTACTATTGACAATTCAATTTCATGGTTATATGTTAAATTTTAGTTTTGGTCCGAGGCATACTTGTGGATTAGTTATGACTTGCAGAGGTTGAGATCGAGGATGACTCGAGTACAAAAATTCCTAAATACGGGTTATATTGCGCTTTATGAGTATATGAAAATCATGGGATGAGTGAGTTGTTATTTGTGAAAGATGTAGTGCGCACGGAGTATGAATTTGATCGGTGGTGTTAAGGTAGGGTTACCTTTTTTAGTATTGTTGTGCTAATGGGGCACGTGTCTTTTAGCCCATTTAGGCGGTACAATTTAGATTTGAGCAAAGTGGGTGACTCCCCAGAAGGTTCTAATGGGTTCGAGATTTATATATAGCAATCGAGAATTTTTTCGGATTCGTGTATGGATAGAATCTGAGATTTACATTTAATGGTGCCGAACTTGAGGTAATTATATATGACTATGGATTCTACATTTTAGTATAAGAAAGGTAAAAAGAACAATTTTAAATTCACATAAGGTATTTTCAAAGTGAGTGTTACGGTTGTGGTATTTATGAAGGTGCTTAAAAAGAATACAATGGCTTATAGGCCTTAAGGCAGTGTGGTTTTATGTTAGGATGTCTTGTAGTGAGCTTTGGGTAAGGATCGTGAAATTCTGACAGGGAGAAGTGTCAACTTGAGGGTAATTCAGAAGAAACTCAGAGAAAATAGGACGACTGGGTAGTAGGATGGACCAGTATGGTATGATCGGTTCTTTGGGTACCCATGAAGTGGTGAGGCTCTACAGATGTTTTGGTGGCAATATTCTTGGGTTTGGTAACCTACGTGGCTTGGTCGAGTTAGAGGAATTCAGTTTTGATAGCTTGGTTATGTGCAAACATATTTCAAAGTGTTCTTGATGGTTTCTACCATGGTTTGAGGAGGATATTTTCTACCAGTGTGAGCAACGTGTTGTGTATTGTGATTTCCTCCTAGAAGGGAGCATATGGAATATTTCTAACTAATCGGGTATGTATTCTACTGGTGACTCAGAGTTGATATGAAATTCTCGTACTTTTCGTATGGTGGTCTAATAGAGGCGGTGTGTCCTGTGGGATTGAGAATTTGCATGTACAAGGTGGTAGTTCAGTTTTGAGGGGAAGGTCATGAATTATGGACAACATGGTCAGTTTCAGACATTTAGATGAATGTTATAACTGCTCGGTAATTCCTGAGAATGGTGCGCATTTCAGAATGCGCATTGTGTTCTGACTTATGGATGTTCATTAGTATTGTTGTACTCACCTAGTTGATAGGTTGCTGATATTCAAATTATTATTATGTGGCACGGAAGAATTATGGAAGTATTCCTAGTGGGATGGTCGTTCATGAAGTATGTTTTAGTCATTCAGATGCTGGAGTTGTGATCAGTTACGGTGGTTCATGTGTTCTATGAATTTAGGGACTAGGAGTTCTCAGAAGCAAATTATTTGGGCCTCAGACTATGAAGGTGTGGCAAAAATAACTAGATAATAGTACGTGTTATGATTAAGTCATTGAGGACCTTTTAGAGGTCTATTTATCCATGCTCAGATTGCATTTGGGCCTTAATAAGCCTGGAATCGACTGTTGAGCTTTAAGCTATGATGTTTCTCATATTTGTAACATTGCGTGAGCTATTTGAGCCGTGATTGAGGCTACATAGGAGTTAAAATCCCTAAATGAACTTGATAAATGCTTCAGTGATGAAAGATTTTCGATTTGAGCTACGACAGCACACTTTGTACATGCCTACACTTTAACATGTCATTTATACCAGTCCATGAATGTGAAAATCTTATCTCACTCATCGTATACATGTATACCAGTTTAAATGCTCCCACATAATATGTTTGGACTGGAGGTCTTGGACTATACCGGGCGGATTATGTTATTGGCACGTGAGTTGCCCGTGCGGGTACTATTGTTAACGCGTGAGTTGTCCGTGCAGATCCATATATTGATATTATTAGCACGTGAACTGTCCGTGCAGCATGTGAAATTTGCGATTCCTCGATCGTTTATTGGATTAATTGTTTCCTTCCTTTGTATGCTATGATATTGCCTGATCAGGGCAATCTGAGAAAATGTGCACATGCACACACATATGGTCTTCTCACGGAATTTTATGAGTTGGTTTTAAATAATATTATGTGTCAGACGGGCAAGATTACACTAGAATAGCTAAATTAGTTGTGTTTGGTGATATAAGGTCATTGGACCTAGAATGGGTACTATCGAATTTGATTACGGTATATTTGGGAGAATAATATCGGCAGTGTACGAAGGTTTTGGAACGAGGTTTTATGGAAAGTGGGGTTTAATACTAGTACTTGGTTGGTTTTGAGTAGTTACTGTGATCGGGAATGGTACTGCGAGTATGCGAGTTGTGTAGCATGTTGGGTGATTATATATGGGGTTATGGTTAAAGCTTAATACAACTTGCTCAAATTTATACAGTGTGTAGATGTGAAATTCGGGTCTTGAAAAGAAAATTTTGGATGTTGGTAATTGAATTCCAAGGGCTAAGACTAAATTAGTAATTTTCAGTTATGTGGTGTCGTCAGGCCTATAAGGAATAGGGTGACGTGGGATCACCCTCGGGTATGCATGCGTGATAAGGTGAAATAGTGATTTGAAGGTTCAAACATGTCAAAGAGGAAGCAGCACCCCATGATCAAATATATGGGATAGGAAATTTTATGGTCATATTCATGATAGAGCATCTTAGAGAAATTGTTGGAGGTCGCCAAAGGCTTAGTTGGGTGTTCAGCGTAGAGATTTAGAGTTGAAGAAAGTGAACAGATTGTTCTCAATATTTTGTCCATGAGGATGTTATGTGAATTGCTAATAAGGGTAAAGTATGTGTAGTCACATTAGACTTATGAAATCTTGAAAGAAATAGGCTAAACTCCTTTGTCCATCGTTCTGGTGTAAACTATCAAATATATAATTAGTGGGTAAATGGCTGATGAGAGGTACCTAATTGTAACCCTTGATTAAACAAGTCTGAAAGTTGAGAAATAAAGAAATTGCCTTCGTGAAAATGCTATGGCGAAATCAACAGGTTGAGGAGGCTACTTGGGAGGCTGAGGAAGAGATGAAGAAGAAGTATCCTTATTTGTTTGAATAACTATGTAATCTTTCTATGAAATTGTCGCCTATGAATTTTTTTTTTCACTGTACAGTTGATGTTAAAGGTGTTCCTTTCTAGTTATATGTTGTTAGGATATATTTCTGGGATTCTCTGACAGGTGGATAGGCCAAGTTACAAGGGAAACTCTGGTAAATTTTTTAAAATTTAGGAAGTTAGTCAAAAATTTGGTACTACTGGTGTATGGTATGGTAGTGGAGTCGCGTCGGATGCTAATAGTGAACTTTGTCCCTCATTCGAGAACGAATGATCCTAAGCGGGGGAGAATGTAAGGCCCCGAAAAATTTTGAAGTACTTAAGTGCTATTAAAAAAGTTGATGTGTGCTAATTATATTATTTTGTGTGCAGACGAGGACTATTAATATGATGGATATTACTTGGATATGATAATAAGTGTACGAGGCATATTATAAGTGATGTGGGGTCTAAGGAGAGGCCTAAATCCAAGTCAAGTTGGAAAATTACATGATAGACTAAAGTTCCAAATGAGTATGCACAAGGCAAAACTTTGGCCTCTCTCTCTCTCTCTCTCTCTCTCTCTCTCTCTCTCTATATATATATATATATATATATATATATATATATATATATATATATATATATGAGGTGATCTACCTATCAAATTAAAGTCCTTTGAGTCTAGTTTCTAACTCTTCAAACCGTTTGTCATTTGGACACTCCTACAAGAAGTTATGACCAAATTACCAAAAGCTGGCAGAATGTGACACTACCGCGCCGCCCCATGCGGCGCGGCAATGCATTTTCTGGGTTTTTATGGCCAGACCCCCATTTCATTTAATTCGTTTGGGGTTCATTTTTTTGGGATTTTATGGTGTTTTAGAGAGAGGGGAGAGCGATTCTAGGGAGAGGTAGAAGCTCAAGAGCTTTGTTCATCAAAATCTTGTCCAAGCCTTAAAATCCAACAAGATATCCCTCAAGTTCTTCATCAAAGAGGTAAGTTTCCATACCCTAGTTTTCAATTTTGTTTTGGGGCAATTTTGAGCTAGAATTCATGGAAAAACTTGGGATAAGTCACTTGTGACCATTGTTAGTCAATAATATAGGATTATCATCGACTATTCCGACTAGATTACTTATTTTTGGGGTGAAATTCGAAGGTTTGGGCCTTGGGATTTGAAATTTTGATTTGAGGATTTGGAGGTCGAGTTGATGTCAGAATTTGATAAATTTGGTATGGTTGGACTCGTGGTTGGATGGGCGTTCATATTCCGTAACTTTTATTGAGTTTCGAGACATGGGCCCCACGGGCGATATTTGAGTTAATTTCGGATTTTTGTTGAAATATTAGTATTTTTATATGGAATAAATTTCTATAATTTGAATTGACCGAATCGAATTAATTGTGGTTAGATTCGAGATGTTCGGAGGCCGAATCACGAGGCAAAGGCATAGCGGAGTAAATGATTACACGGGTTGAGATAAGTAACACTTCTAAACTCGGTCCTGAGGGTATAAATCCCTGAATTTAGTGTTATATAAATTATTTGGAGGTGATGCACACGATAGTTGACGAGTGTGTGGACGTGCACCATAGAAACTGTGACTTGAATAAATTCTGTGAAGTTGTAAAATTAAAGAATCATGTTATTACCCGAATATTCTCCATGTGTTAGGAAATGGAGCTGAGACTCGTATTAAAGATCATGATTGGGCTACGTGCCGATATTTTGGGACCCACGGGGTCGTGTTACTGTTGAATTTAATTGTTTTAAAAATGTATGTTTCATACTCAATCATGTTCATCAATTGTGAGTATATTTATGGGATCGGGGTTGCCCGCCTGCAGCAGACCTTATAAGCTTTATTATTATACGGATCGGGACTGCCCGCCTGCAGTAGGTCATATCGGCTTTATATCACGCTTGGGCTGAAGGAGCCCCTTCGGAGCCTGTACACAATCTCAGATAGCGTAGATGATTATATATTCAGGATGGAATTTCCAGGGCATGGACTTGTCTTACTTATTTATATTGTGATGAATTTTCCTTGGACATGGATCTTGTCCGTATCATTTACATTTGGGGATAAATTACCCCAGGACTGGATTGGCCTTATACCGTACAAAGTGACTGACTGTCAGTCGTTGTGTATATATATACGGGATGGAATACCCCTGGGTTGGATTGGCCATAAACAGTACCGAGTAACCGAATGATTAGTGACCAATAGTACATGAGGTCTTACCACTGAGATGTCATATTCCTCATATCATGCAGTATTGATCTATTTTTGCTTGTACTGAGTTTAACTGTTAAACTTGAAAGCATGCCTATATTTCTGTACCATTATTTATGTACTGGATTGTACCTACGGAGCTCGTCACTACTTTCAGCCCAGAGGTTAGTCTTGTTACTTATTGAGTTGGTTGTACTCATACTACACTCTGCACCTCGAGTGCAGATCCAGGTGCTTTTGTGTCACGACCCAAACTAACCTCTGTCGTGATGGCGCCTATCGTGGGACTAGGCAAGCCGACTCATTTCCAAAACAAACCGATATTTTAATTTTTAAAGATAATTCCAAGGTTAGTTAACATAAAACCTCCATTTAAAGGGCTCAAATCAAAGAAAAATAGAAGTACGGAAAAGAAAAGCCCGACATCGGGGTGTCACTAGTCATGAGCATCTGCTACAATCTGTCTATCAATATCAAGGCTAACTCAGCCTAGAAAATAGCTAAATAAAACTAGAGGAAGATAAGAGAGAGAAGAGCAGGGGATGCGATCGCCAAACAGCTACCTTGCTATCTCCAAGAAAATCTGCAACCAGAATACTCAATAACCGCTATCGTGTTCGGCTATACCTGAATCTGCACACAAGGTGCAGGGAGTAACGTGAGTACGCCAATTCAGTAAGTAACAACAATAAATAAAAACTGAGCAGTAGTGACGAGCAATAAAGCATAAAACGTTCATATCAAGAAATCTCAGTAAAATACCACATGCTTTTAAAAATCAGGATTTGAATCAAACATCTCGTTTAAACCCAGTTCCAGTAAAAAATATTTAAAGATATTTTTCCAACAGTTTTTCAAACGAAGGCTCAATGCAAAAGTGAGCAAAAATGATGAAATCATAAACAGCCCCTCGGGCAAAACATTACTCATATACAGGCCCTCGGGCAAACCTCACAGTCACTCGTGCCACTCGGGCATACATCACAATCACTCTTGCCTCCTAGTCACTCGGCACTCGCACTCAGTAGGTACCTGCGCTCACCGGGGGTGTGTACAGACTCTGGAGGGGCTCCTTCAGCCCAAGCGCTATAATCTGCACGGACAACTCACGTGCGATAATAATAAAGTATGCTGCAGGCGGGCAGCCCCGATCCACACTCATCCTCACAAATCAGGCCCTCGGCCTCACTCCAGTCATAAAGTATGCTGCAGGCGGGCAGCCCCGATCTACACTCATCCTCACCAATCAGGCCCTCGACCTCACTCAGTCATAAGTAACTCAAGCCTCTCGGGCATTTCAGTAAAACAGGGCATTCGGCCCAAAACATTTATATGCATCAAAATAGAGTCATAAAACTGAGTTATGCGGTAAACAAGCATAAACATGACTGAGTATAGATTTTCACTCAAAAACAATGAGAGGATGGTAAGAAACAGCCCCTAAGGGCCCAAACAGCTTTGGCGCAAGGCCCAAACATGGCATTCAGCTCCATTTACAGAAATTCTTTCTAAAACATATAAGTATCAAATGGTTTCAACAAAGTATGCAACTTTACAGTTGCTACGGGACGGACCAAGTCACAAATCCCCAACAGTGCACTCCCACACGCCCGTCACCTAGCATGTGCGTCACTTCAAAATAGTAGAATGATACGAAAATCTGGAGTTTCATACCCTCAGGACTAGATTTATAATTGTTACTTACCTCAAACCGGTCAAATCTCTATCCCGCAATGATCTTGCCTCTGGACTCGGCCTCCAAATGCTCCGAATCTATTCACAATCAGTACAATACCATCAATACGCGCTAATGGAATCAATTCCACAAGAAAAACTACAAAATTAGACCAAAACCCGAAATTGGTTCAAAAATCGCATGTGGGGCCCACGTCTCGAAACCCGACAAAAGTTACAAAATCCGAAAGCCCATTCAACCACGAGTCTACCCATACCAATTTTACCAAAATCCGACCTCAACTCGACCCTCAAATCTACAAATCTTATTTCCAAATTTCTAAGTTCCAATCTCCGATTTACACCTCAAAATCATGTAATCTAGTCGGATTATTCGATGATAATTCAATATTATGGAGTAGAAATTATCACAAGGGACTTACCTCAATTTTTCCTTGAAAATATATCAAAAACATCGCCTCTCCTCAAGCTCAAATTTGTCAAAAATGGCAAATGGGACAAAGTCCCTATTTTTTATAATTCTGCCCAGACATCCTCGGTTCTGCCTTGATCTTTGCCTTCGATCGTGACCCTCGACCCTGAGCTCGATCATGGCTCTCGCCCCTGGGCTCGATCTGGGCTCGATTTCTGAGAGATTTCTGGGCTCGAATCTAGTAGAAGAAATTTCCAACAGAAGGAAATTGCAGCAGCTGTTCTAGTTCAAATTTTTATCCGTTAACCATCCGAAACTCACCCGAGGCCCTCGGGACCTCAACCAAATATACCAACAAGTCCTAAAACATCATACGAACTTAGTCGAATCCTCAAATCACCTCAAACAATGCTAAAACCATGAATTACACCCCAATTCAAGCCTAATAAACTTTGAAATTTCTAATTTCTATAAACAACTCCGGAACCTATCAAATCACGTCCGATTGACCTCAAATTTTGCACACAAGTCCTAAACGACATAAAAGAGGTATTCCAATTTTCAGAATCGGATTTCGACCTCGATATCAAAAAGTCAACCCCTCCCGCCCGGTCAAACTTCTCAAAAATAAAACTTTCGGTATTTCAAGCCTAATTCCTCTACGGACTTCCAAATAATATTCCGGACATGCTCCTAAGCCCAAAATCACCATACGGAGCTATTGGAATTATCAAAATTCTAATCTGAGGTCGTTTATATATAGGTCCATATCCGGTCCACTTTTCTAACTCAATATTTTTTCAATTATGAGACTAAGTGTCTCATTTCACTCCGAGTTCCTTCCGGACTCAAACCAACTAACCTGATATAACATATATAGCTGAATAACACAAAAAGAAGTAGAAATGGGGAAAACGGGGTTATAACTCTCGAAACGACCGGTCGGGTCGTTACATCCTCCCCCACTTAAACATACGTTCGTCCTCGAACGTGCCCAGAGTTGTTCCAAAAGCCATCAAATTGCTGTGTAGCTTTCACATGCACATACCCGGGGGTGATCCCACGTCACCCTATCCCATACAGGTCCGATAGCACAGCATAACTGAAATTTCTCAATTCAACCTAGCCCACAAGCCTTCGAATCAAATTTCCAACATCCGAAATTTCCTATAAGATGAGAAGTTTGCATCTACATACCATATATGTCTGAACAATCTGTACCAAAAGCCGTAACCATAACTCAAATACTCAAATACTCAAATTCAAATACCGCATAGCTCGAATGCTCGAAGCAATGATTTCAAATCACAGTATCGACTCAAATCAATCCAGTGCCAGTAGTAAACTCATATCAGACAAAACCTCATTTTCAAAACCTTCGTACGTCGATGATGAAAGAAACATATCAAATTCATAGCCATTTATTCTAGGACCAATGACATCGTCTCCTCCAACACGACCACTCTAGTGACATGACACATCAATAAAATTTAAAGCCATAACCCGTGCAATCCGTGCACCAGATAGCAACATTCCAAATGTACCCAATCGTAATAATGACCCAAACAGGAGAACCATTCTGCAAGCTCGACAAGTACCACCCCGACGCAATGCTAAGAACCCATCACACACCGCAGAACCATAACATACGAATCTTACACAAGGGATCATATTTCCACATAACTCTGCTACAATACGCGACCCTATCCAAATACTGGTCCATATGAAACACCTCAAGCCACCCTGCTAAAATCAATAACCATGTGCAATTCGACATCAAGTACCCAAAGTGCATTACTATAACCACAGAGAAGCAAACGACACCATGCCACATAAAATCTGAAAGAACGTGACCAATACGTCATCAACCAAGCAATATCCAATACTATTCTCGCTCAAATTCCGCTATAAGGCCATAATAGAACCGCACCATATGTGCATATAACCAACGAATCACAACTCTTCGTAGCATAGAAGAGTAACTCACAGATTATTCCAGAACACGAATAAGCTTCACATCAACCGAATGGCACATCCTTCAACAATAGTAGTATGGAGCCAATCAATCCGGCTCGGTGTAGAATACACGTCCTAATTGGGCCTACCAATGGGCCCCGAATCAACTATGGTTAGCCACCAATAGATAAACAACCTCCGAAAGTCCACAATGACGGAATCATAACACCTTCTATCATCTGGCTAGCTCCGGCCACAACTTCACAGTCCACACCCATGAAACAATCTGCTAATGAGAACTCCCAATCTTCAATTCCATAGAACACATGAATCACCCTATTTGATTCCACCTCCACCACCCGAATGCCTAACACCTCTTTTATACACAATCCTCCCACGAGAAATACTTTGAAACTTCTTCCGTGCCACCTGGCAAAAATTTGAATATCAACAGTCGATCAATCAGGAGAGTGCCGCAATACCAGCGAAGTACCCATAAATCAAAACACACTGCCCCTTTTGAAATGTACAGTCTCATCAAGCTATACCAGATAGTAATATCATTTACCTAGTCATCGGAAACCATTCATGCTGCCTAAGAATTTATGTCCTTCCCTTCAAAACTGAACTGTGACCTTGTACATGTAAATCCTATTCCCGCACAACACACCACATATGTTATGCCATCATGTGACAAGCATAAGAATTCCATTATCAACTCTGAGTCACTAGCAAACTACATACCTTATTAGCCAGAAACCTCTTTCTTGCTTCTTTCTAGGAGAAAATCATAACACACAACACGCTCCGTACATCGGTAGAAATTATCCGGTTTAAACCATGGTAGAACCCATCATGAACACTTTGAAATCCATTTGCACATAATCAAGCTATCTGAACCGAATTCCTCTAACTTCACCAAGCCACACAGGTTTCCAAATCCGGGAGCATTGCCACGAAACACCTGTAGATACTAGCCACGTCATAAGTACACAAATAACCGATCATACCCATTACTGTGCTACCCCAACCTACTTCCAAACTGTCCTATTTCCCCAAGTCCTTTCCAAATTGCCTTCAAATTGCTATTTTTATTTCCTTATTAGAACACTACTATCCTTAACTAAAACTGGCCCCACGAACTCTAGCATAGAACCACACCGCCCTAAGGCTTATAAGCCGCCAAATACCCTTTTTATGTATTCCAAAGGTTCCACAACCAAACATGCTTACTCCGAAGAGACTTTATAGGAACCTAAAACTGTTTCCTTCACCTTCTTGATATTGAGATGCATAATTCACAATGATATGAGATGCAACGAGTCTCAACACCGTTCAATGCAACTCCCAGTTTTCTAGCCATATTTATAAATCTTGAATCCATTGTAACAATTCTCGAATTAACCGACCAAACAGACCGAAATGACATGTGCCCCATTAGCACATTAACACCCAAGGGAATAAAGAGTAACCCTCACTCCTACGCAACCGAGAAAATTCCCGCTCCATGTATTCTACATTCTCTGTGAATAAACACTCAATTATTTTTATGGTCCTCCCATAACCATAGAGTGTAATACAACTTGTATCCAGAAATTCCTTTACCCGAGTCATCCTCGATCTCGACCTCTGCAAGTCATAACTGATTCACCGATATACCCTGAACCGAAACTAATACGACCCATAACTGTGCAATCAACTCGTCGATAGCAGACTCCCCCACTTAGCCTTAAGCTGCAATTATATAAAAATAGAACCCGTAAGGATTTCTCCTTCTCAATTACCAAGGTCTCGCACCGTTAACCTGCCAGACTTCTCGAAGTCTTTTATTAAGCCTTTCATGAACATTCTGAATCTCCAGCTAAAATTACACACGCGACCTCCCACCGGGTAGCTAGTAATATTCCTCACAAAAGCTTCATCAACATCACGCCACCGCTAGCTGCACACATGAGATAACCCACATGTGGAATTCCTTACCGACATCTCCCAATGGCACTGCACTGAGTGCAACGACCATGAAATTCGTAAATTCTCCTGAGTTCATGCTCACCCACCATTTATATAAGTCTGCACTTTCCCTATTGACATCAATTGTACGTCAACAATACTTTCCGAACTCAAGTCATATTGCACCTGACACAATAATCAGATCTTCACGCCTCTATTCATTTCAAACACACTCATTTCTGCCTTCTTTTTTTTTGTACACTAACCATCACTCCAAATAGAGTATGCAGGTTGATTCACATATTAACACGATTCCAAACCATTCTACACTTTCTCAAGGCGCACGACTACCCTACTAGTGAATTCATATGCTAATCTGCCACTCTTACTTCGGTTAAATCATCTCCTTTAAGAAACTTCTCAACCTCTACTTCTTCTTCTTGACCTGCTAGTACTTCAACCACCACGAAACACTTCCCTTCATGTCTTCCCTCATACTTTGCTACCCAACTGCTGCATCAAATCGAAATGTATTTATGTCGCACCGGAACTAATAAAATGTTACCGACTCTAAGTCTCTTCAAAGATTATCTTTCCCGAGTCATCAACATCAAAATACCCATTCGCAACCACCATTACTACACAACCACTTACTCTTCTTGAGTTCAACTCATTGACAGACATGAGAATTTAATTTACCCCAAAATTTAACAACATGAAAGATCCTTCAAAACATTCACACTCGAGACGGTACGTCGCATCAAAACGAAAATCAAGCACCCAATACATTTAAAGAAAACACTTCTCATCAAGTTCACATAGTCTTAATACTTCCCGCAGTTACGTCATACTCACCACAAAGCCATTCCACTGCTCATCGAGCCACAATTGAACTCGTAGGGACATTATCGGACATATGAGTTCAAATGTATAGGTTACAACTTAAGCTACCGAGCCAAAACTATGGTTTAAACCTGGCCTCAAGTCCTCCAGACTAGCCCATCACCAAAACACATAATACACATCTCAAACCTCGTTCATAGAATCACAAACCGACGATGCAAAACAGATACCGAGCGCTCATGTGCGCATACGAGATGCGTGGAAGGAATTCAAAGAGTTATGTCTCAAGCTGAATCATTTTTGCGCGATAGAATACAAGAAAGTAAAATTTTCCTAATGGTTCTGCAGCTTCCTGAAGATAAGTACAGACGTCTCCGTACCGATCCACAAGACTCTACTAAACCCGCTCATGACTCATGAGACCTATGTAACCTAGGCTCTGATACCAATCTGTCACGACCCAAACTAACCTCTGTCGTGATGGCGCCTATCGTGGGACTAGGCAAGCCGACTCATTTCCAAAACAAACCGATATTTTCATTTTTAAAGATAATTCCAAGATTATTTAACATAAAACCTCCATTTAAAGGGTTCAAATCAAAGAAAAATAGAAGTGCGGAAAAGAAAAGCCCGACATCGGGGTGTCACTAGTCATGAGCATCTGCTACAATCTGTCTATCAATATCAAGGCTAACTCAGCCTGAAAAATAGCTAAATACAACTAGAGGAAGATAAGAGGGAGAAGAGCAGGGGCTGCGATCGCCAAACAGCTACCTTGTTATCTCCAAGAAAATCTGCAACCAGAATACTCAATAACCGCTATCGTGTTCGGCTATACCTGAATCTGCACACAAGGTGCAAGGAGTAACGTGAGTACGCCAACTCAGTAAGTAACAACAATAAATAAAGGCTGAGCAGTAGTGACGAGCAATAAAGCATAAGACGTTCATATCAGGAAATCTCAGTAAAATACCACATGTTTTTAAAAATCAGGATTTGAATCAAACATCTCGTTTAAACCTAGTTCCAGTAAAAATCATTTAAAGATATTTTTCCAACAGTTTTTCAAACGAAGGCTCAATGCAAAAGTGAGCAAAAATGATGAAATCATAAACAGCCCCTCGGGCAAACCTCACAGTCACTCGTGCCACTCGGGCATACCTCACAATCACTCTTGCCACTCGAGCATACCTCACAATCACTCTTGCCTCCCAGTCACTCAGCACTCGGCACTCGGGTGTGTACAGACTCCGGACGAGCTCCTTCAGCCCAAGCGCTATAATCTGCACGGACAACTCACGTGCAATAATAATAAAGTATACTACAGGCGGGCAGCCCCGATCCACACTCATCCTCACAAATCAGGCCCTCGGCCTCACTCAGTCATAAAGTATGCTGCAGGCGGGCAGCCCCGATACACACTCATCCTCACCAATAAGGCCTTCGGCCTCACTCAGTCATAAGTAACTTAAGCCTCTCGGGCATTTCAATAAAACAGGGCATTCGGCCCAAAATATTTATATGCATCAAAATAGAGTCATAAAACTGAGTTATGCGGTAAACAAGTATAAACATGACTGAGTATAGATTTTCACTCGAAAACAATGAGAGGATGGTAAGAAACAGCCCCTAAGGGTCCAAACAGCTTTGGCGCAAGGCCCAAACATGGCATTCAGCCCAATTTACAGAAATTCTTTCTAAAACATATAAGTATCAAATGATTTCAACAAAGTATGCAACTTTACAGTTGCTACGGGACGAACCAAGTCACAAATCCCCAATAGTGCATGCCCATACGCCCGTCACCTAGCATGTGCATCACTTCAAAATAGTAGAATGATACGAAAATCTGGAGTTTCATACCCTCAGGACTAGATTTACAATCGTTACTTATCTTAAACTGGTCAAATCTCTATCCCGCAATGATCTTGCCTATGGACTCGGCCTCCAAATGCTCCGAATCTATTCATAATCAGTACAATACCATCAATACGCGCTAATGGAATGAATTCCACAAGAAAAACTACAAAATTAGACCAAAACCCGAAATTGGTTCAAAAATTGCTTGTGGGGCCCACGTCTCGGAACCCGACAAAAGTTACAAAATCCAAAAGCCCATTCAATCACGAGTCTACCCATACCAATTTTACCAAAATCCGACCTCAACTCGACCCTCAAATCTACAAATCTTATTTCCAAATTTCTAAGTTCCAATCTCCGATTTACACCTCAAAATCATGTAATTTAGTCAGATTATTCGATGATAATTCAATATTATGGAGTAGAAATTATTACAAGGGACTTACCTCAAGTTTTCCTTGAAAATATATCTAAAACATCGCCTCTCCTCAAGCTCCAATTTGTCAAAAATGGCAAATGGGACGAAATCCCTATTTTTTATAATTCTGCTCAGACATCCTCGGTTCTGCCTCGATCTTGGCCTTCGATCGTGACCCTCGACCCTGAGCTTGATCATGGCTTTGATCGTGGCCCTTGACCCTGGGCTCGATCTGGGCTCGATTTCTGAGAGATTTCTGGGCTCGAATCTGGCAGAAGAAATTTCTAACAGAAGAAAATTGCAGTAGCTGTTCTAGTTCAATTTTTGATCCGTTAACCATCTGAAACTCACCCGAGGCCCTAGGGACCTCAACCAAATATACCAACAAGTCCTAAAACATCATACGAACTTAGTCGAATCCTCAAATCACCTCAAACAATGCTAAAACCATGAATTACACCCCCAATTCAAGCCTAATGAACTTTGAAATTTTTAATTTCTACAAACAACTCCGGAACCTATCAAATCACGTCCGATTGCCCTCAAATTTTGCACACAAGTCCTAAATGACATAACAGAGGTATTTCAATTTTCAGAATCGGATTCCGACCCCTATATCAAAAATTCAACCACTCCCCCCGGTCAAACTTCTCAAAAATAAAATTTTCGGCATTTCAAGCCTAATTCCTCTACGGACTTCCAAATAATATTTCGGACACGCTTCTAAGCCCAAAATTACCATACGGAGCTATTGAAATCATCAAAATTTAAATCCGAGATCGTTTACACATAGGTCCATATCCGGTCCACTTTTCTAACTCAATATTTTTTCAATTATGACACTAAATGTCTCATTTCACTCTGAGTTCCTTCTGGACTCGAACCAACTAACCCGATATAACATAATATAGCTGAATAACACAAAAAAAAGTAGGAATGGGGAAAACGGTATTATAACTCTCGAAACGATCGGTCGGGTTGTTACATTTCGGATACGGCGACTGTTAGATCTTAGAGTGCTATCAGTTGGAGACTATCACGGTAATTGCATGGCGTCTGCTGACCTGACTCTCTTTCCTTCAGTTATTGTAATGTTCTATACTTCCAGATAGTGTTTTATCATTCAGACTTTGTATTCATATTAGATGCCCATGTACTCAGTGACACCGGATTTTGGGAGTGTTTATATCTATATTTGTGAGATTTCTTCCGCTGAATTTAATATTATATTTTTAAATTTAAAAGATATGGTATTTTATTGAGATTGTTGGCTTGTCTAGTATTGAGATAGGCGCCATCACAACAGGTGAGATTTTGGGTCGTGACAAGTTTTGACTTTTCTTCTTACCAAAAATACCCTTAACAAAATATAGTATATACTAAAATAACCGTTAAACTTAATACTTAGGATATTAATATATAAATATTTCTTATTATTTTTAGGATAGCTTTCTAATATACAGTGACTTTAGGGGTGAATACTTTTATATTTGTTGAATTATTTTTAATATATTTAACTTATATTAAAAGAGTTAAGTACTTTTAAATTTTATTTTCATATTTTACTTAAATAAAATGAAAAGATTTAATTATTGCCTGTAATAATAATTTTTTGAGATTATTTATTTACTTATAATATTAACTATTAAGTAAATCTATTTATGACATTATTTGTAATTTGATACTTAAAAGCACTTTCTGAAAAGTTTGGCCAAATACGAATTATTGCCCAATAGTTATTTTCAGAGTGATTAGTCAAACACAAACTGCTTCTCTCCAAAAGTACTTTTTTCAAAAGCACTTTTCAAAATAAGCTGATTTCTCTAACTTGACAAACAGGCTATAAGTGCCCCAATTCAATCTGAAACTCACTCGAAAATCAAACCAACCACACCGACAAGTCACATAACCACACTTGAACATAGAGGAGGCAATAAATAGGGGAACGGGGCTAAAATACTCAAAAAGGTCGGCCGGGTCGTTACAATAATATTTGAGATTTTACTCGATATACATTTGTTAGTGTATGATTTTTTTTTTTGTCATTTTTTTTAAACAAATAAACGATCTAAATCAATTAGTACACGTCCCAAATCAGATAAGAAATTCCCAAATTATAAAACAAAACAAAAAAAAAAAAAAAAAGAATAAGGAAATTGGGAAAAAGAAAATTGAACAATGGGGGGAAAGAAGAAAAAGAAAAGAAGGCCACCCGCTCTGTGTTCTGTTCGATAGTCTGCATCCCACGTACCAAATCTGCAACTAATCTCTCTTTCTTTATTCATTCAGGTGCTTCTTTCCTAAAATCACAAAAATATTGCAATTTCGATCTATACCATTTCAAGATTTGCATTCCCACTATCAAAAAAGCCGCTGTAAGTTGTCTGAATCATTTGCCAAATCTCTTCATTTGGCAAAAATATTTTGAGCGTATATCTTTGTAAATGCTCGTTTGTCATTAGATTTATTCAAGATTTTGTAAAGGTTTTTTTTTGGCCTTTGGTACACAATAAATGCTTGTTTATATGGTTCTTGATAGCATGGTTGATGCAGTATTGAAAAAGTTTTGAGTTTTTAGTAATAAAGTGAATCAAGATTCTTAAGGGGTTCTATTGGTTTTGGTAAAATGGTAGTTGGGCTAATTGTTTCTTGGATATTTACTGATGCATTATTTTCGGCTTTGAGGGATCAATGGTACTGAGAAAAATGTGTTTTGGAGGTGATTACATTGGTTCATGTAGAGTTTTATATGTTAAAGTTTGAGTTTTTATTGAAGTGAATCAAGATTCAAAGGGGTTCTACTTGTTTTGGTAAAATTGTAGTTGGGCTAATGGTTTCTTGGATATTTGCTGTTCGATTATCTTGGCCTGTGAGGGACGAATGGTACTGACTAGAATGTGTTTTCAAGGTGATTACATTGGTTATTGGAAGTAGTGGAACCAATGTCTGGAACAATAAGTACTTTCGGTAGAAGTCTCTCTCATAAACAAAGGGCATTGACAGTTAGCAGCCCTAGATTGTTCGATAAGTCCGTTAGTAGCCCTAGATTTAGTAGGAAAAGCGAGGTTTCAAGACTTTTTTGTGTACTTATAGCATTAGGATCTGTTGTTTCCTTTTTCCTGGCAATTGGAGGAGGGTATTTATATGTTCTGCCCAATCTTACAAAAGCATCTCATGAGGAGGATGTCGGCCTTAGTGTTAATGGTTCGGATAGTCTTTGTGACATATTTGATGGAAAATGGGTAGTCGATAACAGCTATCCCTTGTACAATGCCTCAGAATGCCCCTTTGTAGAGAAAGGATTCAACTGTTTGACTAACGGTAGAACCAATGGTGATTATCTGAAGTGGAGGTGGAAGCCGAGGAACTGTGAAATACCGAGGTTTGATGTGCATAATCTGTTGGAAATTCTCCGAAACAAAAGAATTGTTTTTGTTGGAGATTCAATGAGTAGGACTCAATGGGAATCCTTGATATGCCTGCTAATGACCGGGGTGCAAGATAAGGAAAGTGTATATGAAGTAAATGGGAATAAGATCACTAAAGTAATTCGCTTTTTGGGAGTGAGGTTTAGTTCCTTCAATTTCACAGTTGAGTTTTATCGATCAGTATTCCTTGTCCAACACAACTGGTCTTCCAAATATGGAATAAAGAGAGTTAGATCAACCCTTAAGTTGGACAAGCTTGACGATATCAGCAACGAGTGGATTAATGCAGATGTCCTCATATTCAATTCTGGACAGTGGTGGGTACCCGGGAAGCTTTTTGGAGTGTAAGTGC
Organism: Nicotiana tabacum; assembly: GCF_000715075.1. Classification (NCBI taxonomy): domain Eukaryota; kingdom Viridiplantae; phylum Streptophyta; class Magnoliopsida; order Solanales; family Solanaceae; genus Nicotiana; species Nicotiana tabacum. Next base: position 114,534,977 of record NC_134092.1, read on the forward strand.
GCTTTCTTCTTTTACTGGCACAAGCTCCTTTCCTTTTACGAGTATATCTCATATAATTGCAAACTATCATTGAACTAAAATATCCTTAATATATGGATGGGCCTTTCATATATGGATTCCCCCTTTTGATTTTCTTTATTCTTTTCCCCCTGTTCTTTCTCTTTCTTCTCACATGTCTCGATTTTGTTTTGTCACTCCTACATTTGTAAATATATGCTTTTTTTCTTCCTAAAAAGTAGAAAGCCTCCTTCTTTGTATGTGCACACAGGGGCGTCGGCTGGATTTTCTGCAAGTGGTGTCAATATGTAAAGAAGTAAACAAAGAACATATCATACTAACGACATCATATGAGATGAACATTATGATGCTGAACTTGTTTTGACGGTTTGGTGTCCTTTAAGAAAAAAATCCATTCATTTCCTAAAAAATAGGAGGTAGAAGTGTAAAACCAATAAATATTTCCTTTCCGATTCATCCTTGACTTATTCAAATATTGTTTTTAATCCGATGTGCAACAAAACACTATGGAAAGATAGTGGTTCAATTTCATATTGTTTAAGGAGTTGATATGAAAAAAAAAATCAAATTGCTAACATAGAAAACAAAAATCCAGGAACTTTCATGAGCTGGATATTGTGATTGTGATTCCTTCTTAGTTTTCATCCAGAAGCAGCTGTTTTTTTTGTGTGTCGGTTGTTCTCACAATGTTCCTAAATCGTTCTTTTACAGGGGATGCTATTTCCAACTAAATAATACACTCAAGCTTGGAATGTCAATTCCCACAGCATTCAGAACTGCCCTTGACACTTGGGCATCCTGGATAGATACCAAAATTAACCCTAACAGGACACGTGTTTTTTTCAGAACATTTGAACCATCTCACTGGAGGTACTTGTTGTTGATAGCTATGCATTCTATACAGCTGGATGCTTTAAGCTCTGCATTAATAATATCAGCGAATGTTTTTTCTTTCACCGTCAAACAAACGTCGTTTATTAGTCATAGAGCTTGCTGCTTCTCCTGTTGTCCTGTTTCTCAGAGTGCATTACTTTTATTGGTTTTAGATCGAACATAGTATGTTTTTGCAACTAATGAAATACATATTGGTTTTGCATCAGCAATCTAACTCTGCGGTTGTGCAATGTAACAAATCAACCTCTTTCAGAGACTAAGGGTCAGAAGAGTAACTCATTTTCAGACGCAGCACTAGAGGTGGCGCGCGGAATGAAAGTTCCAGTTACTGTGCTACACATAACTCCCATGTCTGCGTTCAGGAAAGATGCACATGTCGGTATTTGGAGTGATAATCCATCTCTCTCTGATTGCAGTCACTGGTGTCTGCCTGGAGTTCCTGATCTTTGGAATGAAATGGTCTTTTCATACCTGCATGCTAGCTATCACCATACGCCTTTGCATCAACAAAGAGAGTAAGTTTTGATACTTGCATATAACATTTATAAAACCTGTGAGCATGTGAGGCATCTGTCCTTGATGTGTCGAACTCATGTCCTTAACCAATTGGTTGTAGCACCGTAATACTGCAAATGGTGTTATATCCTTTGTACATAGTCCAAATCACTAGTTTCTCGGCACATGCATTGCGCATGTATGCCGAGTCATGAATTAAAATTATTTGTAAAATAATATCAATAAAAAGCGTTATCCACATTTTACATGAACATTTTTCAAGATAAATGCTTGGTTCTATCTTCCTTGACTCCTCGCTTATATACCTTTCTATAAGTTTTACTTCTAAGATGGTCTCGGTAGTTTCCTTGCTGAAACCAAAAGTCTCCATTTTGACATGAGTATTTGGGTACATCATTGGTTCTCTTTATTTTTGCTTTGACGGTAGGGTGTCACAAAGGGTTGAAATGGGGCATCACTCTGCTCATGCAGGTTTCTTCGTCTCTAGATCATAGTGTAATATCTTAGGACCAGTGACAACTCGAGTTCTTTTGGGCCATTAAATTGCCTACCTATAAACATGACGGAGCTGTATAATATTGGATGAGATCAACTCAGTTTCAACCCACAATTTTGTTCGCGTCTTCAGCCCTGGCTGAATTTGGCAAGTTTTGTTGGATTGAGACTTGAGAGCAAACTGACCTTTCTAGATAAATAGCCTGGTGCTTAAGTTCTGCTTTTGCCACAATCTTCAACCATTCAACCTAGTGTTGTTTACAGTAAAGGTCAAAATTGCATTCACTTAGGTGGAAATCTGGCTTATAAAATTATCATTAGCTAAAGCGTGCCTGTAAAGCAAATGCTTTATATATCCAGATGGGCCAAAGTCACTTTCCTATTAAGTGGGGTCATTTTGTTTGATGCAGGTTCAACAACATGGACTGATGTATGATAAACAGGAACTCATACCAGCTTATGTTTTTCTATGAAGGTCAATCATTTTGCAATTCCAGCAACAACAAAAAATAAACAATTTTGAACAGAAATGTATAGTTACATGGTGAGAAGAAACTCTTGTACCGGGAAATTGATTTCTTTTTCATCTTTTTTTTTGTTCGCTAAATTCATTTTGTAAGAGAGAAGGAGAAAAAATGTATATCATTCAGAATGTTTGTCTTGTACCGTATAATATTTGAAAATTAATATGCAGTTTTCAAAAATTTACTACATTGATGAGAAGTGTTGCATCTGAAGTTTGACATCTCTTGAGCTTTATTGTGTTCATTTTATTCTTGTTAAACCAGAAAAGAGGAAATTTAACACTTCGCTTTCAATCTTGTCCGGTTTGATGTGGTTCGATGTTATTTTTGAATTGTAAGGTCTGAATTGTTTGAATTTTGTAAACTCTTAAAACGATAGAATTTTTTTTTTTTATTTCATTTTATTGTCCAAACTTAATCCTTAAGAGATAGAAGATATACAAATTCAACATTTATAGCTTGGGAATGCTTTTCCCATTTGTATCGGAAAAGTGTGCTTAATACTGAATTTCCACTAATAGAATAGTCTCTAACCAAATTATGTTTATGGCGCAAAGACAACTTTGTCATTTTTCATTTTTTGGCCATTAATATACTTTTAACAGATTTGTTACACCAAAAATTAGTCAGTATCCGTAATATTTGAAACGTTCTGAGATTATTCAACTTGGTAAATATATAAATCTTCATCTATAGCTTATAGAAGACAAACTTGTCTAATTTAACTTAGAAAATAGGTCAAAGTGACTGTATTTATATAACTGGTAGTAAACAATAAGCAAATGATTTGGCTGACAATATTACTGGTATACATATATACATGAGAAGTTGTCCAAATTTTCCCCAACACTTCCGAGCCCCTCAAAAAAAAAAAAAAAAAAAAAGGAAATGGAACAAAAAGAGCAAACAAGAATTTCAGAGAACTACCAAAATCAATCAATGGCCATTGGTGTGATCCTTTTTCTGGTAGGTTTATTAGGAATTTGTGGAGTTGATATTATTGGTTCTTGTTTCAGTTCTGTTTTCTCTTCTGCTTTTCCACTATCTATATCCATGGACTTATCACTGCTAATAGTTTGTGGAACATTTGCCTCCTGTTTCTGCTCAATATTTCTATCACCTCCAGCAATTTCTTTCTCTGCAAACAATTTCCAACAGAAACAAAATTGTTAGTCAGGATGAGGAAGATAACATGGATAAAACATTAACCATTAGTTGGAGAAACATAGCAAACCTGGGCTACATAAAGTGGATCCTAGTTCTTCATTCTCGAATTCTAGCAGAGTGCAGTAACCATCTTGGGAGGATAAAGCCAGATATTTCCCATTAGCCGACCTTGACAGAGTCATAGAAATACATCATTGCATTGTTATTTAGGTCAAAAGAAAGAACGAATTAAATAATTTCTACAATGCTGCATGGGAGAGAATGGGAGTGCTGACTGCATTTGGAAAAGAATACGGAAGCTAGGAATATACCATGCTATGTCTGTTACAGCAGCGTAATGAAGACCGGCTACGATTGCTATTGGTTGTACGCTTTCCGTGTCATAGACGTACAAAGAATTCAATGTAGCCACAGCAAAAATAAGACGATAAGGGAGCTTGAAGAATGAGGCTGCAGTCATTAAAAAGGATCGTGGTGGTATCAGAAAATAACACAGCACAATCAACTAAAAAAGGAATCCAGTAGGAGAACCTACAATTGCTTGATCCTCTCAAACTAAAAGTCATGGGGCAAAAGCGTACAGCAACAACAGGTTTGCTGGCACCTGGGAGCATTAAAGCTGGCCTGTGAATATCCAAGGAAGTTGAGACGACAGTATTAGACTGTTGTGATCTAGCTTCTAGAGCGAATATAATGGAGTCACCCTAGTAAATAATATAGTACCAAAGAGAAGAATCCTTGCCTTGAGAGATCTTTTCTGGAAAACACATAAGCAGTGTTCGATGGTTCTGAAGCAGGTGTAAACTTGTAAGAACCTGAAATAGCAGAACACGTCTATATCCTTTCAATGCAGTGCTTTTAAAAGCGTAAAAAGAGATGAGGCCCATGTGGCTTGAAACGAAAAGTGAGAAGTAGAGTTCTCGTCCACCCCCCAAAAATGATAATCATAACGATAAAAGTAAACAAAAAAAGAATACAGGTAGAACGCCTTTGATCTACCACATTAGCACTATCACATGAAGAAACAGATCCGAAGAAGTCCAAGTTTCTTTCTCTAGAAGCTCTATCTCGAGTATAGTTCTACCTTCCATTGGCAGTAAATTGCAAGAAATGCAAATGAAGAGTCCAAAGATATGTAGCTTAAATGGGAATTATATAGCTTAAATGGGAATTACAACAGCTGTCATGTGGAGATTAACCTGACACTACAAAAATGTCAAGACAGTCATAGAGAGCCATGGGATGATTTTAGTCTGAATATTTGGGTGTACTAGTATTATTTTTTGACCAGCAAATGAGGTCCCAATGCTGCATTATTGGCTCACTCTGAAATGTCCGAAATTTTGAAAATTTGAAAATAAAGAAAAACTTTTTGGATATATATATATATATATATATATATATATATATATATATATATATATATATATATTAGAATAAATATTGCACAACGGTGACTGAACAGACAACAAAAGGGGTGTTCGTCGGTCGGTACGGTATTTAGACATTTCGGTTCGGTATTCGCTTTCGTAAAATGCTATACCAATACCGTACCTAATTAAATTCGGTATGGTTCGGTTTTTCTCCTTTCGGTTTCGGTTTATTCGGTTCGGTAACTTCGGTTTATTCAGTTTGAATACTAACTAGTGCATAGAGTTATAGACGGTAATATTCTTAATTAAAGTACTCAAAAATACAAAACTAAAAACGTTTGTTGACAAAAGTTTTGTCCAAAACCAGCATATACCAACCTAGAGAGAGAAAACTTAGAGAAATGTCCTGTTACTTGCTTAGAGTTAATTGATGAATTTAAAGAATAAAGTAAAATTTTAGATTTCTTATACTTATGTTATAATTAATAAAATGTGCATTGTGTAATATAATATATATTTCGGTACGGTATCGGTTTTTCATTTTAAAATACCAAATACCATACCGAATACCAAAATTTTCGGTTTCGATACAGTAATTCGGTATTTACCAAATTATGCACATCCCTAGTCACCAATGTCACGTCATTGCAAGAACGAAGAAATATGTTAAGTCTTCAAGATAAAAAGAACACATGAAGGCTTGATAGATCTTTTTCTTTTTGTCTCTGAGGATGGTTTTCTTTTTCTCTCTTTTTTTTTTTTTTTGGTTGGGAGCAGGGGAGAAGATGTAGAAAGAGATGAGATAACTTTAGGGAAACAAGTCAAAAGAATGATCAAAATGTCAAGGTTGTACCTGCAGGCACAAGCAGAAAGGAACCATCAGGGGACCAAGATAATCTTCTGAAGAAAGATGGTAGTGTCTCATCAAGAAAGAGATGATTTTTAGTAGACTGCACACATTTGCATGAGCAAAAGTTATTATGTATGTAACATTAACTTATACTGAATAAGGAACTGATATGATATATGACCTTGGACTCATCCGGCTGTTGTGGTTCAACCTTCATAATGACATGTTGACACACAAAATTCAACTTCTCAACTCCTTTTGTTTTAGATGGTCTGTTGATGTAAATCCGGCAAGATCTATCTGAACTGAGTGAGGCAGCATACTTGGACAATGGATCCCACGTCACACCTTGCACGTAGTGCAAATGAGCATCCAATATCTGATGAACTGAACCTGATGAGGAAATGGCAGACTGTCAGTATAAAGTTTATTTATCTCTACTTAAAAATCCTTCAGTTAGATCCTCATTTATTTCTTACCTTTGTTGACATCCCATATGATGCATGAATTATCAACAGAACCAGAAATTAGAAAAGAACCATCAGTAGACCACTCCAAGTCCAATACATCCTTACGATGAAATCTGAGAAAGATCAAGTCTTGAGTACTTGTATCGAATAAGAAATAATTTCATTAAAACAATGATTATGCTCCTTTTGTTACAGCAACTCAAAGGCAATAGGTGAAATATCTTATCCATGACTATCGCAGTTGACAGTTTAAGCACTTCCTCGAAGAAAAACTAAGCTGGAAAGTTATGACCAACATTCGGGAAGTCTGTTTAATATGGACTATCAGAATATTATGGATTATTTATATTGGGATTACTTATTATTTAGGGTAGACGTTAGCAAAATAAATTAATATATATATATATATATACAATAACATTCTTGTTAAAGTTTGATTAGCACATAAATCCGATTCTTTTCCTGTAAAATCAGTGATTATATAGTGCATATGCTGGTTGATTGCAACATTCTGCATAAACCAAAAAGGTAGCCCGGTGCACAAATAATCTTGCAGTCACGCAGGGTCCGGGGAAGGGCCGCACCCAAGGGATGTGATGTAGACAGCCTACCCTAATGCAAGTATTAGTGGCTAATTCCACGGCTTGAACCCGTGACCTATAGGTCACGCAGAAATAACTTTACCGTTACTCCAAGGGTCAATTCATTTGGATAATATTTTGGTTTAAGCAGAATAAAGGGGAGCCTACATTTGAGATGAATTTAACCCTTCACCCGCCATTCACAAATGGTTCACCTCTAGAGTCTAGATGGAAAGTAACGGCTGGACTCACAATTACACCCATGGACCATAATCTCTCTCTTTGAGTTCCCCTCAAGACAAGAGGCAATGAGAATCCTAGCAGGTGATTGGTTTTGGAATGATCGCCATTTAACTTTAGAATGGTGGTCACCGGCAACTGGTTCAACCTTAACGAACCATAATCTCTCTCTTTGAGTTCCCCTCAAGACAGGAGGCAATGAGAATCCTAGCAGGTGATTGGTTTTGGAATGATCGCCATTTAACTTTAGAATGGTGGTCACCGGCAACTGGTTCAACCTTAACGAACGATCAGCCACACTGGGTTAAAGCCTTTGGTATTCCTCTTCATGCATGGTGCTCGAGTACTTTCTGCACCATAGGAGAACTCTATGGTGGGTTTGTCGATACAGACCTGGACACCAAGTATAGAACGCACCTTCTCTGGGCTAGAATTTGTGTGAAGGATCCTATAGGCCAACAACCTGAGAAAGTAAATATTGAGGTTGGTGACTGGAATTATGAAATCACTATTCTGCCAGATAAGTCGGTAAAGCTCAGTCCAATCGGGAAAAGTGATGCCGGCGAAAGCTCCTTGGGCTTATCGGAGAAGAAGGTATTGTCGACGAATGGGGTTGGTACATCGAGCCAACAAAAAATGACTCCTACTGCTTCAGGGAGTAGGCATGTGGGAGAGCAGGTGACTTCTTTTAATCCATCGGTTAAAGCCAACTTAAGTTTTAATCAACTGAGCCAGAATGTGGATCAAAGCTACTATATGGTCGACCTAAAGCATAAAGCCCAAGAGCAAAATACCAAGTCTTATTGGAAAAGGGTGGACCTAATTAACACTACCCATTGCTCCAATCAATTCAGTGTATTATCAAAGGAGCCCATATCCAAAGCGGCAGCTGGCGATATAAACTCTAATAGAAATATTAGAGTCCCTCCACCAGCTAACTCTCGTCTCTCTACTATCTCTGATGCGGATGACGAAGCCGACCCAGAGGCAGTGTTTGAGAAAACTACTAAGTGTGGTTCCAACACCAGAGAGGTCTCTCACTAGTCAATCCGACTCTGACTTCTCTTCTCCTTCTGATTTTCTATCTCTCCCATGGCATGAGGAAGGGCCGATTCCTCAATTTATATAAAACCCAGTTGTGGCCGAGACATCACGATGGACCAAAATGGTGATGGTGAAGGCTAGCAAAGTCTTCGGAGTCAACATGGCTAGATTCGAACATGAGTTTTTGGACATTATTCCGGAGGAAAAACGGCAATTGCAAATACAACAGAAAAAATTATTAAAGAAACCAACAAAGAAGAAAAAGTCAAAGGAGACAGAACTAGAGAAGCTAAAACTTTTGGTGAATTATGAGGGTGGAGAAAGTTCAGAAAGAGGGAGCACTAGTATTGAAAGGGGCAGGATTCACAAACTCCATTCAAAATGAAATTACGAATTCTGAGTTAGAATGTACGGGAGCTCAATGAAAGGGAAAATAGGGGAACTTTGAAGTCTTTAATTCAAAGTTGGAGAGCTGATATTGTATGTATTCAGGAGACCAATGAATGGCCAGATTGTCTTTCATAACATTTGATGGGGTCTAGATGGGCAGAGATGCAAGCCATTGACAACAAGGGTGGGGTGGTAAATTTATGGGGTAAAAGGAATTGGAATTGCATAGACATTCATCAGGGATCCTATACAACTTCTAATATGTTAGAAAGTGCCCATGAAAACTTCAGGTAGTGTTTTACAGGGATCTATGGCCCACACACAAACCCTGAAAGAAGGTATTTTGGGATGAACTTGCAGCAATCCGAGGGTTATGGAATAATCATTGGGCGATTGGGGGTGATTTTAATGTATGCAGATACGAGCATGAAAGGCTCAATTGCAATAAACGATCAAAGGCAATGAAAAACTTCTTTGATACAATTAAAGATCTTTGCCTTATTGATTTGCCTCTTCATGGTGCTACTTATACTTGGACCAAGGGTGAGAACATACATCAGGCTTCTAGAATTGACAGGTTCCTCATAGCTAATGACTTGAGTGACACCTTCAAGAAGGTAACTCAGATGGTGCTCCCTAATGTTATTTCAGATCATAAGCCTATAATCCTGGAAAGTGGAGACTGGAAGGTTAACCCCTCATACTTTAAATTTGAGAACATGTGGTTACAAACCGAGATATTGCAATGCATCATTCATCGCTCTAATTCCAAAGAAGAAAGGGGCTATGGAACTCGGAGATTTTAGACCAATAAGTCAAATAGGAAGTGTGTATAAAATAGTTGCAAAGCTGTTTGCTGAAAGATTGAAAAAAGTCATTTGGAAACTTATTTCTGGGAAGAAAAATGCTTTCATTAAAGGAAGGCAGATTACAGATGCATCTCTAGTTGCTAATGAGATTTTGGATTGGAAACTTAAATCAGGGGAAGCAGTTCTCTTATGCAAACTGGATATAGAGAAAGCTTTTGACCAGCTAAACTGGAATTTTCTCTTTATGATGCTGAGGAAAATGGGTTCTGGAAACAAATGGATTAAAAGGATAAGTTATGCACTACCATAATTCAAGCTCAACCGGCTTCTTCTCTCCTCAAAAGGGTCTTAGGCAGGGGATCCTCTCTCACCTTTTCTCTTCATCATTGGCATGAAAGGTCTCAGTAACATGCTAAATAAAGCCAAGAATTTACAATGATTCAAAGGCTTTGAAGTTGGTAGCAGGTCCGGGAATAGAGTGATTGTCTCACATCTGCTATATGCAGATGACACCCTAATTTTCTGTGGGGCTGAAGAATCTCAAGTGCTGCATTTAAATCTGGCCTTGCTTATTTTTGAAGCTCTTTCAGGTTTACACATTAATATGATAAGAGTGTCTTTTGTCATGTCAATGATGTTTTTAATCTGGAGGGCCTGGCTTACATTCTATGTTGTAGTACTGGCACACTACCAACTACATATCTGGAGCTTCCACTAGGAGCAAAGTTCAAGTCATCTAATATATGGAGTGGAGTCACTGAAAAAATTGAAAGAAGACCAGCTAACTGGCAAATGCAATACCTTTCCATGGGAGGGAGACACACACTCATCAACATCTTGGATAACCTTCCCACCTATCTTATGTCTCTATTTCCCATCCTAAGAAAGGTGCTGAAGCACATAGACAAATACAGGAGGAATTTTCTATGGGAAGGATAAGGAAGCAGCAAACTCATAAATTCCACTAGGTTAATTGGAAAAAAGTAACACTACCAAAGTGACAAGGTGGCCTAGGAATTAGAGATCTCACAGTCCATAAAAAGAGCATGCTTATGAAATGGCTGTGGAGATATTCACAAGAGGATCAAGCCCTTTGGAAGGAGGTGGTAACTGCAAAACATGGCAATAAAAATCACTGGAGTACCAAGGTTGGTAGATCACCATATGGAGTAGGACCTTGGAAGTATATCAACAAGCTAGGGGAAGAGTTTTATCACCAATGCAAATTTAAGGTAGGCAATGGAGCAAAAATAAGGTTCTGGGAAGATAAATGGCTGGGGGACTCAACATTGCAAGCTGATTTTCTGAACCTTTATTCAATATCCACAAGAAAACAGTCAACTATTTCACAAAACAGAGTTGATTATTCCTGGAACCCTTTATTCAGGAGGAACATACAAGATTGGGAGCTGCAAGATCTTCTCAACCTACTGGAAAGACTAGGGACAGTCTTAATTAATGATCAGGCATCAGACAGACTCATTTGGGGGAATAAAGCCGATGGTAAGTACTCTGTGAAGGCAGGCTACTACACGCAATTTACTCAAAATGAAATGTTAATCAATTGGCCATGGAAATTAATTTGGAAAACTAAGCTACCTCCAAAGGTGATTTGCTTTAGTTGGATAGCCCTCTATGAAGCCTTGCTCACTCAAGTCAATCTTAGCAGAAGAAGCATCCCCACAGTCAACAGATGCTACATGTGTCAACATGCCTTAGAGACCAATAGACATCTTTTTTTACATTGTACAGCTGTTGCAGATGTATGGAACATGCTCATCTCAGCTTTTGGTCTTGACTGGGTTATTCCTGAGAGTGTTAAAGATGTCCTGGTTAGCTGGAGCTCATGGAAGGTTGGGAAATCCATCAGGAAAGTTTGGAAGATGATCCCTGCACCCTGCTTGTATTTTCTGGTGTGTCTGGACAGAAAGAAACACCAGATGCTTTGAAGGAATTACTACTCCAAATTACGTTCTTAAGGCTAGATGTTTAACAAGTTTTTGTAGTTGGAGTAATCTCTCCCCTGTCAATTCCCCTGAATCTTTTTTGGACTTTGTTAGCTCCTTAACTTTAGATTAGACCTTTTGTAATAGAGCTAACATTGTCTTCTATTTTTCTCTATTCCTTTGCTCTGTAAATTCTGAATTCTGCATCTTCTTGATGCCTTCTATGAAATACATTAACTGATCAAAAAAAAAGAAAAAACATTACTTGTTATCTCACACTGCAACTGTTTCATGTGGTTAAAATATCCTATAATCCCAAAAGCAAAACCCTCGTCTACCTACCTGCATCCACTAAACAAAGTCAGGCTACTCAAATGCCAAATAGAACTATTACTTTCTTCGAACATCAGGCTAAAAATTTATTTGACAAGCATAAAAGATAAGGATCAGAATACGAAAATGCAGGACAAGAACCAAACAGCATTTTCCGATAAATCCCTGGATAAACCATAAAACTCAAACCAGAAAAACAGTAGCTAATGTTTCATTTTCGAGCCAGTGCTCTCAAATGTATTATTTTCCAGTTCCTTTCAGCATTTAAAAAGCAGCAAGCACTCTATAGCTATCCCTAAGAGTGCTTAGAAATTCAATATGACAATTGGACCAAATCAAAGGCTTACGATAACGTCTTCAGGACTTTCCATGTTTTACTGTCATCTGAAGAATGAAGCTTCCAGATGATGAGCTCACCACCTACATCAGTAGTAGTACTCTTAAAATACAAAGAGACATAAATAAAAAGTGGAAAAGAAGAAAATGCAGCAGAGGAAAGTTAAATCATTTGATCTTAGGCTAAATGGAGAGATTTATAGGACAAGTCTATACCATCTGCACCAGAGGCCAAATGCTCTCCTGCATATTACAGAAAATGGTATTCAGTTTTTTGACTAACTAGATAGTACAAGTATATTATCTAACAGATTAATAAATCAGACAGAGGCATGCATCAAAAGGTCAGTTATAGTAAAAACTTATGGTAACTACAAAAGTTGCTAAAATGAAGTACCCACAGTCACACAGTTAGCAGAAACTTTAACTTTTTCAACAAAATGATCAATCCAGAGAGGCAAGATAGGCTTGTAATATGAATTGACTTTGAAGTAAGTCAAATAAAACTACATTTGTTTCATTCGTAGCAAGAGCAACCTTCTCTCTCTACACAGTCCAAGGTAATTGATGATTTCGTGAACCTCATCACAACTCAGTATCCAACACGTCTGACTGCAAAAGAAGTTCCACACTCCACTCTGTATTTCCAGTTCTCAAATTAACGAGATCTCAACTGGATATCCAGCAAAAAGATTCTCACTACAGGAATTTCTGAATTTATAGCAAAAATTCCAGAAAAATCATCTAATAATATCTAATAGCTGATAATCTAACTTTCTAGTATTAATCTTCTAAGCACCACAGAGGTCACCTGGATAAAAATACATTTTGCAGAAATTAGTTCAAGAATCTGGCTAACAAGCCATCAGCTTGCTGAAATTAAAGGAGATGAAAACCTACAAGACTAATTCAACGATAGCAATATTTGAAAAAAAAAAAAGCTAAAAGAAAAAAGAAAGAACCAAGTTCACAGCCCAGTGCAGCTTAAGTAGAGTCAGCAGATAACTATATCAAATGCCGACCCTCTAGAAAACCAATATTACATTTTGCCTCACTAAAGTATACAGAAACATAGAGAAGAAAGTCAGTCATTCAAACACCAACATACACATAAATTGCATGAAACAACCTACAGCTTCAGAGGAAACTCCAACAACCCACAGAAGATAACCATGTATGAATTCTTGCCTCGTAATAATGCTTTAATCAATGTAAAATTCAAAAATAGATACCACAACCTTTTAACAAAGCCAATTACCTGAAGGAGAGAACCGAAGTGCATTAACAGCAGAACTATGGTAAGAAAGGCTAGTCTGGTATGAAACTGAAGGCGCTTTCTTCTCATTTTCCCCAGAATCAATCACCCACATCTGTTGAAAATTTTATGAACCCAATGATGTCATATTCCATTCCACATAAAAATGGTATCAATAAAGTAAATATGTTAGTGCTTTATATATCAGCTAATTAGAAACTAGTGGTTAATACATCAACATGGTACAAGAAATGTGTCCTTAATACTCCTTGTGGTATGATTGAAGGTGCTAATTGTGCCTTTAGGAATTAAGGAACGTGGAATGCAGTATTGATTTTTTGTGCTCAACACAAGCACATTAGGAAACCAGGGGATCAAAATTATGCTTCACTGGTGGACTTTCTTGACCAAGCTGGGTAACTACAAGAGGCAGTGAAAGTCGTTGAATAATGCCAATGCAACAAATTCAATTAGCTTTGAATTGAAGAAAATAAATTTTCAGCTTATGTGGGTGAAAAGGCTTATTAGTTAGGATCTGTTAGCCCAGGCGTAGTGCGACTGCTTATAAATATCACGAAGCTACCAAACCTAGGAAAATGCTTACACACCAACATGTTGAGGTAAAGATATTTCACAACTAATACCAGACAGAGGAGAAGCCAGATGTAGCAACCTCTGTGAGCATTCATCTGCTGTAACAACAGAAAGATAGCTGGAGGCCTATTCATTCAGGAAGAGTGAAATTTTTATTCTTATAGTTGTTGGAAATTCGCACTAGCATAACTGATGGAATTGTCACTCCTGTTACATCATTTCTTTCAACTTTTAGTAGCATAAAGGTGGACCAACCTAAGATAAGCACGGTGAAAATAGTAAGGTCTGTTGCTGTCATTCTTTTAGTTGGATTATTTTGTCTGCATTGGACAATAAACAGATTTGGTTGGACGTTTGCATTAGTTGTGATGTTCCTTTTAATAGGAGTTATCCTGCAGCTGCAAATAAAAAAGTCGTTAAAAGGAGCATATCCACACTGCGGTTATTCAATTAAGGCTGTGTTTTTATTTATGGTCTGTTGCTCCTCCTCTCAATGGTTATGAATTAGTCAACAAAGTAAAGAGTTTTTCGAGCCAGTGCAAGGGATCATAAACTCCCTGAAGAGAAACATTGTAGTTGCTTGGTTAACTGGATGAGTACATCTGGGCAGTTAGATATTACTCTAAAATTCATGAACAAGTTTTCTAATTAGACTAATGTGGGCATTCATCGAAATGATACTCAATTGGTAAGAATATCACATGCTAGGAATATTGCATCAAATGCCTATCCCCAACTCTTGCATGATGCTGCAAAGAAGACGATACCCTTGCTGACCTTTCAGAGCCAATTTTTGCACTTTCATTTTTCGATATTGTCTTTTTAACATGGATCATTCTACACGACATTAGAGATGTGACGCACCAGAAGTAACTGACCATGATTAATGATGCATGGCCTTGCCGCCTTGGAGATGGTGTTTACTGTATTTTCATTTCCTTTGAACTTTAAAGGTTGTTGTAGCTCGAATTTTACAATATCATAAATATACTTTGACGGATTGAGAAAATCAAGATAGAAACTGTAAACTAGTGAATGAAAATGCAAAAGAGAATTCCGATATCTCAGAGGAACCAACTAAAATAATTACTAAAAGCAAAATTCACCATGCAAGAAAAATCAAAGCAGAGACAAAATTTAGAAGTACCAGAGGGAAATGAAGAAGGGTAAAATAGTAATTTTAACCTTGATGTCATAGTCGGCGCCACCAGTAGCAAGAACGCCGGAGAGGTGGTGAAAATCGAGGCACAAAACGGGCTTCGTGTCGTGCCAATTGATCTGAACTGTACCTCCCTTCATTCTTTATCTTCCTTCCCTGATCTTTTTTCCACTCTTTTATTTGAATTTATTGTTTTTTGGGATTGAAGAAGGAGGTAGGGTTTAGAACTTAGAAGAGCAGCTGGACGGTGAGTGATTTTGTGGGATAACTTTGAGATTTGGCGGGAAATTGAGGGCGCCTTAATTTCCCTTTTTTCTTTTCTATTTTTAATAATTTTTCTCTCTCTTCTCTTTTTCTTATTTCTATCTGTTTGGTGGATTGATCCGAGCAGGTTTATTTACAAATCCCCTACTTTGGACTTGAATCATGATATATAAATTTATTCTCAAAATATGGATAAGGTTTGCGTGGTCCCACTTCGTACTTCATTTATTCCGTACTCAACTTTGAATCCAAGTTTTTGTATCTGGTAAGACGGAGTACAATAATCCCACTACGCACTTCATTAACTCCATACTCACAACTTTAAATCCAAGTTTTTGTAACCCGTAAGACAAAAGTACAAGAAAATATCGTTTAAGAATTACCACGGGTGACTTCAGAAAATGTTATACTAAAATAGGAATGCTGCAATTGCATTTCTTTACTTTCTGTTTTTGTTTTTCTAAATATAGTAGTAGTCTAGTATTTAGTACTAAGAAAACCACATAATTAGTATGAAACAAAAATGCATTTTCTCGTATCTTATACCCCACCAGTCTGCCTGCTTTAATCTTAAGTGGGTTAAATTTCAGTTTCCCATCTTTGGAAATATCATAAAACAAGTTTAAAGTGATATCCTCAACGTTGAAAAAAAATCCCCTTGACAGAGAGAGCAGTAACGCTTGCCATGATTGGTTTGCAGGTGAGAAATATGATCAAACTGCTGAGCAAACGTCTATTTTATAACTTCGAATAAAACTCCTACATGTATGGACGACATGAACCATTTTTACATGTTCAGCAATACATGAAGCAATCCTCAAACTCAATCTACTACTTCTACGAACGTTCTCCAAATCGTTTCGTCAAACATTATGAACAGAAAACAGAATGGAATAGATGGAGGTAAGGAATAAAAACATAAAAGGAAGGGGAAAAAAAACAGAAGAAACCCGAGAAAAGAGCATTCCCATATCATGAAGCTTAAAACCAATCAAGGGAATGAGAAACATAAGATGGAGGCAAACTAAAGAATACACAACTCTAACCGCGCCTACAAAATATTTGGGAGCTGAGCATCCAATCTTTGTTGCAGCTCCTTGACCTTGATTGATAACTCAGCAGTTTGCTCCTTGTAGCTCCTGATCAGATAATCCTTCCCTTCAATCACTTCTTTTAACTCATCTTTTTCGCGCTTCAGCATTTCGAACCTTTCCCCATCTCCTCTTCCCTTATCTGAGGTATCCGAATTTCTATCAATTTCCAGGTGACCATTTGTGTGACCGTTCATATGACCATATCGGACTTCAGCTGGCCATACAGGTACTGTTGGGGACTTATCGCAAGAACCCACTTGTCCAACGCAATGATCTGCAATTGCCTTCCTCAACCTCTGTATCTCTCTCTCTGAATCAAACAGATCCCTGTTTGCAGCGTCCAGCAATGACTGCAGATGGGCAGAATGCGACAGCTGAGTATTGAGAGAACCCTGCAACTCTACAATCTGCTCTTGCATCTCTAATATTGTTTCGTCCCTTCTCTTTAACTGTAGTCTCAGCTTTTGTATCACTTCTCGCTTGCTGTATATGTCAGAACCAGATTCTGAGACGCATGGCGACTCGGAGCTGTTCGAGTGATGAAATGGTTTCTGTGGCAGTTCAAGACGGTCAGGAGAGCTTGACCACGGCCCACCATTCTCTTTATTGAATTCGAGGGCAGGAACAGTCACAAGAGGGAGCACCATTTCAGGCTCAGACCCATTAAATTGCTGCTGCTTTATAACCCCCAATCCTCCAGCTCCTGTCTTGTAAAAATAGCAAATGTTCATTAACTGCACTAGTTATTTGGTAAATCTCCTGTTTTTGTAGAAAACTCAGCATAGAAGATAAAAACTGATCCTAAGTGGTAGCTAGCGCAACATGTATACCAAGAAAAGCATCATATTGATCACATGAATTCTCCTTCATTATGTTTCAATCTTTCACTTGACATCACCATAACCCTCTTAAAGCAAGTAAGATAACTGTAAATAAGTCTAATTTGTCAAGAAGACCGTGTCTAATTTTTCAAGTTAGAAGGCAACCACAAAATCAACATTAACATGCATAAGTTGTTTACAAATGATAGTTTCGATGCATACAACTATAATTAACTTTACTAGTTCAAATTATTTTCTCACAAAATCGGGAGTTTAAAAACTGAACAGGATCATTGGAAGAAGATGATGCCAATATCAAATCACTAGCCATGTTTTTTACTCCAAAAAGAACAACGTAAATTCTAAAAACTCCAAAAGGATGGCAAGAGTTTACGTACCTGTATTGCAATTGTAGCAGCCATCATCATCTTGGGCAAAATAATAAGTACTTGACTGCAAATGACCATTTCCTAACTTCCTTCCTTCAGGAGATTTTTCGTTTCCTGCATTTTAAGCCGCTTCTCATATCTAAGAGGGCAGAATAATTTCACAAGACAAACCAAAATGCTTTAAACAATATTGGACCTTTTAAACTGCTGGTGGTCTTGTTCTGTTGTCTCGAGTCAAGCACCTGCTTCAGCTTGTAGCCTAAGCGAACAGATAATGTACTTAATAATGCACTGCCTGCAATTATGACCCAGTTTGGCCCCTCACTCTGAACACCTTTGGACCTCTGGGACCTTGGCCCCACATTGGTTCTTGGTTTCATTTTCGGAATCACTGAAATGGAAGATGGAGAAGCTGCAGACCATCAAAGTAAGCCTATATATGAAATGCAGTATAACGTCAATTTATGCCACGAGAAGCACAGTTTTCTGATCACTCAAATCAAGTGCATATAGGCTAATTGAAAAGTATTAACAATATATAACCACAAGAATTTTGCAGGTAAACAAGTCTAACACAGATATTTGATAGGGAAAAATATCCAGAAAATCCAAAGGTAAGCTGTCAAGATAAAGTCGCCTGGTATCTGTTGAACTCTGATTATCGCCAACATGAGGGGATTTCCAGAGTCATGTTTATTTATAATATTGCAAACACTTTAGTTATTAAAAGGCAGAAAAGCAAAGTCTACAATGGCAAAACTATGTGGAGCTCGATCAGACTTTGAGCGAAGGGTAGGGCTTTTTCCCTTTGATAAAGAACAAGTTATTTGAAGGAGGAAGCAATTTTCTATAAAACGTATAAGTCGACATATAAAATTAAATTGTTCTTGCTAGTGTGGTTCACATTTGCACTTTATTTCCTTTTTTTCTAAAAGATACCAGAAGAATAAGTACCAGAGTGTAGAACAAGCAACAAGATTCCCAGAAGAATAAGTGCCGGAGTGTAGAACAAGCAACAAATTCCCAGTTCCCAAAAGGAAAGGTAACTGCAATCATGCAATTCTAATAGCATAAATACCTTCACATCAAGTGCTGGTGCCACACTTTCATGAATCTGACTATAGTAGACGGTACAATGACAGTAGGACCTCAGGAAATATTCTGAAAGAAAATGCAACGAAAATCACAGCACTTATTATCCAGAAGAAACAGAATAATAAGGAAAGAAGTAGTTAACTAGAGTACAAACAGAATTAGCTCCTGTAAACATCCACTGACATTGCAATTACAGTAACCTGTTGCATGCTTGCTCGTGTAAATAAGTTGTATGTGTGGAACACGCTGCTCAATATTTAGCACTCAGAATCTTAAAATCTTACATTCACTTACATCTATTTACTAAAAATACAGTGGAGCGCAATCATTCCTGCTCAAAGTCTAAGACTCTAAGGGGTCATTTGGTACGCGGGAGGTGGGATAAGGCGTAGGATTAAATTTATACGATCAATCAAATATGGTATAAATTTAATCCCAGTCTTAATACAAGATATCTCACCTTATCCCACGGTATCCCATCAAACTTGGGATTATATTATCCCACCCCCAGGTGGGATAAATTAGTCCCGGGATTATAATCACAGGATTATAATTCCGGGATAATTTTGTCCGCGTACCAAACGACCCCTAAAGGCTCGTTTGGTACGAGGGATAAGGGATAATTAGTCCCTGGATTAAATTTGAGATGAGTTTATTCCCGCGTTTGGTTGGGATAAAATCGCGGTATAACTAATCCCGGGATTGTAGTGTTATTTTTTATCCCTATGGGAGGGTGTGATAACAATCCCGGGATAATTAATCTTGGGATAACTTGTTTCCCAACCAAACGACCCCTAAAAGTTTCTATGGGTAAAGCAAAGAAGGCAGAAAACAAGAACTAAAGAGAAGGTTGATGTGTTGTAGAAGAGTAGAAGCTGTAGGCCACTTCCAACCTCTTGGTGGTGGATTGGGATGTCCATCATTAATTGAACATTTTGAAAAATAAGTAACACAGGAAAGGAATTCAATTCAAGAAAATAATTTTTTAAGGCGGGAGAAGTAAGCTGGTTATGGAGAAAGCCACCCAAGGAAAAAGGGCGACTATTATTCATCAAAAAAAAATCCGAAGAGAAGAGAGAAAGATTTATTTAAAATCAGCAGAGGAGGTGTAAAATTCCATGGTGTCTTTCTTCCCCTGGGAACGTTGAAGGCACACTTTCACTCTCCTGTTTACCCAGTGAACTGACAGAAAGAGTCCTAGTTCTAATGTCATTATTGCACCCGATGAAGTAAAATCTCAGACTTGGATCCTTTCACTTAAAATGGCTAATTAATACTAAGACAATTGTAATGGACAAGAACTAAATATTTTGTTTTAAGGCAGAGTAATATTCCAACCTTGAATAACACAGCAATGTATAAGTCACACAATATACATACACTCACAGACAATATAGGATAGAAGATCTGAAGTGAAAATGTGAAATGGACAACATAATTCCCGAGTCACCTTTTCCATGTAAAAGAAGCAGTAAGTCTATCAGAGCCATCAAATGAATGTAAAGACTAGAAGATTATAGCAGATTCAGAATGGCACCGATATAAGGAAATTGTCAATGTATCAAAGTCTTCTTTGGTCAGATGAGGAAAGCTAAGATCTTAATGAGGCAAATTCGTAAAGGTGACAAGAAAAAGAGTGAAAGAAATGCCAGCTTTTCTGCATGAGGGCACGGCAAATGATAAGTTTGACATCATTTACGTTTGAATTTGATGACTAACCTAACCCTGTAATGCAATTATCCATTTACTTGTCCTCCATCACATGATAGCCTGCTAACTCATACTCTTAAACATGATCCAGAACTGCCAGAAAACCAGATAAATGCACAACAAGCAGTTTTCAACAGCCCATGGCTGAGCGTTAAAAGTATTAAGGTAGCCACTAAAAAGATAACTTAGAAGTTGCTTTCTAGCCTAATGAGGACCAGGTTAAATACTGGATGATGGTTTGACATACAAAAGTTTTAACAAGCAACACGCTAAACACCAAAAACAAGCACCATTTTCACATGGCTGAATATCGATTCCTGCTTGTGAGATAAATTGTAACTCTTTCAAATAAAATAGAAGTCAACCTCGAATATATAAGACGTAAAGTATGACATCCGCCAGCATGTTACCAGCATACGCTGCCTATTATAACTAATTGAAATTGACATATGCCCTTCACTTGAGGCAGCAAATAAGACATTAGACATGCATGACCATCTCTTTTGAATTTCCTCCTTCCAAATAATTTTGACCTCATTGGTCATGTAGGATATCAAATGGCTCATTGAGGTATAGGTGCATTCAGAATCACAATTCAATTATCCACCAACTCTAGCTATCTTTGACTTCCCATAATACAACAAAACGAAACCCGCAGAACTTCTATTTTCACAAAAACAGATCTGTCATACAAACCCACAGATTCAATCACCAAAAATGGCCAGAACGGCGTAAACAGCTAATAGGTGGAGACAGGGATAAATACAATTTCTCCCTTGTTACGTTCCCTTGTTTTTACTTACATGATCAAACACAAAAATATGCATTGAAATGAATAAACGCCAGTACAAAGACACAACATCAACAATAACTGCTGCGCTCAGCCCCAAACAAATTCGGGGCAGCTATATTACTCCATTTAAATTCATCTCATTATGCAAATACAAATAAAAGTATTAGAAGAAAATTTCTCGTTAAGCTAATCTAGACTGCTAAATGCACATAAAACACACAAGCACACAAAAAAAAACATCTATTTTGCACACACTTAACAGGTCATAGCAAATTTAAGATGAAACTATCCATAGAAAATTAGAAATGCAAGACCCAAGTATCAAAAAAACACAACAAACAAAGAAAAGACAAAAAATACAAAACCCAAATGCCACCAAACACACAAAGACACAAACCGACACAAACCCACTAATTTCTACACATTACAGAGACCATAGCCAATGTAAGATGAAATTCCCCAAAATGAAAAGGGCATATCAAATAGTACCTGATTAATGTGGAAGATGCATCTATTTGACCAAGAACTGATAAATAAAAGAAGTTTCTGGCGTAGGGTTTTGTGGAATTAACAAACACTAATATTACTGAACCTTCTAATACAGGCGAGACTGGCTTAGGTGAGTGGGGGCGTGGCCAAAAAGAACCAGCTAAAGCAAAAGCGGGATTTTGCCCCTTTGGTTATGGGAGGGGTGGGGTGGGGATTTTGCCTGTGGATCAAAATTCAAGAATTGGTGGAATTTTCGGGGGAAAAGTACAAAATATTTTGCACGTCGTACAAGTATCGGATTCCACGTTGTCGTCTGACTATGAAAATATGTGGACTACGAAATCTGGGGCCGTTAGAACGGAACTAACGGACTCAGCGTTAGTGATGCTTATCTGTTTTCCTAAAATTATGATAAAGCAATATTTTTACATTTTTTTCCTTTTATATTTATAATAAATCAAGACCATCAAAGTATGTGATGGTAATTGGGACGGATAAGATCAATCTACCACTATCCAAAAATATATTCGAGCTTAAAAGTAAAAAAACTATGTCTAGGAATGGAGAAATTTCAGTAACGTTTTCCTTAAACAAATCTCACATCCTATACCATACTCGCCACGAATATAAATTAATCGATCAAAAAGTTTCGTATAACTGATTGTTATAAAAAAAGAAGAATTTTATTTAGTTGAAATTTTATAAATCAAATCAAAAAAGTGAAATACTTTTAAAACTGTATGCAAAGTAACAAAGAAACAATGGGGCTACAATACAATATGAAAAAGGAGTGGAGTGTATTGAGAGACCAATTTAAGCTTTCATTGATAATGAAAATCTGGGGACAATTTGAAATTAACATTACAAAACCCAATGAATAGGAAGTTGATATAACATGTTAGCCTTTTATTAACAAGCTAAAACAGCACAGAATAATAATACTTTATGTTGTACAGTAGATTTTAATAGCACATTAAATGAGAGGCGTTAGAAACTATGTGCATCTTGAAAAAGTGCTGCTCTTTTTTGCTCCCATAAGTAGATTCAAAACCTTTGAGAAATATGAAATTGGATAGTTCAAAATTTTAAACTAAAACTTTACATATTTAGAAGCTTTACGAAATTGTTCTCTCGTAATTTTAAGTTCGACATAGATAAAAAAAAAAAAACGAACGAGCAATAGTTTGATGAGTTAAGTACTAGTACACTTTAAAAAGATGTCTCAATGCAATAACAAATGAAAGAAATAAAAAAGGAAAAGGAAGTAAAAAGAAAAGAAAAGAAAAACAACAACAACAACATACCCAGTATTATCCCACATCGTGAGGTCTGAAGAGGGTAGTGTGTACGCAGACCTTACCCCTACCTTATGAGGATACAAAGGTTGTTTCCAATAGATTCTCAGCTCAGGAAAACATAAGCTAAAGAAAAGAAAAAGTAAAGTAAAATTACTTCTTTTTTTTTTGTACAGAAGCAAGAAAATGGTAGAATTGAAGAAAAAGAAGAAAGAGCAAAGGCTTGGGGAAGTACATAAACAACTACTCTTAAGGTTGCTATTAAGGAATTAGCTAGTACTAATTTTGTCCTGAAAATTTGAATTAAAATCAACAATCCAAGATATTTTTGTCTCGAAAAATTAAATTAAAAATCTAAAATTCAGGGCATTATGACTAATTTCTAAATAGATGTCGTTTAGAGTGACCACCGGACGACATTTCTACCAAAAGATTTCGTTGCTTCTCTAGCTTCCTTAAAAAGCATCCTTGTAAAAGTTTCAACTTTCAACTAGAAAGAATAAATGAAGTACCAAAGAGGACATGCTATACACAATTTGCTGATTTTAGAAGCTGTTATTGGTCCCAACAAAAAGCCCCACTACACATAACTCGTAATTATTATATTTGTTCTCTTGATCTGGAACTAAGAAATTAGACAAAGTATTGTAGTATTGTAAAGAAAAATGAAGAAGAAGAATTCTTTATCTTTGGGGCGTGTGGTTGAAGATAGAGTAAAGTTTTACTTATCGGCCCAAGAAGGCTCTTCGTCTTCTTTTGAATGTGGGTTTTTTTTCTTTCTTTTTTTCTTTTAAATATATTTTCCCACTATATCAAAATGGAGTTTCATTAGTACAATACAAGGGTAGAGCATACTCTACAAAAGATAAGGCATGGGTGATTATACACTAGTTTACCAGTTTCCTAATAAAAAAGTGTCTAGCTAACAAAAAAGGTGGCATTGTCATATTTGGTTCTAATGCTTGGCATCTGTCTTTTATCCGGATGAAAAGGCCCCTTAGCTTCCCCGGGCAATTGTTGGTTAGAGTAGAAGAGAGCAGCCTCTTGAGATTTTGCAGCCATTTTTACTAAGCAATCTGCAAGTTGGTTTGCCTCCCTATAACAGTGCGAAATCTGGATTTCAGAGTTGTTTAAAATATGTCCAATCTTGTATGTAATCTGACTAAGCCTATATTTAGTTGTATTCTCTTAACGAAGGATATCTACAATGTATAGAGAGTTCAGATATAGGGTGACTATCGTAAAGCCATTTTGAACACACCAGTAGATACCAATCCACGATGTATATACTTCTGCTAAATTGTGATTCTCGCATATGTAGGGGAGTGAAAAAGCCATAATAGTGTCACCATTCTCATTTCTAAGTGATCCACCTACTCCTGCCTTTCCTTCAACTTTGAGATAGCTCCAATCTGTATTAATCTTGACATTGCCCATGCATGGTTTGATCCAATTAACCACGATACATTTCTGAGCAGGTTGTAATCTTGTCAATATGTCACAGAAGGTGTTCCAAAGCATTCTGAGATTTCATTTAGGACATGCCTTGTTGATTGTTGCTTCACACTCCAAGAGATTTGATGGTTCAATCTATACATGTTGAACTTTTTTTGATCTTCATACCTTGATAAGTATGGATTTTGACCACTTATTAGCAACTTTTTGCTTTTGTTTTAAGTCCGAAAGTATTGACTTATGTTCCCAAAGCAAATAAAGTGTAAAAATTACAGGAATATCTAATGGGGTGGGGATGATAGGTTATACCAAGAGCATTTTCAATTAGATTCCAAACATAACTAGCAGCATGTCCTTCTATGAATGCATGATGCATGCTATCAGTAGTAGAAGTTAGACAACAGTTACATTTAGAAATCATTTGCTTCCCAAACTTGGTAATCACCTAATCAAAAGGTAACTTACCTTTCCGCAATCTCCAAACCAAGAAAGACGTTTTGAAAGGGATACTAAAATACCATACCTTGTTGATGAATTGCACTCTAGGACTAAACTTCCTTACCAGATTCCAAGCACTCTAATTAGAATATTTACCACTATCAAAAAGATCTCAGAATTGATTGCCAATATCTTGATTGCCGATGACAATGGAACTGATGAGATGAACTAAGTGATCTGGAAGGATGTCCTTCAATTTGCAAATGTTTCACTGACCATTAGTAATGAACTCCCCAACCAAAGTCCCAGCACTCTTGGGAGTGTTAGGGACCAAGACTGCAAGAGGGCCCTTTAAGTACCAATTATCCCACCAAAAGCTACTAGACTCGGAGTTTACCTGCCAAATCATATGTTTCTCTACAATATTCCTCACTTTGATAACATGACTCTAAGTATGAGAGTTACCTGGAGCCATTTTCTTAGAGGCTAAGTGGGCCCTCACACAATATTTGTTTTTGATGTATGTAGCCCATAGAGATAATGCGGACCTTATCCTCCACCATCTTTTCATGGCTAACGTGTCACTTATATCCTCCAATTTCCTGATGCCAATTCCCCCCTCCTCAGTAGGAAGAGCAAGATTATTCCAAGAACTCCAATTGTATCGTTTATGATCAACAGAATTGCCCCAAAAACAGTTAGCAAAATGCGTTTCAATTAATTTAAAAATACCTTTTAGGGAGGACATAACAGACAAAGTATGAATAGGAACACATTGAGGCACACTTTTAATCAAGACAACCTTACCACCATAAGATAGAAACTTACCCTACCAACCATTGAGCTTTTTAACAATTTTGCTAACCATGTTGTTATAGTATTTAATTTTTTTCCTCCACACATAAAGAAGGCACCCAAGATAATCAAGAGGAAAATTTTTATCTATAAAACCAGAGCAATTCCTAATTTTATTGATTCTGATAGCAGCAGTATTAGTGGTTGTTAAGAAGAAACTTTTATCCCTATTTACTAATTGACCAGAACTCCTCTCATATTAAGAGATAGTTTTCATGACAAGTTTAACAGAGGCAGAATTATCACTATAAAAAATAACTATATCATCAGGATAGGCTAAGTGGTTAATCTTTGGGACATTAGCAAGCATGGATAAGGAGATGAATTTAGGATTCATATACATAGAATTAAGAGATATAGACATGACTTCAGCTGCTATAATGAATAAAGAAGGGGAAAGAGGATCCCCTTGTTTGAGCCCTTGAAAGCAGGAAAAAAAAACCTTGCATTGTACCATTAACAATGACAAAATACTACACATTAGAAATAAGTTTGTGAATCATATCAATCCAATTATCAGAGAAATCAAACTTCCTTAAAACACCATAGATGAATTCCAAGACATTCTATTATACGCTTTAGCCATATCAAGTTTAATCACAACATTACCACCTTTATTATTATCAGCAATATGATGAATAATTTTCTTAGTAAGCAAAACATTTTCAGAAATCAACCTATCCTTAATAAATCCACTTTGATTACGAGAGACTAATTTGTACAGGAGAGTATTCAATCTTATAGAGATGATTTTAGAAATAATTTTGCTAGAAAAGTTAGAAAGACTAATAGGTCTAAAGTCAGAAAATGTAGCAAGATTATCTACTTTAGGAATTAAAACAAGACATGTATGACAGTAGAATTTAGTCAAACCTTTTCCCCTTAAGAATTCCATCACAAAAGCAGTTAACTCCTTATAGATGATGTCCCATCAATTTTGAAAAAATGCACCATTGAAATCATCTGGACCTGCAGTACTATTTGCACTCAGGTTAAAGATTGCTTCTTTGATTTCTTTATCATCTGGCATCCTACCTAGTGATGTATTGTCTTCTTCGGTGATACAAAGTGTGATACAATCTATAATAGAAAGATTAATGACAGGAGGAGCAAGGTTGGATATGGATTGGAAATGACTGACAGCTTTTCTGGATACTTTCTGATCCCCCTTGATCCATTTACAATTAATATTTTTGATTCTGTTTATCTGATGTCTTCTCTTTTTTCCCTCCGAATGGAGTGAAAATATTTGGTATTATTATCCCCCTCTTCAAACCACTTGGCCTATGATTTTTGTTTGAGCAAAGAGTCTTGCAGACTTAGCCATCTGATATACTTAGCATGAGCTTTTTGGACATCCTTTCTACGTTTTTCATAATTCTTCTCAATATCACTGTCCTCCTGATATTGGAGTCTATCTTCCTAACTAATGACTGCTCCATTAATATCCCCCTGATCATTCCTGGACCATTGACTCAATCTCTTACTGAGAGCCTTGAGCTTGGATTGAAGGATCCATATAGGGTTGGCCATCACATTCATACCCCAAACTTTCTTGACAATGTCAAATAAACCTTCGTGGTTCACCCAACAGTTAAGAAATCTGAAGTATTTGATAAAATGCTAGTTGCCATTCAGATTTTTCATGAGTAGAGGTCTATGATCAGAACCAGTTATAGCTAGGTGTCTAATAGAGCATCTTTGAGAAAGTTGATCTCACAAGTCATTAACTAAAAATCTGTCAAGCCTTTTCCAAATTCGTTTGCTTAGCCTTCTGTTATTGTACCAAGTATAGTTAGGACCACTATACTCAATATCGGTAACCCTACAATTGTTCATACAAGTTTGAAATCCAAGCTCATATGCATTATGTGTCGCTTGCCCCCTAGTTTTTCATTAGTATCCAAGATAACATTAAAATCACCCCCAATGCACCAAGGGATATCCACATTTTGATTGTCTTGTTCAAGAGCACACCATAGGTCCTTTCTAGTATGAGACTTGCATTTGGCATATACTGCAGTAATGCAGATGTCTTGATTACCAATAACTTTATACATCATGATAGTAATATGTTATCACTGTCAGTAATAATCTCTGTGGAGTTGTAAGCATTCCAAAAATATCAAATTTAACCGTTGTTGTTGAAACAACAATGCTGGTACCCAAGGAATTTTTTGTAGCCATCAACCTTTTCTGTAACGACCCGGCCGGTCATTTTGAGTATCACAACCTTGTTTTCCTATTTACTGCTCAAATTGGGTTTTACAGTTGTTGTGTGACTTGCCAGGGCAATTGCTTCGGGTCCGGTGAGGTTTTGGAATGAATTGGAACACTTAGTTCCAAGGTTTAAAGCTTAAGTTAAAATAGTGACCGGATGTCGACTTATATGTAAACGACCTCAGAATTTAATTCTAATGATTTCAATAGCTCAGTATGGTGATTTTGGACTTAGGAGCATGTCCGAAAAATTATTTGGAGGTCTGTAGTGGAATTAGCCTTGAAATGCCGAAAGTTGAATTTTTGAAAAGTTTGACCGGGGGGTTGACTTTTTGTTATCGAGGTCGGAATCCGATTCTAAAAATTGAAATAGCTTCGTTATGTCATTTATGACTTGTGTGCAAAATTTGAAGTCATTCCGGATTGATTTGATGTATTTTGGCACAAGATATAGAATTTGAAAGTTGAAAATCCATAGGCTTGAATTGAGGTGCAATTCATAGTTTTAGCTTTGTTTGATGTAATTCGAGGCTTCGACTAAGTTCGTATGATGTTTTAGGACTTGTTGGTATATTTGGTTGAGGTCCTGAGTGGCTCGGGTGAGTTTCGGGGTGGTTTCAGATCATTTCTAGGCCATTTTTAGTTGATGGTTTCTGCCTACAGAGGTGTGCATCGCGATCACGAACATTTGGTCGCGTTCGCGAAGAGCAAACAACAGTTTGGAACCTTGTGAATCGCGATCGCGGAAGCTCTTTCGCGATCGCGTAGAATAAAATCTCTGCTACACTGACTTGACTTTGAAAGCTTATATCTCGCAATCTATAAAGAATTTGGAGATGATCCAAAAATAAAAGTTGTAGCCCTTGGTGTCTAATTTTCAGAACTGTAAACCATTTGTCATTTGGAGTTGTGTACAAAACGTTATGATAGATATACTATAGACTGTCTGGGAAGAGTTTGAAAAATCTCTATTGCACAGGGCTGACTTTGGAAGCTTATATCTAGAAATATATAAGGAATTGGGAGATGAGAAACAAATGAAAGTTGTAGCCCTTGGTGTCTAGTTTTCAGAAAGTTAAACCATTTATAATTTGGAGTTTTATAAAAAGTAATAACCAATATACTATAGGCTGTCTGGAAGAGTTGAGAGAGTTTGTTCTTCGCGATCGCGAAGATCAATTTTGGGGCTGAAAAATTTTGTGCTTCGCGATCGCGAAGAGTAAATGCCTGGACAGAAGATATATTTTGAGGTTTTGTCCATTTTAACACATTTGGAGCTATGGAGCATGGATTGAAGCGATTTTTGAGGCAATTTTCACAGTATGGATTGGGGCAAGTGATTCTAACTCGTTTTTGGTTAAATTATACGAATCTATTATTGTGTTTATCAACGGATTAGTATTTTGGGTTGAAAATAGTAGAAAAATTCATAGACTTTAATTGAGGATTTGAAGGCCGAGTTGTGGTCGGATTTGAGTAATTTTGGTATGGTTGGACTCGTCGTTGAATGAGAGTTTGGATTTTATGAGTTTTATCGGATTTCGAGACGTGGGCCCCACGGGTATTTTTGGGGCGTAATTTTGGATTTTTGGAAAATATTAGTATTTTGATATGGGATTAATTTCTATAATTTTTGTGAGCTGAATCAAATTAGTTGTGACTAGATTCGAGCCGTTTGGAAGTTGATACGCGCAGAATGGAATTTCTGGAGTATTTCTTAGCTTGCTCGATATTGAATTTGGCTTGTTCGAGGTAAGTAACTCTTCTAATCTTGGAGCTGAGAGTATGAACCCTGAATATATGTATTATGTGAATTGTTGGAAGGTGGCACACATGCTAGGTGACGGGCGCGTGGGCGTGCACTATAGAAATTGTGACATAATTGTTTATGTGAAATTTTGTAGTTAAATGATCTTGGCATTTTTCATGCGGTTTTATGAGTTAAAGATATTGAGTTGAAAAGCATATTAAAAATCATGTTGAGGCTATGTGCTAGTATTATTGAGACCCACAGAGGTCATATTGCTGTGAATTATTTATTTTAAATTGAAAATCCATACCCAGTCATTTCATTGCATATCATATCTCAGTCTCTGTTGTTATTTATTGATACATCATATCATCATTTTTGGGCTATTTTCATGACATTGTGAGCCCGAGAGACTGGAGAGATTGATGACTGAGTGAGGCCGAGGGCCTGATTGTGAGGATTATTATGTGGATCAGGGCTGCCCGCCTACAGTATGCTTTATATACTTTATTATTATAGCACATGAGTTGTCCGTGCAGATTATAGCGCTTGGGCTGAAGGAGCCCCTCCAGAGTCTGTACACATCCCCAGTGAACGCAGATACCTACTGAGTGCGAGTGTCGAGTGCCAAGTTCTGAGTGACTGGGAGGCATGAGAGATGGTGAGGCATGCCCGATGGGCTGTTTACGAGTGATTGTGAGGTATGCCCGATGGGCTGTTTACGAGTTATTGTGAGGTAATCCCGAGGGGCTGTTTATGATTTTATCACTAAGTTGCATCGCATTGGTATGCACACATGACATACAGGCATAGAGATGTATTTTTCTCATGCTGTACAACATCACATCATTCATAATTTCTCACACATTTTTGACAGATGGGCATAGTGATGCATTTGTTTTACATGGGTTATCTGAAAAAGAAAATGAAACATCTCATTTATTATTGAAAAGATTTTTGGGAGAAATTATTATTTTCAAACTTATTCATATTTTGACAACTTCGGCAAACGATTTGGGTTATCACTGATATATTTGAAAGGAACTATTATTTTTTTAAAATCATGATTTGGCTGAGCATTTTATCTCTGAGTTATTTCTGGTATTATTTGCTTTATATTATTATGGACTGTTGTGGACTAGTGGTTTTGGATCCGACCTTGGTAGAAGCTCGTCACTACTTTCAACCTAAGGCTAGGTTGCTACTTACTTAGTACATGGGGTCGGTTGTACTGATACTACACTTCTGCACATTGCGTGCATATGTTGGCTGCTGTTGTTGCTGTGCTAGATGGTTGCGGGATTTGAAGATGTACTTGGGTTCCTGTTGTAGCTGCCTCTTGTTCAGGGTAGCATTAGATTTATAAAAGCTCTGTTTATATATTATTCAAACAGACTATGTATTTATTTCATTTATGCTTTGTATACTCTATTCTTAGAAGCACATGATTTGTACTACCAGTTCTTGGGGAATGTATAAGATTAAGATCTTTATTTAATTAAATTGCTTTAATAATTATTATTGGAATTGGATAATTGAAAGTTGGCTTACCTAGCGGGTTGGTTAGGTGCCATCACGACTAGTTGGATTTTAGGTCGTGACATTTTTCTTAGCACAAAAAGGTTCAAAGATAGCCACAAATTGAGTATTGTTTAGGTCGATCAATTTCTTCAGCCCATGAATGGCTTTTTTGGATCTAACCCCCCTAATATTCCAGAAAATAGCACTAAATTATCAGAACATCTTGGGGTGAAATCCTCCTTTTGACTCCTTCTTAGAGAAGGTTGAGTTTTGTTTCTGTGTCTTCTACCACTTTCCCTGGTTTCGCTTCTTCCTCTTTTTGTCATATGTTGTTGTTCCTCATTTTGATTTTGAGAGTCAGTCTCCTCATACCTCACCTAATTTCACTGTGAGTATGTTCAACCATTTGAATATTGTTACCGTTCTCTTCCACCAGGCTAGTGTTGTCTCTATTCTCCTTGCTCCAATACAGATCCACAACTAGTTGCAATCCAGGCTGATTCCTTCTTTCAGTAGGAACAGTCGAGGAGCTTGAGTCACATCAATATTGTTCTTGATCTTCTTTTCTATGATCTTGCCTTCCTGGCATGTAATCTCTCGGGAGTTGAGTTGGTCTGGATGCTGCTTGGTTACATTAGAAGTCTCTTCATTGGTTATGCTATCTTCATTATTGAATTCAAACCCATTGCTTTGATCAAGTTGTTGTTCTCTGCCATTATTAACTGGACTAAGAAAACTTTCCTCTATAACATGCACAAAATGTTCATTCTGCTTGAAAATAGAGGCAGTTGTTTCTTTTCTTTTGCTACTGCTTTGCACAGGTTTGAAAATCACTGTGTTTTTCTTTTTTGGCATCTTTTTAGTCTTCTATTTCCTGCTCTTCTTCTTGCTAGCCTTCTTATCATTGATGCTAACTGTTTTTGTATCCTCCCTAATCTCCTTATATTAGTTTTGATCACTCTCCAAGCTTGGAGAATTTTGTTTTTCCTTGTCCTTAGTAACAACATGTAATCTCATTATCCAATTGTGTTTCCTTCTCTAACTCTGTTCTTTCACTTTCTTCCTTGAGTTGCTCCGGTTTTTTCTTTTTCAGAACCCTGTAATTGATCATATAATGGCCTATCTTTCTACAGTGCTTACAGTATTTAGGAACCCCCTCGTACTCTAATTTTTATGTGTAACCCTTTAGTGGAGATTCCTCATATTCTTGACCAACAAAAACACTATGTGGCAGAGGTTTGAGCAGATCTACTTCCACTCGAATTTTGGCAATGCTAGATCTTGTTCTCCTAATCGTAGCAACATCTAGGGCTAGAGAAGTACCTACAGAGATCAATAGTTGCTTGATGTAATGCCAATCATGCATGTGGAAGGGCAAGCCTGGTAGTAGCACCCAAGCCCGTGCAACTAGTAAATCCTCCTATGGTTTGAAATTAGGATACCAATTGCACCCACATCTGCATTCCATTGATTTCAAGAACCCTTCGGAACCAAACTATTTTCCAATCCTCCTTATTAAACAAATCAATAAATACATTGTGATTATCAAAAATCTCCAATTCTAACTGATCCCTTAAGAGAAATTATTTCTTTGAATCAAGACCTAATTCGGTCAATTTGGGGGCGAGGTCTTAGAAACCTTCCCACAATAGTGTACTTACACGATTCATCCATAATTTCATAGTAATCCTAAGCTTTGAAAATTACGGCAGGCATACCGTTGTGGGTTGTCTGTCTTGCTATCATTTTCTCTTTCTCTTGACGGAAGGTATTCGGAGAGGAACTTGACAGAGATGTACTCATGTTAGCATAGGAATTTACCTAGGAAATTCTCATTCATGGTAGTAGTCTCGCCTTTAGGGTGATTTTGGTCTTCCAAATGCGCCGGACGGAGGCATTCCGGCTGCTCAATGGAGTAGAGTGTGGTCAGGACGCGCAACAGAAAGATCCGTCATAGAGACGTTGTAGAGAGAAATTTTTTAAGCTATTTTAGTTTAGTAAATGTGGGTTCAATTGATGATAATAGTTGTAATTATAAACAAACTCATAACTGAACCAAGAAAATATTCTTTAACCAAATTAGCAAGTATAACTACTGGTCGTTGGTAATCCGACTCTCGGATGGACCTAATTATCCTCAAATTTGGATGCAGAAAACTAACTTTAGCCGCCCTCTCTTATGAACAAGTGTGTCTCTCGATTGCCTCTGTACTAAGCTTAGGACGAGACCTAATGGACCGACTAATTAGCTAGCACCCCTTATCGGTGGATCGGGCCCAAAAAGTTATTTTTTTCAACAAAAAACGTATTACACATTGAAATTCATATCATAGCTAGAGGGTAAGTAACACGGTAGATTTTTGAGTTTTCGACATTGATTATTGGTTGAACCACTAGAATGAGATGAAACTACCCTCAAACAGTGGCTGAAGCAGGATTTTCACTAATGGAATTCAAAAAATAAAACAAAACAAACACGCAAAAAAGCTAAGAGGATTCAACACCTAATATATATATAAAGTAAAAAAATTTAACCTTATATATACATTGTAATTTTGGGTCTCTTCTGTCCCTGAGCTCCGCCCTAGTGGTGGAAGTTCACAATTCTTCACATATTAAAAATTTGGTCTTTGTCATAGCCACAAGCTTTTTCGAGATAAGGTATTGGGGGAATTGTAATCTATGAAAAGTCCACAATAAGCAAAGAATCATCCTACATCAGTAAAAGGTTTACTACCCGCTGATGCTCCCAAATGGATAATGTTTTCACCTAATCATTGCAGAGGTTCGTTGTCTATTCCAGTCAAATACTTGGGAATTTGACTATTGACTAGAAATCAAAGTCGTTAATTCATTTTGAGATTAATTTGGTGGTTCAGTTGTAATTGCATATTGTCGATAGCAAATGTGATGAAAATGCAATATGAAGCACACTACATACTGCATAGTTCAATGCTTCAAAAGGTCTCCTATTTTCAGTCAAAAATAATTATTTATTGCATCATTTAGAAGTTTTACAAATATTAGCTAGATGAACATTGATAGTACTGAAATTTATCCACTTCAATAATAAAATTTAAAAGTAATTTCTTATCACATTAAAATAGTTTATTTATGTTCTACCGAATGGTATCCATCTTAGGACAAGCGCTTAATAGTTGCTTGAGTTGGATGTTGATACTCATGATCTTCATTCTTCTTATTTCCTATTTCATTACACATTTTTTATGGGTTCAAATTCGCATTCTATCACATTCTATCTAATTTAAGAAGTTTAAAATTTAACAATATATGATCAAAAGCTAAAGGTTGAGATGAACCTATAGCCGCTGTACTGAATACGTCCCTGAGTCTTTAGACAAAGTCAATCGTTGTTTTGGGTTTTGCATAGTTACTAAACTGTAGAAGATCTTGTTGGGTTTGCCAACCTTCAAAAGAAACTTCTCGTAATAGGCCATTTTTATAGCTTGGGCCAACAGAGGAAGGAAATGTAGAATTGACACCAAGTAGCCACTCTAAAGGGTTATTGTATAGAAATTGGTCACTGCATTTTGAATAGGGTTGTAAAATGGTTAAAACAAAATAGCTAATCACTTATATTATCCACTAAAATATGGGTTGGATAATGAATTTTTTAAAAACGGGTAAAATATGGATAAGAATCATATTATCCATTTAGAAAATGGATAACCCATGAGTTTAACTTTTACATTTGTAAAACTTCAAATTTGGGGTTTCTCAAGTTTGGGAGACTAGGAATTCTCCCAAAAGTGATCATATTCATGAAGCCATGGATAATATGGTTACCCATATTATCCGTCGGTTAACTTATTTTTTATCCGTATTAAATATGGGTCGGGTTGGATAATTTATCCGTTTTTTCATTACCCGTTTTCGATCCGTCTCATATCCAATTAGACTCGACCGTTTGCCACCCTTAGTCTTGAATTTTAGTTTTTCAGTTCAAATTTTTGAGACAAAAATATCCTAAATTATCCTGAAATTTAAATTTTTAATTTAAAATTTCAAAATAAAATAAGTACCGACTAATTTTTAAATAACATTCCTGATAATAGTTATTGTACACTTGCCCCAAAGGAAATGCACAACTTGGGCCTTTCGGTCCAAATCTCGTGCGCGTGAGTCCAACTCTTCTATTTCCTTTTTACTATTTCACTAGTTGGATGACGATTTATTCACTGAAAAAATGTTAACTTTTAATCGACGAGAGACTCTTTCCTTTTGAAATACTCCACTATTTTCAAAATGTATATGTATGATAAAGCAATTTGTACTAGCAATATCTTGCTTATTTGTTGCAATGCATTTCTTTAGGTCATTTCGAATGAACTTCTTATAATGCATTTACAATCACCTTATTTTGAAAAGTATTTTTCAAAAAGGTACATTTGATAAAAAAAAAAATACTTTTAACCATCAATTAGCGTTTGACCAAACTTTTAAAAGTATTTCTAAGTATATTTTTATCAAATGTACTCAAAAAAATACTTTTGGGAAGAAACTATTTTTCTTACTTCTCAAAAACTATTGTTGCTTCTACTTAAAAGTATTTTTTTCCTACTAAAACTTGGGCAAATACCTTAATTCTGGAGGAAAAATACTTTTAGCAAAGTTTACTCTCTCCGGTCCACTTTAAGTAATTTTTTGGTTTTTTTACACATATTAAAGAATTCATCTTTTAGCATTAATTAACAATAAAATTGACCATATTAACTTTAATTTGCTCATTGAAAATATAACAAACTACTTATAGCTAGACTCTTTACTCCGATGACAACTTTGAAAAGAAGAAGTTAATTAATTTTTAATATTTAAAAAAATCGAATATTATGTGGACATGAGGGAGTAAATTTTAATATAGTATGATTCTCGTTCTTTTTTCTTTTTCCAAGGTTCCATATGCGAAAAACAAGTTTTGCCCAACAACATGGTTGGTGATGCTCGTTTCCATGCAAGGACAAATTAAAGTAGCTGCGTTTTTGAAAGTTGCATGGTTTAATGCCTATTTAGAACAGTCACCAATGCATATTTTGAAATTACAGGCTCATCATTATACAATTGCTTGATATTTGTGAGTTTTGATAAGATAAAAGATTACTCCCAATTATACACATGCTATGGGGGCTTCTCATGATAACTTGAAGGCTTGAAAAACTAAAAAAGTCATATTTTTAACCTTTCGATAACGTTAATGTTTGAATCTAACTTACAAATTAACCTCAAACAATAGTGGTAAGACCAGAATGACCACGTTATAGTAAAACACTTTTGTCTAATCGAATTGATAACATGCCATGATTTGATTGGCGTGATTAATTCATATATAGGAAATAGGATAGCAATTTTGGGATTAGTAATCCCACTATTAAAAAGGTGTCAAAAAACGTCAAGAAAAATCTACCGAAATTGATCGGAATCGAACAAAAAACGATCGATTTTTGACTGTTTTCAATTTGCCAAAAAAACAATGATCGGTAATGGGGAGCGACCACATACGGTCGATATTTCCGACCGAATTCGGTCGGTAATTGTTGAAATTAATTTTTATTTATTTTTAAATTAGCGACCGACTTCGGTCTGAATTTTAATTATTCATTTTTTTAAAATTGTTCAATTCCGATAGAAATCGGTCGATATTATTAAAATATTTAAAATCTAAAATAAAAAATTTCGATCGAAGTCGATCGGTATTATTAAAATATTTAATATTTAAAATAAAAAATTCCGACCGAAGTCGGTCGGTAAATTTAAATTTCTGGAAAATGAAATGAACATTTTCAATCGACTTCGGTCGGTTTTCTGGGTAAGTTTTTAGCAGAATACAATTATTTTTGGCAGACATCGGTCGAAATTTGTATATGTGTCAGACGTAGCATTGTTTCTTTATTGTGGGACCACTATTTTCGACCGGTGGTGGTCGGTATCTTTGTGAGAAATATTTTATTTGACTTTTGCGACCAATTTACCTATTTTCCGACCGATTTCGGTCGGTATTCTGTGGACGGATTTTGACAGTTTTCTAGTAGCTAGTGTCCTGGAATTAAACAATAAAATGATACATTTGTTTATCTTCAAAACTCTTCTCCTGAGCTAATTAACATTGAAAATAAAAATTTATCCCACTTTATTTAGTTTAAATCAAACAAGTATTTATATTATACATGCAGATCCCATTTTTAGTCTAATAAACTAAACATCTACCAATAAAAATATACCTACTAAATAATCTTATCATGATTAATCCTAATATTATAATTCCATTTATTATTAATCCCAGAATATAGAATACCAAAGGTTATGATGGAGTGATACTTATTCATTCATTCTTAACGAGAGATCTAAGATTCAAGTCGTATTTGTTAAGGAACACTTTATTCTCTAAACGTGGAACTTTCTGATGTGAACCCGAATTTGAGTCGGACTCCAAAGTTAATATAGATACTAATGAGAAACTACAAAGAATCCCAAATATTGTTCACCAACCAAACGAGCCGTGAGATGGGAGCATAATTATACTTTTGTTTGGAAACCAGAAATTGGTGTTCATGAGAGGAAGAAAAACTAAAAAATTAGTAGATAAAGAAGCTAAGTGAAAAAGAAACAGTTTACCTTCTATATATTGTTTTAGTTTGGAAAGAAAAAAAAACATTTTTCATTGTTGGAGTGTCAAAGGAACTGAATTTTAGTGGACACGTAAATAAATTAAACTAAAATGAAAAGATTTATGTAGACGAGATATCATAAACTCTCAATTCTCTAGATTTTCTTGCATGCGTTCAGTAGGGTGGATTTAATGATTCAACAATTATCCTTTAATACATATCTCTTATATATTATCATTCTTTTTTCTCAAAAAAAGAAAAAGAAAAAGAGAGACGATTAGCCGTGGAAAAATCTTCCCACTTTTTGCTTTCATCATTTCCTTCCTTTTTCCAACTTACTCCAATTGGTTTGATAAACGAAAAAACACACAGTACTCTCAAAAGAACAAATTCTATCATCATGACTATTGCCCTTTGATTTTACTTGTATATATTGATAGGGTTAAAATATGCACTTAAATCTATTATAATAAAAAATCAATTTTATTTTTAAGGTTACTAATATTAATATTATTTATTGTGAATAATTAATTTCAGTTTTTTTCCCGATACTAATCTTACTTTTTATAAATAATTATTTATAATTAATTTTTAACTGATCTAATTATGTAAAAGTTTTTTCGACACTTATTAACACTTTCAAGTTTCAAGGTATAGAAGGTAAATTCTAAAGAAAAAAGAGTAAACAAGGGCAACATCCAAATACTCATTTCTTTAAATCTACACAGACAAGACCACCCAAACAGAAAATTAAAAATAGGAAAGTTTACAATTCACAATATCACGTGAAAGAAGCAAGAAGTCCCATGAAAAAAAAAATAGTAAAAAAAGAAAGATAAAATATATCACCAACCAAGAGCATCAAGAATACCTAAAACAACATCACAAATATGCTTAAATCCATCTTCTCTAATAGCAAGTTGAGGAGGATAAACAACTCCAGGATTTCTCTTAAATCCATTATGACAAACATTAGGGTAATCAGCAGCAGCCATAACATGCATATAAGCATAGTCATAAACTTCATCATTCAAATCTTGAAGAGAAGATTGAAGAGCATTAGCAGCGAAACCATACTTTTCAGCACAATCTTTAAGAAGTTTCTTCATTAAAATTGTATCATTATTTGTAGTGTTGTTATTACTAATAGTGTTAAGTAGTAATTTGGAAGAAAGGTATGAATTTGTGGCTGTGGCATTGACCATTCCAACTTTAATCATAATTGTTGCTAAGCCTTTTGTGTCTGCTTTGAGGCTTGTGGAATCAGATTTTAAAGAGGATATACAAAGATCATAGTATTTTGTGTTTTTGCATGTTTTTTGGATCAAATCAACTGATGATGAGGAAATTGTTGGTTGAATTGAAATCAAGAAAACAAGAATCAATAAGAAGTAGCAAGAAGACATTCTTGATTAAAAGGATTTGATTTCCTTTTTCACTTTCTCTTTTTTTTGGGGTTTTGAAGAGGGTATGGGGTTAGGGGATAAAAAGGAATTGAACTTGAGATGTTAGATTTCTTTGTCTAGTAAAGGAAGCATAGTTGTATGAAAAGGGTTGCTTTCTCTTTTATACTAGGGAAAATTTCTAATTAGGGAATAGGAAACCAAGAAATAAAAATATGGCAATTAACTTTTCATAAATTATTGAATGGGGAACAAAGAGATGGGTGTATTTATAAAATATCGCTGGAAATGAGGAAAGTTGATAATCTCATTTCCTGTTATAATTATTTTATATCAATAATAATCTATTAATATTAAAGAGAGTACAAAATAGTTGACTGAAAAATTTCCCCCAAATAAGACGTTCCAAATTGTGGATGTTATTCTCCCCCGTTGTAATTTTCTTGTTAATTACTTATTCAAGAACTGAGACCTAGCCACTAGTCCTTTGACCTAACCAGTTGCCTAGTTTGGCACTAGTAAGACCCCTTGCTCTACCAAATGAAGCATAGTATAGTGTGAGAGAGAGGCTTCTATTTTCTTTTTATGTATAAAAAAATGAGATTCTTTTAACTATGCAAACTGAAAAACTGAAAAACTGGAAAAATATTTCAAAGATTCATATGAGAGATCTTTAATGAAGAAACACTGGTTATTCATAACGAATGCAAACGGAAATTTAAGTAGAAAGAAAGAAATTCGAAATATATACAGATTAAAAAAATCTCCAAGTACAGAAAACTGTAGAAACGAAATTACTCAATAGAGAATGACGAAATGAGACATAAATCTTTATTACCTCCTTATAATAGATTTAAAGATTTCTTGTTGCCTATTTTAAGAACCTTTTAATCTAATTTTTTTTTGGTTATGTATTACTCCCTTTTGCTGGTCCGAATACTAAAAATATATTTTTACTTTTACTTGTTCATTTTAGCAAATATCAAGAGAAAAATAAACTGTTTTTCCTGGTTTATCCTTATCAATAGTTTCCCCTTCCCCAAATCATTTTTCAAAATCTTTTGAAATGCTATAATTATTACTGGTATTAAGATAAAATATATACATTCAGACTTTATCTATAACAACTATCCTCTATAATAACACTTCACTATAATAGCTAAATTTTCTTTGGAACCATTCTTTATGTTAAATTATAATTCATTATTTATAATAACACTTCACTATAACATTTTAAAAATTATCGAAACAGATGGAACTGTTATAAAAATATTTGATTGTATTTTATTTATTATAATATTTATTAAATAAAGTGCAAAATTTATTATGAACGTAAAAAAACAAAAAGAGTATTTAATAATTTCGTCCTGCATATATGGTTTGGACTTTGGATAGTGGTCTTGGTTTGTCACTATCGAAATCTGGTACCATAAAGTATGGACTTTGAGTTGTTTTTTGTTGCTTTTCTCCTAGTTGATTGTAAGGGTCTGTTTGGCAGGGACAGTAACAATTAATAGGCCCTTTTTGGAAGTTTCCTACCATCCAAAATGAGTTCACGGGAACATTGATAGAAAATATACTTATTGCAATATGGACCCCTTCAATATTAATGTGGAATATTTGTTTCTTTTAGACTAGGCTATAGCTACTTAAATTCACATGTTCCAACTTCCAAGTACCCATATATGTCTTTTGATGTCTAAATTTATTGATATCTTGACATTTTCTTTATTATCGCTTCGAATAATGGAAGGACTTTAGTAGGAATTATAACAAAAGAATAGTGTACCTAACTCTTCGGACCTTCTTCAACTCCGGATAAGATGAGTCGGACATTAATGTGTCAAACGATTCCGTCGATAAGAACTCCTCCATTCATTCAGACAAAAGCCATACCCCTTAACAAGTTGTACTCTTATCGGACTTCGAAAAGCTTGGAGATCACCGTTCGAGGGGTCAAGAGCTTCAAGTATCAGAAACATTAAGGGTAAACAAAAAACAGTAAGAAAGGAAGATATATAAGGGTGCAAGTTGAAACATACAATAGTACAAACATGGTTTCATAATATATATCAAGGTATTTTGTTCTTACTTGTTCACATTTATGGTTTGTGAACTTTTTATTTCTCGGTAAACTTGGTTAGTGCTTTTATATACATAAATGTGAATATTATGTATATATTGGTGACATCTTTATAGTTTCAAGGATACAAATTTGTAAACTTGTATTACTTTTATATAATTTGTAAAATTATGTTACGTGTGCAATTAGATACAATCAATTCATGTCTAATCTTCACTTCAAATCGATTACATTGGCCAATCTTCAAAACAAAAAGCATCATGCATGTACAAACTCGTCTTTTTTAATTTAAAATTCAATTTCTTATCCAACTTTATCACATTATTCAAGGAATTGTTGTGAATTGTGAAAGTGAATCAATGCATGTATTACGTATTCCATCCTTGCAGAGGAAGATTGTCAGCACGTGAATTGCCAAATCAAAGTCAATAAAGATCTTTTCAGCCTGGTGAAAACTCCACCACATCACAAGTAGCAGCCAGTGGCGGATTTAATTAACAGGAAAATGTTTAAATAGGTAAAAATTATATTTTAAGTATACATATTATGTATTGAATCTCTTTATACGGCTCAACAAAATTGATGGCCTCGAGCAAAACTTATTAAGAGACCTTAAGTTATTTTGCCCAAAAAAAAACTTTCACATATGTATTTTTATTTAAAGTAAATTTTCTAACTTTTTAAGATGCAAAATTGTTAATAAAATTTTACAATCGATTCTCTTTATATATTTTTTTCAGTTTACAATTTATCCAATTCATCTCATTTTGCTTAAGGCATTGTTTAAA
The DNA here is from genome assembly GCF_000715075.1 of Nicotiana tabacum. Taxonomy (NCBI): domain Eukaryota; kingdom Viridiplantae; phylum Streptophyta; class Magnoliopsida; order Solanales; family Solanaceae; genus Nicotiana; species Nicotiana tabacum. The sequence continues at coordinate 114,577,057 of NC_134092.1, forward strand.
TCGCTCCTTTTTTTAGATTGTATTAAAGTTCAGCTTTCCCCCTCTCTTTCTTTTTGTGTGTGTTTTGAGTAATCCGATTTATATATTTTTAGTTGATACATCTAAATTCTAATATTCGATAAAAGTAATATACACATGTAAGTAAAATTTACCAGATGTAAAATTTAGTTATAAGATAATAGAAAGTTAGAATAATATAACCCAATTTTAAAAGTTGATAACTTGATATTAGTACAAGATTTCACTGCTTTAGTTCGCATGTTTCAAGACTTGAAAACTTCAAGAAAAACAAAAGAAATGCATAATTTTATTTGTTCAATGTCCTTGCCCTTATTTTTGAGAGAATAGATAGCTTAACAGAATGAAAAAAGAAAAGTGCATGGTACAAGTTTTATTACTTACGAGAAAGGAGAAGAAAAAGAATATTGATATTAGAATGAAAATTTCAACCGTCACCATCAATCTCATGGCTATCTGGTTCTCTTTTATTTTTTAATAAAAATCTTACACGGTACTTTTTTACCATACAATAATCAAAAGAAAATTTTGTTAAGAAAAATTAACTATAAAAACTACATTATTAATTAAAAATGGGTCCTCAAAAGCTAGGGCCCTAAAGACTTTGCTTTACTGTGATGACCCAAAATATCATCTTTAATTTAAACATTTATTACTGTGTTCTAAGACCTCGAAAAACACTACTCATTATTCCTCGACTTGCGTGCGTAGTCCGTATAATTTTTCTAGAAAGTTTTTACGTGAAAAATAGATTAAAATGTGAAATAGAACTTCAAAACTCAATTAAGTTGACTTCGGCCAACATTTTGAGCAAACAGATCCGGATAAATATTTTGACAGTCCCGGTAAGTCTGTATCGTGATTTGGGACTTGGGCGTATGCTCAGAATTTAATTTGGAGGTCCTTATCTTGAGTTATCGCCATTTGTTGAAAATTGAAAGTTTGAAAGCTTATAGATTTCAAAGTTTGACCGCGGATTTAACTTTATTGATATCGAGGTCGGAACCCAATTATGGAAATTTGAGTAGCTTCGTTATGTCATTTATGACTTGTGTGCCAAATTTGAAATCATTCCGGATTCATTTAACATGTTTCGGCAAAAGTTTTGTAAATTGAAAATTTTAAAACTCATAAGTCCGAATCGAGGTGTGAATTGTAATTTTGGTGTTGTTTGACGTGAATTGAAACCTTGAGTATGTCCGTATTATATTTCTGAACTTGTTGGAATATTCGGACGAGGTCCCGAGTGGCTCGGATGAGTTTCGAAAGAGCCACAGAGCAATTGGAATCTGCTACCCAGTGTTGGTTCTGGTGCGCCGCACCTGCGACATTCTGTGCGCAGGTGCGTGGTCGCTTCTGCGACATTGGACAACCCTGCTGAGCTCCGCTTCTGTAGAGAAATTAGTGCAGGTGCGCAACCGCTTCCGCGATGGTCGAGCCGCTTCTGCGGTCACTGGAGCGCTTCTGCGATGTCGAAGGTGCAACATTTCTAGGCGCAGATGGGGCCACTGGACATGCTGCCCTGTTCCGCAAATGCGAGCTTTGTCTCGCAAATGCGTGTCCGCAGGTGCAAAAATAAGTCCGCAAATGCGAAAAATACTGGATAGAGTGCTTGAAAACATGAGTTACCCATTTTTACCCATTTTTGAGTTTTGAGTCTCGGATTTAGGCGATTTCAAAGGGATTTTTTACGATTTTCGACTTGGGTAAGTATTCTATATCCGAAAGAGATTACATTTCATAAATCAATGTCAATATTCATCGTTTATTTCGGATTTAGATGGAAGAGATTGGGATTTTTATAAAATCTTCCAAAAATATAAAATGAAGATTTGAAAGCTAATCCGGTGTCGGAATTCGATAAATTTTGTATGGCTAAACTCATATCGGAACGGGTATTCGGTTTTCTTATGTTTTTTCGGGATTCGAGATGTGGGTCCCATTGTCGATTTTAAAAATGAATTTCGGAATTTAATCTGGAAAATTAGTAATTTCATATGGAATTAATTGCTACGATTTGTATTGAGTATATTGAATTGTTTATGACTAGATTTGAGAATTTCAGACACGAATTCGTGAGGCAAAGGTTTATTGAAATCTTGAATTTGGTTGCAAATCGAGGTAAGTGTCGTGGTTAACCTTGACTTGAGGGAGTATGCCTTATTTGTCTATTTGCTACGTGATTAAATATGCGGGTACAAAGTATATGTGAGGTGACGAGTACTTATACATTGTGGTTGAGTCAAAGCATGCAGGTAGAATTTGTTTATTGTGAATAATTGCCTATTTAATTAAGATATTCCTGCCTAAGTTATTATTATTTATTTGATCATTTTCATGAGATTATTGTTAGTTAAATTATTGTTGAATATTTTGGAAGGTGAAGTCGGTATTCTGGTATTGAATTGATTGATAAGTATATATCCCCGCATTTAAATACTCTTCCGAATTTATATTATTATTTACATGGTAAAGAAGAGTGTAAAAGCACGAAGTATGATGCCATACCAATTTCACATTATTATTTATTGAATTATGAAGTGAGGAAGAGAGTTAAAGCACGAAGGGTAATGCCGTGTCATTTTTAAAGAGTGTAAAAGCAAGAAGGGTGATGCCGTGCCAGAAGAGAGTTAAAGCACGAAGGGTGATGTCGTGCCTAAAGAGAGTTAAAGCATGAAGGGTGATGCCGTGCCAATCTTATTATTTATTTATAAATTTATGGGAGAATGAGAGTAAAAGCACGAAGAGTGGTGCTGTGCCATTTTTATATTATCAGCTGCTCATTTTATTGTTAATGAATTAATTGGTTGTTAAGTGACACTTCTCCTGCTGAAATTTCTATATTATTCTCCTTCGCATGTCCCCTCCCAAATTGATAAATTGTTAACTATTGTGTTATTGTTGCTTCGTATTTGTATATGCTTATACAAGTTGTTTACGTACGTGTTTTGTCATAACCTCGTCACTACTTCGTCGAGGTTAGGCTCAACACTTACAGAGTACATGTGGTCGGTTGTACTCATACTACACTCTGCACTTCTTGTACAGATTTTGGAGTTGGTCCCAGTGGAGTACCATAGACTTGCTCGGATTCAGCTACTTAGAGGAGACTTGAGGTATTGCTGCACATCGTCCGTAGTTCTGAATTCCCCTTCTATCTTTTATTAGTTGTGTACTATCTTTCAAACAACTTGAATTTTATTCAGACCTTTATTTGTATTATTCTAGTAGCTCGTGCACTTGTGATACCAGATTCGGGGATGTATTTTGATGATTCGATAGTTATGGTCTTCCACACTTTATTTTAGTAATTGACTTCCGTTTAATTTAATTTGTTTAAAAATTATTAAGATTATTTTAACGTTGGCTTACCTAGTAATTGAAATGTTATGCGCCATCACAGTCCCTAAGGTGGGGATTTCGGGTCGTGACAAGTTGGTATCAAAGCACTAGGTTACATAGGTCTCACGAGTCACGATCAAGCTTAGTAGAGTCTGAAGGATCGGTACAGAGACGTCTGTACTTATCTCTGAGAGGCAATGAAGTTTAGGAACAATATCACTTCTTTCTTATTCTATCGTGCACTTTTATTCTATCATCTATGATTGAACCATTCTATTCTTATTCTCTCGCATATGGCGAGAACACATAATACATCTATCGACGGACATGGACCAGAGCCCCCAGTGGCAACTATGACTAGGGGTAGAGGCTAAGGCCGAGGTCGTGCCAGAGGCCGATGTAGAGGAAGAGGCAGAGGTCAAACTAGAGCTCGAGCAACAACACCCGTAGTAGAACCTCAGGTGGATCTTCAGGAGGACGTTCTAGTTCATACTGTACCGGTTGGACCAGTTCAGGTCCCGGAAGGGTTCATAGCTACTCTAGTGCTTCAGGAAGCTCTAGTCCGTTTGGTGAGTCTTATGGAGGGCGTAGCCCAGAATGGTACATTTCCAGTGGCACCAACCATTTCACAGGCTGGGGGAGGAGCACAAACTCCCACTACTCCCGCTCCGGAGCAGATGAATCCACAGTATCAGGCTTCATCAGCCCCGCCAGTTGTGATGGTTCAGCTGGTTGTTGCGGTACATGCCGGTGATAGGCCCGCCATGTCTTCTGAGGCTTTATTGAGGATGGACAAGTTTACTAAGCTCTTTCCAGTTCACTTTAGTGGTACACCTTCTGAGAACCCACATGATTATCTTGACCGCTGTTATGAGGTGAATATGGGTATAGTTGAGACCAATGAGGTTGATTTTGCTGTATTTTAGATGACGGGTTCTGCCAAGAGATGGTGGAGAGATTTTATGTTGACCAGATCATCTCGGTCTCCTACACTAACTTGGGAGCAGTTCTCAAGGCTATTTCTAGAGAAGTTCCTCCCTATCACATTGAGAGAGGATTACCGCAGAAAATTTGAACGTCTCCAGCAGGGCAGTATGACTGTTACTCAGTACGAGACCCATTTTGTGAATCTAGCCCGTCATGATCGCTTTTTACTTCCTACTGAGGGAGAGAGAGTGAGGAGGTTTATTGAGAGACTTACACACCCTATCAGGCTTCAGATGGCCAAGGAGACAGGAAGTGAGATTTCCTTTCAGGCGGCTGCTAATGCTGCTAGGAGGATCGAGATGGTTTTTGCACAGGAAAGAGGGCAGGGGTCTGATAAGAGGCCTCGTTAGTTCGATGGGTTCAGTGGTGCCTCGTATGGAGGCAGGGGAAATTTTGGTAGGGGTCATCCTCCAAGGCCGTTTCATTCAACGCTCCAGACATCCTACAATGCACCACCAACTCCTATCAGTGCACCTCCGATCCTAAGCTTTCAAGGTGGTTACTCAGGACGACAGGGACATTTTCAGGGTCAGCAGTCACAACAACCGAGGTCTTGTTATACTTGTGGTTGTCCGAGGCACATTGGTATATTCTGGCCTAGGTCTTAGGGCATTATGCAACATTAGGATTTTCGTGCTATGATTCCAGCACCGGTTGCTTCATCCCCCGCCTAGTTAGCTAGAAGTGGAGGACATGCCATTAGAAGTGGAGGTCAGACCGTTAGAGGTGGAGGCCAGCCAATTAGAGGTCGTTCCAGGGACGCAGTTCAGAGTGGTTGGGCCCAACCCCAATTTTATGCTTTTCTAGCAAGGCCTGTGGCCGAATCATCCGATGTTGTGATTACAGATATTGTTCCAATTTTCCATAGAGATGCTTCAGTTCTATTTGATACAGGATCTACTTATTCCTATGTGTCCTCTTATTTTTCTTCATATCTGGTGATGTCTCGTGATTCTCTGAGTGCACCTGTGTGTGTGTCCACTCCGGTGGGAGATTCTATTATGATAGATCATGTCTATAGTTCGTGTGTGGTTACTATTGGAGTCTTGAGACTAGTGTGGATTTTCTACTTCTTGATATGGTAGATTTTGATGTCATCTTAGGTATGGATTGGTTGTCACCTTATCATGCTATATTGGATTGTCATGCCAAGAGAGTGACCCTAGCCATGCCGAGGTTATCTCGATTAGAGTGGAATGGAACTCTTGGTCATTCTACCAGCATGGTTATTTTTTTATATGAAGGCTCGGTGTATGGTTGAGAAGGGGTGTCTAGCCTATTTGGCTTATATTCGCGATCCTAGTGCGGATGTTCCTTCTATGGACTGAGTACCAGTTGTTTGTGAATTTCCAGAAGTATTTTCTGCAGATTTGCCGGGGATGCCACCCGACAGAGATATAGACTTCTGTATTGATTTGGCTATGGGCACTCAACCCATTTCTATTCCACCATTCCGTATGTCCCCGCCAGAATTGAAAGAACTGAAGGAGCAGTTACAAGACTTGCTTGATCAGGAATTCATTAGACCTAATGTCTCACTCTAGGGTGCACCAGTGTTATTTGTAAATAATAAAGATGGCTCTATGTGGATGTGTATAGATTTATCGGTAGTTGAACAAGGTCACTATCAAGAACAAATATCTGTTTCTAAGAATCGATGATCTATTTGATCAACTTCAGGGTGCCAAGGTGTTTTAGAAGATTCACTTGAGGTCTGGCTATCATCAGTTAAAGATTAGGGCATCTGATGTCCCTAAAACAACTTTTCGGACTCGGTATGGTCATTACGAATTCCTAGTGATGTCATTTGGGCTGACAAATTCCCCAGCAATATTTATGGATTTGATGAATCGGGTGTTCAAGCCCTATATGGATTCATTTGTGGTTGTATTCATTGATGACATCTTTATTTACTCCAGCAGTCGAGAGGAGCATGAGCAACATCTTCGTATTGTGCTTCAGACTTTGAAGAATAATCAGTTTATATGCCAAATTTTCAAAATACGAGTTTTGGTTAAACTCAGTTGCCTTTTTTGGGCATGTTGTATCGGCATAAGGCATAAAGGTGGATCCTAAGAAGATTGAGGCAGTTCAAAACTGGCCTAGGCCTACTTTTATTTTTTGCAATCCACTAGGCAAGGTGCCTAGGGCTAGTTTTTATATATAAATAAAATAAATAAATTACATAAACTTGTAATGTCTTTCCTAGTTTATCTACTATAGACTTGATGATAACATAACTTCCAGTACCAATATTGAGTAATAGATACCCAATTATGGTAGTACATTTTGAAGTAATTAAAAACTGATATGAAAATAAATAATACACATGATGAATAAAAGTCTCGGCCTGTGGAAGTGGTGTTATCCTCAAACAATTACCCTGCCCATTAACGCTGCCTGAGCAGTGTTCCTTGCTTGGGGTAAGCAATTTAGTATCTTGCATTATCAAGATTCGTGTTGATGAGCTCAAGATGCAACGATCATTATTTCCTTCGTGCTGTAAATTGTACCAGCTGAAGCACCTTGTGATCCACTGCAACTGTCTGTAACAAAGCAAAGCCAAAAAGAATGTCTCCAATACTGCCCAACACCAGCTCCTTTTGCATTTTTGCGTCAATATTTTGGACATGATCCTTATGTTTAACCCTGCAATCCCTCCCAAAATATCCGCCTTGTACATCCTATTTGTTATTTGTGCTATGCTGCTCCATTTAGTACGCTGCAATTCCCCTGTAGGATCCTTTGAAAAGCACTGCCTCGTATCTATAAGCATTCAGCTGCACTGTCCGGTACTGCATCAATGCACTATATGTGAGCTGGTCGATAAGGCACAAAAACTTTGCCATTGTGATCCTTGCCGTCCTCAATAATCCATTGATATTCTCCAGCTCCATGCTTGTGCGTATCATTGCGTCACCTTCAAACTCGCATGTCACGACTGATCATCGAGCACCTAGGCAGTAGTTGTTGTTCCTCCTGAGTATTTCTTATGGGGTGAAAGTGAAACTGTATTGTATTCATATCCATCATTTGATAGTTGCATCTCTCCTTTTGTTTGGTAGGAAATTCCTGTTTGTTAGGGTGATATTGAGGTGTTGATCTGCACACACTAAACACCTCAAATGCTCTTGTATTTAATTGCCAACAGTACCTGCATAAATCAGATGGCAGCATCGTATGCTTCGTTAAATCTATGCTTTTGCCTACCATTAACTTCCTCCCAGTTGAATGAGTGCATTGCACTAATACTACTAACTGAGAGTCCATCACATAGTAGGGCATAGGGACAATAGCTTTTCCTACAAAAAAGAAAACATTGTTAGTAAACAATCTCATCACCATGTTCTCCTCCATAAGGATTTGAGCATGGTGATCACTTGTGTAAGCTTCAGTTGTCTCCTCTTCTATACTTCTCTCCTCCATATGGATTTGAGCATGATGATCGAGTGTGTTCCCAGAATTCCTCCTACTCCAGCTGTGTGTTGTTGTATTTATTGTGTGACACCATTCTTGGAATGTACTGAGATGATTTCCCAATACCTTCACTTTTTGTTGATGCCAACCAATGATCCTGCCATGCACCAAAAATCTGGGTAGCCTTCTCTTGCATCTCCAGTGGTGCAAATTCCTTCTTTGTACCTTCCTGTAGCAGGTACTACTGCTTATATCAGATGTTCGAAAATCAAAATTCCAAACCCTAATTTCCTTCCTTAGACCACTGGAGACTCTCCATGCTTTCATGCTTGTGGTCACCACTGATTTCACTACTTGGAAATGAGCACATAGTGCTAATACCACCCATAGAGGTTTAGTCAGTTGGTGAGGCATGTTTACAGTAATGATCCCTGCAAAAAAGAACACGATGTTAGTGAAAAAATAGTGCACTTTGATCTCCTTTCTACAGATTTGATCACAGTATTCCTATTGATTTCCTTTCATCTCTTTGATATCCATCTGTTTCCCGTCTAGTTCTTGGCAGCCTTCACCCTTAAATAAGGACATTGCAATTTATCTGAATTCACAATCCTTCTACCTTGTGAGTCAAGTTGTGCAAAACAATGAGCCTCAATATCCCCACTATCTAATGCACAATTGGCTAAGTGATCTGCTAGACTATTTCCTTCCCTTAGAGTATGAGAAACTCGAAAATTGCATTCCTCCATTAGCATTTTGATCTCCTTAACATACTCATTCACATTCCAAGGGGCTACCCACTTTTCTTCTAATACATTCTTTAAGATCATGGAATTTGTTTGCAGCATAACATGCGTTACTCGATGGTCAACGCAGTATCTCATTGCCTCCAGAATTGCAATAGCCTCTGCCTCATTATTTGTAGTTTGTGGTATCTCCCTTCCTAGTGCAAAAATTACATCTCCTTCCTCTTCTCTCAGCACATAGCCTATGGAACTCCTTCAAGGATTTCCCCTACTCGCACCATCTGTATTGACCTTGATCCATCCTTCAGTAGGGAATTCCCAGATTACTTTTGTTACGTTCGTAACTGGAGTATATTACTCCAATTTTTGTATTAAGTCAGGCCATTTGTGAGGCACATTTTGCAGAGTAGGTTTCCTTACTTTGACAAGTGACTGTACGGTAGTAGAAACCTGATTTATAACTCGACTAATTGTCACCACCTCACCATATTTCTGACTGTTCCTTCTTTTTCATAACTCACACACAATGATTGCATGTGATGCTTGTAGAATAGGCTGCAGTCGTGGTATAACTTTTGATGTCCAACATCTAACAATTGCCTGGTGTACTGTCAAACCTTCCATACTTATTCCTGCATTTGTTAGGAAATAAGTCCATACTTTTGTAGCTGCAACTGATGTAAAAAAACAGATGAGGCAGTGATTCCTGCTCTTGAACACAACACCAACATTTCGATGGCATAAAATATCCCAACCGTCTCATCCAATCATCTAGATGCAACTTTGCTTTCCAAACCTTCCACAAGAAGAAAGATATTTTAAAAGGAAATCCCTTTACCCACATTTTACTGTATGACATCGCAGGATCATTCCTTCTCTTCAAAAACTCCCAACCAGATTTCACAGTAAAATCTCCTCTTGATTCCAACATCCAGTATGTTTTGTCTAGCACATCAATAACAGCTGGGGGTTTAATATTCTCCAGTATATATACTGCTAACTCCTCAGGCAAAACGTCCATCAATCTATCAACATCCCATACACAATCATGCACCACCTCATATACATTATTGATAGAATCATCAATGACAAATTCTGGAGGTACGACAAAATATAAAACTCCAAGCCCTGTCCAGTTTTCATGCCAAAAGTGAGACGATCCCATTTTTAAATGCCATCCAATTTGATGTTCGACAAGATCTCTACATTCTAACATCTTCTTCCATATATGTGATCCATATCGCCAAGGAACAATAATAAGATTGAGCTTCTTACAGTACTTTTGAATCATGAATGAACTTCATAAGCTAGGTTTTGTTCTAGAGTTCCACCATAACTTACAAAATAAAGCTTTGGAGACATCATGCAGTGATCGAAAACCTAATCCTCCCTCTTCACATGGCAGGCACAATTTGTCCCAAATCGTCCATTGTCTACTCTTTTCACCCACAATACTACTCCAAACAAATTGAGCAAACATCTTGTGAAGCTTGTTTATAATATAGGGAGGGGGATTGACAACTGACATCAAGTGGATTGACATACTTTGTAAAACATGTGAAATCAATATAGCTGTACCTCCAATTGATAACAACTTTCCTTTCCAAGATTGTAGCTTATCCATGACTTTGGTGATGAGACCTTGATAATGATCCATTTTTCTTCTAGTGTAGAATATAGGACGACCAAGATATATAAATGGAAAATCTTGCCTACTGATGCCAGTTATCCTTTAAACCTTGTTCACTACTCTCTCAGGTGCAGAATGATGCATATAAACCGTAGATTTAGATTTATTAATTAGCTGACCAGAAGCAACTTCATACACAGATAACACTTCCATTATCAATTGCAAAGATGTAGCATCATAGGAGGAAAAGATAATAGTGTCATCGGTGTATGCGAGATGGTTGAATTTTGGATTCTATTTATGCAATCCAAATCCACAAAAGTACAAATTCAAATGAAGTGCATTCAAACCTCTTGATAGTGCTTCAGCTGCCAGGATAAAGAGAGTAGGAGATACTGGATCTCCTTGTTTCACTCCTCTAGTCGACTTGAAGAATCCATAAGGCTGCCCATTTAACAACATAGAATACCAATTGTTTGAGATGATGCCAAAAACCAAACCTATGAATCTTTCTCCAAATCCCATCTTCATCAGAACCTTAGTCAGGAAAAGCCAAGATAATCGATCATAGGAGGCTTTAGTCATGTCTAATTTCATCACAACATTAGGCCCTGCTTTTGTCCTCATTCTAATATCTGCGATTATTTCTTGACTTAGCAACACATTCTCAACGATGCTTCTCCCTTTAACAAAACCCGCCTGCTCGTCTGATATTAGATTAGGAAGTATACCAGCTAGCCTCTCATGAATAACCCTCGAGAAGACTTTATTTTTAAAATTGCTAAGGCTAATTGGTCGCATATCAGAATAAGTATTAACCTCTTTCTTCTTAGGTAATAATACCAAATTTGTGTGAGTCACAAACTTTGGTAAATTGAGCCTATTGAAGAAAGCTCTAACCATGTCATACGCATCATCTCTGACTATATCCCAACATGTGTGGAATAAACACCTAGTGAAACCATCAGGTCCCCATGCACTGTCCCCATTGAGCCCAAACACTGCCTCTTGCACTTCATCTTTGGTAGACTGCCTCATGAGTATTTTATTCTATTCATTATTCACCATATGTGGCACATGATGCAGTATCCCAAATGCTTCAGGAACCTTATCTTCATGAAATTGAGCTTTAAAAAATTTCATAGCTTCATCTGCCATAGCTGCTGTATCTTCAATCTAAGTGCCCTCGCTATTTTGAATTCTCTTCAATTCCAACCTTTTCCTTCTTCCATTGACTTGAGCATGAAAAAACTTTGTGTTCCTATATGCATCTTTGAACCATGACATTCCAGATTTATGCTTCCAGAATTCCTCCTCCAAAGCTAAATATTTTATGAAATCTGCTTGAACTTTCATAAGCCTTTCTCTATTCTGAAAAGAAGGATTCAATGCAAACTGTGCTTCGTGGACTAAGACAACCTCTTCCAAACTAGAAATCTTTTGAAAGATGTTTCCATATGTATCCTTGCTCTAGATTGAAAGGGCCTTCTTCACCTTTTTGAGCTTGTGATTGAATAAAGTGAAAGGGTTAGCATGAAAATCACCAATCCAGTTCTCTGCTACAATAGCTTTGGAAGATGTATGCTTGGTCCAGAAATTAAGAAATTTGAATGGTTTCTTAATTGGCACTGTCGAGGCATTTACACTCAACATCATCGGGCAGTGGTCTCAACCTATCTTAGATAGATGAGTAATCTCTTATATTGCGAATATCTGTTGAAATTCTACATTGGCTAAACATCTATCGAGTCGCTTAAAAATGCAGTCATCTTCACCTCGCCCATTCCACCAAGTGTATATACTCCCTTTAAATACAAGATCAAATAAGTTGCATGTATTTACACAATGCCTAAAATCAAGAACATCATTCATATACTCGGGCAGACCACCAAACATTTCTTCTTCATCCCAAAAAATATTAAATCTCCTCCGACTAGACAAGGAAGAGACATGTCCCTTGCAATTGTATATAAACTGTCCCACGGCTCAATTCTTTCAGTAGAATCACATTTTGCATAGACAAAAGTAACAATGAAAGACTTCTGGGTAACCATGTTTGTCAGTTTAAGGTCAATTGTTGTCCCATATCAATGATTATATCAACTCCATGATCTTCATCTACAAACACCCAAATTTTATTCGAGACATTAACGAAGGCTTGTGGCATTCCAATCTTTCTTCTGTACCTTTCTACCTTGATTTTTACATTGGTTCCATGATCCCTATGAATTGAAAATAATGTTGCCTCTACATATTGACAAGCCTCTCAAAAGCTTTCTTTGTATTCACCGATCTCACATTCCAATTTATAGCATTCATCATTGATTGTGCGATTTAGATAGGGTCATTCTTGTTTGAATCCCTGATGGAACTACACTTTGATTCTCTATGGATTGCTTCTTCTTTCCTCTCCCAGCAGATTTTCCTTTCTCAATTTCTCTAGGTGAAAGATCACCTTGCCTTGCCACATTCATAAAGTTCCGTGCCGTAGATTCTTCATCCATATCTCTCCATTTGCCTCCCACATTCTCATTATTACCATGATCCTTCTGTTGAGCTGCCAGCTGATTTCTCATGGGAATGAGGATTGGTGATTTTTCAACTTTAGCTTTCTCTTCATTGCCTTTTTTTTCCCGCAACATCCAATGGAACAGTGTTTGCAATAAGCTCCTCCTCCTTTTTCTATTGCCCATTCATATCGTGTTTTTCAATCTCAGTAGAGTTTGGCTCATCACCTATACCACTTTTATCTCCTCTAGTACCCCCAGGATCATTCAACAAATTATTCTCCACATTAGGTTGGTCATTAATCCTATTAGGAGTAGCTGTAGCTACAGGGGAATTCTGTATCTGCAACTTTTGTTTCTCACTTTCTTGTACAGTTGGAGCTTCAAGAAGTTACTGGTTGTCATTGCGTGCTGTCACAGCTTTTACATCTTGTCTATTCACACTTTGTTCCTCTTCTCCATGTTGATCATCTTCAGCTATGTCTTGATCATCACTATCTTCCTCATCTCCCCGTAGTTCACCCTTCTCTGAATCCTCCTCAATTTGATCACTCCATAACTTGTCATCGCCCAACTGAATTTTTCCAGAATCTTTTTAACAAAGTATTTGCATCGAGTGAGTCTTGAGATGGGATTTCCTTGCATGATGTTTTGATAGCAACTAAAATTACCACCAAAATTTCTTTGCACCCATTGTGAGGTAGACTCTTTATTTGTTGCAAATGTGTCCTTAACTTTGTCGATCGAGTTGCCATTATTACCCTCCTTAGACACTCCAGTCCCAGGAGACTTAGGATTAAATTTTGGTGCTGCTGCATTAAGTGTTTTCCCAATAGTAACTGGACTAGGTATATGAGTTCGATTATTACTATCTTCTACTACTACCAACTGATTGTTGGCCTCATTATCTCCCCCCTTTTGTGCACTACCACAACATTATTAGCAGTTTGAATCTACTTCTGTACCACAGTAGTATTTACATGCCCATCTTCCTCAACTTCAAAAACTGCAGACTTGTTTCCCACTTGCACCTGCTGTCTTTCATCTTGATTAACTGGAATTATTTATTTTCCAGTAGTTGCTTGAATTTCCTTCTGAATAACATCCTTCTTAGTACGATTATCTCTCACATTTTTCCATTATTCCTTACCGTTAACATTCACATTGCCTACCACTTTTCCGCTCGACAAAATCATTAAAGGCCCATGTTGATTTAAGTTTGCTGCTACAGAAGCCTGCTCATCTTGTTTAGTAACTTCATTCACAGCTTGTTGCTCAGCAATGTTAGTATCCATTAGTTCTGGATGAATCCTCCATCACCCAATCATGTCATGGGCCTGTAACTTACACTCTTTACAGTATTTGGGCAAAAACTCATATTTAATGGTTACTCATTCAGTCCTCACAACTCCAGTTGCTTCATTCTCGATATTCATTCTTAGGTAAGTCAGCTAGTAAATCAACAAGGACTTTCACTCGTGCACAACTAGGCCTCGTTTTATTAATAGTATCCATATCAAGAAGAAGAGGCTTACCCACAGCTGACGCCAAGGAAAATAGACACTCTTTGACGAAAAATGTTGGTAACAAATTTGGAAACGAAATCCACGCCATTACCTTTGATGTTTCCTCCCCGACTTTGAATTTTGCATCATAAATCAACGTTCTTAATTGATATTTATAACCCGCCTTATCTTTCACATAATATACACTCTTCGATGTAAAATAAATAAAATCTTGCCATAACATCAATCTAATTAATACGTGTCTGTCGTGAAGATATCCAATATTACACTCGCCTTTGATTCCACATTGAAGAGGGACAATTCGGCATAGTTTATTAAGCTCTGTCCATCCTTATGAGAATTTACAAACTACTGCATATTGCAATCCTTCAATCGCATTTATTCGATCCACCTCTGCATCGGTAAACTTAACAAAAGGTTGTCCATTAAGCAAACTAGCTCGACGAAGTGCAATTGGTTCAACAGAATTGGCTCGTTCCTACATAGGACTGTTCAGAGTTGAAGGTTTCAGGATTTTTGAGAAATCTAAAGGCTGAGGATTGGATTCTATGGTCGTATTTTTTGGAGCGATGGAGGGAGAGGGCTGACCAGCCAGAAAAGGTGGCTGGCCGCCAGCCATTGTGGCCATTGAAGCTCAAAATTCCAGCGTTTCTGCGATTAACAGTAGCGAATCACTGTTTCATTGGATGAATAGTGGAGCATTGCTACGCCTAGGCCTATTTTAGTTACAGAGATATAGAGTTTTCTTGTTTTGGTGGGTTATTATCGCCAATTCGTGGAAGGGTTTTCATCTATAGCAAGCCCATTGACCAGACTGACCCAGAAAGGTGTTTCATTCGGATGGTCAGACGAGTGTGAGCTAGTTTAACTTCGGCGCCATAATTGTTATTACCCACATATTCAGGATCTTATACGGTGTTTTGTGATGCATCTCGTATTGGGTTTGGTGCAGTATTGATGCAAGATGGCAGGGTGATTGCATATGCGTCGCGACAGTTGAAAGTTCACGAGAAGAATTATCTTGTTCATGACTTAGAATTGGAAGCCATTGTTCATGCACTGAAGATTTAGAGGCATTACCTTTACGGTGCCTCGTGTGAGGTATCCACCGATCATCATAGCCTACAATATCTATTCAGGCAAAAAGATCTCAATTTGAGGCCGAGAAGATGGTTGGAGCTGTTGAAGGACTATGATATCACCATTTTGTATCACCCCGGAAAGGCGTGGCCGATGCTTTGAGTAGAAAGACTGTGAGTATGGGCAGCCTTGCGTATATTCCGGTTAGTGAGAGGCCGTTAGCCGCAGATGTTCAGAATTTGGCCAATCATTTCGTGAGGTTAGATGTTTCAGAGTCCAACCGGATTCTAGCTTGCATAGTCACACAATCTTCCTTGTATGAGCGTATCAGAGAGCGATAATATGACGATCCTTATTTGTTTGTCCTTAAGGACACGGTACGACACGATGGTGCCAAATATGTTGCTGCAGGGGAAGATGGAGTTCTGTGGATGCAGGGTCGTATTTATGTGCCTAATGTGGATGGGCTTCATTAATTAATTCTGGAAGAGGCCCACAGTTTCATGTATTCTATTCATCCAGGTGCCGCCAAAATGTATCAAGATTTGCGGCAATATTATTTTTGGAGGAGAATGAAGAAAGATATAGTTGCGTATGTAGCTCGGTGTTTAAATTATCTGCAAGTCAAGTATGAGCATTAGAGATATGGTGGTTTGCTTCAGAAGTTAGAAATTCCCGAGTGGAAGTGGGAGCGTATCTCTATGGATTTTATTGTTGGGCTCCCACGGACTCAGAGAAAATTTGACACAGTATGGGTCATTATGGACATGTTGACCAAATCAGCACATTTCATTCCAGTAGTAGTTACATATTCTTCAGAGCGGTTAGCAGAGATTTACATCCGCGATATTGTACACCTTCACGGTGTGCCCGTGTCTATTATTTCTGATCGAGGTACACATTTCACCTCGCACTTCTGAAGGGATGTACATCGTGAGTTAGGTACGCGGGTTGAGTCGAGTATAGCATTTCATCCACAGACAGACGGACAGTCAGAGCACACTATTCAGATATTGGAAGATATGTTTCGCGCTTGTATTATAGACTTTGGAGGATCTTGGGATCAGTTCTTTCCACTTGGGGAGTTTGCCTATAATAACAGCTATCAGTCGAGCATTCAGATGGCTCTATATGAGGCATTATACGGAAGGCAATGTCGTTCGCCAGTTGGCTGGTTTGAACCGGGAGAGGCTCGGTTGTTGGGTACCGATTTGGTACAGGATGCCTTGGATAAGGTCAAGATTATTCAGGATCGACTTCGCACAGCTCAGTCTAGGCAAAAGAGTTATGCCGACCGTACAGTTTATGATATTGCATTCATGGTTGGAGAAAGTGTATTGCTCTGAGTTTCACCTATTAAAGGTGTAATGAGATTCGGAAAGAAGGGCAAGTTGAGCTCTAGGTATATTGGACCCTTTGAAATTCTTGAAAGGGTGAGTGAAGTAGCCTACAACTTGCACTACCACCTAGTTTATCAGCAGTTCATCCGGTGTTTCATGTGTCTATACTCTAGAAATATCATGGTGATCCGTCCCATGTATTAGATTTCAGCTCAATCCAATTGGACAAAGATTTGACTTATGAAGAGGAGCCGGTAGCTATTTTAGCCCGTCTGGTCCGACAGTTGAGGTCTAAGAGTTATCCTTCAATTCGGGTGTAATGAAGAGGTCATCTCGTAGAAGCATATACTTGGGAGTCCGAGTAGGACATGCAGAGTATATATCCATATCTTTTCACCAGCTCAGGTATTTTTCTAATTCCGTTCGAGGACGAACGTTTGTTTTAGAGGTAGAGAATGTGATGACCCAAAATGTCATCTTTAATTTAAACATTCATTACTGTGTTCTAAGACCTCTAAATGCACTATTCATCATTTTTCGACTTACGTGCACAGTCCGTATAATGTTTCGGAAAGTTTTTATGTGAAAAATAGATTAAAATATGAAATAGAGCTTTAAAACTCAACTGAGTTGACTTTGGTCAATATTTTGAGCAAACGAACCCAGATCAGTATTTTGACAGTTCCGGTAGGTCCGTATCGTGATTTTGGACTTGGGCGTATGCCCGAAATTTACTTTGGAGGTCCCTAGCTTGAGTTATCGCCATTTGTTGAAAATTGGAAGTTTGAAAGCTTATAGATTCCAAAGTTTGACCGCGAATTTGACTTTATTGATATCGGGATTGGAACCCGATTCTGGAAATTTGAGTAGCTCTGTTATGTCATTTATGACTTGTGCGCCAAATTTGAAGTCACTCCGGATTCATTTAACATGTTTCGGCATAAGTTTTGTAAGTTGAAAAATTTAAAACTCATAAGTCTGAATCGAGGTGTGAATTGTAATTTTGGTGTTGTTTGACGTGAGTTGAAACCCTGAGTAAGTCCGTATTATATTTCTGGACTTGTTGGAATATTCAGACGAGGTCCCGAGTGGCTCAGAAGAGTTTCAGACGAGCCACAGAGCAATTGGAACCTGCTGGCCAGTGTTGGTTCTGGTGCGTCGCACCTGCGACATTCTGTGCGCAGGTGCATGGTCGCTCCTGCGAAATTCCAGTCGCTTCTGCGACATGGGACAGCCCTATCGAACTCCGCTTCTGCGGAGAAATTAGCACAGGTGCGCAACCGCTTCCGCGATGGTCGAGCCGCTTCTGCGAGGCAGACCGCTTTTGAGGTCACTGGAGCGCTTATGCGATGTCGCATGTGCGACATTTCTGGGCGCAAATGCGGCCACTGGAGAGACTACATTGTTCCGCAAATGCGAGATTTGTCTCGCAAATATGTGTCCGCAGGTGCGAAAATAAGTCCGTAAATGCGAAAAATGCTGTACAAAGTGCTAAAAATGGGAGTTAACCATTTTTACCCAATTTTGAGTCTTGAGTCTCGGATTTAGGCGATTCCAAAGGGATTTTTCACGATTTTGACTTGGGTAAGTATTCTATATCCGAAAGAGATTACATTTCATAAATCCATGTCAATATTCATCGTTTATTTCAGATTTAGATGGAAGAAATTGTGATTTTTATAAAATCTTTCAAAAAATTTAAAATGAAGATTTGAAAGCCAATCCGATGTCAGAATTCGATAACTTTTATATTGTTGAACTCATATTGGAAAGGTGTTCGGTTTTCATGAGTTTTTCCGGGATTCGAGATGTGGGTCCCATTGTCGATTTTTAAAATGAATTTCAGGTTTTAATCCGGAAATTTAGTAATTTTATATGGAATTAAATCCTACGATCTGTATTGAGTATATTGAATTGTTTATGACTAGATTTGAGGATTTCAGACACGAATTCGCGAGGCAAATGCTTATTGGAATCTTGAATTTGGTTGCAAATCGAGGTAAGTGTCGTGGTTAACCTTGACTTGAGGGAGTAAGACTTATTTGTCTATTTGCTACGTGATTAAATGTGCGGGTATAACGTATATGTGAGGTGACGAGTACTTATACGTTGTGGTTGAGTCAAAGCATGCAGGTGCATTTTGTTTATTGTGAATAATTGCATATTTAATTAAGATATTCCTGCTTAAGTTATTGTTGTTTATTTGATCATTTTTATGAGATTATTGCTAGTTTGATTATTGTTGAATATTTTGGAAGGTGAAGTCGGTATCCTGGTATTGAATTGATTGATAAGTATATATCCCCGCATTTAAATACTTTTCCGAATTTATATTATTATTTTTATAGTAAGGAAGAGTGTAAAGCGCGAAGGGTGATAACGTGCCAATTTCACATTATTATTTATTGAATTATGAAGTGAGGAAGAGAGTTAAAGCACGAATGGTGATGCCGTTCCATTTTTAAAGAGTAAAAGCACGAAGGGTGATGCCGTGCCAGAAGGGAGTTAAAGCACGAAGGGTGATGCCGTTCCCAAAGAGAGTTAAAGCACGAAGGGTAATGCCGTGTCAATCTTATTATTTATTTATAAATTTACGGGAGAATGAGAGTAAAAGCACGAAGGGTGATGCCGTGTCAATCTTATTATTTATTTATAAATATATGGAAGAATGAGAGTAAAAGCACGAAGGGTGGTGCCGTGCCATTTTCAGATTATCAGCTGCTCATTTTATTGTTGATGAATTAGTTGTGTTAAGTGACACTTCTCGTGCTGAAATTTCTATATTGTTTTCCTTCACATGTCGCCTCCCAAATTTATAAATATTTAACTATTGTGTTATTGTTGTTTTGTATTTGTATATGCTTGTACAAGTTATTTACGTATGTGTCTTGTCATAGCCTCGTCACTACTTCGTCGAAGTTAGGCTCGACACTTACGGAGTACATGGGGTCAGTTGTACTCATACTACACTCTGCACTTCTTGTGTAAATTTTGGAGTTGGTCCCAGCGGAGTACCATAGACTTGCTCGGATTCAGCTACCCAGAGGAGATTTGAGGTATAACTGTACATCGTCCGTAGTTCTGAAGTCCCCTTCTATCTTATATTAGTTGTGTACTATCTTTCAAACACCTTGAATTTTATTCAGACCTTTATTTGTATTATTCTAGTAGTTATGGTCTTCCGCACTTTATTTTAGTTATTGACTTCCGTTTAATTTTATTTGTTTAAAAATAGTTAAGATTATTCTAACGTTGGCTTGCCTAGCAAATAAAATATTAGGCGACATCACGGTTTCGAAGGTGGGGATTTCGGGTCCTGATATTTAGTAGCATGACACTCGAGCCGACCCTGCTATTTATTCGTGTATTTGCTTCTTTAAATTTTGATATTTCTTAATGAAAATTCTAGCTCCGCTACTGTAGTATGCTAATGGCCCATTGCTGCATAAAGTTGCAAGGTGCTTGAAATTAACCTTGACTCTATCAAATTATCATAAAGATAATTAAAAACAACTATTTTTATTTATAAATTAAAATTATTTTCATGTGGCCTATAGGTCATGAGTTCGAGCTGTGAAACAGCCACTAATGCTTGCATTGGGATAGGTTGTCTACATCACACTCCTTGGAATGCGATACTTCCCATGTCCTGCGTGAATACGAAATACTTTGTGTATCATACTGACTTTTTTTTAAATATTAAAAAACAAGGCCAAATAATTTTCTGCTATGTGTTACATCTGCTATGTTTTGTTCCTTTTACGGGCAACGACATGTAATCATTTATTTCAAATTGTGCTCTTTATAGTTTCTTGAATATTGTCCATTTTACTCTTAAAAATTAAGATGAGAAACAAGCTGTACCGCCTTAAACTTAGAATAGGAAAATAGTCTTTGGTCATAAAATGACAAAATTTATGGTGAGATTGAGAATACTACAATGAGAAGTTGAATAAGAAGGCCTTAAAGTTTTCATAACGAATAGAAGTTCTTTTATTTGGAAAAACTTTTAGGTCCTTTTAATTTATTCAATTTTCTCATTGTAGTATTCCCAAATCCCAAACTCATTTTAGTTTCCTACTCTTAAGCTTTTCACTCACATATATAAATCTCTGTCCAATTTAAGTTTCGAAGGAAACTTCCAGAAAGATTCAGAGTGAACAACATGATATTTGATGTTCCTTTTTAAAATAGATTGTATTGTAAAAAATGCTGAATAAATCTAATCTATAACAAAATACAGAAAATATAATTTGGACTGGGCATTTTCAGCATAAACTAGGCCTTTTAACTTCGTGGGCCAAATTATCTGATCATGGGCTAATAACTCTTAACAATTACTACGTAGTTTGGGGTTTTGGCATGGTATAACAACATACCCATATAATTGGCAGAAAATAGCCCTAATTATAGATATTGGCATCAAATAGCCAATAAATGTATATCACAATAATAATATGCATATCACAACTTCTTTCTTCTTCTTTGTCTATATCAACATGTATATTAAAATTTTATTTTCATTCTTTGTATATAAATAATATTATTCTTTGTATATCGATAATATAAAATTATATATATAGTTATTGCTGCCTTTATATCAATGTATATTACAATAAAAAATATTGTATTATTTGTATATCACAGTGTATAGCACATGGGACATTTGTATACCAAAATAGATATCATAAGTTTATTTTTCTTCTTTGTGTATATCAAAAATTAACTTTCTTTTTATACCAAAATATTATTTACTCCCGCAATTATATTTATTATTTTTATATTTTAGAACTTGCTTAAACATGCTATATCAATTTTTTTTAAAACTTTTTTTATCAATAATTAATAATTATGTTATTTGTATATCACAGTGTATAACATAATAATAATGTGTATATCAAAACAATTTATTAAAATTTTATTTTCCTTCTTTGTATAACATATTTCAGATTGAAAACTCAAGTTCAAGACGACTCCGCATGTGTATTCTCTATTGTAACCTGTGTATATCTCTATGTACATCAGTGATATCTCATATATATTATGTGTGTCTGTGTATATCCATGAAAATTTGTGTTATATATACGATATAAAATGTGATATACATGGGCGTCCATAAAAGTATTGTGTTGTATACATGATATACAAAGTGATATACACAGACGTCCTTAAAAATTTATGTGTGATATACACTGATGTACACGATATACAACGTGATATATACATATCGCAACGGATTTTTAGATCTGATTTTTTACCTGAAAGCAGTCTAAATCACTTCCAATCTTGCTCAAATTTTGTATATAGCCTTATTTAGGTATTTTCAACCAATTTCAATCACACCCACTCATTCAATCCAAACAAAAAAAGGAAGAGAGAAGAAAAACGAAGTTGAAATATATTTTTTCTCTCTTAGTTTTTGCTAATCTTGCTCAAATTTTGTATATAGCCTCGTTTAGGTATTTTCAACTAATTTCAATCACACCCACTCATTCAATCCAACCAAAAAAGAAGAGAGAAGAAAAATAAAGTTGAAATATATTTTTTCTCTCTTTGTTTTTGCTTCTGATTTTCTCTGATGTGGGATCAACTTTATCTTTCATCCCATTGATTTTTTTTTGCATAATTTGCTAGAATGTTTGCTAAACTATGAGAAAAAAGAGAAGAGATAGAAGAAGAAATACAAGGAGAGAAAATGGGTGGGAAGCCAAAATAAGCGTGTAGTTTTTTTTGAGAGTGAATATAAAAGAGAGTACTTTTTTTAAGATTTGGCTATATAATATCAATTGTTTGGGGCTATCTTTGCAAAACCTAATATAAGGCTAAAGAATTGCCAATTCTTGTTATGTGTTGTTATAGGATGCCAATTTTTCTTTATTTGAAAGAGAAAACTACCCTCTATATCCCCTCAAAAGTTTAATAGCCCATATTTTTCCTCATTGACACGAAATGGCCCTCCGACCCAAACATATTACATCTAATAGCCTGAAATATCTATTTTGTATATTTTTTGTATAGTGATTGTCTATTTTGTATATTTTTTGTATAGTGACAGTCTATTTAGTATATATTTTGTATAGTGATAATCTATTTTGTATATTTTTTTGTATATTGACAGTCTATTATATATAAATTATACAATGACAGTCTATTTTGTATATATTTTGTATAGTGATAGTCTATTGTATATAAATTATGTAGTGACAGTCTATTTAGTATATATTTTGTATATATTTTGTATAGTGACAGACTATTTTGTATATATTTTGTATAGTGACAGATTATTTTATATATATTCAAAATACTTCAAAAATAATACTAAAATCTATTTTTGGAAGTTGGAAGGACGAAGACAGCAACTGCAGAAATGGATGCCACAATCCACGTTTGAATTTCCAAAATTGCAACTCTCAAAACCCACCAAACAATTCCAGTCCTCTTTATCCCTTCTTTCTCCATCTCACTTTGATCGAGGACCCATTTTTCTTCCCCCTTTCTCCCAAACCCTAATTTCAACCCCCCCAAAATCTCTATATATATATATCAATTCAATTCAATCCACACACATATAGATATATAGAGCTAGGTAGAAAGAGAAAGGAAGGAAAATAGAGAGAGAGAGAGAAGGGTTGACGGCGGCGACTATAGAAGGACAAGATAGGATTCTTGTTGCAGCTCAACATTGTGTTTCCGTGATAGTTGGGTTTGTCAATTTCAGTGGCTAGCTGCTAGAATTAGTTTTGGACTATAATATGTATATTGTAATTTATGGCTACCGATTGTCATTATTTTTTCCCAGATGGCTAGAAGTGTTAATAGCTCATATTAAAATTCAAAAAAGTTACATGATATAACTAGCTTATATACTATATTTACCATAAATAAAATTTACAATGATTATTTAGCAAAACCTTAAGTAAAAAGAACAAACCGCTGCAGACATGTTTCAAGGTGTTCCTTTTTCATTCTTGTTTTGCAATTTAGTGGGCGTTTGGATATAAGAATTGTAAAATTCGGGAAAAAAGTAAAAAAAAAAAAAATTAAGTAAAAATGATATTTAAAAATTAGAATTGTGTTTGGACATGAATATAATTTTGGGTTGTTTTTGAACCTTGACCCGCATGAGGATTTATTCAATCACATAGTTTGGTCTCCTAGAATATGGAGCCCTTGGCGCTTTCTATTTGATTGTATCAAAAGGCCCAATGAATTGGGATTTCCCTATGGGATCTTTACATAAATAGCCGGACATATTCATTGTTTACTTTTTCTAGCCATCTACATAGATTATACATTAATTATACACAATTATAATATATAAATTATGTATATATTATACCTTCACCGGCTATTTTTAGTTTAAGTTATTGGATGGGCGGCCATTTGGGCTAATTCTTCTTTCCCTATTGGTCCAGGTCATTTTGGGGCAAGCGGATCGCGAAATCTTGGTGATCTTCTAAATGGGGAGTCTTTTGTGTGTGATCTGAAGTGAAACTTTTAAAAAACAGTTTTTTAGAGTTTTTCAAATTATGAAAAAATTCCGAAATTCATCTTCAAGTGAAATTTGAAAATTTTACGGTCACACATTGATTTCGAAAAAAGTAAATAAATTACAGAAAAAAGTGAAAAAATCTTTATGGCCAAACGATCCCTTAGTTGCTTTTAAGAGTTCTTATTCCTTTTTTTTTTTGAGGCTTCAAAGATTATTCATACCTAATATGAACGCCAAAGATGAGATTTAGTTCCCGTTTGAACATAATTATTTTTTATCTTTATTTTTAAAAAATAATTTAAAAATATTGTTTGTTCATGGAATTCGATTAAGTTTTGATTTTTTTTTTTCAAGTTTCAAAAACTAGTTTTGGCCAGTTTTTGGGTGAAATTTTATTTTTCTACTCACAAATCTTGAACTTTTTTCAAGTAAAATGAATGTCCAAAGACAATTTCAACTTCTAAAAGCTATGTTTTAATATAATTCCAGAAACTCTTTTTTCAAGTTTCAACCAAATCTATGTGCAAATGCTAGCTTAAGTAGTAGACAAACTGTTAGAACTCAGAAGTATGGGTTTCGAAGAAAGAAAGAAGTATGGGAATAAATTTGTAAATGTGCCACAGGACATCGAAAAAGCTAACTTAGCAAAGTTACAGAACTGGAGTGAAACAGAACTTAAGACACTTATCTTTCATGAAAGTTTCAAACTTGAAGATTTATGTAATTTATGAGGAGGTTTTGGTTTTATGTTTCCTCCTATTGTACTTTTTTTCTTTGGTTTTATAATAAATAAGGTAAGAGTCAATGCTGAACCCTCATAATAAATAAGGTACGCCCACATGCTCGTCACATAGCATATGCGTCACCTCAATATATCTTTTATTTTCTAGGGTTAAATACCCTCAAATTCAAGCCGTATCCAATACCGAGCAAGTCAAACAATACTCTAGAAATACCATCCCGCGCGTAACAATCTCAGAACGGTTCGAAACTAGCCAAAAGCAACTCAATACATCAAATAATGCCATAGGAAACAAACTCAAACGATAAAGGTCGAATCTTTACTTAATTACTCAAAGTCAACTATAAAGTCAAACCCGAGCCCGTACCTCGGAACCCAACAAAACTCACAAAATTCGACAATCCATTCAATTACAAGTCCAACCATACTAGTTTCACTCAAATCCGACTCTGAATCAATGTTCAAAACTCAAAAATTCACTTTAGAAAGGTTTTCACAAAATCCCAATTTCTCTTGTTAAATCCCTTGTTTGATGTTATATCTCCTGATGGATTCATGTAAATCTCATAGATATATGTTAGAATCAATTACCCCAAGCTTATATATGAAGCTCTAGGTTGAAACCCTTCAAATCCGAGCTCCCAAGTCTCTAAAGTGGTAAAGAATGAAATAAAAGTCCAAAAATTCCGTTTATATAGTACAAGATTTGATCTCCCATAGTGCTGACCACACTTTTTGTTTTGTGTGGTCCGTACATCCAAGTTCTGCGGCCGCAATCCATATTATGTGGCCGCACTTCAGCAACAACTTCACTACCAATATTCAGTAAATTGATCATATCTTTTTGTACAAATGTCCAAATAATTAACCGTTTAATTTTCTGGAAACTTGACTCAAAGGAATACAACTTCCGTTTCTAAATCATCTCCAAATTCCTTATAGATTGCAAGATATAAGCTCACGAAGTTAGACCAACAAATCTGCAGATTTCCTGTTGCGGCCCTCAGTGCGGTCCGCACTTTTGCCATTGCCTCCGCACTTGGGGGGTTTGTGGCCGCACATGAGGCTTTGCCTCAGCACTCCAAAAAGTGCCCTTCTCACTTCTACATCTCCAGGACATCATCAAAGTGCCGAAATGCCAAACCTTGTTAAAAACTTACCCGAACCTTTCAGGACCCGTCCAAACATACTAATAAGTAATAACTCCCATAACATAATATAGACCTACTCGAGGCCTCAAATCGAACATAACAACATCAAAACCACGAATCACACCTCAAATCGAACTTAATAAACTTTTGAACTTTCAACTTCCAAAACTCGTACCGAACCATATCAAATAAACTCGGAATGAACTCAAATTTTGCACACAACTCCCAAATAACATAACGAAAATATTCCAATTTATGAAACCACAATCTAAACCCGATATAATCAAAGTCAACTCTCAGTCAAACTTATGAATATTCCAAACCTTCAAATTTCTAACTTTCGTTAATTAGCACTGAACCCTTCTAGAAACGTCCAAATACAAATCCGGGCATACGTCCAAGTCCAAAATCACCATTCGGACCTAACAGAATTATCAAAACTCCGTTCCGGGTCAAATACACAAAAGTCAAACTTGGTCAACTCTTCCAACTTAAAGCTTCTAAGATGAGAATCATTCTTCCAAATCAATCCCGAATCACCCAAAAATGAAAACCGACGATACACACAAGTCATAATACCTCCTACGAAGCAACTCATGCCCTCGAACCATCGAATGGAGTACAAATGCTCAAAACAACCGGTCGGGTCGTTACATAAGCCGAACTCTTGGGATGAAAATTTTAATAATTAAAGGTCAAAGACCCTTCATTACTATATGGATAAATTTGAAGACTAGAGCTATATTTTCCTCTCAATAAAAGATCAAAAACACGATCTCACATATTTAAACTCTATGAGTTCAACTTTTAAATTTTTTAACATTAAACCCATTGTATTTTAAAATTATAGGTGCATGCCTATTATTTATTGCAATATTAGTTGATTTTATCATATAATTAAATTAGATGTGAAAATTATCCCTTTTAGTCAAGATTCTTTTTGATTGAGATATTTGATATATAGTATGTTGAAACTTCTTTGGATCCATTGTTGTAGTACTAATGTTCACGACATAGCCTGTTAAAGAAACATCAATTTGTACTTTTTCCTCACTTTGCTATTTGAAAACTTTATTTGCTCTCTTTCCGATGGCTTAATCTTCATGATTTTTGATAGAAGTACTAATGAGTAGTGACAAAGAGCCAGAACTTCACTTAGTAGAACTAACATTCACTTTTCCTATCAACAATGGTATTAATATTGCACACTTTATTTATAACTTAAGATCAAATGTACTCAATCGAGTAATACAAGACTAAAGATGTAATAAACCAATAACTCATAGATATTAAAACCATTATTTTCCTTTATTACATGTCAAATTTGAATTTGCCCAACTAGACATTATGATCATATATTAGAGGAGGAGAACAAGCTAATGGTAGATCTTCAGACTCTAAAGGATACAAGATTAGGGTCTAGTATGTGAGAACTTTGGAAGTAGGTTAGCAATGCGTTTGGCTGTCTCAAGATGCTTTACATACTTGCAAATAAGGCTTTCTTTGTTAGTGCCTCTTTCTCCAATATGGTTATTTTCTTTTGTATCATGGCAATTAGCTAGGTTCAGTTCCTTCATCATTGGTGAGCCACAAAAGTTGCAATTGTGATCCCTCCCCATAAGAGCTTCTTTGAAAGCCCAAGCACCACTCGTCCAATTGAAATGGTACAAAGGGAGAAACCTTTGCCCATAAATGGATATGAATTCTAGTGCTGCTAGAGTGCTTTGTTCATTACAAGGACTCCTGGTGTCCCTGGCCCTCCAAGAAACTTATGAGGACTAAGAAAAACAGCATCAAAGCCATCTATTTCTCCTGATCTCATCTCTATTTTTGCATATGGACCACTGCAAGATGAAAAACAAATGAAAAAGAATACCCAAAATTGGGAACATGTTAGAATAATAAATAGGATTTAGCTGATTAAACTTCTGCTAAACTTTGTCTGGGCGAAAGGATGTTAGAGTGATGATATGGTCCAACAAATACTACCCATCTCTCTTTTGTTTCATTCCAGAAGCATTTTGTGAGTACTTTTTCCCTTAGGATTGAAGGGACTGAAATGCCCATGACTTCTTGGAGCCTTTTAATGGCTGCAGTAGAACCAGAACCTCAGAATAAGGTAGCATCTTCTTCGCCTCATGTTTAACCCAAAAATAGATTTCTCGGTTAAATTCAATATCAAAAAGAAATCGGATTACTGATAACCAAAATTTACTTCACTTTCCCAATAATTTGAAATATAAAGCAAGTAATGGAAATAATTGGCAAGGAAAGAAAATACGAAATAAATTTATAAGCATTCCCAGAATTGCGGTTGGAACCTTGTGAATAAAGTAAAGAATGACTGCATAAATTTCAATAAAACCCCCAGATGATCTTACAAATAAGGGCTAAGTCCATATATAGGAGTAGACAAATATAACGATTTTCTTTCTTAATTCGGGGTTGTTAATGGCATTAATTGTATTGATTATCCGTTACCATATATAATTGTAATGGAAGTATTTATGGCTGAGGATTTCCCGTAACTGTGATTATATGTCGATTATCCTTCCTTACTTATGATAAGTTCGTGCATCTTCCCTTCTTAATGCTCTTTATCCATTTCGCTCCTATTTCTCCTTTTACAGCTGTTAGGTCCGGTTCCTTTCTCAGAGTAACCCCGAGGGTGTTCCTCCCATGCCTTCTTGAATTCTTTAATTCGTCTAATTAGGAATGCCACCTGTCGCTATATTGATGGTCCATGTGCCATGCCTTGTCACAGTCACGACCCAAAATCCCACTACAGGTGTCGTGATGTCACTTAGTCTCTAAGACTAGGTAAGCCGATTACAATTGCATTTCGAGCCTTTTTTTTCTTAAACATATAATATAATACAAGTGTCGAAACCAAAAGCGGAAACAAATATAAAAACCTCCCAAGGCTGTTAATACCGAGTCACAAACTCTAACTGAATACATGCAATGATCTTAAGGATCGAGTATACAATACTGTTCGAATAAGAGTTCACAGTACAATAAAAATGGAAAGGCTCCAAGGGACTTCGACGGCCAAGCAGATCTACCTTAAATCCTTGCGATCACACTCTAACCTTTGTCTGAATCCGATATCTCCAATACCTAGCTCTGCACTAAAAAGTACAGAAGTGTAGTATGAGTACATCACAGTCGGTACCCAGTAAGTATCAAGACTAACCTCGGTGGAGTAGTGACGAGGTACAGTCAAGACATTCACTATTCAAATACTTATGCAATATAGTATATAAAAATAATAGAAAGACAAATTGCAGTTATAGCAACAATAATCAACTAGTGATATAAACAGCAAGGCAACAATAACACCAAAAATATTGCTCAAGCGAATAATGAACGTAAGTACAATCAATTAATCAAGTCCTTTAAATATAAATCTTTCACATATAAGTTCTTCAAATAAAAATCTTTCGAATATAATTCTTTCAAATAAAAGTCACTCTGAAACACCTCATTTCATAATCATAAAACACGGGTCTCAGCCCACTTTCATATTTTCACGGCACCTCGTACCCATATCTGTATTACAACCGCACGTACAACTCACATACTAAAATATTAATGTATATAAGATCCACATGATCAATTTATTTTCAATAAAGTAAGTTTACAATTTTTAAACCAAGTAAGAAATCAACAAAGAAATGAGTTTATTTTTGAACTCGTTTGGGTGAAGAAAATAACATTTTAATTAAAATGAAGCATTCGATAGCTACTGATTTGGATGTAAAATTTATTAAATTAAAACATAATAGAAATTTCTTTTATTCAAAATAACTCAAATCTCGAAAGCTAGGAAAAACCAAAAACACAAATCCTCAGAGTCTTGTACAAAGAGAAAAAGCCAACACAATACAACAATGAATACAAAACACATAATAAAATCAATTAATACATCACAGAAGAACACAAAAATTTACACATCACGGAAAAATAAAATAACCAAAGGCAAGTACAACCATAGAGAAATGTCAACAAAGGGTACTCCCGAGGTACCGCCTCGTAATCCCAAATCATAAATTAATTTTAACAAAGGGCACTTCCGAGGTACCGCCTCGTAGTCCCAAATCATAAATAAATTTCAATCTTTCCTTATATCACCGCAAGAGCCTTCATATTTAGGTTTTAAAAATTATTTTTTTCGAAATAGCATCCCGCGTTTTAGCCACCTTTATCACATCGCATGGCTTCTAGTAGTTCTCCTACTTGCCACGCGTATCAAGCCCCCCTTATCTCACCGCATGCGTTTTAACATCCAGACCTTATACCACTGCATGCGTATCAATATCACAATATATCACAATTCGCACCTCAAGTGCCCGATTATCACAACATAACACAACTTATACCTCAAGTGCTCAAATATCACAACATATTATAAATTGCACCTCAAGTGCTCCAATATCACCACATATCACAAATTGCACCTCAAGTGCTCAAATATTACAACATATCACAAATTGCACATCAAGTGCTCATTATCAAAACATATCACAAATTGCACCTCAAGTGCTCAAATATTACAACTTACCACAGAAATCAACAATACATTATTTTCCACAATAAGGAGCCCATGACTCGACCATAATGTGCACAAATTCTTAACAAGATATCCGGGAGTGAACAGCTCAACAAAATAATATTTCACAATTTAACACTTTGCCTCAAATATGATTTACGACCTTTATAACTCAATACCAATTTCAACAACATGAACTGGAAAGTAATTCATCAAGGAACAACACCTTCTTTAATCCAAATTTTTGGCAAATAGATTAATACCTCCTTTTAAATTTATTTAATAAATTATTTTCAAATGCATAATCCATAATGAAATTATCTCCAAGAAATATCAGCTCAACAAAAATACGGGATTCACATAACAATCAAGGTGGCAATCACACCAAATTATCATATAAAAACAAATTCAACAAACAAGGATTTACTATGTTCAAATAATTTTCCAATTTAACACATAGGGGCGTCTATGAATTTCAACCAATGTAATTTCCACATATAAACCAAGTACGTACTCGTCACCTCGTGTACATGGTTTTCAATTACACAATTTTCACATAAGACTCAATGCTTAAGGAGTAATTTCCCCCACTCAAGGTTAGGCAAGATACTTACTTCAAACCGTGAAATTCTTTACTCCGTTGTGCCCTTGCCTCGCGAATTGGCCTCTGAAAGCCTCGTATCTAGTCAAAATTAATTAGACTCAGTCAATACAAATTATTGGAATCAATTCCATATGAAAATACTAATTTTCCAACAAAATTTGAAATTTAACTAAAAAATCGCCCGTGGGCCCCACATCTCGAAACCTGACAAAAGCTACAAAATATGAATGCCCATTCAACCACGAGTCTAACCATATAAATTTTACCAAATTCCGACATCAACTTGACCCTCAAATCTTCAAATTAAACCAAGAGGATTTTCATAATTTTCCAATTTAAATCACCAATTAAATGTTAAAAACAATCATGGATTCGGGTAATTTGACCAATATTGAGTTAAGAACACTTACCCTGATGTTTTCCTTGAAAATCTCCCGAAAATCGCCTAAACAATCGCTTCAATCCGAGCTCCATAGCTCCAAATATGTTAAAATGGCCGAAACCTCGAAATATAGCTCATGTCCAGGCATTTACTCTTCGCGATAGCGAAACACAAAATTTTCCAGCTCAAAATTTACTCTTCGCGATCGCGGAAAACCAATCGCGATCGCGAAGAACAAACTCCCCAACTCTTCCCGATAACCTTTAATATAATGGTCATAACATCTTGTACAAAACTCCAAATGATAAATAATTTGATTTTTTAAAAAGTAGACATAAAGTGCTACAACTTTTATGTTTTGCTCACCTCCCAATTCCTTATAGATTTCGAGATATAAGCTTCCAAAGTTAGCCCTGTGCAGCAACAATTTCTTTTTCGCGATTTCCAAACTCTTTCCACACAACCTCTAGTGTAATGGTCATATTGTTTTGTACAAAACTCAAAATGTCAAAATGTTTAAATTTTTGAAAACTAGATACAAAGGAGTACAACTTTTATTTTTGGATAATCTCCAAATTCCTTATAGATTGCCAAATATAAGCTTCCAAAGTCAGGTCAGTACAACAGAATTTTCCTCTACGCGATCGCGAAAAGGCTTCTGCGATCGCGATTTCACAATCTCAAAACAACAAAATTGCTCTTCGCGATCGCGACCGTTTGTCCGCGATCTCGATGCATACCTCTGTGGCAAAAAACCAGCAACTAAAAATGGCCTAGAAATGGTCCGAAACCACCCCGAAACTAATCCGAGCCCCTCGGGACCCCGTACGAACATACCAACAAGTCCCAAAACATATTACGGACCTACTCGAGGCCTCAAATCATATATAACAACATCGAAACGACGAATCGCTTCTCAGTTCAAACTTAATGAAACTAAGAAATTCTAACCTTTACATTCGATGCCGAAACCTATCAAATAAAGTCTGATTGACCTCAAATTTTGCACACAAGTCATAAATAACATAACATACCTATTCCAATTTCCAGAATCGGATTCTGACCCAGATATCAAAAAGTCAACTCCCTGGTCAAACTTCCAAACCTTCAATTTTCTTATTTTGTTCATTGCAAGCCAAATTTAACTACGGACTTCAAAATAAATACCCAAATACACTTCTAAGTTCGAAATCACTATACGAAGCTATTGGAATCATCGAAATTCCATTCCGGAGTCGTTTACTCAACAGTCAAACTCAGGTCAACTCTTTTTCTTTAACCTTCAAAAATATGAATTGTTCTTTCAATTAAATCCTGAATTATCCGAAAACCAAACTCGATCACACACGCAAGTCATAATACATATCAAAAAGCTTCTCGTGACCTTACGTCGCCGAACGAGATGCTAATTCTTAAAACGACAAGTCGGGTCGTTATATTTTTCTCCTCTTAAACATACATTCGTCCTTGAATGTACCAAGAATTATTCTGAGGACATTCAATTACTGAGTGTATTCTTATACACATACTCGCGGGTGATTCTACGTCATCGTAAGTTTAACATGGATCCGACGACGCCATCTCAATTGAAGATTATTTTTTTCATCCATACTTATAAATTTTAAAACCAAATTTCTTGCACTCCAAACATTTTTAAAAGGTTCGATTTCCATATCAACACACGGTATTAGTCTCGATCGGCCTACACTCGCACATATCATACGTATGACCATAACTACATCTCTGATCATAATAGTTGTTCTTAATCAATTACATCATCTTCAATTAACCTCATGTTGACTAAAATCTCATTTCAAATCATCACCTTACTAACAATGAGACACGAGGCATACAGACCTCATAATTATCTACCCAAATGAACGAGTCACATTTAACGCCACCTGAGCACTCACCTCGTAGGCTAAAACTCAATAATTACAGCACGAATATGGCTAAATATACACATAAACACATAAATAAATTATCAAATAAGCCTAACAGGCATGACTCCCTATTAATACTATAGTAAAAATTAAATTTCACAAAAGGAGAATTTAAAACACATGAATTTAACCACAAAGATCTCATCCTGATATAACTTCCATCGTGGCACGTAGCCCGGGTTAAACATATCAAATCACATTAAACCGCGAGGATCCCATCCTAAATTCTGAATCACAAGTACTTTGCATATTGTGCCAACTATGGCTGTCCAACAGGACGGGACATGACGAGACGGGACAAAATTAACGGGCCGGGACGACATTTAGCCGGGACGGTGGCAGGACAGGACGAAACGGGACGGGACAAAACAGTAGACCCATCCCATCCCGCTAACAAACGCGACGGGACGGGCGGTAGGCCCATCCTATCCCGCTACCGCCCGTCCTGTCCCGCTAACAAACGGGACGGGACGGGTTCGCATGCCTTAAGTGTCATTTTAAAATAAATAAATTATTTAAGCATTGAGTTTGGCAACGGTTATTCTTTTGACAATGACTAAGTTTTTAAAGTTTGCAACAACTAGTTTTTTAACTTATTTAATAAAATTAAAAATTAAATGAAAATTAGGAAACTAAGTAAAGAATTATAAAATATTAAAACAAAAGACTTGTAATGAAAAATTCTAGTAATTATAAATTTTTAATAGAGTTATAATTTATTTAATATAATTTCAAGTCATTAAGTAACTAAGTAAGAGTGTAAGACAATTCATAAAAACAATTCAAACGCTTAGAGCCTTTTATTTTATTAATAGAACTTTTAAATCTCACATACAAATATAATTCTTTTGAAGAGCACCTAATCTACACAGCCACCTCCTAGGTAGGGTCCTCCGCTAATGAATGTCTATGATCTCCGATTTGAAATCTTGCCGCGCTAAAAGCACTCTCTGATGCTACTGATGATGCCTGAATAGAAAGGATATCTCAGGCCATTATTGAAAGTGTTGGAAAAGTATTGCCACGCTCCCTCTACCATGCTAAAAGTTGTTCGTTGCCTTCTTCGTCTTTAATACTTTTCAATCCTTGATTAAGATAAGAATCAAGTTCATCATCAATAGAGGAATCAAAACATGTTATATTATCCATATCTTCCCATAGAACTTCTACTCTAGACTTAGAAGTAGAAGTAGCAGTTTCACCACCTGTTGTTTCCATAGATTTATATTTATCAAACATTGATCTAATATAAGAGTATATGTTAGCTTGGAAGTCTTCGAGAGATGGTTGTTCATTTTCTTGAATTGCTAAATTCTCATAAATGTTACGAACAAGTATGGGTTAAGTATAGTAGAAATTAAATAAACTTGGGGAATAGGGAAAAAATACTTTTTAAATTTTACAATCATTTCATTAATGGCCGGGGCATTAGTTGGATTAGTTTTATACTTACCAAATACAACAGAAATTCCACAAATATACCATAATATTTGTGTAACAGTAGGATAATATATACTAGCAAATTATTTTGTAGCATAATAATTTTTTTCTAAAATTTAGTAAGCAATTGGAGCCGTTGCCCAACGGCTAGAATTAAAAAAAAAAAAAGGACACGGGATAAGCGGTACGAGACGAGACGGGATGAGACGGGACGGGACGGGACAAAACGTGACGGGACAAATGAGACGAAATGGCCATCCCGTGTCCCGTTTAACATGGGCCCATCCCGTTTAGAATTAAGTGGGACGAGACGGGACGCGGGACGGGACGTCCCGTCCCGTTGGACAGCCTTAGTGCCAACTGAAGTTTTCCATTTTTTTTCTCTTCTTTTTAATAAATTCCGTGAAACAATTTCACAACACATAATGAACCCCCATACCGGTAGGGCATAAAATTCATAAAATTGTAATCAATTATCTCGAAATTACATCAAAACCCACTGTAGCGAGTAATAGAAAGTCACTTTTAGCCTTATAGCTCTCAATGGTGATCAAAACAGAATGATAGACACTGCTATCGCCATAGAATCTCCCAACAGGTGTAGACACAAAAGTAGATTACAGAATTACAAAGCTCGCCTATAAGTGGAGCATGCTAGGAGGACTCACCTCGATACACATAACCCGATCAAACTAAAGAAAATATTCCTTTTTAACAAATCAAGATCATACCAGTAACAACAACATCTAGTGTATCGACATCAACCAATTCATAGCAATTATATCAATGGGCTGGGCCTCTCCCTGTAGGGCGCCCTCTACCCGCCTATCCTCCACCCCTAACTGGCTGTGTACGTGGAGTATTAACTGGAATAAAGCCTGTAGCCTGAGTGTTCTGATGAAATCCACCCCTCCCAAGTCTGGGACAATCTCTCATGATGTAACTAGTATCACCACACACATAACAACCCCTATGAGGGTGCGACTGCTCGTACTGAGTTTGTGCTGGATAACTGAAATAACCACTGTAAGAACCTCGTGCCGGGGGTGCACTAAAAGTATTAACTGGGGTACTACGAGTACTCTGAATTGTGCACTGGGATGACCGATTGCCCGAGCCTTCGCCATGATGAGTCATAGCCGCAGAGTACAATCCACTAAATCCTCCAGAGTTCCGAGACCTTTTGGCCTCCTTAGACTCCTTCTACTCACTTCGAACACGTTCTAACATCTTGGAAATCTCTATTACTTGCTGAAATGGAATGTCAGTCTACAACTCTCGAGCCATACATATTTTAAAATCATAATCGAGCCCTTCAATGAATTTGTGGACTTGCTATCTAACTGTAGAAACCAAGATAGGTGCATGACGGGCAAACTCACTGAACCTGATAGCATATTCTAACACCGTCATGGTGCCCTAACGCAACTGTTCAAACTATGCGCGCCACACATCCCGGAGAGTCTGGGGGAACAAACTCTTTCAAAAACATCTCCGAAAATTGATCCCAAGTTGATGGTATTGCATCGAATGGTCTACCATCTTCATAAACTTACCACTATTGATACGCTGCTCCTGACCGCTGAAATATAGTAAAGGCAACTCCGCTCACTTCCACAATGCCCATGGTGCGGAGAATACAGTGATATTTTATATTGTTAGAAATCCCCGGGCATCCTCGGTAGCTATGCCACTGAAGGTAGGTGGACTATACCTCTTAAATCTCTCAAGTCTCTTTTGTTCTTCTTCTGATGCCTCTGGCCTGAACTCTGTCTGAACCGAAATAACATGATGTAGTGGTATTATACCCGGAACCTGACCAATGTAAACATGCTGCTCTGGAGTACGAGTGGTAGGAGTCTAAACTCCTTCCCCAATCTTCGAAATATTTGGTGAAACAGAGATCAATCCTGCCTGAGTCAATGTACCAAACATGTTCAGGAACTGTGCTAAAGTCTCCTGAAGTCTGAGGGTAACAACAGGTGTCTCTGGTACTTGTCTTCCAACAGGAGCTACTGGCGGTTCCTCAACTGCTGCTTTGACAGGTGCTCTAGCTGTGGCACGGGCCCTTCCTCGGCCTCTACTTCGGGCCCAGCCTCTTGCGGCCCTACCAGAATATGTGGGTGTCTGCTCAGCTAACCCGGTAGTGCGTTTCCTCACCATTTGTGAGAGAATAGAGATACAAAGGCTCAAAATCCAAAATCAACAAATTCCGCATGACATGAATGAAAGAAGTGGAAATTTCCTAACAGTTCTGTAGCCTCTCGAAGATAAGTACAGATGACTCCGTACCGATCCGCAGGACTCTACTAGACTCGCTTGTGACTCGTATAACCTATGAACCTAGAGCTCTGATATTAACTTGTCATGACCCAAAATCCCACCACAGGCGTCGTAATGGCACTTAGTCTCTAAGACTAGGTAAGCCAATTACAATTACATTTCGAGCCCCTTTTTTTTAAAAACATATAATTTAATACAAGTGTCGAAACCAAAAGCGAAAACAATTATAAAAACCTCCCAAGACTGGTAATACTGAGTCATGAACTCGAACTGAATACATGCAGTGATCTCAAGGATAGAGTATACGATACTGTTCGGATAAACGTTGACAGTACAATAAAAATGGAAATACTCCAAGGGACTTCGACGACCAAACAACTCTAGCTTAAATCCTTGCGATCACACTCTAACCTCTGTCCGAATCCGATATCTCCAATACCTAGCTCTGCACACAAATGTGCAGAAGTGTAGTATGAGTACACCACAATCAGTACCCAGTAAGTATAAAGACTAACTTCGGTGGAGTAGTGACGAGGTACATTCGAGACACTCACTAGTCAAATAACCTGTGCAATATAGCATATAAAAATAATAGAAAAAAAATAGCATTTATAGAAACAATAATCAACTAGTGATATAAACAGCAAGGCAACAAGAACACCATAAATATTGCTCAAGCAAATAATGAATGCAGGCACAACCAATTAATCAAGTCCTTTAAATATAAATCTTTCATATATAAGTTCTTCAAATAAAAATCTTACGAATATAATTCTTTCAAATAAAAGTCACTCTGAAACACCTCATTTCATAATCATAAAACACGGGTCTCAGCCCACTTTCATATTTTTACGGCACCTCGTACCCATATCTGTATTACAACTGTACGTACAACTCACATACTAAAATATCAATGTATATAAGATCCACATGATCAATTTATTTTCAATAAAGTAAGTTTATAATTTTTAAACCAAGTAAGAAATCAACAAAGAAGTGAGTTTATTTTTGAACTCGTTTGGGTGAAGAAAATAACATTTCAATTAAAATGAAGCATTCGATAGCTACTGATTTGGATGTAAAATTTATTAAATTAAAACATAATAGAATTTATTTTTATTCAAAATAACTCAAACCTCGAAAGCTAGGAAAAACCAGAAACACAAATCCTCAGAGTCTTGTACAAAGAGCAAAAGCCAACACAATACAACAATGAATACAAAACACATAATAAAATCAATTAATACATCACAGAAGAACACAAGAATTTACACATCACGGAAAAACAAAATAACCAAAGGCAAGTACAACCATAGAGAAATATCAACAAAGGGCACTCCCGAGGTACCGCCTCGTAGTTCCAAATCATAAATTAATTTTAACAAAGGGCACTTCCGAGGTACCGCCTCGTAGTCCCAAATCATAAATAAATTTCAATCTTTCCTTATATCACCGCGGGAGCCTTCACATTTAGTTTTTAAAAATTATTTTTTTCGAAATAGCATCCCGCGTTTCAGCCACCTTTATCACACCGCATGGCTTCTAGTAGTTCTCCTTCTAGCTACGTGTATCAAGCCCCCTTATCTCACCGCATGCGTTTCAACACCCAGACCTTATACCACCGCATGCGCATCAATATTACAATATATCACAATTCGCACCTCAAGTGTCCGATTATCACAACATAACACAACTTGCACCTCAAGTGCTCAAATATCACAACATATTATAAATTTCACTTCAAGTGCTCCAATATCACCACATATCACAAATTGCACCTCAAGTGCTCAAATATTACAACATATCACAAATTGCACATCAAGTGCTCAAATATCAAAACATATCACAAATTGCACCTCAAGTGCTCAAATATTACAACTTGCCATAGAAATCAACAATACATTATTTTCCACAATAAGGAGCCCATGACTCGACCATAATGTGCACAAAATCTTAACAAGATATCCGAGAGTGAACAACTCACCAAAATAATACTTTACAATTTAACACTTTGCCTCAATATGATTTATGACCTTTATAACTCAATACCAATTTCAACAACATGAACTGGAAAGTAATTCATCAAGGAACAACGCCTTCTTTAATCCAAAATTTTGGCAAAATAGATTAATGCCTCCTTTTAAATTTATTTAATAAATTATTTACAAATGAATAATCCATAATGAAATTATCTCCAGAAAATATCAACTCAACAAAAACACGGGATTCACGTAACAATCAAGGTGGAAATCACACCAAATTATCATTTGAAAACAAATTCTACAAACACGGATTTACTATGTTCCAATATTTTCCAATTTAATACATAAGGGCATCTACGAATTTCAACCAATGTAATTTGCACAGATAAACCAAGTACGTACTCGTCACCTCACATACATGATTTTCAATTACACAATTTCCATATAAGACTCAATGCCTATGGAGTAATTTCCCCCACTCAAGGTTAGGCAAGATACTTACCTCAAACCGTGAAATTCTTTACTCTGCTGTGCCTTTGCCTTGTGAATTGGCCTCCGAAAGCCTCGTATCTAGTCACAATTAATTCGATTCAGTCAATACAAATTATTGGAATTAATTCCATATGAAAATACTAATTTTCCAACAAAATCCAAAATTTAACTAAAAAATCGCTCATGGAGACCGTGTCTCGAAACCCGACAAAAGTTACAAAATATGAACGCCCATTCAACCACGAGTCAAACCATATAAAGTTTACAGAATTCCGACATCAACTCGACTTTCAAATCTTCAAATTAAACCAAGAGGGTTTTCATAATTTTTCAATTTAAATCATCAATTAAATGTAAAAAAAAATCATGAATTCGGGTAATTTGACCCATATTGAGTTAAGAACACTTACCCCGATGTTTTCCTTAAAAATCTCTCGAAAATCATCTAAATAATCGCTTCAATCCGAGCTCCCTCCAAATATGTTAAAATGGCTGAAACCTCGAAATATAGCTCCTGTCCAATTATTTATTCTTCGTGATCACGGAAAATGCTTCGCGAAGCACAAATTTTTCCAGCTCAAAATTTACTCTTCGCGATCGCGGAAAACCAATCGCGATCGCGAAGCACAAACTCCCCAACTCTTCTAGACAACCTCTAGTATAATGGTCATAACGTCTTGTACAAAACTTCAAATGAAAAATTATTTGACTTTTTGAAAACAATACATCAAGGGCTACAACTTTCATGTTTTGCTCATCTCCCAATTCCTTATAGATTTCGAGTTATAAGCTTCCAAAGTCAGCCTTGTGCAGCAACAATTTCTTCTTCGCGATTTCCAAACTC
Organism: Nicotiana tabacum; assembly: GCF_000715075.1. Lineage (NCBI taxonomy): Eukaryota > Viridiplantae > Streptophyta > Magnoliopsida > Solanales > Solanaceae > Nicotiana > Nicotiana tabacum. The sequence goes on from NC_134092.1 coordinate 114,617,557, forward strand.
TTCCCAGATAGCCTCTAGTATAGTGGTCATAACTTTTTGTACAAAACTAAAAATGTCAAAAGATAATTTTCTGAAAACTAGACACAAAGGGTTACAACTTTTATTTTTGGATCATCTCCAAATTCCTTATAGATTGCAAGATATAAGCTTCCAAAGTCAGGTCAGTACAACAAAATATTCCTCTACGCGATCGCGAAAAGGCTTCCGCGATCGGGATTCACAGTGTCCAAACAACAAAATTGCTCTTCGCGATCGTGACCGTTTGTCCGCGATCTCGATGCATACCTCTGTGGCAAAAACCAGCAACTAAAAATGGCCTAGAAATGGTCCGAAACCACCCCGAAACTAATCCGAGCCCCTCGGGACCCCGTCCGAACATACCAACAAGTCCCAAAACATATTACGGACCTACTCGAGGCCTCAAATCATATATAACAACATCGAAACGACGAATCGCATCTCAGTTCAAACTTAATGAAACTAAGAAATTCCAACCTTTACATTCGATGCCGAAACTTATCAAATCAAGTCCGATTGACCTCAAATTTTGCACACAAGTCATAAATGACATAATAGACCTATTCCAATTTCCAGAATCGGATTCTGGCCCCGATATCAAAAAGTCAACTCCCATGTCAAACTTCTGAACCTTCAATTTCTTATTTTGGCCATTTCAAGCCAAATTCAACTACGGACTTCAAAATAAATACCCAGACACACTTCTAAGTCCGAAATCACCATACAAAGCTATTGGAATCATCGAAATTCCTTTCCGGAGTCGTTTGGTCAAAATTCAAACTCCGATCAACTCTTTTTGTTTAAGCTTCAAAAATATGAATTGTTCTTTCAATTAAATCTCGAATCATCCGAAAACCAAACTCGACCACACACGCAAGTCATAATACACATCACAAAGCTGATCGTGACCTTAAGTCGCTGAACGAAACTCTAATTCTTAAAATGATAAGTCGGGTCGTTACATTCTCCCCCTCTTATACTTACGTTCGTCCTCTAACGTACCAAGAATTATTCTATGGACATTCAATTATTGAGTGTATTCTTACACACATACTCGCAAGTGATTCTTCGTCACTGTAAATTTAACATGGATCCGACAACGCCATCTCAATTGAAGATTATTTCTTTCATCCATACTTATAAATTTTAAAATCAAATTTCTTACACTCCAAACATTTTAAAAAGGTCCGATTTTCATATCAACACATGGTATTAGTCTCAATCGTCCTACACTCGTACACATCATACGTATGCCCATAATCACATCTCTGATCATAATAGCTGTTCTTAATCAATTACAACATCGTCAATTAACCTCATGTTTACTAAAATCTCATTTTAAACCTTCACCTTACTAACAATGAGACACGAGGCATGAAGACCTCATCATTATCTACCCGAATTAACAAGTCACATTTAACGCCACCTGGGCACTTGTTGATACCCAATTTTGCCCTCATATTTTTTTAAATATATATATGCTTTCAAAATATTATTTTTCATTATTATTTAATTTACAAGATTTACACGAGCACTTTTTATAATTTTCCATAATTTTAGAGCTTTTAAATTAATTGTTTCTTGCATTAAATTACATAAAAATTCAATAATTATCCCTTTAAATTTAAGATAATTATTTACTTAAAATTCTTTAATAATTGTTATTGGGATTGGATAGTTGGAAGTTGGCTTACCTAGCGGGTTGGGTTAGGTGCCATCACGACTAGTTGGATTTTGGGTCGTGACAAGGTGGTATCAGAGCTCTAGGTTCATAGGTTCTATAAGTCATGAGCAAGTGTCTAGTAGAGTCTTGCGGATCGGTATGATGACTTCCATACTTATCTTCGAGAGGCTACAGGGGCATTTAGGATATATATTTCCCATTTATCTTTCCTTATCGTGCGAGATTGATTCAGCTTGAGATATAAACTTTTTGAATTCCTTCCATGTATCTGTATGCGCACATGAGCGCTCGGTATCAGCTGTGCATCGCCAGTCTAGAGGACTTGAGGCCAGGTTTAGACCGCAGCTTAGGCTCGGTAGCTTCAGTTGTAACCTGTACATTTGGACTCTTATGTCCGGTAATATCCCTATGGGGGGAGTTGTGGCTCGATGAGCGACATAATGGCTTTGTGATGAGTATGATGTAAATGCGCGATGTGTTAAGACGATTTGAATTTGACGAGAAGTGTTTCCTTGAAATGTAAAGGAAAGGCCATTGGGTGCTTGATTTTCGAATTGATGTGACGTACAGTCTCCAGTATGAATGTTTTGAAGGATCTTTCACTTTGTTAAATTTTGGGATAAAACTAAATTCTCACATCTGGTTAATGAGTTTGGACTCATATAGACTAAGTGATTGCATAGTAATTGTGAATGCGAAGGGGTATAACAAGATACCAGATTGAGGCTAAGCAGGTGGATCATCCCCTGCGGAGTAATCTACGCAGGTGTATTCCTTATGATGTGAGTAGAGAGTTTCTTTTCTGCCAGTGGGGCGTATGTGTGGAGAGTTGAATTTGAATCTGGATGAGAAAGTTGACTTGTGTGTTAAGAGAATGAATACGAGTTTAGCGGATGATTGAGGTATTTTTATGGTTGGCATTGTATGAACTTGAGAAGAAGTTTCGTTGGACTAACTGTGGCATTATGGCAGTAAGAGAGTATTGGTATTGTGAGTTATGGAATATTTTAATCTATGGCTTTGAGCCAAGTGGGGGAGTCTGCTATTGACAATTTGATTTCATGGTTAGGTGTTAAATTTTAATTTTGGTCTGAGGCATACTTGTGGGTTAGCTATGACTTGCAGAAGTTGAGATCGAGGATGACTCGAATAAGGAAATTCCTGGTTAAGGATTATATTTCACGTATGAGTTAATGAAATTCGCGGGATGAGTGAGTTGTTATTGGTGAATGATGTAGGGCGCACGGAGTATGAATTTGATATGTGGTGTTAAAGTAGAGTTACTTCTTTGAGTGTTGTGGTGCTAATGGGGCACGTGTCTTTTGGCCCATTTGGGTGGTGCAATTAGATTTGAGCAAAGTGGGTGACTTCCGAGAAAAAATAATTCAGTGGGTTTGAGAATTATATATAGCAAGTGAGAATGTTTCCGGACTTGGGTATGGATAAAAATCCAAGATTTGCGTTTGATGGTTCCTGGACTTGCGGAAATTCTATATGACTATGGATTCTACATTTTTGTATAAGGAAGGTAAGAAGAACAATTTTAAATTCACATAAGGTATTCTTAGAGTGAGTGTTATAGTTGTAGTATTTTTGAAGGTGCTTAAGAAGAATACAGTTGCTTATGGGCCGTAGGGCATTGTGGTTCTATGCTAAGGTTTGTAGGGTAAGTTGTGGTTAAAGATCATAGTATTTTAGCAAGAAGAAGTATCAATATGAAGACAAATGCGGAAGGGACTTGGAGAAATAGGACAACTTGGTAGTAAGTTGGATTAGTATGGTAATGGATATGATCGGTTCTTTGAGTGCTTATGATGTGGGGGTTTTTTCTACAGGTGCTTTGTGGCAATACACCTGGACTTGGCGACCTGCATGGCTTGGTCGAGTTAGAGGAACTTAGTTTTAAGGGCTTGATTACCTGCAAATGGATTTCAAGGTATTCTTGATGGTCTCTACCGGTGTGGAGAACGTGTTGTGGTGAATTGTGATTTCCTCCTGGAATGAAGCAAGAGAAAGGTTTCTAACTAAAATGGTATGTAAATTATTGGTGACTCAAAGTTGATAATAAGATTCTTGTGTTGTTCACATGATGGCAAGATAGATGTTATGTGTTGTGCGGAAGTTAGATTTACATGTATAAGGTGGCAGTTCAATCTTGAAGGAAGGTATCGAAGTTTGGGCAGAATGGTCATGAATTCTTAGACAACATGGGCGGTTCCAAATGACTAGATGAATACGATTACTACTAGGTGTATGAGAAGGGTGCGTATTTCAGAAGTCGCATTATATTTTGACTTACGGATGTATAAATTATATCGCGGTACTCACACGGTTGTTAGAATGTGTTATGATTCAGTCATTATGGATTTTTGGAAGAATTTTTATCTATTTGTGGGTAACCGAGTTGATTGGGGGTCCATAGGTAGGCCCAACTAAGATGTGTATTCTACACCGAGCCGGAATGGTTGGCTCTATACTGCTATTATTGAGGGATGTTTCATTTGGTTGATGTGAACTTATTCGTGTTCTCAAATGATCTGTGAGTTATTCCTTTATGCTACGAGGAGTTTTGATTCATTGGTTATGTGCACAGATGGTGCGGTTCTATTTGAGCTTTATAGCGGAATTTGAGTGTGATGAGTAATTGGGTATTGCATGATCAATAGCGTAATGGTTATGTCCTTTCAGGTTTTTGTATGGTATTTTTATCATTTGCCTCTCCGTCGTTATTAAATTGGAGCACAGTGGCTCGGAGTATATAATATGAAACTCGTATTAGAATCGGGTGATGGTTCTATGGTGTATGATGAATTTTCAGCGTTTCGTTGTGGAGGTACTTGTTAATCTGGCGGGGCAGTTCTCTCATTTGAGTCATTTTCCATGACTGGGTACATTTGAATGTTGTGTATTAGTGCACGGATGGAACGAGTTGTGGCTCCGAGTTATATTGGTGTGGTATGTCTGTGGAATAGTTGTGTTTTATAATATAAGGTCATTGGACCTAGAATGGGTACTATCATGCTTGATTATGGTATATTCAAGAGGGTTATGGTTTTGGTTTGGGCGAGAGAGATCCATGGCTAGTTGGTCTGATGAGTGGTTATGAGTTTTTGATTGTTTCTTTCGTCATTGGCAGTATATGAAGGTTTTGGAACGAGGTTTGGCTTGATATGAGGTTTTATACTAGTACTTGGTTGGCTTGGAGAAATTACTATGATCAGGAATGGTGCTACGAGCATGCGAGTTGTGTAATATTCTGTGTGATTATATATGTGGTTATAGTTATAGCTCGATGCAGCTTATTCAGACTTTTATAGTGTGTAAATGTAAGATTCGTGTCTTGAAAGAAATTTTAAAGGTTGGAAATTAAACTCCAAGGTTTATGGGCTAAGGTTAAATGAATGATTTTCAGTTGCATTGTGTAGTCAAGCCTATGTAGGATAGGAGGACGTGGGTTAACCCCCGGGTACGTGTGTGGTAAGATGGAACAGTGATTTGATGTCTTGGAAACAACTCTTGGCACGTTCGAGGACGAACGTATGTTTAAGTGGGGGAGAATGTAACGATCCGGCCGGTCGTTTTGAGTATTACAACCTTGCTTCCCCCTTTACTACTCAAATTGTACTTTACAGTTGTTGTGTGAATTGCCGGGGTAATTGGTTTGGGTCCGGTGAGGTTTTATAATTAATTGGAACACTTAGTTCCAAGGTTTAAAGCTTAAGTTAAAATAGTGACCGGATGTCGACTTATGTGTAAACGACCTCGGAATTTAATTCTGATGATTCCAATAGCTCCGTATGGTGATTTTGGACTTAGGAGCATGTCCGAAAAATTATTTGGAGGTCCGTAGTGGAATTAGGCTTGAAATGCCAAAAGTTGAATTTTTGGGAAGTTTGACCGGGGAGTTGACTTTTTGATATCGAGGTCAAAATCCGATTCTGGAAATTAGAATAGCCCCGTTATGTCGTTTATGACCTATGTGCAAAATTTGAGGTCAATCGGACGTGAGTTGATAGGTTCCGGAGTCGTTTGTAGAAACTAGAAATTTCAAAGTTCATTAGGCTTGAATTGGGGTGTAATTCATGGTTTTTGCGTTATTTGAGGTGATTTGAGGGTTCGACTAAGTCCGTATGATGTTTTAGGACTTGTTGGTATATTTGGTTAAGATCTCGATGGGCTCGGGTGAGATTTGGATGGTTATCGGATCATTTTTGGCCTTGGTGAGATTGCTGATATATGTCGCTGCATTTTTCGGATTTTCTCTTTCGCGTTCGCGAGTGGGACCTCGCATTCGCGAAGTGGAATTTCAGGCAGGCAGGATTTACTCTTCGTGTTCGCAAGGAGGGGTCTCGGGTTCGCGAAGAGAACCTGGGTTGTGCATCACGTTCGCGTATGGGGTATAGCGTTCGCGAAGGGAAACATAGTGGTCATGGGTTTTTGCCTTCGCGTTCGCGAAGGGGAGATCACGTTCGCGAAGAAGGGCTCCGTTAAGCATCGCGTTCGCGAGCAGTGTCTCGCGTTCGCAAAGAGCAAATGTTGGGAAGCACATTTTGTGCTTCGCGAACGCGAGGGACCTGTCGCGTTCGCGAAGAAGAGAGGTTTGGACAGAAAGTTTAAGTTCAGAAAATGGGTCTTCGACCCATTTTTCATTTTTAACGATTTTGAGCTCGGATTGAGGCGATTTTAGGAGATTTTCAGAGGAAACAACGGGATAAGTGTTCTTAACTCAATATTGGTTAAATTACCCGAATCCATGGTTGTTTTTAGCACTTAATTGGTGAATTAAGTTGGAAAATTTTGTGAAAACCTTCTTGGTTTAATTTGGAGATTTGAAGGTCGAGTTGATGTCGGATTTGAGTAAAATTTATATGGTTGGACTCGTGGTTGAATGGGCGTTAATATGTTTTTAACTTTCATCGGATTTCGAGACGTGGGACCCCACAGGTGATTTTTGGGGAGTAATTTCGGATTTTTGTGGAAGTATTAGTATTATGATATGGAATTAATTCCTATAAAATTTGTGGGCTGAATCAAATTAATTGTGACTAGATTCGAGCCATTTGGAAGTTGATACACACAGAGTGGAATTTGCTGGAGCATTGTTTAGCTTGCTCGACATTAGATTTGGCTTGTTCGAGGTAAGTAACTCTTCTAATCTTGGAGTTGAGGGTATGAACCCTGAATATATGTATTTTTTGTGAATTGTTGGGAGGTGACTATAGAAATTGTGACATAATTTTTTCTGTGGAATTTTATAGTTAAATAATCTTGGCATTTTCCATGCTATTTTATGTGTTAAAGAAATTGAGCTGAAAAGCGTATTAAAAATCATGTTGAGGCTATGTGACAGTATTATTGGGACCCACAGAGGTCATATTGCTGTGAATTATTGTGTTAAATTGAAAATTCATACTCAGTCGTATTCATTTCATTGAATATCATAACTCAATTTTATGACTCTATTTTGATGCATATAAATGTTTTGGGTCGAATGTCCTGTTTTACTTAAATACCCGAGTGGCTTGAGAGGTTTATGACTGAGTGAGGCCGAGGGCCTGATTTATGTTGCATATTTATGGTATCGGCCTGCACGCCGCAGCATGTTGCATGTTTATGGGATCGGGCTGCACGTCGTAGCATGTTTAATATCGGCCGGGGACCTGATTGTGAGGATGAGTGTGGATCGGGGCTGCCCGCTGCCGCATACTTTATTATTATGGCACGTGAGTTGTCCATACAGCACGTGAGTTATCCGTACAGATAATAGCGCTTGGGCTGAAGGAGCCCCTCCAGAGTCTGTACACACCCCTAGTGAGCGCAGGTACCTACTGAGTGCGAGTGCTGAGTGACTGGGAGGCATGAAAGATTGTGAGGTATGCCAGAGTGGCAAGAGTGATTGTGAGGTATGCCCGAGTGGCACGAGTGACTGTGAGGTTTTTCCCGAGGGGCTGTATATGGGTGATGTTTTGCCCGAGGGGTTGTTTATGAGTTTATCATTGAGTTGCATTGCATTGGCATGCACACATGACATACATGCATAGAGATGTATTTCCTCGTGCTGTACTGCATCACATCATTCATGATATTTCACACATTGTTGACAGATGGGCATAGTGATGCCTTTGTTTTTACACGGGCTATCCGGAAGGAAAATGAAACATCTTATTTATTATTGACAAGATTTTGGGAGAAATTTACTGTTTTTAAACTATTCATATTTTTGGCAATTCCAGCAAATGATTTGGCTTTTCACTAAGGTATTTGAAAGGAAGAACTATAATTTTTGAAATCATTATTTGGCTGAGTATTTTATTCCTGAGTTACTTCTGGTATTATTTGCTTTATGTTGTTATAGATTGTTGTGGACTATTGGTTTTGGACCCGACTTGGTGGAAGCTCATCACTACTTTCAACCTACGACTAGGTTTTTTACTTACTCAATACATGGAGTCGGTTGTACTTATACTACACTTCTGCACACTGCGTGCAGATGTTGGTTGTTGTTGTTGCTGTGCTCGATGGTTGTGGGACTTGAAGATGTACATGCATACCTATTGTAGCTGCCTTTGTTCAGGGTAGCCTTAGATTTATAAAAGCCCTGTTTATATATTATTCAAACAGACTATGTATTTATTTCATTACCGCTTTGTATACTCTATTCTTAGAAGCTCATGATTTGTACTACCAGTTCTTGGGGAATGTATAAGGTTAAGATAATTATTTTCTTAAATTTCTTTAATAATTGTTATTGGGATTGGATAGTTGAAAGTTGGCTTACCTAGCGGGTTCGGTTAGATTCCATCACGACTAGTTGGATTTTGGGTCGTGACAGAGGCGGTACCTCGGGAGATCTCCTTGCACCTTTATTTTTGGGACTACGAGACGGTATCTCGGGAGATCCCCTACTATTTATCCTTGTGTTCTGCGTGCTACTTTGATATGTTCTCTTTGTTTAAATTCTAGTCTCTTATTATATTGTTATACTCTCCTGCTTATTTATTATATACCAGTAGGGCCTTGACCTGACCTCGTCACTACTCGGCAAAGTTTAGGCTTGGCACTTACTGGGTACCATTGTGGTGTACTCACGCCCTTTTCTGCACATATTTTTCATGTGCAGATCCAGGTTTCTTTTACCAGCCTCGTCCTTAGTTGCAGTCGCTACTATTTTCGGAGAACTTCAAGGTACATCTGCCCGCGCCCGCAGATCCTCGGAGTCCCCCTCTATCCCCCTATGTTGATTCTTCTCTTATTTCTATAGACACTGATGTATAGAACAGTTAGAACTTCGTAGAAGCTTGTGACTTATGGTGTTACGGGTCTTGGGAGTGTTTTGTATATTTTGAGAGTTGATTATTGTATATGCCGAGCGGCATCTCAATTGCTTATTAAAAATATTTGTTAATGTTAGCTTTTAATTTTTATGTTTTTCATTTCTTTTCCGCAAGTGTTAGGCTTAGCTAGTCGTAGAGACTAGGTGCCGTCACGACGATTCCCGGAGGGAGAGTTTGGGTCGTGACACAAACTAATTTTTCTTTTTCAACAATGAATAGAATTTAACACTTTTTTTTCGATGACATTGATATAAATCTTCCCAGAGCTGCTATTCTGCCTTGTTTAACCCAAAAATAGATTTCTCAGTGAAAGTCAATATCAAGAAGAAACCGGGTTACATATAATGAAGATTTGCGTCACTTTCCCAATAATTTGAAGAATAAAGAAAGTAATGGAAATAATTGTCAAGGAAAGAAAATACGAAATAAATTGATAATCACTCCCATAATTGCGATTAGAACCTTGTGAATAAAGTTAAGAAAATTTCAAATAAAATAAAAATATGATCTTACAAATGAGGACTAAGTCCTTATATAGGAGATCATCTTGATTTTTTTATTTTAAATTTATACAATCATTCTTTACTTTATTCACAAGGTTTTAACCGCAATTCTGAGAGTGATTATCAATTTATTTCGTATTTTCTTTCCTTGACAATTATTTCCATTACTTGATTTATTTTTCAAATTATTGGGAAAGTGAAGTAAATCTTGGTTATCAGTAACCCAATTTCTTCTTGATACTGACTTTGACCAAGAAATCTATTTTTGGGTAAAACAAATTTGTTCCGTTACCGGGAATCGACCCCATGTCAAAATACAAAATAAATTGATAATCACTCCCAGAATTGCAGTTAGAACCTTGTGAATAAAGTAAAGAATGATTGCATAAATTTCAATAAAAATCAGATGGCACTACAAATGAGGTCTAAGTCCTTATATAGGAAGATCATCTAGGTTTTTTATTTGAAACTTTTTGCAATCATTCTTTACTTTATTCACAAGGTTCTAACCGCAATTCTGGGAGTGATTATCAATTTATTTCGTATTTTCTTTCCTTGCCAATTATCTCCATTACTTGGTTTATTCTTCAAATTATTGGGAAAGTAAAGTAAATCTTGGTTATCAGTAACCCAATTTCTTCTTGATATTGATTTTAATCGAGAAATCTATTTTTGGGTTAAAATAATTTAGGCTCGTACCACTATATCCTTGAGTTCTAAGGAGACAGGAAACCAAGTCTGGTTGATGAAGCATAGTTATGAGACTAGAGCGTGGTTAATAGCCCCTTTGGTCTCTAGCGGCCATGGAGCCATAGAGGATCATTCCCAGCTCTGTTCGCAGGCCTAGGATGGGCTCATAGTTGTCTGACATACTCCACATCTTTTTTCTTTAGTCCGACGTGAATGTCATTGGAAACCAGATTTCCCAATTTTGATTCCTGGTGCCAACCAAAGAATCACTTCTTACCATGCTGGCTTCTCTTTCATTTATACCTATCCTTTCACTTTAGGGTTTAAACCTCCCATTGACCCAGTGATCATTGAGTTCTGTCGCAATTCTAATGTTTGCCTTGGTCAAATCGGTCCCATCGTGTGAAGGGCAGTTGCTTGCCTTCGCTCTTTGTCGGATTTGGTTTCCGCTCCTTTTACCTTTCGTTACTTACTTCACCTTTATTCTCCAAAGATGTTTCATAAAGGTGTCTTTTCTCTTGTGGCTAGAAGTAAAAGGGTTTTAGTCAGCCCCGAGGATGACCGTGATTATGGCTAGTACGCCCGATTTGTTGTTGTGTACTCCTATTGGTAGAAAAAAGGCATGACACGTGGACTATCATCAAGGTGACTGTAACGACCCGACTTGTCGTTTTAAGAATTAACGTCTCGTTCAGCGACTTAAGATCACTAGTAGCTTTGTGATGTGAATTATGAGTTACGTGTGTGGTCGAGTATGGTTTTCGGATGATTCGGGATTTAATTGAAAGAACAATTCTTATTTTTGAAGCTTAAACAAAAAGAGTTGACTAGAGTTTGACTTTAGAGTAAACGACTCCGGAATGGAATTTCGATGATTCTAATAGCTCTGTATGGTGATTTCGGACTTAGGAGTGTGTCTAGGTATTTATTTTGAAGTCCGTAGTTGAATTTGACTTGAAATGGCGAAAATAAGAAATTGAAGATTTGGAAGTTTGACCGGGGAGTTGACTTTTTGATATTGGGGTCGGAATCCGATTATGGAAATTGGAATAGGTCTGTTATATCATTTATGACTTGTGTGCAAAATTTGAGGTCAATCCGATTCTGGAAATTGGAGTTTTGTACAAAAAGTTATGACCATTATACTAGAGACTGTCTCGGAAGAGTTTGGAAATCACAAAGAAGAGTTTGAGCTGGAAAATTTTGTGCTTCGTGATCGCGAAGCATTTTCCGCGATCACGAAGAGTAAATGCCTCGACAGAAGCTATATTTCGAGGTTTCGGCCATTTTAACATATTTGGAGCTATGGATCTCGGATTGAAGCGATTTTTGAGGCGATTTTCGGGAGATTTTTAAGGGAAACATCGGGGTAAATGTTCTTAACTCAATATTGGTCAAAATACTCGAATTCATGGTTGTTTTTAACATTTAATTGGTGATTTAAATTGGAAAATTATGAAAGCCTTCTTGGTTTAATTTGAAGATTTGAGGGTCGAGTTGATGTCGTAATTTGGTAAACTTTATATGGTTGGACTCGTGGTTGAATGGGCATTCATATCATGTTCCGAGATGTGGGCCTCACGGCCGATTTTTGAGTTAAATTTTGGATTTTCTTGGAAAATTAGTATTTTCATATGGAATTAATTCCGATAATTTGTATTGACTGAATCGAATTAATTGTGACTAGATACGAGGCTTTCGGAGGCCAATTCGTGAGGCAAAGGCACAGCGGAGTAAAGAATTTTACGGTTTGAGATAAGTATCTTACCTAACCTTGAGTGGGGGAAATTATCCCTTAGGCATTGAGTCTTATGTGGAAATTGTGTAATTGAAAACTATGTACGCAAGGTGACGAGTACGTACTTGGTTTATATGTGCAAATTCAAATGATTGAAATTCGTAGACGCCCTTATGTATTAAATTGGAACATAGTAAATCCATGATTGTTGAATTTGTTTTTATATGATAATTTGGTGTGATTGCCACCTTGATTTTTATGTGAATCCCGTGTTTTTGTTGAGTTGATATTTCCTGGAGATAATTTCATTATGGATTATTCATTTATAAATAATTTATTAAATAAATTTAAAAGGAGGCATTAGTATATTTGCCAAAAATTTGGATTAAAGAAGGCGTTGTTCCTTGATGAATTACTTTCCAGTTTATGTTGTTGAAATTGGTATTGAGTTATAAAGGTCATAAATTATATTGAGGCAAAGTGTTAAATTGTGAAATATTATTTTGTTGAGTTGTTCACTCCCGGATATCTTGTTAAGATTTTGTGCACATTATGATCGAGCCATGGGCTCCTTATTGTGGAAAATAATGTATTGTTGATTTCTGTGGCAAGTTGTAATATTTGAGCACTTGAGGTGAAATTTGTGATATATTTTGATATTTGAACACTTGATGTGTAATTTATCATATGTTGTAATATTTGAGCACTTGAGGTGCAATTTGTGATATGTGGTGATATTTGAGCACTTGAGGTGAAATTTATAATATGTTGTGATATTTGAGTACTTGAAGTGCAAGTTGTGTTATGATGTGATAATCGGGCACTTGAGGTGCGAATTGTGATATATTGTGATATTGATACGCATGCGGTGGTATAAGGTCTGGGTGTTGAAACGCATGCGGTGAGATAAGGGGGGCTTGATATGCGTGGCTAGTAGGGGAACTACTAGAAGCCATGCGGTGTGATAAGGGTGGCTAAAACGCGGGATGCTATTTCGGAAAAAATGATTTTTAAAACTAAATGTGAAGGCTCCTGCGGTGATATAAGAAAATATTAAAATTTATTTATGATTTGGGACTATGAGGCGGTACCTCGGGAATGGCCTTTGTTGCAATTTATTTATGATTTGGGACCATGAGGCAGTACCTCGAGAGTGCCCTTTGTTGATATTTCTCTATGATTGTACTTGCCTTTGGTTATTTTGTTTTTACGTGCTGTGTAAATTCGTGTGTTCTTCCGTGATGTATTAATTGATTTTATTATGTGTTTTGTATTCTTTGTTGTATTGTGTTGGCTTTGTCTCTTTGTACAAGACTCTGAGAATTTGTGTGTCTGGCTTTTACTGGTTTTCAAGGTTTGAGTTGTTTTGAATAAAAGAAATTGCTATTATATTTTAATTTAATAAATTTTACATCCAAATTATTAGCTATCGGATGCCTCATTTTAATTGAAATGTTATTTTCTTTACCCAAATGAGTTAAAAAATAAACTCATTTCTTTGTTGATTTCTTACTTGGTTTAAAAATTATAAACTTACTTTATTGAAAATGAACTGATCATGTGGATCTTATATACATAGATATTTTAGTACGTGAGTTGTACGTGCGGTTGTAATAGAAAGTGGGCTGAGACCCGTATTTTATGATTATAAAATGAGGTGTCACAGAGTGACTTTTATTTGAAAGAATTATATTCGAAAGATTTTTATTTGAAGAACTTATATGTGAAAGATTTATATTTGAAGGACTTGATTAATTGGTTGTACTTGCGTCCATTATTCGCTTGAGCAATATTTATGGTGTTCTTGCTGCCTTGCTATTTATATCACTAGTTAATTATTGTTGATGTAATTGCTATTTTTCTTTCTATTATTTTTATATGTTATATTGCATAGGTTATTTGACTAGTTAGTTTCTTGATTGTACCTCGTCACTACTCCACCGAGGTTAGTCTTGATACTTACTGGGTACCGACTGTAGTGTACTCATACTACACTTCTGCACATTTTTTTGCAGAGCTAGGTATTGGAGATATCGGATCGGACAGAGGTTAGAGTGTGATCACAAGGATTTAAGGTAGAGCTACTTGGCCGTCGAAGTCCCTTGGAGTCTTTCCATTTTTATTGTACTGTCAACTTTTATCCGAACAATATCATATACTCGATCCTTAAGATCATTTCATGTATTAAGTTTGAGTTCGTGACTCAGTATTACCAGTCTTAGGAGGTTTTTATATTTGTTTCCGCTTTTGGTTTTGACACTTGTATTAAATTATATGTTTAAAAAAAGGGCTCGAAATGTAATTGTAATCGTCTTACCTATTCTTAGAGACTAAGTTCCATCATGACGCCTGTGATGGGATTTTGGGTCGTGACAAGTTGGTATCAGAACTCTAAGTTCATAGGTTCTACAAGTCACGAGCGAGTCTAGTAGAGTCTTGCGGATCGATACAGAGACGGTTATACTTATCTTCGAGAGGCTACATAACTGTTAGGAAATTTCCACTTCTTTCATTCCTGTCGTGTGGAATTTGTTGATTTTGGAGTTTGAGACTTTGTATCTCTATTCTCTCATGGGTGGTGAGGACACACTCTACCGGGTTAGCTGAGCAGACACCCGTGCATTCTGCTAGGGACGCAAGAGGTTGGGCCCAAAATAGAGGCCGAGGAAGGGCCCGTGCCGCAGCTAGAGCACCTATGAGAGCAGCAATTGAGGAACCTCCAGTAGCTCCGGTTGGGGGACAAGTACCAGAGACACCTATTGTTACCCCTGGACTTCTAGAGACTTTAGCACAGTTTCTGAACATGTTTGGTACATTGACTCAGGCAGGATTGATCTCCGTTTCGCCAAATATTTCACAGATTGGGGGAGGAGTTCAGACTCCTACCGCTCATACTCCAGAGTAGCTTGTTTACATTGGTCAGGTTCCGGGTATAATACCACTACATCCTGTTATTCCGGTTCTTCTAGAGTTTAGGCCAGAGGCATCAAAATAAGAACAAAAGAGACTTGAGAGCTTTAAGAGGTATAGTCCACCTACCTTCAGTGGCACAGCTACCGAGGATGTCCAGGGATTTCTAACAAAAGAAATGTCACCGTATTCTCCGCACCATGGGCATTGTGGAAGTGAGCGGAGTTGCCTTTACTACATTTCAGCGGTTAGGAGCAGCATATCAATAGTGGCAAATTTATGAAGAGGGTAGACCAGCCGATGCAATCCCATCAACTTGGGCTTAATTTTCGGAGATGTTTTTGAAAGAGTTTGTTCCCCAGACTCTCCGGGATGTGTGGCGCACAGAGTTTGAACGGTTGCATCAGGGCACCATGACGGTGTCAGAATATGCTATCAGGTTCAGTGAGTTAGCCCGACATGCACCTATCTTGTTTTCTACAATTAGAGAGCGAGTCCACAGATTCATTGAAGGGCTCGATTATGATTTTAAAATATGTATGGCTAGAGAGTTGCAGACGGTCATTCCATTTCAGCAAGTAGTAGAGATTTCCAGGATGTTAGAACGTGTTCGAAGTGAGTAGAATAAGTTTAAGAAGGCCAAAAGGTCTCGGAACTCTGGAGGATTTAGTGGATTCTACTCTGCAGCTATGACTCATCATGGCAGAGGCTCGGGCAGTCGGTCAGCCCAGTCCGCAATTTAGAGTACTCGTAGGGCTCCAGTTAATACTTTAGTGCACCACCGGCACGAGGTTTTTACAGTGGTTATTTCATTTATCTGACACAGACTCAGTACGAGTAGTCGCGCCTTTAGAGGGGTTGTTATGAGTGTGGTGATACTAGTTACATCATGAGAGATTGTCCCAAACTTGGGAGGGGTGGATTTCATCAAACACTCAGGCTACAGGCTTTATTCCAGTTAATACTCCACGTGCACATCCAGTTAGGGGTGGAGGATAGGCAGGTAGAGAGCGCCCTAGAGGGGGAGGCCTAGCCCATTGATATAATTGCTATGAATTGGCTGAGGCCGATACACCAGATGTTGTCGTTACCGGTTCGATCTTGATTTGTTATAAAGGAATATTTTCTTTAGTTTGATCTGGTTCTGTGAATCGAGGTGAGTCCTCCTAGCATGCTCCGCTTATGGGCGAGCTTTGTAATTCTATAATCTACTTTGGTGTTTAACCCCTGTTGGGAGATTCTATGGCGATAACAGTGTCTATCATTCTGTTTTGATCACCATTGAGAGCTATGAGGCTAAAAGTGGCTTTCTATTACTCGCTATAGTGGGTTTTGATGTAATTTTGGGATAATTGATTACAATTTTATTAATTTTATGCCCTACCAATATGGGGGTTCATTATGTGTTGTGAAATTGTTTCACAGAATTTATTAAAAAGAAGAGGAAAAAAATGGAAAACTTCAGTTGGTACAATGTGCAAAGTATTTGTGATTCAGAATTTAGAACGGGATCCTCGCGGTTTAATGTGATTTGATATGTTTAACTTAGGCTTCATGCCGCAGTGGAAGTTATATCAGGATGAGATCCATGTGGTTAAATTCATGTATTTTAAATTCTCCCTTTGTGAAATTTAATTTGTACTATAGTATTAATAGGGAGTCATGACTGTTAGGCTTATTTGATAATTCCTTTATGTGTTTCTGTGCATATTTAGCCATATTCGTGCTGTAATTATTGAGTTTTAGCCTACAAGGTGAGTGTTGTCGCGGCCCCATTTTTCTCGCAAAAAGCGAGCTTCGACCCATGACAACTCATTTTAGAATGGGAGATAGAGTGTTAAAGGAGAAGAGTCGCCACCTAACGATTTTTAAGGTGCGTTAGAGCACCTATTATGTAGATAACTCTGTTTGACTAGTCAATGCCACCAAAGATCGGGTAAGGGCTCAAGTTACCTCAAAGAGAAGGTGTTAGGCACTCCTCGAGGTCCACAACTGTGGGTCCCGACCGAATTTAAGATTATGTGGATTACGATTAAGCTAGGTGATCAAGTAAACAAAGGGAATTCAGAAGTCAAAGAACTTTATTACAACATATAAAGAGGAGGGGGTCCTAAGTTTTTTAGCCTAAAGGATCACCCCGTGCAACATAAATAATACTTCGTAACTCCCTCAAGATGGGGTGTTACTCATATTATTCAGCGGGCACAAACTATCATCTCCTGCTACCCGATTACTATGTTAAAGTTGTTACCTAAAAGCGTTCTAATTCAATTATAGGTCGTACCCTATGCGTGCACTACCCGTCCCACACCTATGGTCAAGGAGGTATTGGACCTTTACTTTGGATGGTTCAAGACCTCACTTAGGCTGCTCAGAAATGTGAAAACTAGGCGACATACGAAACACATTGGACTTCACATATAGGCAGTCAAGGCTCAAGTTTGCCTCCACACTTAAGCAACAAATGCATGCAAGACAAATTGTATGTTGAGCAGTTCAGAATTAAGAACTTAGATCTCTATAGACATGATTTCTATATGACAAGGCGTTAAGGCATGCAAGCAGTTTCAGAAACCAAGCGTCACCCATAGACAGGATTGTACAGTTATCGCATATAGATTGTTGAATTGCATATTTCCAGTTATTAATCCTAGAGATGTAGCATCTAAGTGATTTATGTAGTAAAGACAGTGGAATCTATTGGGAGAAACCCAGAATTACTCACGTTTTTGATAGTGGTCTAAGTGAACAATAAACAATGTTGAGATTAACAGTTATTAAGGCGAATTGTGGTATCCTATAGGCAGGATCTTTAACGATTAGCACTTGGAACTGATTTTATTGTTATACTTAGTCCTATAGGCATGGTTTCTAGTGAACAGTGCGATACAATAGCAAATGAAATGATCCAAATCCTATAGGCATGATTTCTAGCAATGCAAATTGAAGGAAAGTTCAACGATATTTATTTCCTATGGGCATGTTTTCTAATAACATGTAGCAACAAGGTTAATTGAAGCATTTGAGCTCATGCTTTGCTAGTAGATAAGTAGTGTGAGTGTGTGCTTCTCCTAATAGCATGATTTCTATAGTGTACATAGAGAGTGAACGACACATATAGCAAACACATTATTAAGTCCTATAGGCATGTTATCTACCCTTCGCATGTATATATTAAAATCTACCCCATTCCCTTTTACTAACAACCCCAATTGTTTATACAAAGATTATTACAGGCCCAATAATGAGCAAAAGTAGCAGCGTTACATAACAGTAATAATAGGCCCATAGCAGGCCCAAATAAAAATAAATACCCATCATTTCTTGGGCCTTCAATAACTCTTACACATCGTACCCAGGCCTTCAACAAAGAGCCAAATTCAATACACGACTCAGGGATCCATAGAGGAGTCCAAAACCAATTTACTCAACCACAGCACTAAGTGTTGCATCATTTGAACCAACCAATTCAGGTACACAACAAATAACATGTGAAGTAGAGTGAATAGGAACAACTTTGATATTAAGGGAGTGACTAAGTACCAAGCCCTAGTGTGTCAGAGTTCATGATCACGCCCAACTATGCCTTATAAAAAGGACTAAGCGGTCGTTGCAAATATCATCCGGTTTACAAGTCCGGAGTCGAATCCCACAGAGAACTAAGGCTTAACTACAGTTGTTTAATATCGCTAAGAAACACAAGTCCAAACAATTTCCTAATTATAAAGATTATAATGTTTATTTTTATCTAATTAACTAGCAAACACTAGAAAGCACTAAAACTATCAATTACCATGGATGAAATTATAGACAAGACTAAGGAGGTCTAGAGTTATGATTTTCCCAATTGTCGGAATCCTTTCCGCTACGTTTCCTAATATCGACCATGAGCACTCTAACTGTCGTAACTCTCTCCCGAGTAATTACCATAATTTACTAGACATATTCTCCCGAATTACGCTAGCTAGCATTAAGCATAGCTCACTCAGATCGCACCAAGGTTTCGTTATCCCTAATCCCACCTTTAAAACTCCGTGTTGATCCCTCATATACGTTTAGGAGTGATGTGCAGTATTGAAACACGTATTATAACAGGCCAAGTAATCACTGAAGGAACATGGAATCAAGACATACTAGGAGGCATATTAGCAAGGAAGAAAGATCATAGTTGAGGCAAAATGGAATGTTTATCTAAAAATCCTAAGTGATGCTAGGGATCAGGATAGCAAGGAAACATGTTTAGAGTAAACCTTAAAGTAGTGTTCCATATAGTTGTGGCTAGTACACAAAGAACAATCAATCAGACACAAGACTCAGCACTAAATGATTCATTCAAAGTAGAGGGAGGTTTTCATAGAGTTGCAGTAATATCCAAAGCAAGGTATGAAGGAATTCTATAACTAACAACATATAGTCACAACAGTCAAATTCATATCAAAATAGGCACACATTGAAAACAAAGTTGCAGTAGTATTCAGATGCTAGAGGTACAGAGTTGATTCCAGAAGAAAACAAAGAACCAACATAGAAGTGCAGACCATAACGAAGAACACAAACTAAGGACAAAGAAGTAAACTATCTCATGCATTCAACTATCATAGGATGACAAAGGAGTATTGAGCATTATCATAGTAGTGCAATATCAGGGATTCGCAACTAAATCATACTCATATAATTCAAACAAATATAGGTATGCAGAAGAAAAGAAAGAAAATTAACATTGCAAGGGTTAAAAGCATTAACCAGTAGCAAAATTATACGAGCAAAAGAATAGTAAAGAGCTTAATAGCAAGAACCCCAGATCTCCGATGCTTTAGAGTTCACAAGATCCTCGAGAAGGGCTCTGAGCAGTGCTTGCACCGGAGGAGGTCGTTTAATGGCCTTGGCTTTCAGCCGACCCAGAATTCAACAATTTTACAAAATATTCGAGTGTAACAGAGTGAGTGAGTATGTGAAAGAGGAGAATAATGAGAATAATAGCAGTCATTGGGTTCGTCAAAGGGGATTATGGGAGGGGATTATGTAGTAGTAGAAATTGAACAAACAAAAAAGGAAATATAATCAATCAGACACAAAATAAGGAAAGAAGAGCAAGCAAAATTGATTAGAATCAATTTAGGAGAAAATCAAGCAAACCCTAGTTTGACCGAAATCACAGACTGGCCTGAGATCATGTTAAATCGGGCCCGTGTAATCTTTCCATAGACGTATATGGACGAAAACTCGTCCCAATATTACTAAATAGGTCCAATCCCTCTTGATTTGGGAGACTGATACTTGCCAAAATCAGGCAAGTACCAAGTAATACCATGTTTATGCAAGTAACAATGATATAATCACAAAAAGGCAAGCAAATCAGTGTAAGAATCCATAGATGGATTGGATTAGGAAAAGAACCGGAGGCGACAACTAGGGTTTGTGAAGAGAGGAGAAGGTTCGAGAGGATTTGGGGGGGGGCGGACGGGTGAAATAAGGGTTAGGGTTTGGGTGAGGTAAATTTAAAAGGAGAGGATGAATGAGGGCGGTTGATCTTGAAAGATCAACGGCCAGGATTAAAAATTTGAGCGGGGCGGGTCGTGGAGATGGGTGCCGAATGGGTTTTAGATTAATGGGTCATTTGGTTTGAGTTGGGGCTATTGGGCTAAGGTACTGGGCCTTTTGGTCCGAAAATTGGCTTCAAAAACTTGGGCCAACTCTTAAATACACTCAATTTATGCACTAAAATGATTTCAAATAATTATTTAGCATTTTAAAAATATAAAATACTATTTTAACACAAATAGTATAAATAAAGAGTCTTTGTATATGAATATAGTCTATTATTGCAAAATTAAATAAATAGCTTAAAAATGTAAACATAATTATATGAAATGAAGTGAAAAAAAATTATGAAATATGTATGAGGATGAAAAAATAGTAATTTGGATGATTAAGTCATCACAAATACCTTATATATTCCCCAAGAACTGGTAGTACAAATCATGAGCTTCTAAGAATTGAGTATACAAAGAGAAAATGAAATAAATACATAGTCTGTTTGAATAATACATAAACAAAGCTTTTATAAATCTAAGGCTACCCTGAACAAAAGGCAGTTAAAATCGGTACGCAAGTACATCTTCATGTCCCGCAACCATCGAGCACAGCAACAACAACAACCAACATCTGCACGCAATGTGCAGAAGTATAGTATCAGTACAACCGACCCCATGTACTAAGTAAGTAACAAACCTAGCCGTAGGTTGAAAGTAGTGACGAGCTTCCACCAAGTCGGGTCCAAAACCTATGTCCACAACAATCCATAACAACATAAAGCAAATAATACCAGAAGTAACTCAGGGATAAAATACTCAGCCAAATAATGATTTCAAAAATTATAGTTCTTCTTTTCAAATACCTCAGTGAAAACCCAAATCGTTTGCTGGAGTTGCCAAAAATATGAATAGTTTGAAAACAATAAATTTCTCCCAAAATCTTGTCAATAATAAATAAGATGTTTCATTTTTCTTCCGGATATCCCGTGTAAAAACAAATGAATCACTATGCCCATCTGTAAACAATGTGTGAAAAATCATGAATGATGTGATGTAGTACAACACGAGGAAATACATCTCTATGCATGTATGTCATGTGTGCATGCCAATGCAATGTGACTCAATGATAAAAGCATAAACAACCCCTCGGGCAGAACATCACTCATATACAGCCCCTCGGGCAAAACCTCACAGTCACTCGTGCCACATGGGCATACCTCACAATCACTCTTGCCACTCGGGCATACCTCACAATCACTCTTTCCACTCGGGCATACCTCATAATCTCTCATGCCTCCTAGTCACTCAGCACTCGGCACTCGCACTCAGTAGGTACCTGCACTCACTGGGGGTGTGTACAGACTCCAGAGGGGCTCCTTCAGGCCAAGCGCTATAATCTGCACGGACAACTCACGTACTGCACGGATAACTTACGTGCCATAATAATAGAGTATGCTTAGGCGGGCAGCACCGATCCACACTCATCCTCACAATGAGGCCCTCGACTGATATCAAACATGCTGCGGCGTGCAGCCCGATTACATAAACATGCAACATTCTGCGGCGTGCATCCCGATCCTATAAATATGCAACATAAATCAGGCCCTCGGCCTTACTAAGTCATAAACCTCTCAAGCCACTCAGGTATTTCAGTGAAACAGGGCATTCGACCCAAAACATTTATATGCATCAAAATAGAGTCATAAAACTGAGTTATGATAAGCAATGAAATGAATATGACTGAGTATGAATTTTTAATTTAACACAATAATTCACAGTAATATGACCTTTGTGGGTCCCAATAATACTGGCACATAACCTCAACATGATTTTTAATATGCTTTTCATCTCAATTTCTTTAACACATAAAACCGCATGGAAAATGCCAAGATTATTTAACTATAAAATTCCACAGAAATAATTATGTCACAATTTCTCTAGTGCATGCCCACACACCCATCACCTAGCATGTGCGTCACCTCCCAACAATTCACAAAATACATATATTCAGGGTTCATACCCTCAACTCCAAGATTAGAAGAGTTACTTACCTCGAACAAGCCAAATCCAATATCGAGCAAGCTAAGCAATGCTCCAGCAAATTCCACTCTGCGTGTATCAACTTCCAAATGGCTCGAATCTAGTCATAATTAATTTGATTCAGCCCACAAATTTATAGGAATTAATTCCATATCAAAATACTAATATTTCCAAACAAATCCGAAATTACTCCCCAAAAATCACCCATGGGGCCCACGTCTCGGAATCCGACATAAGTTACAAAATATTAACGGCAATTCAACTACGAGTCCAACCATATAAATTTTACTCAAATTCGACATCAACTCGACCCTCAAATCTCCAAATTAAACCAAGAGGGTTTTCACAAAATTTTCCAACTTAATTCACCAATTAAGTGCTAAAAACAACCATGGATTCGGGTAATTAACAAATATTGAGTTAAGAACACTTACCCCGTTATTTCCTCTGAAAATATCCCAAAAATCGTCTCAATCCGAGCTCCAAATCGTTAAAAATGGCCCATTTTCTGAACTTAAACTTTCTGTCCAGACCTCTCTTCTTCGCGAACGCGACAGGTCCCTCGCGTTCGCGAAGCACAAAATGTACTTCCCAACATTTTCTCTTCGCAAACGCGAGACACTGCTCGCGAACGCGATGCTTAACGGAGCCCTTCTTCGTGAACGCGAGCTCCCCTTCGCGAACGTGAAGAAAAAATTCTGCCTGCCTGAAATTCCACTTCTCAAACGCGAGGGTCCATTCGCGAACGCGAAGGAGAAAATCTGAAAAATGCAGCAACAAATATCAGTAATCTCACCAAGGCCAAAAATGATCCGATAACCATCCAAATCTCACCCGAGCCCCTCGGGATCTCAACCAAATATACCAACAAGTCCTAAAATATTATACGGACTTAGTCGAACCCTCAAATCACCTCAAACAACGCTAAAACCATGAATTACACCCCAATTCAAGCCTAATGAACTTTGAATTTTCTAGTTTCTACAAACGACTCCAGAACCTATCAATTCACGTCTGATTGACCTCAAATTTTACTCATAGGTCATAAACGACATAATGACGCTATTCCAATTTCTAGAATCGGATTTTGACCTCGATATCAAAAAGTCAACTCCCCGGCGAAACTTCCCAAAAATTCAACTTTCAGCATTTCAAGTAATTCCACTACGGACCTCCAAATAATTTTTCGGACACGTTCCTTAGTCCAATATAACAATACAGAGCTATTGGAATCATCAGAATTAAATTCCAAGGTCGTTTACACATAAGTCGACATCCGGTCACTATTTTAACTTAAGCTTTAAACCTTGGAACTAAGTGTTCCAATTCATTCCAAAACCTCACCGGACCCGTACCGATTACCCCGGCAATTCACACAACAACTGTAAAGTACAATTTGAGCAGTAAAGGGGGAAGCAAGTTTGTAATAATCAAAATGACCGGCCGGGTCGTTACAGCCTCGTAGTCTCAAAGTAAATATGCAGGGAGAACTCCCGAGGAACCGCCTCGTAGTCTCAAAAGTAAATGTGCAGGGAGAACTCCCAAGGAACCGCCTCGTAGTCTCAAAAGTAAATATGCAGGGGATATCCCGGGATACCGTCCCGTAGTCTCAAAGTAAATACGCGACTCAAACCAATGAATATAACAGTTACAACACGAAACCTATAATTTTGACTAAGTACAATTCAAGAAACTTAGAAGTAGGATTCTTCTAAACATGCTTCAAAGAGTTCAAATAGGCAATTAGGACACGTAGACATGCTATTCTAGGCTAACAGGATAACTACACATGCTAGTATACTCAGATAAGGTGAAAACATGCTATTACTCGGTAAAAAAATCAAGTTTTTCCATAATTAGCTCATGTACGCACTCGCCACCTCGTGTACACGGCGCTCACGTATCATAACAACACCAAATCCTAAGGGGATTTCCCCCACGCAAGGTTAGGCAAGCCACTTACCTCAAACCAGCTCAATCAATCCGTAACAATGCTCTTTCCAAGAAAAACCGACTCCGAATGACCCAAATATAGCCAAAATCAATTACATACCCTAAATACAACTATAAGAAATAAATCTAATTAATGAAATCAAAGCTAAGGCAAGAAATTAGAAAATCTCCCCAAAATGTCTCTCCGGGCCCACGTCTCGAAATCGGGTAAAAGTCATAAAATATGAACACCCATTCACTCATGAGTTCACTCGTACCAAAATTACTCAAATCCAATACCAAAATCTCGATCCAAATCCCAAAATTCGGCCTAAGAACTTTTCTCAAATTTCCCCCAATTTTCCAACCCAAATCACTAATTTAATGATAAAATTAAAGACATAATCGTGGGAATTAACCAAAACTAGGTAAGAATCACTTTCCCCAAACACCCACGTGACAATTCCTCCAAAAATCGCCTAATTCCGAGGTCTCAAGTTCAAATGGTGAAAAATGACATAAACCCTCGATTTGAACCTTTATATCTACCCAATAATTTCTAAATCGCGATCGCGGAAATAGCCTTGTGATCGCGAAGAAAAACTTCGCTGCCCCAGGATTTAACCCTACGCAAACGCGACCTAGCCTACGCGTTCGCGATGCACATCCTGACCAACCTATGCAATCGCGTCTTCAAATTCGCGAACGCGAAGAACAACTTTAGCTGGCCTCTCAGATTGACTTACGCGATCGCGAGACCTACCTCGCGAATGTGATGAAGAAAAAGGTCTACAACAAAACACCAGAAAATCTGCTATCTTCCTTAAGTCCAAAATGGCTTGTTGAGCATCCGAAACACACCCGAGGCCTCTAGGACCTCAACCAAACATTCCAACCAATCCCAAAACACCATACGAACTTAGTCGAGCCTTCAAACAACCTCAAACAACGCTAAAATCATGAATCATCCTCCGATTCAAACTTAAAGAACTTGAAACTTCCAAATTCGATAACCGATGCCGAAACCTATCAAACCATGTCCGATTGACCCCAAATTTTGCACACAAGTCATATTCAACCCTACAGACCTATTCCAACTTTCGGAATCGGAATCCGACCCAGGTATCAAAATTCCACTACCGGTCCAAATCTCCAAAACTTTACTTTCGCCATTTCAAGCCAAAATGAGCTATAGACCTCCGAAACACTATCCGGACACGCCCCTAAGTCCAAAATCACCTAACGGAGCTAACGGAACCGACAAAACTCCATTCCAGAGTCATCTTCACACAATTACGACTACAGTCCAAATCCTAAGGCTTAAACCTCAATTTAGGGACTAAGTGTCCCAAAACACTCCAAAAACCAAAACGAAACCTCCCGACAAGTCATAATAGCAGAAAACGATATAGGAGAAGCAGTAAATAGGGTATCGGGGCTATAACTCTCAAAATGACCGTCCCGGTCGTTACATCCTTCCCCTCTTAAAACAATCGTTCGTCCTTGAACAAGCATAAATACGTACCTGAAGTGGTGAAAAGATGAGGATAACGGCTGCGCATAACATGCTCGGTCTCCCAAGTCACCTCCTCGACCGGCTGACCCCTCTACTGAACCTTCACGGAAGAAATGTTATTTGACCTCAGCTTTCGAACTTGCCTATCCAAAATAGCCACTGGCTCCTCTACATAAGATAGATCCTTGTTTAACTGGATTGAGCTGAAATCCAACACATGAGCCGGATCGCCGTGATACTTCCGGAGCATAGAAACATGAAATACTGGGTGGACCCCTGCAAGACTGGGAGGCAAGGTAAGCTCATAAGCAACCTCCCCAATACGTCGCAATACCTCAAATGGGACGATAAACCATGGGCTCAACTTGCCCTTCTTTCCGAACCTCATAACTCCCTTCATAGGCAAAACCCGGAGCAAAATCCGCTTTCCAACCATGAATGCAATATCGCGAACCTTCTGGTCCGCATAGCTCTTCTGTCTGGACTGGGCTGTGCGAAGTCTATCCTGAATCACCTTCACCTTATCCAGGGTATCCTGAACCAAGTCTATACCTAATAATCTAGACCAACCCACTGGAGACCGACACCGCCTACCATACAGAGCCTCATACGGTGCCATCTGAATGCTCGACTGATTACTATTATTATAGGCAAACTCCGCAAGTGGCAAGAACTGATCCTAAGTACCCCCAAAATCTATAACCCAAGCACGGAGCATATCCTCTAGTATATGAATAGTGAGCTCGGACTGTCCGTCCGTCTGAGGGTGAAATGCTGTGCTCAACTCAACTCGAGTACCCAACTCCTGCTGTACAGCCCTTCAGAACCGTGATGTAAACTGCGTATCCCGGTCAGAGATGATAGATACCGGTACACCATAAAGCCTGACAATCTCGCGGATGTAAATTCGAGCCAGCTGCTTGGAAGAATAAGTAGTCATCATAGGAATGAAATGAGTTGACTTGGTCAGCCTATCCACAATCACCCAAACTGCAACAAACCTCCACTGAGTCCACGGGAGTCCAACAACGAAATCTATAGTGATCCGCTCTCATTTCCACTCCGGAATCTCTAACATCTGAAGCAACCCACCCGGCGCTGATGCTCATACTTCACTTGATGGCAATTTAGGCACCGAGCCACATACTCCACTATGTCCTTCTTCATCCTCCTCCACCAGTAATGCTTCCTCAAGTCCTGATACATCTTCGCGGAACCCGGATGAATAGAGTACCGCGAGCTATGATCCTCCCGAAGAATCAACTCACACAAGCCATATACATTAGGCACACATAGCCTGCCCTGCATCCTCAATACACCATCATCCCTAATAGTGACCTCCTTAGCATCACCGTGTTGAACCGTGTCCTTAAGGACACGTAGGTGAGGGTCATGATACTGAGGCTCCATGATGCGATCATAAAGAGAAGACCGAGAGACCACACAAACCAACACTCGACTCGGCTCAGAAATATCTAATCTCACAAACTAGCTGGCTAAGGCCTGCACATCCAATGCTAAGGGTCTCTCTGCTGCTAGAAGATATGCTAAACTCCCCAAACTTTCCGCCCGGTGACTCAAAGCATCGGCCACTAATTGGCCTTCCCCGGGTGGTATAAAATGGTGATATCATAGTCATTAAGTAACTCCAACCACCTCCGCTGTCGCAAGTTAAGATCCTTTTTCTTGAACAGATGCTGCAAACTCCGATGATCGGTGTAAATTTCATAAGGGACACCGTACAAATAGTGTTGCCAAATCTTCAAGGCATAAACAATAGCTACTAACTCGAGGTCGTGGATAGGATAGTTCTTTTCATGCACCTTCAGCTATCTGGATGCGTAGGCAATTACCCTACCATCGTGCATCAACACCGCGCTGAGACCAATCCGCGAAGCATCACAATATACAGTATAAGACTCCGAAACTGTAGGCAATACCAATACTGGGCTGTAGTCAAAGCCGTCTTGAGCTTTTGGAAGCTCTCTTCACACTCCTCTGTCCACCTGAACGGAGTACCATTCTAGGTCAGCCTGGTCATAGGCACTGTAATAGATGATATTCCCTATACAAAGCGATGGTAATACCCCGCCAAACCAAGAAAACTACGGATCTCCATAGCTGATTACGGTCTAGGCCAACTCTGCACTGCTTCCACCTTCTTCGGATCCACCTTGATCCTATCTCTCGATACTTAATGGCCCAAGAATGCCACTGAATCTAGCCAAAACTCACACTTAGAAAATTTTGCATATAACTTCTTTTCTCTCAAGGTCCGAAGCACAGTCCTCAGGTGCTGCTCATGATCCTTCCAAGTCCGGAAATACACTAGGATGTCGTCAATAAACACAATGACGAAGGAGTCAAGATAGGGCCGGAACACACTGTGCATCAAATACATAAAGGTTACTGGGGCATTGGTCAGCCCAAAAGACATGACAAGAAACTCATAGTGACCATATCTAGTCCTGAAAGCAGTCTTCGGGATATCTGGCTCCCGAATCTTCAATTGATGATAGCCTGAATGCAAGTCAATCTTGGAAAATACCCTAGCACCCTATAACTGATCAAATAAGTCATCAATGCGAGGCAATGGATACATATTCTTCACTGTAACCTTGTTCAGCTGGCGATAATCAATACACATACACATAGAACCATCTTTTTTCTTTACAAACAAGACTGGAGCACCCCAAGGTGACACACTGGGCCGAATGAAGCCTTTATCAAGCAACTCCTGCAACTGCTCCTTCAACTCCTTCAACTCCTTCAACTCAGGAGGAGCCATACGGTAAAGAGGAATATAGATGGGCTGAGTGTCCGGTAACAAATCAATGCCAAAATCAATATCCCTGTCGGGCGACATGCTCGGAAGATCAGCTGGAAACACATCTGGATAGTCCCTTACTACTGGAACTGACTCAACTGTAGGGGTATCAATACTGACATCTCTCACATAAGCTAGATACGCGTCACACCCCTTCTCAACCATTTGTTGAGCTTTAAGAAATGAAATAACTCGACTGGGAGTATACTCTAAGGTACCTCTCCACTCTAGTCGTGGTAAACCTGACATAGCTAGCATCATGGTCTTAGCGTGACAATCAAGAATAGCATAATGGGGCGACAACCAGTCCATGCCCAAGATAACATCAAAGTCTACCATGCTGAGTAATAATAAATCGGCACTGGTCTCAAAACCACTAAGAGCAATCAAACACGACCGATACACGCGGTCCACAACAAGAGAATCTCCCACAGGCGTAGACACATAAACATGGGAACTCAAAGAATCCCGAGATACGCCCAAATGTGGGGCAAAATAAGAGTACACATATGAATACGTAGAGCCCGGGTCAAATAATATCGACGCATCTCTATGACAGGCTGGAACAATACCTGTAATGATAGAGTTGGAAGCAACTGCCTCTGTATGAGCCGGAAGAGCATAATACCTATTTGGCCTCCCCCTCTAGGGCGACCTCAACCTCCCCGACCTCCACCTCGGGCTGGCTGAGCAGGTGGGACGGTAGCTGGCGCTGGAATCATAGCGCGAGGACTAGGTGGAGCACGTGGTGGCTGAGAAGTCTATGGAGGTGCAACCCTCCTAAGTTTGAGGCATTCCCTTACCAAATGGCGGGTGTCGCCATAGTCAAAACAACCCTTCGGAGGGCATGGCTGCTATGACTGACTCGGACTAGGTCTGCTGGACTGGCCGCTAAAAGTACCCAGAGCAGGAGGCACACTAAATACTGGCAGTGCATAATAAGGCTCCTAAGGCCTAGAAGGGGCTGGAAGAGCTGAATGAACGGGGAGACCCACATAACCCTTACCATGGCAAGCTGTTGGGGCATGAGCTCCAGAATAAGAACCAATCTCTCGAGACCTCTTGGCCTCTTTCTCCTCTAGGTCCCGGGCAAGCATGCCCTCCAATCTCCTAGCAATACTCATAACCTGCTGGTAAGGAATATACATCTCCAGCTCCCTGACCATACTAATCCTCATTCTGGGGTGGAGTCCCTCAATAAACTGTTGAACCCTCTCTCGAACTGTGGCAACCAAGGCCGGTGCATGTCGGGCCAAATCACTGAAGCGGACTACATACTCTGACACAGTCATAGCACCCTGGCACAACTGCTCAAAATCCACGTGCCATGAGTCCCTGAGGCTCTGAGGGACATACTCTATCAAAATCGTAGCACCCTGGGTGGTACTTCTTGTACCTCTCAAGTCTGAGCAGCTCTACCTCAGAAGCGGCTGTCCTAGTCTCATGCTGAACCGGGGCTACCGGCGGTATAAGAATGAACTATGGGGCCTGATCAACCTAGACCCTCTGCTCAGGAGTGCGGGCTGCGGGAGTCTATGCCCCTCCCCCAGCCTGAGACATGGCAGGAGCTAGTGGGATCAATCCAGCCTGAGCTAAAGTGCTTAACATGCTCATGAACTGGGCTAGAGTCTCCTGGAGGGATGGTGCAACAATAGGAATCTCTGGTGCCTGCCCTCCAGCTGGAACTACTGGGGGTTCCTCTGTCGCAGCTCGTGCGGGTGCCCTGGCTGCACCGCGTGGTCGTTCTCTACCCTGGCCCCGGCCTCTGGCGGCTCTGGCAGGGAGCTCGGGTGCCTAATCGTCAGATCCTCCGGTACGGGTCCTCACCATCTGTGAGAAAGAATAAAATAGAGAATTCTTAGAATTTGATGCCAATAACTCGCACGACATGGAATCAAAAGAAGTATGATTGTTCCTAACAGTTCCATAGCCTCTCGAAGATAAGTACATACGTCTCCGCACCGATCCGCGAGACTCTAATAAACTGGTTTGTGACTCACGTCACCTATGAACCTAGAGCTCTGATACCAACTTGTCACTACCCAAACTCTCCCTCCGTGAATAGTCGTGATGGCACCTAGTCTCTACGACTAGGTAAGCCTTACACTTGCGGAAAAAAAATGAAAAACATGAAAATTAACAACTAACAGTAACATATATTTTTAATAAGCAATTGAGATGCTGCTCGGCATATACAATAATCAACTCTCGAAATATACAAAACACTCCCAAGACCCAGAACACCGTAAGTCACAAGCTTCTACGAAGTTCTAACTATTCTATACATAAGTGTCTATAGAAATAAGAGAAGAATCAACAGAGGGAGATAGAGGGGGACTCTGAGGATCTGCGGGCGTGGACATATGTACCTTGAAGTTCTTTGAAAATAGCAGCGACTGCAACTATGGACGAGGCTAGTAAAAGGAACCAGGATCTGCACACGAAAAACATGTGCAGGAAAGGGCGTGAGTACACCACAGCGGTACCCAGTAAGTGCCAAGCCTAAACTCGGCCGAGTAGTGACGAGGTCAGGTCAAGGCCCTACTGGTATATAATAAATAAGCAGGAGAGTATAAAAATATAATAAGAGAATTCAATTTAAACAAAGAGAACATAGCAAAGTAGCACGCAGAACACAAGGATAAACAGTAGGGGATCTCCCGAGATACCGTCTCGTAGTCCCAAAAATAAAGGTACAAGGAGATCTCTCGATGTACCGCCTCGTAGCCTCAAAGTAAATATGCAGGGAGAACTCCTGAGGAACCACCTCGTAGTCTCAAAAGTAAATGTGCAGGGAGAACTCCCGAGTAACCGACTCGTAGTCTCAAAATTAAATATGCAGGGGGATCTCCCGGGATACCGTCCTGTAGTCCCAAAGTAAATACGTAGCTCAAACGAATGAATATAACAGTTACAACACGAAACCTATAATTTAGACTAAGTACAAGTCAAGAAACTTAGAAGCAGGATTCTTCTAAACACGCTGCAAAGAGTTCAAATAGGCAATTAGGATACGTAGACATGCTATTCTAGGCTAACAGGATAACTACACATGCTAGTATACTTAGATAAGGTGAAAACATGCTATTACTCGGTAAAAAAATCAAGTTTTTCCATAATTAGCCCGTGTACGCACTCGCCACCTCGTGTACACGATGCTCATGTATCATAACAACACCAAATCCTAAGGGGATTTCCTCCACGCAAGGTTAGGCAAGCCTCTTACCTCAAACCAGCTCAATCAATCTATAACAATGCTCTTTCCACAAAAATTCGCCTCCGAATGTCCCAAATCTAGCCAAAAACAATTACATACCATAAATACAACTATAAGAAATAAATCTAATTAATGAAATCAAAGCTAAGGCAAGAAATTATAAAATCGCCCCAAAAAGTCTCCCCGGGCCCACGTCTCGGAATCTGGTAAAAGTCACAAAATATGAACACCCATTCACTCATGAGTTCACTTGTACCAAAATTAATCAAATCAGATACCAAAATCTCGATCAAAATCCCAAAATTCAGCCTAAGAACTTTTGTCAAATATTCCCCAATTTTCCAACCCAAATTACTAATTTAATGATGAAATTAAAAACCTAATGATGGGAATTAACCAATACTAGGTAAGAATCACTTACCCCAAACACCCACGTGGAAATCCCTCCAAACACTTCCTAATTCAGAGCTCTCAAGTCCAAATGGTGAAAAATGACATAAATCCTCGATTTGAACCTTTAAATCTGCCCAGTAATTTCTTAATCAGTATCACGGAAATTGCCTTGTGATCGCGAAGAACAACTTCGCTTCCCCAGGATTTAACCCTAAGCGAACACGGCTTAGCCCACGCGTTCGCGATGCACATGCTGACCAACCTACGCGATCGCGTCCTTAAATTTGCGAACACGAAAAACAACTTTAGCTGGCCTCTCAGATTGCCTTACGCGATCTCGAGACCTCCTTCGCGAACGCGATGACGAAAAAGGACTGCAACAAAACACCAGAAAATCTGCTATCTTCCTTAAGTCCAAAATGGCCCGTTGAGCATCCGAAACACACCCGAGGCCCCCGGGATCTCAACCAAACATACCAACCAATCCCAAAATACCATACAAACTTAGTCGAGCCTTCAAACCACCTCAAACAACGCTAAATCATGAATCATCCTCCGATTCAAACTTAAAGAACTTGAAACTTCCAAATTCGACAACTGATGCCGAAACCTATCAAGCCACGTCCGATTGACCCCAAATTTTGTACACATGTTATATTCAACCCTATAAAGCTATTCCAACTTTCGGAATCGGAATCCAACCCCGGTATCAAAATTCCACTACCGGTCCAAATCTCTAAAACTTTGACTTTCGCCATTTCAAGCCTAAATGAGTTATAGACCTCCAAAACACTATCCGGACATGCCCCTAAGTCCAAATTCACCTAGCGGAGCTAACAGAACTGACATAACTCCATTTCGGAGTCATATATATACTTTTCAGACTACGGTCCAAATCCTAAGGCATAAACCTCCATTTAGGGACTAAGTGTCCCAAAACACTCCAAAAACCAAAACGAAACCTCCTGGAAAGTCACAATAGCAGAAAATGATATGGGAGAAGTAGTTAATAGGGTATCGGGGCTATAACTCTCAAAACGACCGGCCGGGTCATTACAGTTTGAATGGACTGACGAATGCCAACAAGCTCTGAAGGACCTAAAGACGTATCTATCAAATCCACCTCTATTAGAATATCCAAAAGAGTGAGAGAGATTGCTCATTTACCTCGCTGTGTTAGAAGTAACGGTAAGCGCGGTATTGATACGTGGAGATAAAGATAAACAATCTCCAATTTATTATGTTAGTAAGTCTTTACTAGATGCCGAGACACGGTATCCTCA
This sequence comes from Nicotiana tabacum, assembly GCF_000715075.1. Taxonomy (NCBI): domain Eukaryota; kingdom Viridiplantae; phylum Streptophyta; class Magnoliopsida; order Solanales; family Solanaceae; genus Nicotiana; species Nicotiana tabacum. Next base: position 114,651,176 of record NC_134092.1, read on the forward strand.
CCTAGAAAAACATGCTTTAGCTTTAATTATGGCATCAAGAAAGTTACGACCTTACTTTAAGTGTCATCCTATTTCTATTATAACTACTTTTCCACTAAGGAACATACTGCATAAACAAGAATTATCAGGTAGATTAGCCAAATGGGCAATAAAACTTAGTGAATATTATATTATATATCAACCTAGAACTGCAATAAAATTGCAGGTGTTAGCAGATTTTGTAGCGGATTTTAGTACGAACCTAGTTCCTGAAGCAGAAAAAGAACTACAAGTGGAATGACACGTGGACTATCATCAAGGTGACAAGGCATGACACGTGGATCATCAATATAGCGACATGTAGCATTCTTAATTAGATGAGTTAAAGAATTCAAGAAGGCATGGGAGGAACACCCCCGAGGTTACTATGAGAAAGGAATCGGACCTGAAAGCTTTAAAAGGAGAAATAGGAGCGAAATGGATAAAAAACATTAAGAAGGGAAGATGTACGAACCTGTCATAAATAAGGAAGGGATACCGACATATAATCACGATTACAGGAAATCCTCAGCCATAAATACTTCCGTTAAAATTATATATGGTAACGGGTAATCAAGGCAATTAATGCCATTAACAAGCCCGAATTAAGAAAGGAAATCGTTATATTTGTGTACTCCTATATTAGGACTTAGCCCTCATTTGTAAGATCAACTGGGTTTTTTTTATTGAAATTTTTGCAACCATTCTTTACTTTATTCACAAGGTTCTCACCGCAATTCTGGGAGTGACTATCAATTTATTTCGTATTTTTTTCCTTGCCAATTATGTCCATTACTTGCTTTATTCTTCAAATTATTGGGAAAGTGAAGTAAATCTTGGTTATCCATAACCCGGTTTCTTCTTGATATTGACTTTGACCGAAAAATTTATTTTTGGGTTAAACAAATTTGTTCCATTACCGAGACTTTGATAATCTGTTCACTTTCCAAACTTCATTTTTAATGACCAAATATGTCAATCGCTAACGAGAGCAACCAGCCGAACCAACAATGTGGAACTCCACCACATCACACACCTATAGGATCTCCTCAGCAATCCCATGAAAGTTCACATGAAAGGTCTGCTTCGCGCACTGATGGTCAACACGGAGGCGACCAAACCGTGGAGCAGGATGCTCTAAAGCAAATGATGGAAGAACACATGAACAATGCACTGCAAGCTTTTGTCATAGGATTACCCAATGCATCGCAAAATCCTCCACCAGTTCATACATCATCTTTGGAGAACCTACGTTCGGGGCTTGATAACTATGGAAGTGGAGAAATACCCGATGAATCTCACGATGGAGGGTCAGGTACACAAAATAATTATAGTTTACAAAGTTTAGTGCTAACTTTGCAGAAACAGTTGAAGGAGCAAAAACGAGCGTATAGAGCAAATACCCGATGTTCCTCTGCTGATCAAAGGTGTGGATATTGACAAATATTCACAATAACCCTGGAAGCCAGGTGCAGCATCCTTGCCAATTCCCAAAAATTATAAAATGCCTACTATTTCACAATATGATAGAACGTCTGACCCTCGGAATTACATAACTGCGTTCACTAACGGTGTGAAAGGTAATGATTTAACCAACCAGGAGACCGAATCAGTTTTGGTTAAAACGTTTGGCAAAACACTCACAAAAGGAGCGTTAACATGGTTGTAACGACCCGGCCGATCGTTTTGAGAGTTATAGCCCCGATCCCCTATTTACTGCTTTTCCTGTATCTGTTTTAGCTTATGTGACTTGCCGGGAGGTTTTGTTTTGGTTTTTGGGACACTTAGTCCCTAAACGGAAGCTTAAGCCTTAGGATTTTGACCATAGTTAGAACTATGTGAAGACGACTCTAGAATGGAGTTACGTCGGTTCTGTTAGCTTCATTGGGTGATTTTGGACTTAGGGACATGTCCGGATTGTGTTTTGGAGATCTGTATCTCATATAGGCTTGAAATGGCAAAAGTCAAATTTTTGGAGATTTTAACCAGTAATGGAATTTTTGATATCGGGGTCGAAATCTGATTCTGAAAGTTGGAGTAGATCTGTAATGTTGAATATGACTTGTGTGCAAAATTTGCGGTCAATAGGGTGTGGTTTGATAGGTTTCGGCATCAGTTGTAGAAATTGAAAGTTTTAAGTTCATTAAGTTTGAATCGGAGGGTGATTCGTGTTTTTATGCATTGTTTGATGTGATTTAAGGGCTCTACTAAGTTCGTATGGTGTTATAGGACTGGTTGGTATGTTTGGTTGAGGTCTCAGGGGGCCTCGGGTGTGTTTCGAATGCTTAACGGGTTGAATTTGGACTTACGCAAATTGATGAAGTTTCTTGTTCCTGGTGTTTTCGCACCTGCGGTGGGGTGACTACAGGTGCGGACTCGCACGTGCGGAAGGAGAAACGCAAGTGAGTTTTGGTCAAGCTTGGTCTATGGGCACATGTGCGAGATTGGCCCGCAAAAGCAGACCCGCATCTGCGGAAGATGGAGCACAGAAGTGGACGGGGCCTGGAGCGTGAGGATCGCAGAGGCGGAAGATATCCGCAGGAGCGGGCGCGCAGGTGTGGCCCCATGCTCGCAGATGTGGACCCAGCCGCCTTAAGTCATTTCCACACATGCGATGGTTTTTCCGCAGGTGCGGCGTCACAGGTGCGACTAGAGTTCCGCATATGCGAAAATGCTGGACAGAACACTTAAATGCAAGGGTTCACGATTTTTGCTCATTGTAAACATTTTGAGCTCGGGTTTGGCGATTTCTTGAGAGGATTTTCGTGAGGTAAGTCCCTTGTGATTATTTTTGATCAATAATCTTGCTTCCCCATTTATTTTTCATCTAGCTAGTGTGTATTTACGGTGGAATTTGGAAGTTTGAAGCTAGGGATTTGAAGAGTTTGATTTTGGGTTTTGAGTGGTCATGTGAGGTTGGATTTTGATAAATTTGGTATGGTTGGACTCGTGAATGAATGGTATTTCGGGTTTTGTGATTTTTGCCCATTTCGAGACGTGGGCTCGGGTCGACGTTTTAGGAAGAATTTCGGAATTTTTGTTAATGTCTTGATTTCATTAATTAGATTAATTTCTTATAGTTGTATTTATGGTATGTAATTGATTTTGGCTAGATTTGGTCCATTCAAAGTCGGATATTCGTGGAAAAAGCATTGTTACAAATTGATTTGAGCTTGGTTCGAGGTAAGTGGCTTGCCTAACCTTGTGTGGGAAAAATTCCCTTAGGATTTGGTGTTGTTATGATATGTGAGTGTCGTGTACGCGAGGTGACGAGTGCGTACACGGGCTATTTGTGGAAAAAACCCCTGATTTTTATCGAGTAATAGCATGTTTTCATCTTATCTGAGTATACTAGCATGTGTAGTTACCCTGTTAGCGTAGAATAGCATGTCTACGTGTCCTAATTGCCTATTTGAACACTTTGCAGCATGTTTAGTAAGTCATGTTTCTTTCTTGACTTGTACTTAGCCTATATTGTAGGTTTTCTTGTTGTAAGTGTTATATTCATTTGTTTGAGTTGCGTATTTCTTTTGGGACTACGGGACGGTATCACGGGAGATCCCCCTGTACTGCATATTTACTTTGAGACTACGAGACAGTTCCTCGGGAGTTGTCCCTGCACATTTACTTTTGAGACTACGAGGCAGTTCCTCGGGAGTTCTCACTGCACATTTACTTTTAAGACTACGAGGCGGTTCCTCGGGAGTTCTCCCTGCACATTTACTTTTAAGAGTACGAGGCGGTTCCTCGGGAGTTCTCCCTACACATTTACTTTAGAGACTACGAGGCGGTTCCTCGGGAGTTCTCCCTGCATATTTACTTTTGGCACTACGAGATGGTATCTCGGGAGCTCCCCTGTTGTTATATCATTGTGCTGTGTGGTTATTGCTTTGTGAATACTTGCTGTTGTCTTCTCCGTTTTTACTTCATGTTTATTATAACTTTTGTCTTATTATTATATACCAGTAGGGCCCGGACCTGACCTCGTCACTACTCTATCGAGGTTAGGCTTGGCACTTACTGGGTACCGTTATGGTGTACTCATACTACTCTTCTACACATATTTTGTGTGTAGATCCAGGTACTTGTTATCAACCCCGCTACTAGCTGAGAGTGCTTGCTGGTGTACGGACACTTCAAGGTATATATGTCACGTCTGCAGACCTCGGAGTCCCCTTCTATTCTCTTATATGTCATCTACTTTTCGTATTTCTTTTATCAGACTCTAGTGTCTAGAGATTCTAGTTTCCTTCTGTAGCTTGTGACTTATGATGTTCAGGATTTTGGGAAACTGTGTATGTCTAGTGTTTTGGTTATTGTATATGCCGAGAGCATTGTTATTGGTTATTCAGTATCTAATCCAGTTAGTTGTTTAGTTTTGCTTCCATTATTGTTATTTTTCCGCAATTTGTTAGAATTACCTAGTCGTAGAGACTAGGTGCCGTTACGACGTTATACGAAGGAAGTTTGGGTCGTGTCAATTTGGTATCAGAGCTCTAGGTTCATAGGTGTCGTGAGTCACAAGCAAGTTTAGTAAAGTCTCGCGGATCGGTACAGAGACGTCTGTATTTATCTTCAGGAGGCTATGGAACTGTTAGAAAAGATTACACTTCTTTGATTCCTTGTCGTGCGATATTGTTGACTTCAAAATTCTAAACTTCTGTATTCTATTCTCTCACAAATTCTAAACTTCTACTAGAGCCGCGAGAGGATGGGGCACGGGTAGAGGCCGAGGACGTCCACGCGGTGAAGCCAGAGCACCCGCACGAGCTGCCACAGAGGAGCCCCCAGTAGCTCTAGCTGGAGGGCAGACACCCGAGGCACCTGTTGCTACAACAGCTCTCCAGGAGACCTTAGCCTTGTTTCTGAGCATGGTCATTACCTTAGCTCAGGCTGGATTGATTCCACTTGCTCATTCCACATCTCATGCTGGGGGAGGAGCACAGACTCCCGTTGCCAATACTCCAGAGTAGCGGGTTCAGGCCGATCAGGTTCTAGAGATTATACCGATACAGCCGGTAGCTCCGGTTCAGCATGAGAGTAGGACAACCGCTTCTAAGACAGAGCAACTCAGACTTGAGAGGTACAAGAAGTACCACCTACCTACCTTCAGCGGATTGGATACAGATGATGCTCAGGGGTTTTTGGAGGAGTGTTATCGTATTCTCCGTTCTCTGGGCGTAGCGGAGAAGAATGGGGTTACTTTTACCACATTCCAGCTTAGAGAAGCAGCCTATCAGTTGTAGTATGCTTATGAGTTGAGCAATCCAGATAAGGCAACTTCACTTACATGGACTCAGTTCACGGACATGGTTTTGAGAGAGTATGTCCCTCAGAGCCTCAGGGACTCATGGCGCGTGGAGTTTGAGCAGCTGCACTAGGGTGCTCTGACCGTGTCAGAGTATGTAGTCCGCTTCAGTTATTTGGCCCGACATGCACTGGCCTTGGTTGCCACAGTTCGAGAGAGGGTTCGACAGTTTATTGAGGGACTCCACCCCAGTATCCGAATTAGTATGGCTAGGGAGTTGAAGATGGATATTTATTATCAGCTGGTTGTGAGTATTGCCAGGAGATTGGAGGGTAACTTGCCTGGGATAGAGATGAGAGAGAGGCCAAGAGGTCTCGAGAGACTAGTTCTTATTCTGGTGCTCGTGCCCCAGCAGCTCGCCATGGTAGGAGTTGTGGGAGTTGCCCCGTTCATTCAGCTCTTCCAACCGTCAATGGTATTCCGGTCCTTTCTAGGCCCTAGGAGCCTTATTATGCACTACCAGTGTCTAGTATGCCTTCTGCACGGGGTGCTTTTAGCGGTCAGTCCAGCAGATCTGGACCGAGCCAGTCACAGTAGCCACACCCCCGAGGGCTTATTTTGAGTGTGGAGACACCCTCCATATGGTGAGGGATTGCCCCAGACATAGGAGGGGTGCACCTCCACGGACGTCTCAGCCACCGCATGCTCCACAGTGTCCTCAGGTTGTGATTCCAGCACTAGCTACCACCCCACCTGCTCATCTAGCTCGAGGTGGAGGCCGGGGAGGCTGAGGTCACCCTAGAGGGGGAGGCTAGGCCAGATATTATGCTCTTCTGGCTCGTACAAAGGCAGTTGCTACCGACTCTGTCATTACAGGTATTGTTCTCGTCTGTCATAAAGATGCGTCGGTTTTATTTGATATAGGCTCTACATATTCCTATGTGTCCTCTTATTTTGCCCTGTATTTGGGCATATCTCGAGATTCTTTGAGTTTCTATGTTTATGTGTCTACTCCTGTGGGAGATTTTCTTGTTGTGGACCGCGTGTATCGGTCGTGTTTGATTGCTCTTAGTGGTTTTGAGACCAGAGCCGATTTATTATTACTCAGCATGGTAGACTTTGATGTTATCTTGGGCATGGACTGGTTGTATTCCCATTATGCTATTATTGATTGTCACGCTAAGACCGTGACACTGGCTACTGCGATTTGAGTGGAGAGCTACCTTAGAGTATACTCCCAGTAGAGTTTAGAGTTATTACATTTCTTAAAGCTTAACGAATGGTTGAGAAGGGGTGTGACGCGTATCTAGGTTATGTGAGAGATGTCAGTATTGATGCCCCTACAGTTGAGTCAGTTCCAGTAGCGAGGGACTTTCCAGATGTGTTTCCAGCTGATCTTCCGGGCATGCCGCACGACAGAGATATTAATTTTGGCATTGATTTGTTGCAGGGCACTCAGCCCATTACTATTCCTCCGTATCGTATGGCTCCTCCTGAGTTGAAGGAGTTGAAGGAACAATTACAAGAATTGCTTGATAAGCACTTCATTCAGCCCAGTGTGTCACCTTGGGGTGCTCCTGTCTTATTTATGAAGAAGAAGATGGATCTATGCGGATGTGTATTGATTACCACCAATTGAACAAGGTCACAGTAAAGAACATGTATCCTTTGCCTTGTATTGATGACCTATTTGATCAGTTACAGGGTGCCAGAGTATTTTCCAAGATTGACTTACATTCAGGCTATTATCAGTTGAAGATTCGGGAGCCAGATATCTCGAAGACTGCTTTTAGGACTCGGTATGGTCACTACGAGTTCCTTGTGATGTCTTTTGGGGTGACCAATGCCCCAACAACTTTTATGCACTTGATGGATAGTGTGTTTCGGCCCTATCTTGACTCATTCGTCATTGTGTTTATTGATGACATTCTGGTGTACTCCCGGACTCGGGAGGATCATGAGCATTACTTGATGTCTGTGCTTCAGACCTTGAGAGAAAAAAAGTTATATGCAAAATTCTCAAAGTGTGAGTTTTGGCTAGACTCAGTGGCATTCTTGGGTCATATAGTATCGAGTGATGGGATCCAGGTGGATCCGAAGAAGGTGGAAGCAGTGCAGAGTTGGCCCAGACCATCATCAGCTACGGAGATCAGGAGTTTTCTTGGTTTGGCGGGGTATTACCGCCGTTTTGTAGAGGGATTCTCATCGATTGCACTACCTATGACCAGGCTGACCTAGAAGGGTGCTCCGTTCAGGTGGACAGAAGAGTGTTAGGAGAGATTTCAGAAGCTCAAGACAACTTTGACTACATCCCCAATATTGGTATTGCCTACATGTTCGGAGTCTTATACTGTATATTGTGATGCATCGCAGATTGGTCTCAGTATGGTGTTGATGTAGGATGGTAGGGTGATTGCCTACACATCCAGACAGCTGAAGGTACATGAAAATAACTATTCTGTCCACAACCTTGAGTTAGCAGCTATTGTTCATGCCTTGCAGATTTGGCGGCACAATTTGTACGGTGTTCCTTGTGAGATCTACACCGATCACCGGAGTTTGCAACATCTGTTCAAGCAGAAGGATATTAATTTGCGTCATAGGAAGTGGTTAGAGCTGCTTAAGGATTATGACATCACCATTTTGTACCATCCTGGGAAGGCCAATGTAGTGGCCATTGCTTCGAGTCACCGGGCTGAGAGTTTGGGGAGCTTAGCATATCTACCAGCAGCAGAGAGGCCCATGTCGTTGGATGTTCAGGCCTAAGCCAGCCAGTTTATGAGATTGGGTATTTCTGAGCCGAGTCGAGTATTGGCTTGTATGGTCTCTCGGTCTTCTCTTTATGATCGTATCAGGGAGCGTCAGTATGATGACTCCCATATGCTCATCTTTAAGGCCACGATCCATCACGATGATGCTATGGAGGTCACTATTGGGGATGATGGTGCATTGAAGATGCAGGGCAGACTATGTGTGCCTAATGTGGATGGTTTGTGTGCGTTGATTCTCCAAAAGGCTCACAGTTCGTGGTACTCCATTCATCCGGGTGCTGCAAAGATGTATCAGGACTTGAGGCAACATTACTGGTGGAGGAGGATGAAGAAGGACATAGTGGAGTTTATGGCTCGATATCTATATTTCCAGCAGGTTAAGTATAAGCATCAGCGGCCGGGTGGATTGCTTCAGAAGATAGAGATTCCAGAGTGGAAATGGGAGCGGATCACTATGGATTTCGTTGTTGGGCTCCCACAGATTCACCAGAAGTTTGACACAGTTTGGGTGATTGTGGATAGGCTGACCAAGTCAGCTCATTTCATTCCTATGATGACTACCTATTCTTCCGAGCAGTTGGCTCGAATTTATATCTGCGAGATTGTTAGGCTTCATGGCGTACCGGTATCCATCATCTCTGAACGGGATACACAGTTTACATCACGATTATGAAGGGCTGTGCAACAGGAGTTGGGTACTCAAGTTGAGCTGAGCACAACATTTCACCCTCAGACAGACGGACAGTCCGAGCACACTATTCAGATACTGGAGGATATGATCTGTGCTTGTGTTATAGATTTTGGGGGTGCTTGGGATCAGTTTTTGCCACTTGTAGAGTTTACCTACAATAACAGTTATCACTCGAACATTCAGATGGCACCGTACGAGGCTCTGTATGGTAGGCATTGTCGGTCTCCTGTGGGTTGGTCCGAGCCGGGCGAGGCTAGATTATTGGGTACAGACTTGGTTCAGGATGCCCTGGATAAGGTGAAGGTAATTCAGGATCGACTTTGCACAACCCAGTCCAAACAGAAGAGTTATGCAGATCCGAAGGTTCGCGATGTTGCATTCATGGTTGGAGAGCGGGTCTTACTCCGAGTTTTGCCTCTATAAGGCCTTATGAGGTTCAGGAAGTAGGGAAAGCTGAGCCCAAGGTTTATCGGCCCATTAGAGGTGTTGCGGCGAGTTGGGGAGGTTGCTTATGAGCTTGCCTTACCTCCCAGTTTAGCAGGAGTCCATTTATTATTCCATGTTTCTATGCTCCGGAAGTATCACGGCGATCCGGCTCATGTGTTGGATTTCAGTTCAGTCCAGTTGGACAAAGATCTATCTTATTTTGAGGAGCCAGTGGCTATTTTGGACAGGTAGGTTCGAAAGCTGAGGTCACAGAATATTGCTTGCGTGAAGGTTCAGTGGAGGGGTCAACTGGTCGAGGAGGCGACTTGGGAGACCGAGCAGGATATGCGCAACCATTATCCTTATCTTTTCACCACTTCAGGTATTGCTCTATACTCGTTCGAGGACGAACGATTATTTTAAGAGGGGGAGGATGAAACGACCCGGCCGGTTGTTTTAAAAGGTATAGCCCCGATCCCCTATTTACTGCATTCCCAATATCCGTTTCAGCTTATGTGACTTGCCGAAAGGTTTTGTTTTGTGTTTTTGGGGTATTTTGGGACACTTAGTCCCTAAACGGAAGTTAAAGCCTTAGGATTTTGACCGTAGTTGGAACTGTGTGAAGAAGGCTCCGGAATGGAGTTACGTCGATTCTGTTAGCTCCATTGGGTGATTTTGGACTTAGGGGCGTGTCCAGATTGTGTTTTGGAGATCTGTAGCTCATTTAGGCTTCAAATGGCGAAAGTCAAATTTTTGGAGATTTTGATCGGTACTGGACTTTTTGATATCGGGGTCGGAATCTGATTCTGAAAGTTGGAGTAGGTCCGTAATGTTGAATATGACTTGTGTGCAAAATTTGGGGTCAATCGGACGCAGTTGATAGGTTTCGGCATCAGTTGTAGAAATTAGAAGTTTCAAGTTTTTTAAGTTTGAATCAGAGGGTGATTCGTGTTTATATGCATTGTTTGATGTGATTTAAGGGCTCGACTAAGTTTGTATGGTGTTATAGGACTGGTTGATATGTTTGGTTGAGATCCCGGGGGGCCTTGGGTGTGTTTCAGATGCTTAACGGATTGAATTTGGACTTATGCAAATTGCTGAAGTTTCTGGTTCCTTTTGTTTTCGCACCTGCGGAGGGGCGACCGAAGGTGCGGACTCGTACGTGCGGAAGGAGGATCGCAGGTGCGGTTTGGTCAACCTTGGTCTATGGGCGCAGGTACAAGGTTGTCCCGCAGAAACGGAACCGCATCTGCGGAAGATGGAGCGCATAAGCGGACGGGGCCTGGAGCGTGAGAATTGCAGAGGCGGAAGATATCCGCAGGAGCGGGCGCGCAGGTGTGGCCCCTTGCTCGCAGATGCGGACCCAGCCTCCTTAAGTCATTTCCGCACCTGCGATGGTTTTTCCACAGGTGCGGCATCGCACATGCGACTAGAGTTCTGCAGATGTGGAAATGCTGGACAGAACACTTAAATGCAAGGGTTCACGATTTTTGCTCATTTTAAACATTTTGAGCTCGAGTTTGGCAATTTCTTGAGAGAATATTTGAGGGATTTCGTGAGGTAATTCCCTTGTGCTTATTTTTGATCAATAATCTTGCTTCCTCATTTAGTTTTCACCTAGCTAGTGTGTATTTAAGGTGGAATTTGGGAGTTTGAGGCTAGGGATTTGAAGAGTTTGATTTTGGGTTTTGAGTGGTCATTTGAGGTCGAATTTTGATAAATTTGGTATGGTTGGACTCGTGAGTGAATGGGCTTTCGTATTTTGTGATTTTTGCCCGATTTTGAGACGTGGTCCCAGGTCTATGTTTTGGAAAAATTTCGGAATTTTTGTTAAAGTCTTGATTTCATTAATTAGATTAATTTCTTATAGTTGTATTTATGGTATGTAATTGATTTTGGCTAGATTTGGGCCATTCGGAGTCGGATATTCATGGAAAAAGCATTGTTACAGATTGATTTGAGCTTGGTTCGAGGTAAGTGGCTTGCCTAACCTTGTGTGGGGGAAATCCCCTTAGGATTTGGTGTTGTTATGATATGTGAGCGTCGTGTACGCGAGGTGACGAGTGCGTACACATGTTATTTGTGGAAAAAAACCCTGATTTGTATTGAGTAATAGCCTGTTTTCATCTTATCTGAGTATACTAGCATGTGTAGTTACCCTGTTAGCCTAGAATAGCATGTCTACATATCGTAATTACCTATTTGAACTCTTCTGCACATGTTTGGTGTGCAGATCCAGGTACTTCTTATTAGCCCCGCTACTAGCTGAGAGTGCTTGAAGTTGTACAGAGACTTCAAAGTATATCTGCCGCGTTCGCAGACCTCAGAGTCCCCCTCTATTCTCTTCAATGTAATCTACTTTCCGTATTTCTTTTATCAGACTCTAGTGTATAGAGATTCTAGTTTCCTTCTGTAGCTTGTGAATTATGATGTTCCGGGTTTTGGGAAACTGTATATGTCTAGTGTTTTGGTTATTATATATGCCGAGCGGCATTATTATTGGTTATTCAGTATCTAATGCAGTTAGTTGTTTAGTTTTGCTTCCATTATTGTTATTTTTCCACAATTTGTTAGAATTACCTAGTCGTAGAGACTAGGTGCCGTCACGACGTTATACAGAGGGAGTTTGGGTCGTGACAATTTGGTATCAGAGCTCTAGGTTCATAGGTGTCGTGATTCACACGCAAGTTTAGTAGAGTCTCGCAGATCGGTACAGAGACGTCTGTATTTATCTTCGGGAGGCTATGGAACTGTTAGGAAAGATTACACTTCTTTGATTCCTTGTCGTGCGAAATTGTTGACTTCGAAATTCTAAACTTTTGTATTCTATTATCTCACAGATGGTGAGGACACGTACAGGCGGATCTGATGACCAGGCACCCGCGCCCCAGCTAGAGCCGCGAGAGGCCAGGGCAGAGGTAGAGGACGAGGACATCCACGCGGTGCAGCTAGAGCACCCGCACGAGCTGCCACAGAGGAGACCCCAGTAGCTCCAGCTGGAGGGCAGACACCTGAGGCACATGTTGCTGCACTAGCTCTTCAGTAGACCATAGCCGAGTTTCTATGCATGTTCAGAACCTTATCTCAGGCTGGATTGATTCCACTTGCTCTTGCCATATCTTAGTCCTGGGGATGAGCACAGACTCCCATTGCCGATACTCCAGAGTAGCGGGTTCAGGCCAACTAGGTTCCAGAGATTATACCGATGCAGCCGGTAGCTCCGGTTCAGCACGAGAGTAAGACATCCGCTTCTGAGGGGGAGCAGCTCAGACTTAAAAGGTGCAAGAAGTACCACCCACCTACCTTCTGCGGATTGGCTACAGATGATGCTCAAAGTTTTATGGAGGAGTGTCATCGTATTCTCCATACTATGGGCGTAGCGGAGACGAGTGGGGTTTCTTTTACCACATTCCAACTTAGAGGAGCAACCTATCAGTGGTGGCATGCTTATCAGTTGAGCAGTCCGGATGAGGCAGCTTCACTTTCATGGACTCAGTTCTCGGACATATTTTGAGAGAGTATGTCCCTCAGAGCCTTAGGGACTCATGGCGTGCAAAGTTTGAGTAGCTGCGCCAGGGTGTTATGACTGTGTTAGAGTATGCAGTCTACTTCAGTGATTTGACCCGACATGCACCGGCCTTGGTTGCCACAGTTCGAGCGAGGGTTCAACGGTTTATTGAGGGACTCCACCCCAGTATCCAGATTAGTATAGCCAGGGACTTGGAGATGGATATTTCTTATCAGCAAGTTATGAGTATTGCCAGGAGATTGGAGGGAATGCTTGCCCGGGATAGACATGAGAGAGAGGCCAAGAGGTCTCGAGAGACTGGTTCTTATTCTAGTGCTCGTGCCTCAGCAACTTGCCATGGTAAGGGTTATGGGAGTCACCCCGTTCATTCAGCTATTCCAGTCGCCAGTGGTATTTCTGTCCCTTCTAGGCCCCAGGAGCCTTATTATGCACTGCCAGTGTCTAGTGTGCCTCCTGCACGGGGTGCTTTTAGCGGTCAGTCCAGCAGACCTAGCCCAAGCCAGTCACAACAGCCACGCTCTCTGAGAGCTTGTTTTGAGTGTGGCGACACCCGCCATATGGTGAGGGATTGCCCCAGACTTAGGAGGGGTGCACCTCCACAGACTTCTCAGCCACCGCGTGCTCCACCGGGTCTATAGGCTATGATTCCAGCACCAGCTACTGCCCCACCTGCTCAGTCAGCTTGAGGTGGAGGTCGGTGAGTCGAGGTCGCCCTAGAGGGGGAGGCCAGGCCAGATATTATGCTCTTCCGGCTCGTACAAAGGTAGTTGCTTCTAACTCTGTTATTACAGGTATTGTTCCGGTCTGTCATAGAGGCGCGTCAGTTTTATTTGATCCAGGATCTACATATTCCTATGTGTCCTCTTATTTTTCTCCGTATTTGGGCGTATCTAGAGATTCTTTGAGTTCCCCTGTTTATGTGTCTACTCCTGTGGCAGATTCTCTTGTTATGGACTGTGTGTATTGGTCGTGTTTGATTACTCTTAGTGGTTTTGAGACCAGAGCCAATTTATTATTACTTAGCATGGTAGACTTTGATGATATCTTGGGCATGGACTGATTGTCACCCCATTATGCTATTATTGATTGTCACGCTAAGATCGTGACGCTGTCTATGCCAGGATTACCGCAATTTGAGTGGAGAGGTACCTTAGAGTATACTCCCAGCAGAGTTATTGATACCCCTACAGTTGAGGAGGGGTGTGCCGCGTATCTAGCTTATGTGAGAGATGTCAGTATTGATACCCCTACAGTTGAGTCAGTTCCAATAGTGAGGGACTTCCCAGATATGTTTCCAGCTGATCTTCCGGGCGTGCCGCCCGATAGAGATATTGATTTTGACATTAATTTGTTGCCGGGCACTCAGCCTATCTCTATTCCTCCGTATCGTATGGCTCCTCCTGTGTTGAAGGAGTCGAAGGAACAGTTACAAGAATTGCTTGATAAGGGATTCATTCGGCCCAGTATGTCACCTTGGGGTGCTCTTATCTTATTTATGAAGACGAAAGATGGCTCTATGCGGATGTGTATTGTCTACCGCCAATTGAACAAGGTCACAGTGAAGAACAAGTATCCTTTGCCTCGTATTGATGACCTATTTGATCAGTTACAGGATGCCAGAGTTCCGTTAGCTCTGTTGGGTGATTTTGGACTTAGGGGCGTGTCCGGATTATGTTTTGGAGATCTGTAGCTCATTTAGGCTTGAAATGGCAAAAGTCGAATTTTTGGAGATTTTGACCGGTAGTTGACTTTTTGATATTGGGATCGATATCCGATTCCGGAAGTTGGAGTAGGTCCATAATGTTGAATATGACTGGTGTGCAAATTTTGGGGTCAATCGGACGTGGTTTGATAGGTTTCGACATCGGTTGTAGAAATTAGAAGTTTCAAGTTCATTAAGTTTGAATCGGAGGGTGATTCGTGTTTTTATACATTGTTTGATGTGATTTAAGGGCTAGACTAAGTTCGTATGGTGTTATAGGACTGGTTGGTATATTTGGTTGAGGTCCCGGGGGGCCTCGGGTGTGTTTCGGATGCTTAACGGATTGAATTTGGACTTATGCAAATTGCTGAAGTTTCTGGTTCCTAGTGTTTTCGCACCTGCAGTGGGTGACCGCAGGTGCGGATTCGCACGTGCGTAAGGAGGAGCGCAAGTGCAGTTTAGTCATGCTTGGTTTGTGGGCAGAAGTGCGAGATTGGCCCGCAGAAGCGGACCTGCATCTGCGAAAGATGGAGCGCAGAAGCGGACGGGGACTGGAGCGTGAGGATCGCAGAGGCAGAAGATATCCGCAGGAGCGGGCGCGTAGGTGTTGCCCCTTGCTTGCAGATGCAGACCCAGCCTCCTTAAGTCATTTCCACACCTGCAATGGTTTTTTCATAGGTGCGGCGTCGCAGGTGCGACTAGAGTTCCGCAGATTCGGAAATGCTGGATAGAACACTTAAATGCAAGGGTTCGTGATTTTTGCTCCTTTAAAATATCTTGAGCTAGGGTTTGGCGATTTCTTGAGAGCATTTTTGAGGGATTTCTTGAGGTAAGTCCCTTGTGCTTATTTTTGATCAATAATCTTGCTTGCCCATTTATTTTTCACCTAGCTAGTGTGTATTTAAGGTGGAATTTGGGAGTTTGAGGCTATGGATTTGAAGAGTTCGATTTTGGGTTTTCAGTGGACATTTGAGGTTGGATTTTGGTAAATTTGGTATGGTTGGACTCGTTAGTGAATGGGATTTCGGATTTTATGATTTTTGCCCGATTCCGAAACGTGTGCCCGGGTCAACGTTTTACGAAGAATTTCGGAATTTTTGTTAAAGTCTTGATTTCTTTAATTAGATTAATTTTTTATAGTTGTATTTATGGTATGTAATTGATTTTGGCTAGATTTTGGCTATTCGGAGTCGGATATTCTTGGAAAAAGCATTGTTACAGATTGATTTGAGCTTGGTTCTAGGTAAGTGGCTTGCCTAACCTTGTGTGGGGGAAATCCCCTTAGGATTTGGTGTTGTTATGATAAAAATCAGGGTTATTTTCCCACAAATAGCCCATGTACGCACTCGTCACCTCGCTTATACGGAACTCACATATCATAACAACACCAAATCCTAAGGGTATTTCCCCAACACAAGGTTAGGCAAGCCACTTACCTCGAACCAAGCTCAAATCGCATTAGTCCCCGTGTAGAACTCTTTGTAGCATGTGTAGTAAGTCCTGTTTCTTTCTTGACTTGTACTTAGCCTAAATTGTAGGTTTTCTTGCTGTAACTGTTATATTCATTTGTTTGAGTTGCATATTTATTTTGGGACTACGGGACGGTATCCCGGGAGATCCCCCTGTACTGCATATTTACTTTTAGACTACGAGGTGGTTTCTCGAGAGTTCTCCCTGCACATTTGGTTTTGAGACTATGAGGCGGTTCCTTGGGAGTTGACCCTGCACATTTACTTTTGAGACTATGAGGCGGTTCCTCAGGAGTTCTCCCTACACATTTGCTTTTGAGACTACGAGGCGGTTCCTCGGGAGTTCTCCCTGCATATTTACTTTTGGGACTACGAGACGGTATCTCGGGAGTGCCCCTGTTGTTATATCATTGTGCGGTGTTGTTATTGCTTTGTGAATACTTGTTGTTGTCTTCTCTGTTTTTACTTCATGTTTATTATAACATCTGTCTTATTATTATATACTAGTAGGGCCCGGATCTGACCTCATCACTACTCTATCGAGGTTAGGCTTGGCACTTACTGGGTACCGTTGTGGTGTACTCATGCTACTCTTCTGTACATATTTTATGTGCAGATCCTGGTACTTCTTATCAGCCTAGCTACTAGCAGAGAGTGCTTGATGATGTACAGAGACTTCAAGGTATATCTGCCGTGTCCGCAGACCTCAGAGTCCCCCTCTATGCTCTTCTATGTCATCTACTTTCCATATTTTTTTATCAGACTTTGGTGTATAGAGATTCTAGTTTCCTTCTATAACTTACGACTTATGATGTTCTGGGTTTTGGGAAACTGTGTATGTCTAGTGTATTGGTTATTGTATATACCGAGCGACATTATTATTGGTTATTCAGTATCTAATGCAGTTAGTTGTTTAGTTTTGCTTCCATTATTGTTATTTTTCCGCAATTTGTTAGGCTTACCTAGTCGTAGAGACTAGGTGCCCTCACGACGTTATACGAAAGGAGTTTGGGTCGTGACAAGTTGGTATCAGAGCTCTAGGTTCATAGGTGTCGTGAGTCACAAGCAAGTTTAGTAGAGTCTCGCGGATCGGTACAGAGACGTCTCTATTTATCTTCGGGAGGCTATGAAACTGTTAGGAAAGATTACACTTCTTTGATTCCTTGTCGTGCGAAATTGTTGACTTCGAAATTCTAAACTTCTGTATTCTATTCTTTCACAGATGGTGAGGACATGTACATTTGGATCTAATGACCAGGCACTCGCGCCCCCTGCTAGAGCCGCTAGAGGCCGGGGTAGGGGTAGAGGGCGAGAACATCCACGCAGTGCAGCTAGAGCACCCGCACGAGCCGCCATAGAGGAGCCCCCAGTAGCTCTAGCTGGAGGGCAGACACTTGAGGCACCTGTTGCTACACCAGCTCTCCAGGATACCGTAGCCCAGTTTCTGAGCATGTTCAGCACCTTAGCTTAGGCTGGATTGATTCCACATGTTCCTGCCATATCTCAGGCCGGGGGAGGAGCACAAACTCTTGTCGCCGATACTTTAGAGCAGCGGGTTCAGGCCGACCAGGCCCCGTAGATTATACTGATGTAGCCGGTAGCTTCGGTTCAACATGAGATTAGGACAGCCGCTTCTGAGGTGGAGCGGGATGCCCGAAGCAATGATTCTGGTATAGAAGCAAGAACAGGGGATTATATCTTTAACATTAGCACCTTCGAACTGGTGGCTGTTTTAAGAGGTGTGAGAGATAAGGTGCGATGGAAGAAAGAAATGAGATCAGATCCAAATAAAAGAAACCCAGATTTCTGGTGCGAGTTTCATAATGATCATGACCATAGAACAACAGATTGCAGGCTTTTGCAAGGAGAGGTCGAGCATTTACTGAAGTAAGGCTATCTTACTGATATGTTCAGTGAGAAATAGAGACAATCATACATGAAGAACAGATAAGAACCCCCAAAACCTCTATCACAAAAGAGAACAGTCAACGTCATAACCGGAGGAGATGAGGTCAACAAAGTAACATACACAGCCGTGAAAAAGACATCAAAAGTTACTTTCACTCATGGAAAGCGAGTCCACTAAGTATTGGATGGTGACAATATAACATTTGATGATGAAGACGTGGATGACTTGATGATTCCTCCCAATGATGCACTGATAATATCTTTACTTGCACATGATACTAATATGAAACGAGTTTTGATTAATAAAATGCAAGATAATGACAAGATCATACCAAAGGCACAATCTTTGTCCGGTTTTGATAATCCAAGCATTGTTACTAAAAGGGAAGTGGTATTTGCCACATTTGTAGAAGGGGTCATCAAAGATACAAAGTTCCAGATGATAATCGCGGACATGACCTATAGTATAATCTTGGGAAGACCATGGATTCATGATATGGATGTTGTCCCATCCACGTTGCATCAAGTTATCAAATTCCCTTCACAGTGGGGAATCCGACAAATCCGTGGAGATCAACAAGCTTCACGAAGTATTAATTCGGTGGTGATTGCAAACACAACAACCAACAATGCAGATGCAAAATAGCAATTAAAAAATTCAGTTGGGGGCACTGATGTTCATACCTCAACTGAAAACACATAAGGGCAGACTGATGCCGACTCAAAACCTGATGTGATTCAAGAGCCAGAGGAAAATGAGAACATTAAAACGACCACAGAAGAGCTCGAAATTGTAATATTATTTGTTCATTAGCCAGACAAAAATGTTTACATCGGAGAAAATTTGAGTCCAGAAATGAAAGGTAAGTTAATTGAATTTTTACGGGCTAATGCAGATTACTTTGCTTGGTCGCATTCAGATATGACAGGTATACCACTGAAGGTGATGACTCATAAGCTAAATGAGGATTTATTACACCCATCTGTCAAGCAAAAGAAATGGAAGCAAGGGTCCTTCAAATATCAAGTAATCCAGGATGAGTTACAAAAGTTTTTGAAAATTGGTTCAATACGAGAGGTAAAGTACCCTAACTGGTTAGCTAATATTGTTGTGGTTCCAAAAAAGAATAGAAAATGACGAGTTTGTGTAGATTATACTGATTTAAATAAGGCTTGTCCTAAAGATTCATTTTTTTTTACCACACATAGATCAATTAATTGATTCTACCGCAGGGCATGGGCTTTTAAGTTTTTTAGATGCATATTCAGGTTATAACCAGATAAAAATAGACCCTCTAGATGAGGAAAAAACTTCATTTATCACAGACATGGGGACTTACTATTACAAAGTCATGCCATTTGGCTTGAAATATGCTGGAGCCAGATATCACAGATTGGTGACCAAAATGTTTCAAGAACACTTGGGAAATACTTTGGAAATCTACGTAGACGATACGTGGTCAAGTCAACACATGCGGAGGATCATTTTCAATATTTTTCTGAGACCTTTGAGATTCTCTGCAAGTACAACATGAAGTTAAACCTGAAAAAGTGCGCTTTTGGCGTGGTTTCAGGTAAGGTTTTAGGTTTTCTTGTTTCTAATAGAGGTATTGAGGTAAATCCCGCACAGATCAAAGCTATTGAGGAAATACCGGATATATTTACGAGCAATAAAGAAGTGTAAAGATTAATAGGTGGGATAACGGCTCTAGGAAGATTTATATCAATGTCATCGGAAAAAAGTTTTAAATTCTTTTCAGTGTTGAAAAAGCAAAATTAGTTTGAATGGACTGACGAATGCCAACAAGCTCCGAAGGACCTAAAGACATATCTATAAAATCCACCTCTATTAGCAAAACCAAAAGACGAAGAGAGATTGCTCATTTACCTCATTGTGTCAAAAGTAGCGATAAACGCAGTATTGGTATGTGAAAATAAAGGTAAGGAATCTCCAATTTATTATGTTAGTAAGTCTTTACTAGATGCTGAGACACGGTATCCTTACCTAGAAAAACTTGCTTTAGCTTTAGTTATGGCATCAAGAAAGTTACGACCTTACTTTCAGTGTCATCCTATTTATGTTATAACTGCTTTCCCACTAAGGAACATATTGCATAAACAGGAATTATCAGGTAGATTAGCTAAATGGGCAATAGAACTTAGTGAATATGATACTATATATCATCCTAGAATTTCAATAAAATCGCAGGTGTTAGAAGATTTTAGTACGAACCTAGTTCCTGAAGCAGAAAAAGAACTGCAAGTGTTTACCGGAGCTAATCCGGGGACTTGGACCCTATTTACTGACAGTTCCACAAATGTTAAATAAATAGGTTTGGGTATTGTTCTAAAATCACCCTCGGGTGAAGTCATAAGACATGCAATAAGATGTTATCCAATCACTAACAATGAGACAGAGTATAAAGCTGTGATTGCAGGCTTGGAACTGGCACAAGAACTTGGTATCGAAAAATTGTGATCAAAAGTAACTCGCAACTGGTAGTTAATCAAATGTAGGGGACTTACGTGGCAAGCAAGACACGAATGCAGCAATACCTCAAAAATGTACGAGAATTTCTTAGACAATATCAGACATGGAAAACCGTGCAAATACCCAAGGAAGAAAATGAAGAAGTAGATGTGTTGGCAAATCTTGCGTCCGTCGCAGATGCAACAAATGCAGAAAATGTTGTTGTGGTATATTTGTTTCATTCAGCACTCAATCAAACCAAGAGTGAGGTAAATTTCAATAATTTAACTTGGGATTGGAGAAATGAATTTGTGAACTTTTTGCAGTATGGTATCTTGCCTGAAGATAAGAAGAAATCCCAATTGTTACGGTTGAAAGCTGCCTAATATTGCTGAGTTTGCAGAAATTTATATCGCAAAATATTCGGTGGACCTTTAGCATGGTGCCTCGGACCACCACAAATGGAATATGTAATAAGATAAGTACATGAGGGGCATTGTGTAAATCATGCCGGGGGAAGATCGTTGGTGAAGACATTAATAAGGGCATGATATTATTGGCCAAAAATGGAAGAAGATGCAGAAAACTTTGTAGCCAGGTGTGATAAATGCCAACGATATGCCAATAACATGCATCGACCAGTGAAAATGTTGCATTCAGTTATATCACCATGGCCCTTCATGAAATGAGGGATGGACATCGTAGGGCCTTTGCCTCAAGCTAAGGGAAAGGTACGATTTCTGTTAATTTTAACGGATTATTTCTCAAAATGGGTAGAAGCAGGTGCCTTTAAACAGGTGTGAGAAAAGGGAAGTTACGGATTTTATTTGGAGAAATATTATATGATGATTTGGAGTTCCAAAGGAGATCATTTGTGACAATGGCTCACAGTTTATAGGCACGAAAGTCACTGAATTCTTCCAAAGTTGGTAGATTAACCGAATTACTTCCGCACCTTATCACCAGTGGTTAACGGATAAGCTGAGTCGACAAATGATGTTATCATCAATAACTTAAAAAAAGCGATTGGAAAAATCAAAAGGCAAATGGCCAGAAGTACTATCAGGGGTGTTATAGGCTTACTGAACAAAAAAAAAACTAGTACGGGACAGACCCCATTCTCACTTGTATATGGAATGAAAGCTTTAATTCCAGTGGAGATAGGCGAACCAAGCATGGGGTACACACATACCACTGAAGCAACAAATGAGGAAGAGTTGTAGGTAAATTTGGATTTAACAGAAGAAAGGAGGGAAGCATCACTAATTCGAATGGCAGCTCAAAAGCAGATGATTGAACGATAATATAACAGGAAAGACATCTTGAGGTACTTCAATATTGGGGATTTCGTCCTAAAAAAGGTGTCCCAGTCAACAAAAGCGATAAACGCAGGAAAGTTGAGTCCAAATTGGGAAGTCCCGTATTGGGTAAGAGGCATTGCTGAAAAATGGAGCATACAAGTTGGAAACCATGGATGGCAAGGTGTTACCATCGAATTGAAATGCAGTCCATTTGAAGAAGTATTACTTCTAAAAGAGGTTAATACCCACGGTCAGGTATCACGCAAGTTCGATTTTATTTTGTTAATGTGAATTTTACTAACCATTTTAGATGATAGGCAAAAAGCTGGCACGTACCAAATGATGATATTAGACCCGAAAGACACGCGGAATACTGAATTATTTTCGGTCTAGGTTACAATTTTTATGATGGAAAAAGGGTTATGCAGTCATCATCTAAAAAATTATCTCTGAGTCCCGTTTGTATTTTCCTTTTCAGGAAAAGGACCAAAAAAAATGAGTTGATCCAGTGTTCGAGATTTCATGCTTCAATGCTCCAACACTGGCGGGACTATGCATATAGAAGATTACACAAGGAAGGAAGATGTATACTAAGAGCATAATTCAGCCTGAATCAAAACCTTGACGAAATCCTTGAAGATTTTCTAAAATATTTCAAAGGCATTCAAACTCGCAAAAAGGATACAAAATATTCCCACGAGCTTCTAGGTTAAGGCTAAAAATTTAGTCGCGGGAAGATATACCCGAATTTGTAAACATGCTACAATGAAAGCAGATATAAAAATGTTGTACGAACAGTTATGACAATGGTGTACAAACTTACTTATTTGAAAGTTCAAAAAGTAAAACTTCCTCAAAGTACTTCTTGTTTCATATCTACTTCATGTTTCATATCTTTGCACCAATATGAAGATGAGACGTCATCTTCATCACTATTGTTAATATTAGAGGGCCCTCTTTTATAAAAACTCGTGCATATTGAAGTTGTGGTCTACTAAAGCATTTTAAGTGCAGGAATAAGCTCAAAAAATCAAAGGCAGAAAGAATAATATGCAGAAAAAGCAATAAACATATTTATATCATTACCCCAAAAATAGGGGCGGTAAACCTTCTAAAAATTATCCAAAAACATAAGAGAATTTCAACCAAAAACCAAAAAACAAACACTTTCAACAAAAGGTCAGAAAAGGAGAGAACTAGAGAGCATCATCTACGGGAGAAGAAGGATAAACTTGAGGAGAAGAGGGTTAAGCATCGGCTTCACCAGGAGTAAGTCCATCTTCATCACCCTTGGAACCTTCGTCCTTGGGCATAGAGAAGCTTTGACACTGTTGAGTTTGTTCAATTATTGTTTTAGCCTTTGCAATCTCAACATTAAGGTCAAAACCTTCCTGGCTAGCTTCAGTTAAAGTCTCAAAGCAAGTGTTAAAAAAATCCCATCTAATAAAAGTATTGACTTGTCTTAAAGGGCTTCATAATCCTTCTCCCACTACTCGATCTCAACTTTCAACTCTTCTTTTTCCGCCTCTGAGGCTTCATAATCTGCCTTCAAAGGAGCAAGAGAACTTTCAAGGAACTGAATCTTATCTGTGGAGGCATGGAGGTCTTCTTGAGTTTGGGTAAGCATCTGTACCAGATCACCCGCGTAAATCGCTTTTTTATTAAGGAGTTCTTTCAAACTCTTTATCTCTACAGTAGCCTTGGAGTGTTGTTCAACAAAGGAGTTCTAGTCTGTCTTTATCTTTCTCAACTTGACTGAAAAAAGCTTTTAAACTGATAGCTCAGCGGAGACCATCCTCAGTTGTTGTTCAAAAGCTCCCTTCTCCTCAGCAAGATCGCCTTTCTCCAGTTGAAGTTCAAATTGTTCTTTCCAGTTGTCAGCCTTAGTGCCCAATTCAACTACCTACTGATCGGTTTAGGAAATTCTTTTCATAAGCTCTGTACCTGTCAAATTGATCTGCAAAAAAAAAGAAAAAAAGAAGAAGAGGAGTTACGAATGAGAAAAGAAGGAAACGCCTTTCTCCAGTTGAAGGCCTTCAAATTGTTCTTTTCAGTTGTCAGCCTCAGTGCGCAATTCAACTACCTACTGATCAGTCCAGGAAATCCCTTTCATATGCTCTGTACCTGTCAAATTGATTTCCAAAAAAAAAAAAAAAGAGAAGAAGAGTTACGAATGAGAAAAGAAGGAAATGAAAATAAGTAAGTTAATATATACCTTAAGAGAAGAGTGATTGATGCCATTCATCAAGGTCAAAGAACTGTGACCCTCCAACTTCTTTTTTTTCACGGCTCCTAGCAATGGTTTTAGCCACACATCGGCTTGTCCAAATTTTTTCAACAAGTTCCAACCATCGGGGACTACAATCAAAATATTTTTTCATACTCCGCCTTCTTCTAGAAGGCTCAGCTTCTACACGAGGGGCAGCATCGGGGGCAACCATTGGGGTAACTGAAGGCAAAGAAACATGGGGGTTAATAGTAGGTGTAACTAACAACACAAGAAGAGAAGAAAGTGGCACCTCTTCGAAAACTGGCCCTAATCCTTCTTCACCCTCAAAGACATGGGCAAATAACCTTTCAACAAGACTTGAGGAGGGATTGTCTAAGTTACCAACGTCTTGATCAGAAATTTTCAAAGGGACATTCTCCGGCTCATCAACGAGACTAAAGGGAATTGAACTTGAAGGGGGATCTTGAGAGACAAGGGTTTCATCATCTAAAACCACGCACCTTGTGACACGTGATTTTCTCACTAAGGAACCTTCTTCGGTATCCTCTCATCATCCGACCCACGGGCTTCAGAAGGTTTCCTCTTGGAGGAAGAAGCGCTCAAAATCCGCTCTTGTACGAAACTTATAGAAAACTTGACTGTGGGAACAGATGCGGGGCTACTGCCACGAATGGAAAAACCTAATAAAAAAAAAGGGAAAAAGTTATATACGTTAACAACAAAGAACAAGAAAAAAGGAAAGAAATCATAGAAATAAAAAGTTACCGTGGGTCTTCACTTTCCATTCGAATATTTATGAAAGAAATTTTCAAGATCTTTTGTCCATAGGAGCAACAGTCAACAGTCAACATTTTTTCTACCCAAGCACGGAAGTTAGGAATTTCTTCGAAAACTTTAATGGTTGCTGAAAAATAAATATACGACCATGCAAAGGAACTCAAGAAATCAAAGAAAGAAAGAGGAAGAAACACGTACGTGCAAAGTTCTATTTTTCTAGAAAATGCATGTTTTTATCACCCACTAACCCACTAGTAGGGGGATCAACAAATCGGGCGTACCAGCCATAATCACAATCATCCTTGAGGCTGACTAAAACCCTTTTACTTCTAGCCACAAGAGAAAAGATACCTTTATGAAGCAACTTTGGAGAATAAAGGCGAAGTAAGTGACGGAAGGTAAAAGGAGCGTAAACCAAATCCGATAAATAGCGAAGGCAAGCAACTGCTCTCCACACGATGGGACTGATTTGGCGTAGGCAAACATTAAAACAGTGACAAAACTCAATGATCACTGGGTCAATAGGAGGTTTAAACCCTAAAGTGAAAGGATAGGTATAAACGAAAGAGAAGCCATCATGGTAAGAAGTGATTCTTTGATTGGCACTAGGAATCAAAACTGGGAAATATGGTTTCCAATGACATTCACGTCGGACTAAAGAAAGAAGACCAGGAGTGATCAGACATGGGTAGTGTTCAGCATGATTAAGGGAAGCTATAGAAGAAACTTGATTTTTCATGTGGAACAATATGAGAGAGCTACTTTGAGAAGTAGAACTGCGAGTAGATAACGAACCAAGACTGCGGAGTGTGCCTCCTCTCCTACTCCTAGTAGGGGCAATAGAAGGAGCAAGCTCATCAATGATCACAACTTTACGAGGGTCTGGTGTTGAAGAATACATGTTTAACAAAGAAAATACAGTGGAAAGATAGAGGAGTAAAAGGGAAGGTTAAGGAGACGAATGCAAAGAAGTAGGAAGAGGATTTCAAAAAATCAAGCATGATGAAGTATTTATAAGGAGAAGTAACCGTCATCAAGAACCAATCAAGGTAAGTCACGTGGCTTGGGTATTAAATGGACGTGACGTACGTCGCATCAATTCTGAAAAAGGCATTATGATACTTGAGAAACGGTGGCAAAGAATTTCCGCCATAAATACTTACCACTTTTCGAATATTGAGTTGAGAATATTCAGAAAGTAGGGAGACTATCTGTATTGGTAGAAAAAAGGTATGACACCTGGACTATCATCAAGGTGACAAGGCATGACACGTGGACCATCAATATAACGACATGTGGCATTTTTAATTAGACGAGTTAAAGAATTCAAGAAGGCACGGGAGGAACACCCCCGAGGTTACTCTGAGAAAAGAACCGGACCTGACAGCTGTAAAAGGAGAAATAGGAGCGAAATGGATAAAGACCATTAAGAAGGAAAAATGCACAAACCTGTCATAACTAAGGAAGAGAAATCGACATATAATCACGGTTACGGAAAATCTTCATCCATAAATACTTCCGTTATAATTATATACGGTAACTGGTCATCAAGGCAATTAATATCATTAACAAGTCCGGATTAAGAAAGAAAACCGTTTTATTTGTGTACTCCTATATAAAGACTTAACCCTCATTTGTAAGAACATCTTGATTTTTTAATTGAAATTTATGCATTCATTCTTTACTTTATTCACAAGGTTCTAACCGCAATTTTGGGAGTGATTATCAATTTATTTCATATTTTCTTTTCTTGCCAATTATTTCCATTATATGCTTTATTATTCAAATTATTGGGAAAGTGAAGTAAATCTTGGTTATCAGTAGCCCGATTTCTTCTTGATATTGACTTTGACTGAGAAATCTATTTTTAGGTTAAACACCTCCCCTAAACATTTCTTTACGTTGGCTGCTGCTTCATGCACATTTTGGTTGTATGGTATCCCACATAACTGTCACTGGTATGCTTGTTACCTTTACAAAATAAATAACAGCAGTTATAATGAAACTGCAATATTTTTCCATTTTTTAAAAGACAGTTGATATGTAGCTAAAGACTTTATGTCTTGTAAAATATACCAAGCTATAAATACAAATAGACAATACAAAAAAATAAGAAATGTGACACTAACTTTTTGCGTACTTAAATTCTACGATTTTATAACACTAGGTTAACCTTAACATAGCGGTGGCCAAGCCAGAAATTCAATAAAGATGCTTATAATTCGAACACCCTTTGCCAGTGGGTTATGTAAGGGTGTTCAAAAATTATTTTTTGAGGAAAAACAAGTAATATTTTATCCTATACACAGGGGCGGATATAGTGTGTTAACAGAGAGTTCAATTGAACTGATAACTTTCGACGCAAAATAAAAATTTATGTGTAAAAATATATTAAAATTATAAAATAGTAGATATGAACCCATAACTTTAAAGATATAATGTATTCAATGCTAAAAACTTTAAAAGTTGAACTCACATAATTTAAACCCTAAGTCCGTCTCTGCGTAGCTATACACAATATAACCTTTTGACGAAAGTTGTTCGGTTGACCATCCTTGGCTACACATAGCTTCGCCCATGCATACCAGGTAATTAGTTAAAGAGAAAACATACCATAGAAAGGAAGGACGTTATTAGTGATATAATTCAATATAGTGAAGGCATCTTCTAGAGGCAGTGTGATCAGCATAAGTAAGCCTACGTTTCCCAAAGGGAGTCTCAAAATCGGCATCTTCACCGATGCTATGAGAACGCAGCCAAGAAAGTTTCTTTTCAGTAGTCTCTTTGATATGTTACCCTTTTCTAGCATATAAAATGACTCAATTTTGCTTCTCAAGTCTTCATGTGAAACAACAGAGGCAGGGGCGAATTTACCTAGGTGGAAGCGGTGTAGCCGATACCACTTCGTCCGAAATCTTTTTAAATATATAATGCAAAATAAAAGAATAAAAATAAAAATAAAAATAAATAAAATGACACCACTTTGCTACAAATTTCTGGTCAGGCTCTCGACATTTTCAACTGGGGTCCACAGGTCGAATCTTACCTGTGAGTAAATTATCAACTGCATTTTACTGAAAGACTTGTCTTGTTGCTTAGTTTCATTTGTTAGTTTTCTGGTGCTTTTATTTTTCTTTCTAGTTGGAATTTTTATTAAAACGTACATTATTGTTCTTTATAAGTTGAATTTGATGAAATTATGTAGAGGTTATCTACTTGAAATTTTAATTTGTCATTTACTTAATTTCAATGACGAGATTTTCTCTAGAGCACTGAGCTTTCTAAACCAAATTCAACATCGCAAAGTTCATCTAACATGGGAGAATGGGCCAATGAGTCGGAACAATGTCGACAAATATGTCAAGGAGAGTTGTATTGTATTCGTGTGTTTTAATATGATGTCGCTATTGGAATTTTTTTAAGTATAGACATTACTTGTGAAAAATTATGCGAAGTAGTACTACTAGGATTAGTTTCAAAAATATTATTGTAGCCAGTGCTTAATAAATTTTTAGGTCAGGTGGCCTACTCCAGCCTGGAATAGGTCAGGTGGCCTACTAATGCAGATGACCATACCAGAGTGGAAATGGGAACGAATTACTATGGATTTTGTAGTTGGGTTGCCGCGGACCTTGAGGAAGTTTGATGCAGTTTGGGTGATTGTTGACAGGTTGACCAAGTCGTCATTCCTGTTGTGACTACGTATACTTCAGAGAGGTTGGCCCAGATTTATATTCAGGAGATAGTTCGGTTGCACGGTGTGCCAATTTCCATCATATCAGATAGAGGCCCTGAGTTTACTTCACATTTCTGGAGAGCAGTACAGAGTGAGTTGGGGACCCGTGTCTTTCATCCGCAGACCGATGGACAGTCAGAGAGGACAATTCAGATTTTGGAGGATATGCTGAAGGCATGTGTGATTGACTTTGGAGGTCAGTGGGATCATTTCCTGCCTTTGGCCGAGTTTGCTTATAATAACAGTTACCAATCCAGTATCGAGATGGCTCCATTTGAGGCTTTATATGGTCGGCGATGTCGTTCACCTATCGGATGGTTTGAGCCAGGTGAGGCTAAGTTATATGGTACTGATTTGGTAAGGGATGCCTTGGAAAAGGTAAAGTTGATTCAGGAGCGACTTCGTACAGCACAGTCCAGACAAAAGAGTTACGCGGATCAGAAAGCGCGTGATATATTATTTATGGTAGGTGAAAAAGTTCTTTTGAAGGTTTCGCCGATGAAGGGAATTATGAGATTCGGGAAGAAGGGCAAGTTGAGCCCAAGGTTTATAGGCCCATTTGAGGTGTTGAAACGAGTTAGGGAGGTTGCTTATGAGCTTTCCTTGCCTCCCAGCCTATCGGGAGTTCATCCGATTTTTCACGTATCTATGCTCCGGAAGTATCATGCTGACCTATCATATGTGTTAGACTTCAGCACAGTTCAGCTAGATAATGGCTTGGGTTATGAAGAGGAGCCAATTGCCATTGTTGATAAACAGGTTCGCCAGTTGAGATCCAAGAGGATTTCTGCAGTAAAAATTCAGTGGAGGGGCCAACCAGTCAAGGAAGCGACTTGGGAGACCGAGGAAAACATGCGGAGCAGATATCCAAACTTATTCAGCACTTGAGGTATAATTCTAAACCCGTTCAAGGACGAACATTTGTTTAAGAGGTGGAGAAAGTAATGACCCAACCGGTCATTTGTAACTTTTAGAATCCCGTTCCCTAAAATAAAATTTTCTGTAGGTGCTTGTAATAATTTATGACTTGCGGGGATGGTTGGTTCGGGATTTGGAAGTGTTTGAGGTGAAATCAGAACACTTGGTTCCTTAAGTTGGCCTTAAAGTGCTAAGTTTGACTTCGGTCAACATTTTGAGAAAACGACCCCAGAATAGAATTTTGATGATTCCAACAGCTCCATATAGTGATTTTGGACTTAGGAGCGTGATCGAAATTTTATTTGGAAGTCCGTAGTGAAATTAGGCTTGAAATGGCTAAAATAGAAATTTAAAGTTTGAAAGTTTGACCGGGGAGTTGACTTTTTGATACCGGAGTTGGAATCCAGTTCCGAAAATTTTCATAGCTCCATTATGTAATTTATGACTTGTGTATAAAATTTGAGGTGAATCGGAGTTGATTTGATAGGTTCCGACATCGAATGTAGAAGTTGAAAATTCTAAGTTTCATTAAGCTTGAATTGGAGCATGATTCGTGATTTTAGCGTTGTTTGATGTGATTTTAGGTTTCAAATAAGTTTGAATGATGTTTTAGGACTTGTTGGTGTTTTGGGTTGAGGTCCCGAGGGCCGCGGGTGAATTTCGGATGGTTAACGGATCAAAAGTAGGACTTAGCAGCTGCAAAAGCTGCTGCAATTTTTCTGCTGGAAATGCTGTCAAAATCGGGCTGCCTGTAAAAATCGAGCTGCCTGACAAAAATCGAACCCCTGACAAAAATCGAGATCCCTGACAAGAACGAGCTCCCGAGAACGAGCTCCCGAGAACGAGCTCCCGAGATCGAGCTCCCAAGATCGAGCTCCCGAGATCGAGCTCCCGAGATCGAGTTCCCAAGAACGAGCTCCCGAGATCGAGCTCCCGAGAACGAGCTCCCGAGATCGATCTCCCAAGATCGAGCTCCCAAGATCGAGCTGGAAAGATCGAGCTCCCAAGATCGAACTGGACATATTGAGCTCCCAAGATCGAACTGGGCAGATCTGTAAGTTATAAAAACAGAGGCATTCAACCCATTTGCCATTTTTGACAAACTTGAGCTTGAACAGAGGCGACTTTTGACATATTTTTAAGGAAAGACATTTGGGGTAAGTGATTCTAACTCGGATTTGATCAATATACACGAATATATCATTATTTTTACAATTTAAGTAGTGTTTTGAGATTGAAATTTGGAAAAGTTTAGAAATCTCATAGAAACGAAATTTTGAGATTTCGGTATCGATTCGGAGTCGGATTTGAGTGAAACTGATATGGTTGGACTCGTAATTGAATGGGTTGTCGAATTTCATAACTTTCATCGGATTCCGAGATGTGGGCCCCACTGGCGAAATTTTAATTAATTTCGGATCTTTTCTTTAAAATGTAGTATTTTTTTATAGAATTGATTCCTATAATATTTAATGATTGTATCGAATTATTTTGGCTAGATTCGAGCCAGACGGAGTTGGATAATCGTGGAAAAGGCGTTATAGTGGATTAAATTGGAGCAAAACGAGGTAAGTCTCTTGTCTAATCTTGTGAGGGGGAAATTACCTCATATGTGATTAAGATTAAATAATTGTTGCTAATTGTGGGGGCTACGTACGCACGAGGTGACGAGAGTCCGTGCGTAGCTACTATTAATGCTAAAGTCCGGGTAGTTTAGGACTCAAAGCATGTATTACTTGTGTAAATTATATTCTTTGATTAATTAATATTAATTGATATATATGAATATATTGTGAATTGTTTGATAAAGATATTAAAGGATGGAAATCTCATAGGCTTAATTTCTATTTAAATCAATTAATTATCAAAAGAAATTGTTCTCCTCCCAAATTTATCTTATAATAAACATACTGTCCTTCCGGAGGCACATAAGAAAATGCCCTCCTTTCTTGTGGAGCCGGCCGAACGCCTCAGCAGGATAGATGCATCTATGGATCGCGCCGCACATCCCTCGGAGTGTACACGACACTCTGGATCGGGCCGTACGTCCTCGGCAGAAATCGTGCTTAATAATAATAATTACACGATACTTTAATAATTTATTTCAGCTTGAGAAGCTAATTAATAAATTGAAAAATCCTTGGAATTTAATGAATTATTATTCTTTCTTGTTTATGGAATTAATTGTTACTCCTGTAAATGAGATTTAAATTGATAAATTGGAATTTTTTTGAATTGAAGGAATTTAATTAATATATTGAGAATTGTTACATTTGAAGGAATTTGATTATCTCTACTGATTAAACAATTTATTGTAAATTCTGTAAATCATGCTGATTTAAATATTTTAGTTATATTTCAGTTATTATTATTGACCCATAGTGAGTGTCAAAGTCGGCCATCTTGTCTCTACTACTTCGAGATTAAGCTTGATACTTACTGGGTACACGTTGTTTACGTACTCATACTACACTTGCTGCACTTTTTGTGCAGGATCTGAGACAGGTGCGAGTGGAGGACCTATCATCACATACCCACATCATCCCGAGGCATAGTGGTGAGCTGCCTTTCTGAGCCGTTCTGCAGCTACCAGTATCTCCTTATATTTATATTCTGTCTATTTTATTTCAGAAAGTATTTGGAGTTTTGTATAATCTACTAGATGCTCATGCACTTGTGACACCGGGTCTTGGCACACACACATTGGTAGAAGTTGGTATTTTATTATTTTCTTGGAATAAAAGTTTAACCAATGTACGTATGACTTATTAGTTGGCTTGCCTAGCTGTAGTGTTGGGCGCCATCACGACCTATAGGTGAAATTGGGTTGTAACATCTTTATTGTGGAAAAATATTGTTGTTGAATTATTTTGGCAAGTTAAATTATTTGAGCACCTGAGGTGCAAATTGTGATATATTGTGATATTGATACGTATGTGGTGGTCTAAGGTCTGGGTGTTGAAACGCATGCGGTGAGATAAGGGTGACTTGATACACGTGGCTAGTAGGGGGAACTACTAGAAGTCATGCGGTGTGATAAGGATGGCTAAAACGCGGGATGCTATTCTGGGAAAAATGTTTTCTTTAAAATAAATTGTGAAGGCTCCCACGGTGAGATAAGAGAATGAGATATTGTGAATTTGTTTATGAGTTGGGACTACGAGGCGGTACCTCGGGAGTGCCCTTGTTGATATTGATTTATGTGACGTCTGTACTTATCTTCGAGAGGCTATGGAACTGTTAGGAAATATTCACTTATGTGACTCCTTATCGTGCGACATTGATTTAGCTTGAAACATATATCTTATATTCCTTTGTATCCACTCGTATATGACATTGCGCACTCAGTATCAGTTATGCGTCGACGGTTCGTGATGCCGTAGATGGACTATGAGGGAGCCAGAGATGCTCAAACATTGCCTCAACGTGTGGTTCCGACTGAAGATGCAGACGTATTGAGAGATCACCTAGTAAATCATGCGGGGGTGCAACAGACGTTGGCGTCTGGTTGATTTATACAAGATGTGAAGGTTATAATTGTGGATCATCGGACGTTGTGACCTATGACTTTGTGCCGAGTGGGGGGAGTCCACTATCAATGGATGGATTGTGGGGTCATGTGTTATGTCAGTTTTTCCTTGAAATGTATATATGTGGTATTGAAAGGTTCCCTAAAAATTTACACATGTTTGAGGCCTGAGATTTTGTAGAGGATAAAGTTGGGACTTGTGGTATGTTCGCCTCCTTAATAATCCTATACTTCAATACCAAAGGAGTTATATAGAAACAACTCTAAATTTGTAGAAGGTCTACTCAGCGTGGACGTCACTGCTGCGGATTTTGGGGTGCTTCGGAGGAAGTACACTTGTTGACGAGAGTATGGACTATGTGGTTCGTGATAAGATTTGTGTGTCTGTAGCTCTACTTTTGTGATCGTTGTGTATAAATAGGGGTAAGGGTTACCCCAAAGAAGAATCGGAGAGTATGTTATGAAATTGGTCAGCTCAACAGTGTTGAGTCAACATAACAAAAGAAGAAATTTGCCCTGGGAGAGATAATTCTCCACCAGTGTTCGTGGCAAGCCTATGAAAAGGGCAGACCAGCCATGCAACACCGCCCACTTGGCTCAGTTCTCAAAAACGCTTTTGAAGGAGTTTGTTTCCCGGACTCTCCGTAATGCATGGCGCATAGGGTTTGAACAGTTGCGTCAGGTCACCATTGACGATGTCAGAATATGCCATCAAGTTCAATAAGTTAGCCCGTCATACTCCTACTTTGCTTCCTACATCCAGATAGCGAGTTCACAGACTCATTAAAGAACTCAATTATGATCATAAAATTTTGTACGACTCGGGAGCTACAAGCTGATACTTCATTGCTGCTAGTTGTACAAATTACCAAGATATTAGAATGTGTTCGGGGTGAGGAAAAAGGAAACTAAGGAGACCAAGACGTTTCGAGGTTCTGGGGGATTTAGTGGATTCTACTCTGCAAGTATAAATCATTATGGAGGGGGCTCGGGCAGTCGGCCAGCCCAGTCCGCACATCGGATTACTCGGGGTGCTCCAGTAAGTTCTTTTAATGCACCACCGACATGAGTTCCTACAATGGTTATTCCAGTTATCTGGCACAGACTCAATATGAGCAGCCTAACCCGCAAAAGGGTTGTTATGAATACGGTGATACTAGGCACATCATGAGAAAATTGTCCCAAACTTGGGAGAGACATATTTCATCAAAGCACTCAGGCTACGTGCCCCATTGAAGTTACTACACCACCCACACGACCAGTTAGGGGTGGAGGACAGACGGGTAGAAGGCGTCCTAGAGGTGGAGACCCAGCTGTTGATATATTTTTATGGTATGGCGGAGGTCGCTACATCAGTTGGTGTCGTTACAGATACGACCTTGATATAATATAAAGGAATAATTTCCTTAACTTGATTCGGTTCTCAGTATCGAAATGAGTCCTTCTATGGTGCTCCACTTATGAGTGAGCTTCATAATTCTATAATATACTTATGTGTTTACCCCTGTTGGGAGATTTTATGGAGATAACTACGCCTATCATTCCGTGTTGGTCACTGATAAGAGTTGCGAGGCTAAATGTGGCTTTATCTTACTCATTTCGGTAATTTTTTATGTAAATTATGAATAATTAATTGCAAATTGTGAATTATATGCCCTGCCGATATGGGGTTCATTATGTGTTGTGATTTTGTTTAACGAAAATTATTTAGAAGGATCAAATGGAAAGTTTCGATTGGCACGATGTGCATATTACTTGTGATTCAGAACTGAGGACGAGATCCTCGTATTTTTAAAATAAACTGATATGTTTAAACCGGGCTACGAGCTGCGGTGGAAGTTATATAAGGACGAGATCCTTGTGAGGAAAAATCTTATGATTAAGTTCTCCCTTGTGAGATCCAATTTGTACTATAGTACTAATAGGGATTCATGCCTGTTAGGCTTATTTGAAAATACTTATATGAAATCCGTTGTGCATACTTGCCAAATTTGTGTTGTAATTATTGAGTTTTAACCTACGAGATAGGTTCCCACCCAGGTGACGTTAAATGTGACTCATTAATTCGGGTAAATAATTTTGAGGTTTTCATGCCTCGTGTCTCGTTATCAGTATTGTGAAAGTTTGAAATGAGATTTTTGTTAACATGAAGTTAATTAACGATTCTGTAATTGATTATGAACAACTATTAAGACCAGATTGACCCAGAAGGGTGCTCCGTTTAGATGGACCGAGGAATGTGAGGAGAGCTTCCAAAAGCTCAAGACAGCTTTGACTACACCCCCAATGTTGATATTACCTACAGGTTCAGGGTCTTATACAGTGTATTCTGATGTGTCGCATATTGGTCTCGGCGCAGTGTTGATGTAAGATGGTAGGGTGATTGCCTACGCGTCCCGACAGTTAAAGGTACATGAGAAGAATTATCCGGTCCATGACCTTGAGTTAGCAGCTATTGTTCATGCCTTGAAGGTTTTGCGGCATTATTAGTACGGTGTCTATTGTGAGGTCTACACCGATCACCGAAGTCTATAACATCTATTTAAACAAAATGATCTTAATTTGCGGCAGCAGAGGTGGTTGGAGTTGCTTAAGGATTATGATATCACTATTCTCTATCATCCTGGGAAGGCCAATGTAGTGGCCGATGCCTTGAGTCGTAAGGCAGAAAGGTTGGGTAGCTTAGCATATTTACCGGTAGCAGAGAGGCCTTTAGCCTTGGATTTTCAGGCCTTGGACAACCAGTTTGTCAGATTGGATATTTGCGAGCCGAGTCGAGTTTTGGCTTGTGTGGTTTCTCAGTCTTCTCTTTATGATCGTATCATGGAACGTCAGTATGATGACCCCCATTTGCTTGTCTTAAGGATACAGTTCAGCATGGTGATGCCAAAGAATTCACAATTGGAGATGACGGTGTATTACGGATGTAGGGCAGGCTATGTGTGCCTAATGTAGATGGTTTTCATGAATTGATTCTCCAGGAGGCTCACCGTTCGCGGTACTCCATACATCCGGGTGCTACGAAGATGTAGCAGGACTTGAGGCAACATTATTGGTGGAGGAAGATGAAGAAAGACATAGTGGAGTATGTAGCTCGGTGTCTAAATTGTCAACAAGTGAAATATGAGCATCAACGGCCGAGTGGATTGCTTCAGAAGTTAGAGATTCCATAATGGAAATGGGAGAGGATCACTATGGATTTCGTTGTTGGGCTCCCACGGACTCAGAGGAAGTTCAATGCAGCTTGGGTGATTGTGGATAGATTGACCAAGTCAGCTCATTGCAATCCTATGATGACTACCTACTCTTCCGAGCAGTTGGCTCGAATCTATATTCGCGAGATTGTCAAATTTCACGGAGTACCGGTATCTATCTTCTCTGACCGGGGTACGCAGTTTACATCATGGTTCTGGGGGGCAGAACAACGTGAGTTGGGTACTCGGGTAGAGTTGAGTACAATATTTCACCCTCAGACAGACGGGCAGTCCGAACACACTATTCAGATACTGAAGGATATGCTTCGTGCGTGTGTAATAGATTTTGGGGGTGCTTGGGATCAATTCTTACCACTTGTGGAGTTTGTTTACAACAACAATTACCAGTTAAGCATTCAGATGACTCTGTGTGAGGCCTTGTATGGTAGGCGGTGCCGGTCTCCAGTGGGTTGGTTCGAACCGGGCGAGGCTAGGCTATTGGGTACAGACTTGGTTCAGGATGCCCTGGAAAAGGTTAAGTTGATTCAGGATCGACTTCGTACAGCCCAATCTAGACAGAAAAGTTATGCGGATAGGAAGGTTCGTGATGTTGCATTCATGGTTGGTGAGCGGGTATTGCTCCGGGTTTCGCCTATTAAGGGTGTGATGAGGTTCGGGAAGAAGGGCAAGTTGAGCCCTAGGTATATTGGGCCTTTTGAGATTCTTGAGAGAGTTGGAGAGGTGGCTTATAGACTTGCACTACCACCTAGTCTTTCTGCAGTTCATCCGGTATTCCATATCTCTATGCTTCGGAAATATCACGGCGATCCGTCTCATGTGTTAGACTTCAGTTCGGTTCAGTTGGACAAGGATCTATCTTATGTTGAGGAAACAGTGGCTATTTTAGATAGGCAGGTTCGAAAGCTGAGGTCAAAGAACATTGCTTCCGTAAAGGTTCAGTGGAGGGGTCATCCCGTCGAGGAGGCGACTTGGGAGGTCGATCATGACTTACGCAGCTGTTATCCACACTTATTCACCAGCTCAGGTACCTTTTCTAACTCCGTTCGAGGACGAACGTTTGTTTTAGTGGTGGAGAATGTGATGACCCAAAATGTCATCTTTAAATTTAATGATTAATTATGTGATCTAAGCACTATTTACCATTACTCGACTTGCGTGTGCAGTCCATAAAAATTTTCCGGAAAGTTTTCAAGTAAAAAATGGATTAAAATGTGAATTAGATGTTTAAAACACAACTAAGTTGACTTTGGTCAATATTTTGAGCAAACAGATTCGGATCAGTGTTTTGACAGTTCCTGTAGGCCCGTATCGTGAATTGGGACTTGGGTGTATGCCCGGAATCAAATTCCGAGGTCCCTAGCCCGAGATATGGAATTTTGATGAAAAATTTAAAGTTTAAGTTCAAATAGTGACCGGATGTCGAATTATGTGCAAATTACCCCGGAATAGAATTTTGATGATTCCAACAGCTCCGTATGGTAATTTTGGACTTAGGAGCGTGATCGGAATTTTATATGGAAGTCCGTAGTGGAATTAGGCTTGAAATGCCGAAAGTTAAATTTTTGGGAAGTTTGAGCGAGGGGTTGACTTTTTGATATCGGGGTCGAAATCCGATTCTGAAAATTTTCATAGCTCCGTTATGTCATTTATGACTTGCGTGCAAAATTTGAGGTCAATTGGACTGGATTTGATAGGTTCCGGTGTTGTTTGTAGAAATTGAAAGTTCAAAGTTCATAGATTTTGATTTGAGGTGCGATTATTCGTTTTGATGTTGTTTGATGTGGTTTGAAGCCTCGACTAAGTTCGTATTGTATTTTGGGACATGTTGGAATAATTGTTTAAGGTCCTGAAGGTCTCGGGTGAAATTCGGAAGGTAAACGAAGTGGATTTCGGACAAAGAAGGTTGCTGAAAATTTGCAGAAATATCTAGTGTATGGAGCCAATTTTGAAAGCTTATATCTCACAATTCATAAGAAATCCAAAAATTTGCAAAACATGGAAGTTGTAGTCGGTTGATTCTAGTTTCCAGAAAGTTAAACCATTTATTATTTAGACATTTGTACATAAAGTTATGATCAATTGAAGGAAGGCTGGTAGAGCAATTTCTGGTAGACTTTTAGTGACAGAAAATGGACTTTTAGTGACGGAAAATTGACTTTTAGTGATGGATTGACAGAAACTTAAGGACCAAAAATAGTCATTTCATTCATTTCGTTTTGGATTTTTGGAGCACGGTTCTTGAGCGATTTTCACGGGAAAACATTGGGGTAAGTGTTCCTTATCCTATATTGATTATATTTCATGATTCCATACTCATTTACATCATGAATCCGTGAATTTATGGAAGAAAAATCAAGATTTTTTACAAAATCTTCCAAAAATGAAAATTTAAGATTTGGAGGTCGAATTGTTATCGGATTTTGGTAAAATTGATATGGGTGGACTTGTAATTGAATGGGTTATCGGATTTTGTAAGTTTCGTCGGATTCCGAGATGTGAGCCCCACAGGCAAATTTTGAGCTAATTTCGGATTTTAATGAAAATATAATATTTTCTTATGAAATCTATTACTATAAATTTTGTTGATTGTATCAAATTAATTATGACTAGATACGAGTCGATCGGAGTCGGAAAATTGAGAAAAAAATATAATACTTGGTTAAATTATAGCAAGTCGAGGTAAGTGACTTGTCTAACCTTGTGTGGGAGAAATTTCCTCTAGAATTGCTATTAATGTGATTATTGAAATATGTTGAAAGTCGTGTACACGAGGTGACGAGTGTGTACACGGGTTAAATGTGAAAGATTATATTTTTAAATTGTGTAGATCATTGTTGCGCATTTATTAAATTATTTTATCTTGTTATATTCTTCATCATTGATCTGAGATATATACTTCAAATTTGTTTGATCTTTTCTTACTAATTGTTTTACCTGTTTAGTTGAAACTTGGTTTCTTTTATTCTATGCATTATTTGAAGGTTGACTTTATTTAAATTAAATTAAATATTATTAATATGAAGTATTTGACATTTTAAAACTTGATATTGAAGCAACGTATTAAAGATTTTGAAATATTATTTTCCTAAATTATATACTCCTGAATATTTTTATACTCATTGTGATGGAGCCGTTAGCTCTTTATTGTGGAAGAATATTATTGTTGAATTATTAAGACATGAGCCGTGAACTCTTTATTGTGGAAAAATATTATTGTTGAATTATTTTGACATGAGCCGTGAGCTCTTTATTGTGAAAAAATATTGTTGTTGAATTATTTTGGCAAGTTAAATTATTTGAGCACCTGATGTACAAATTGTGATATATTGTGATATTGATACACATGCGGTGGTATAAGCTCTGGGTGTTGAAACACATGCGGTGAGATAAGGGTGGCTTGATACGCGTGGCTAGTAGGAGGAACTACTAGAAGTCATGCGGTGTGATAAGGATGGCTAAAACGCGGGATGCTATTTCGGGAAAAATGTTTTCTTTAAAATCAATTGCGAATGCTCCCGCGGTGAGATAAGGAAATGAGATGTTGTGAATTTGTTTATGAGTTGGGACTACGATGCGGTACCTCGGGAGTGCCCTTGTTGATATTGATTTATGGCCGCAGTTGCCTTTGATTATTATTGTGATTTTCTTCAAGTTGGAAATAATTCTGTTTTGTTTCCACGAGGTATTTATTTGCCATTATTTGATGTAATTAAATGTGACATACTACTTGATTCATTTCCATTGTCATTTTATCTTATAATATTGTTTAAACATTTTACCATGCCATTATTTATTCTCTAGTAGGGCCTGACCTGACCTCGTCACTACTCTACCGAAGTTAGGCTTGGCACTTACTGGGTACCGCTGTGGTGTACTCATACTACGCTTCTGCACATCTTTTTGTGCAGATCCAGGTACATCTTATCAGATCACGCATCAGTAAACTAGCTGTACGAGGAGACTTCTAGGTATATCTGCCAGCGTCCGCAAACTCCGGACTCCCCTTCTATCTTACTATGTTGTCTTCCTTATTTACTTTAGACTCTAATGTATAGATACATATAGAATAAATTCTTAGAAGCTTGTGACTTATTTCTACCGGGTTTTGGGAGTTGAAATTGTTTGAATTGTAGTTTATTTATTTCAGATATTTATTATTATTCTGCATTGATAGGCTTACCTAGTCTTAGAGACTAGGTGCCATCACGACATCCTACGAAGGGAATTTGGGGCCGTGACACATGTATTGCCTTTGCAGGCTGCACAAGTATTATCAATATTTTTATCACTATCAGATAAATCAAGTAAATCTATTTCAGCTTGAGATTCTGACTCAGAATAATAATAATAATCAGATTCTGATCCAGAAGTGTATAACAAACCATAACCTTATCTCGTAACTCATCGTCTAGTTCTAAGGCTTTCAGCTTTTGAAGCTTACAATTTGGAGCTATATGACCAAATTTCCCATATTTATAACACTTACTATCAGCAAGATCTCGCTTAGACCTATTTTTGGTAAATCTAGTAGACTTGCGATGGGCTTTCTTATCATCACGCTCTTCTTTGGATCTATATCTATATCTCTTTCTCCTATAAGGACTGTCTGGGTTAGGGTATCTATGATACTTATGTTTCTTCTTCTTATGAGTAGAAGTCTCGGGTAAACCGAACTGAGTGCAAAAGTCTCCTAATTGGTTTCTCTCCTTAAGCTTATCCATCTTAAGCTGTCTGGATCATTTTAACTCATTGCATAGGTTTAACCCTTCCTGAGTGCAAATTCATATCAACTTACCATAGGTATAATCTTTGTACGGAATTTCACCACAATTACCTCTTAGAGTCTTTCTAACTCTTTCAGCAAATAAGGAAGGAAGACCATCTATAAACTTAGCTTTCCAATGGTCGTACTTATTTTCTGGTAACTCCATAACTCTACTCATAAAGGTTTCTTTGTATCATCTGAATTCACCTAAGGTCCTACATCTAAGACCATTAAGTAAAGTACGAACTGTCTCATGCTGATTGGTAAATCTACCATTGAAATGTTCTAGTATTGTAAGAACAAGGGTATAAACAACATCTTCTCTATTTTTTACTAGAGCCATGCTTAAGTTATCAACTCCTTCGTCAGTGGCTATTGCATTAATAACCATTAACTTTTCATCAGCAGTCAAATAATTATCCTACTAGCCACGAAGTTGGCCAGTAAAACCTGCAACAATCATTTTGAAAATAGTTCTATCTGTATTTTTCACACTTTTACAGATAGTTGCATACATAAGCACTCTATGCACAAGAATAGTTAATTTTCTATCAATCAATCCATCAAGATCCATTCATAAATTTCGGAACTACTGTAAGACGTATTAGTCTGATTCCAATCACGTTCCTCTATTAAGACATCTTGAGGAGTGGGACAATTGTAATAATAAGTTTGCATTCTGGGTTTATCAGCAAGCTTACTATTCCTCTTGGGATAACTTCTGAGTTTATTAAACTCTGACCAAACTTCATTTTTATAATCAAAAGTAGTATCTAATTTATCAGTAAAATCTTTTGATAAATCAATATGTTTGATATTCAAACCGGATAACTATATATAAGATGTATATATAGTATAGTATAGTATATATATTAAATGTATAAAAAGTTTGGGATTAAAATATATATATATATATATCGATATAAGATGTATATATAGTATATATATATAAGTAATAAGCTATATTCGATAAGCTATATATACATCTTATATACTATATATAAGATGTATATATAGTATAGTATAGTATATATATTAAATGTATAAAACGTTTGGGGTTAAAACAAAGTTGGGGGGGGGGGGTTAAATAACTACTTTATAAATAGCCGTTGGGACCGTTTGGCCTGCTAAGGGACCGGTCCCTGGCGGTCTAAATGGTCCTGGGCCTGGCGGGCCCAAATCATAGGATCGGCCCACGAGACCAGCCCTGGCCCACTAAAACCGGACCAAACGTTCCTGGCTCGTTTAGCCCGTTTGGCCTGTTTGGCCCGCGGTACCGGGCCTGGACCGGCCCACTTGTCACCCTTAATTAACGGTGTCAAAAATATTTACTCCTTATGATCAATTTAAATGATAATTGTAGTTCATTCTATTAAGTAGTTGGTGAATATCTAAAATAAATTATAAATAACCTAATATAATATGTCGAAGTACACTAAAAGAAAACCGGTGCATGAATGCTTTTGTGTTCATGAAGTTTGAGAGAACATTGTAAAAGAAATTCATTATGTTGTCAATATATATAATTTAATTCCTATATAAAAAGGATAAAAATTAAAATTGAAGACTTAAGAAAATATACTAATTAATCAGTCAGCAAAGTATCATAATTTATGAATTTATTAATATAAAAGAACTTCAATCAAATAACAAAATAATATATTGTAACACTTTTTTATACTAATTATTTTTATAATTTATATAATATATAATAATAAGAAGAAGAAGAATTTAAAATAAATTTGAGGCGTCCTAAGGCAACAGATTCACTGCCTAAGCCTTTAGAGCTGCCCCTGACAATACGGTTTCTTGCATTGATGTAACGACCCGGCCGATCGTTTTAAATATTAC
Organism: Nicotiana tabacum; assembly: GCF_000715075.1. Classification (NCBI taxonomy): domain Eukaryota; kingdom Viridiplantae; phylum Streptophyta; class Magnoliopsida; order Solanales; family Solanaceae; genus Nicotiana; species Nicotiana tabacum. The sequence goes on from NC_134092.1 coordinate 114,693,730, forward strand.
ATCCCCGTACCTCCATTTACTGTTCAATTTATGCTTTACCGTTGTTATGTGACTTGCCGGGGTAATTGGTTCGGGTTCGGTGAGGTTTTGGAATGAATTGGAACACTTAGTTCCAAGGTTTAAAGCTTAAGTTAAAATAGTTGTCCGGATGTTGACTTATGTGTAAACGACCCCGGAATAGAGTTTTGATAGTTCAAATAGCTCTGTATGGTAATTTTGGACTTAGGAGCGTGTTCGGAAAATTATTTGGAAGTTCGTAGTTAAATTAGGCTTGAAATGGCTAAAATACAAATTTAAGTTGGAAGTTTGACCGGGGATTTGATTTTTTGATATCAAGGTCAGAATCTGATTCTGAAAATTTGAATAGGTCCGTTATGTCATTTATGACTTGTGAGAAAAATTTGAGGTCAATCGGACTTGATTTGATAGGTTTCGACATCGAATGCAGAAGTTGAAAATTCTTAGTTTCATTAAGCTTTAATTGGGGTATGATTCATTGTTTTAGCATTGTTTGATATGATTTGAGGCCTAGACTAAGCTCGTAGGAGGTTTTAGGACTTGTTGGTACATTTGGTTGAGGTACCGGGGGCCTCGGGTGAGTTTCGGATGGTTAACAGACTAAATTTTGGACTTAGAAGAAATCTGAAAATTTCTGCCTTCTGATGCAATCACACCTATGGAACTTGGCTCGCAGGTACGAGCTCACAGAAGCGGGATGTGCATCGCAGAAGCGTGAAGTCCACAAAAGTGGACGGAAACTCACAGAAGCGAATCTGCAGAAGCGACACCAAGGTCGCAGAAGCAGAGGTAGGGGGAGCTGGGCAAGTCCGCAGAAGCGAGTCCGCAGAAGGGGACTTCTTGTCCGCAGAAGCGAAGGTAGTCGTAGAAGCAGTTTCTTCACCACAAAAGTGGAACCGCAGATGCGGTTAAAAGTTCTGCAGAAGCGGAACTTCTGGAGAGTGTACAAAAATAGAGGGTTCCGACATTTTTATCATTTTGGACATTTTCAACACGGTTTGGGCGATTTTTCTAAGAGAATTCATGGGAAATCATGAGGTAAGGTTGGACTAGTCAATAATATTGGATTATCATTGAGTATTTCGACTTGATTACGTATTTTTGAGGTAAAATTAGAGGATTTGGGCCTAGGGATTCCAAAATAAAAAATTAACATTTGGAGGTCGAGTTGATGTCTGAATTTGGTAAAATTGGTAAATTTGGTATGGTTGGACTCGTGGTTGAATGGGCGTTCATATTTTGTAATGTTTTTCGGGTTCAAGACGTGATATTTGAGTACAATTTCGGATTTTGTTGGAAAATTTATATTTTCATATGGAATTAATTCCTATAATTTGTATTGACTGAATCGAATTATTTGTGACTAGATTCGAGGCGTTTGGAAACCGATTCGCGAGGCAAAGGCATAGCAGAATAAAGAATTACACGGTTTGAGGTAAGTAACAAGTTCAAAATTTAGTCTTGAGGGTATGAAACCCCAGATTCTGTTATATGTGATTGGTTTTTAGGTGACGCACATGCTAGGTGACGGGCGTGTGGGCGTGCACCGTAGAAATTGTAACCTGATAAATTTCATGGAATTGTGTGGTTGAATAATCTGTTGATATCCCTACGTTTTTTCACGTATTACAGAAAGCAACCTATAAATCATGTTTAAAACATGTGTTTACACTGTAGGGACCCACATAGGTCGTGTACTTGTTGAATTATCTGCTAAATTGATGGTTTGCACTCAGTCACAGTTTTACTTGTATATTTCATCTTAGTCTCTATTGTTCATTATTGATGCATCATATCATTGCTATTTGAGCTGCTTATCATGATTTCTGAGAGCTCGAGAGACTGGAGAGGTTGATGACTGAGTGAGGCCGAGGGCCTGATTGTGAGGATATTTATAGGATCGGACTGCATGCCACAACATGTTTTACTGCATATACCATGATTGGCTTGTTATAGTGCTTGGGCTGAAGGAGCCCCTCCGGAGTCTGTGCACACCCCTAGTGAGCGCATGTACGTCGAGTGTCGAGTGTCGAGTGCTGAGTGCTGAGTGATTGAGAGGAATGAGTGACTGTAAGGAAAGAGGGATTGTGAGGTTGGAGTGAATGGGAGGACTGAGTGACTGTTGCTCTAAGAAGATGTATTGATTTCATTATTGTTACACTTCAGTTATCATATATTACTGTTTTGGAAATTTCTGAGAGATATTATCTTCTGTTTCATTTTAACTTGATATGAAATTAGTGTTTGGATCTTAAATGTTGAACTTGAAAGAATTCCCACCATCTTATGTTGGGAAATTATTGTAATTGGACTTGTCTGTGAAGCTCGTCACTACTTTCAGTTCTTTATTTAGTTTTGTTACTTGTTGAGTTGGTTGTACTCATACTACACCCTGCACCTCGTGTGCAGATCCAGGTACTTCCGAACACAGCAGTTTCTAGTTTCTCAGAGTTTTATCTGTTGGAGATTATCGAGGTAGCTGCTTGACGTCCGCAGACATTGACTCTCTTTCCTTTCAGTTTTTGTACTCTTTTATATTTTTAGACATTGTTTTTATTAGCCAGACTTTGTTATCATTTAGATGCTCATGTACTCAGTGACACCGAGTTTTTGGGAGTGTTTTATGTCGGTATTTTTGAGATTTTTGTATTGAATTTAAATATTCTGTTTTCAAACTTAAAAGAAATTGTGGTGTATTGAGGTTGTCGACTTGCCTAGTATTAAGATAGGCGCCATCACGACAGGTGTGATTTTGGGTCGTGACAAGTTTGTATCAGAGCCTAGGTTACATAGGTCTCACGAGTCTTGAGTAGGTTTAGTAGAGTTTTGCGGGTCGGTACAGAGACGTCTGTACTTATCTTCGAGAGTGAGGACACGTACTACCGGATCGGACGATCAGCCACCAGTGCCACTATTTAGGACCGCGAGAGGCTGGGGCCGTGGTAGAAGTCAGGGCCGAGGTAGAGGTCGAGATGTAGCTCATACAACAGTTAGAGCAGCACCTGTAGCACCACCAATTGCTCCAGTTTAGGAGCATATTCCAGATATAGTTGAGCAGGCGGGACTAGCTCAGGCACCAGCTGTGTCTATTGTGATTCCAGGCCTTTGGGAGGCTCTAGCACAAATATTGACTATTTGCACAGGCCTTGCTCAGGTGCTTTCGGCTCAGGCCGCACCAGCTACTTCTCAGGCCGGGGGAGGTACTCATACCCCTGTCGCCCGTACTCCATAGGAGGTAGTGCAGGGACTTCAGATACCGGGGGCACTACCAGCCCAGCCGGTTGCAGCTGCTCAGGCCCCGGTAGTCCTCGTTATGGCTGATGATGGGTAGAGTAGACTTGAGAGATTATGAGGCTTCGACCTCCATCATTTAGCGGTACTGAGTCAGAGGATGCTAAGGTTTTCTTGGATAAGTGAAAGTGGATGCTTCGGACAACGGGTATTCTAGAGACCAGTGGGGTCTCGTTCACTACTTTTTAATTTTTTGGGGCTGCCTTCAAATGGTGGGAGGCTTATGAGAGGCGCAGGCCGGTCGGTGAAGCACCACTTACATGGCAGGAGTTCTCCGTTATCTTCTTAGAGAAATTCGTGTCGTAGTCTCATAGAGGTGAGCTGCGCAGATAGTTTGAGCAGTTACGTCATGAGGGCTCATCTATGACGTAGTACGAGATAAGGTTTTCTGAGTTGGCTCATCATGCAGTTTGGTTGGTTCCCATTGATAGGGAGAGGATTAAGAGTTTCATTGATGGCCTCACATATCAGCTGCAGTTATCTATGACTCGGGAAAGGGTATCTGGTGCTACTTTCGATGAGGTAGTTGACATTGCTCGACAGATAGAGATGGTCATTAGAGAGGGGCGAGGAGAGAGGGAATCCAAGAGGCCTCGTGGATCGAGTGGTTTCAGCGGTGTTCCTTCAGGGGGGTCAGTTCTACCCCGGCAGGGGTTGTCCTTACAGACATGCTCAGATGGGTCATCCAGTTCACCGTGGTGCATCATCCAGCCATGATTCATACAGTTCTCATCAGGGTCAGTCATCTCTCAGTGCCCTTCCAGCCCAGAGTTCGTCCCGTGCTCCTTCAGTTCTGGGTTCATTTGCATCGGGTGCTTCAAGTGATTATTCTGGTTATCGGGGTCCGATTCAGTCCTCACCATCACTAGCACCGGGGAGTTGCTTTGAGTGCGGGGAGTTTGGGCATGTGTGGAGGTAGTGTCCTCGTCGCCTGGGAGGTCCAGTGCAATAGAGGAATCATACTACGACTTCAGCACCAGTTACTTCACCACCCGCCCAGCCAGCTCGGGGTGGGGGTCAGTCAGCTAGGGGTCGCCAAAGAGGGGAAGGCCGATCAGGTGGCAGTCAGGCCCGATTCTATGTTTTTTCTGCCAGGCTAGATATCGTTACTTCAGATGTAGTGATCGCATGTATTGTCTTAGTGTTCCACAAGGAAGTTTCTATATTATTTGACCCTGGTTCCACTTATTCGTATATATCATCGTACTTTACACATTATCTAGATATGCCCTGTGAGTCCTTAGTTTCACCTATTCGTGTATCTACGTCAGTGGGAGATACGATTATTGTGGATCGTGTGTATAGGTCGTGTGTGGCAACTATTGGGGGACTGGAGACTAGTATCGATCTATTATTTCTTAGTATGGTTGATTTCGATGAAATCTTGGGTATGGATTGGTTGTCTCCATGTCATGCTATTCTGGACTATCACGCAAAAACTGTGACGTTGGCGATGTCGGGTTGCCGAAGGTCGAATGGAGAGGTTCTCTAGATTATGTTCCCAACATGGTAATCTCTTATTTGAAGGCCCAACGTATGGTTGGGAAGGTGTGTTTGTCCTATTTGGTCTTTGTGAAAGATGTTGATGAAGACACTCCTACTATTGATTCTGTACTGGTAGTGCGAGACTTTTCGGATGTATTTCCTGCAGACCTACCGGGTATGCCACCCGAAAGGGATATTATTGAATTGGTATCGGGAACTCAGCCCATTTCTATTTCTCCAAATCGTATGGCACCAGCTGAGTTGAAAGAATTGAAAGAGAAACTTCAGGAACTCCTTGATAAGGGGTTTATTAGGCCTAGTGTGTCACCTTGGGGTGCACCGGTTCTGTTTGTGAAAAAGAAATATGGTACTATGCGGATGTGCATCGGCTACATGCAGTTAAACAAAGTTACAATCAAGAACAAGTATCCTTTTCCGCGTATTGATGATTTATTTGACCAGCTTCAGGGAGCGAGGGTATTCTCCGAAATTAATTTGAGGTCCGGATATCAACAGTTAAAAATTCGAGATTCGGATATTCTAAAGACGGCATTCAAGACTCATTATGGTCACTATGAATTTCTCGTGATGTCTTTTGGGCTGACCAACGCCCCAACAACATTTATGCACTTGATGAATAATGTATTCCAGCCGTATCTTGATTTGTGAGGTTGTAGTATTTATTGATGATATCCTGGTGTACTCACGTAGCCAGGAGGAGCATGCACAACACTTGGGTATTGTATTATAGAGACTGAGAGAGGAGAGAATGTATGCCAAATTCTCTAAGTATGAGTTCTGGCTTAGTTCGGTGGCATTCTTGGGACACATAATGTCCGGTGAGGGAATTAAGGTGGATCCGAAGAAGATAGAGGCAGTTCAGAGTTGTCCCAGGCCATCTTCAGCTACTGAGATTCGGAGTTTTCTCGATTTAGTTGGTTATTATCATTGCTTCGTGGAGGGTTTTTCGTCTATTGTATCGACTTTGACCTAGAAATGTGCTTCATTCAGGTGGTCGGATGAGTGTAAAGAGATCTTTTAGAAGCTCAAGACTGCCTTGACTACAACTCTAATTCTAGTTTTGCCTTCAGCTTCAGACTCTTATACAGTGTATTGTGATGCTTCTCGGATTGGTATTGGGTGTGTCTTAATGCAGGAGGGTAGAGTGATTACTTATGCTTCACGTCAGTTGAAGCCACATGAAAAGAACTACCATGTTCATGATTTAGAATTGGCAGCTATTGTCCATGCATTGAAGATTTGGAGGCACTATCTTTACTGTGTGTCTTGTGAGGTATTTACAGATCATCGGAGTCTTCAACACTTATTCAAATAGAAGGATCTAAATTTGAGGCAACAGAGATGGTTGGAGCTACTAAAGGACTATGATATCACTATTTTGTATCATTCCGGGAAGGCCAATGTGGTGGCCGATGCCTTGAGTAGAAAGGCGGTGAGTATGGGTCGCCTTGTATTCATTCATGTTGGTAAAAGGCCTCTTGCAGTTGATGTTTAGACCTTGGCCAACCAGTTCATGAGATTAGATGTTTCGGAGCCCAGTCAGGTTCTAGCTTGTGTGGTTTCTCGGTCTTCTTTATATGATCGTATCAGAGAGTGTCAGTATGATGATCCCCATTTGCTTTTCCTTAAGGACACATTTCAGCACGGTGATGCTAGATATGCTACTATTGGGGATGATGGGGTATTGAGGATGCAGGGTCGGATTTGTGTGCCTAATGTGGATGGGGTGCGTGAGTTGATTTTTTAGGAGCCCCACAGTTCGCGGTATTCCATTTATCTGGGTGTCGCGAAGATGTATCAGGACTTGTAGCATAGCGAAGATGTGGAGGAGAATGAAGAAGGATATAGTGGGGTTTGTAGCGTGTGTTATAGATTTTGGTGGTTCTTGGGATCAATTTTTGCCACTGGCAGAGTTTGCTTACAATAACAGCTACCAATCGAGCATTCAAATGGCTCAGTATGAGGATTTATATGGGAGACAGTATCGGTCTCTTATGGGTTGGTTTGAGCCGGGTGAGGCTAGACTATTGGGTATTGATTCAGTTCAAGATGCTTGGGAGAAGGTTAAATTGATTCAGGAGAAGCTTTGTACGACACAGTCTAGACAGAAGAGTTATGCCGACAGGAAGGAACGTAATGTTGCTTACATGGTTGGGGAGAAGATTATGCTCAAGGTTTCACCCACGAAGGGTGTGTTGAGGTTAGGGAAGAAGGGCAAGTTGAGCCCTCGGTATATTGGTCCTTTTGAAGTACTTAAGAAGATTGGAGAGGTGGCTTATGAACTTGCATTACCGCCTAGTCTATCGAGTGTTTGTCATGACCCAGTTTCCCCTCCGTATGACGTCGTGACGGCACCTTGTCTATATGACTAGGTAAGCCTAATATTTTGCGGAATAAATGAAATGAAAACATAAATTTAACAACTAACTGTAGCAATAACACTATAACTGAGTATCATGCCACTTGGCATGTACAATAACCAACTCCTCAATATACTACACAGCATTCCCAAAACCCGAAACATTCATGAATCACAAACTACAGGAAGAAAATCTAGTATTTCTATACATCAGAGTCTATCTAAAGAAAATACAGAAGATAATGGACATAAGGAAGAGTAGAAGGGGACTCTGAGGTCTGCGGGAGTGACAGATATACCTTGAAGTCTCCAAAGCTGTCACGGCTCACTGATAGTGCAGCTGATAAGGAGTACCTGGATCTGCACACGAAAAACATGTGCAGAAGAGTAGCATGAGTATACCACAATTGATACCCAGTAAGTGCCAAGCCAAACCTCGGTCGTGTAGTGAGGAGGTCAGGTCAGGGCCCTACTAGTATATATATAATAACACAAGATAGAATGAAATACCGCAGTAAAATAAAGACTAAAATTTAACAAGAATGAAATCATAGAAGACAATAGCTCAGTACATAGAGATAACAATAGGGGATTTCCCGAGATACCGTCTCGTAGTCCCAACGTAAATGTGCAGAACAGGGGGATCTCCCGGAATACCGTTCTGTAGTCCCAAAGTAAATATGCAGTACAGGGGGATCTCCCAGAATACCGTTCCGTAGTCCTAAAGTAAATATGCAGTACAGGGGGATCTCCCGGAATACCGTTCCGTAGTCCCAAAGTAAATATACAGTACAAGGGGATCTCCTAGAATACTGTTCCGTAGTCCCAAAGTAAATATGCAGTACATGGGATTTCCCGGAATACCGTTTCGTAGTCCCAAAGAAAATATGCAGTCAAACAATAGAATTCAATAGTTACGGCACAAAATTCTACAGTTCAACCTAAGTACCAATTAAGGAAAGACAAGTAAATTCACTAAACATGATGCACGTAGTTCAAGTAAACAGGTAAGGCAAGTTGGCATGCTATTCTAGTCTAGCCGGATACCACACATGCCGATGAAACTGAAATAAGAAGGAAATCAGGTTATTACTTAGTAGAAAAATAGGGTTTTTACACAATTAGCCCGTGTACGTACTCGTCACCTCACGTACACAGCGCTCATATATCAAAAACAGTACAAATCCTACGGGAAGTTCCCCCACACAAAGTTAGGCAAGCCACTTACCTCGAACCAAACTCAATCAATCGGTAAGAATGCCTTTTCCACGAATATATGACTCCGAATGGCTCGAATCTAGCCAAAATAATTCGATACAGTCAACAAAAATTATAGGAATTAATTTCATTAGAAAATACTATATTTTTCAATAAAAATCCGAAATTAACTCAAAATTTGCCTGTGGGGCCCACATATCAGAATCCGGTGAAACTCACAAAATTCGACAACCCATTCAATTACGAGTCCAACCATACCAGTTTCACTCAAATTCGACTCTGAATCAACACCGAAATCTCAAAAATTCATTTCTATGAATTTTCCCAAATTTCAATCTCAAAACACTAATTAAATGGTGAAAACAAATGATGGAGGCGGGTAATCTAACCATAATTGAGTTAATAACACTTACCCCGATATTTTCTCTGAAAATCTCCCAAAAATCGCCTCTCCCCAAGATCCAATTCGTAAAAAATGGCACAGGATACCAAGTCCCATGTTTTATAATTCTGTCCAGGCAGCCCTCGGTCCTGCCTCGATCCTGGCCCTCAATCCTGGGCCTCGATCCTGAACTTCGATCCTGGACATCGATCTTGGCCCTCGATCCTGGACTTCGATCATGGCCCTCGATTCGGGTCTTCGATCATGGCCCTCGATCCTGAGCCTTCGATCATGGCCCTCGATCCTGAGCCTCAATCATGGATCTCGATCCTGAGCTCGATTTTTTTCTGGGCTCGATTTTTACATTTCCAGCAGAAGAAAATTGCAGCAGCTGTTTAAGTCAAACTTTTGATCTGTTAACCATCTGAAACTCACCCGAGGCCCTCGAGACCTCAACCAAAAACACCAACAAGTCCTAAAACATCATACGAACTTATTTGATACCTAAAATCACATTAAACAACCCTAAAATCACAATTCACACCCCAATTCAAGCTTAATGAAACTTAAGAATTTCCAACTTCTACATTCGATGTCGAAACCTATCAAATCAAGTCCGATTGACCTCAAATTTTGCACACAAGTTATAAATGACATAATGGAGCTATGAAAATTTTAGGAACAGGATTCCGACCCCGAAATCAAAAAGTCAACTCCTCGATCAAACTTCCAAACTTAAATTCCTATTTTAGCCATTTCAAGCCTATTTGAGCTACAGACCTCCAAAACACAATCCGGACACGCCTCTAAGCCCAAAATAACCTAACGGATCTAACGAAACTGACAGAATTCTATTCCGGAGTCGTCTTCACACAGTTCTAACTACAGTCTAAATCCTAAGGTTTAAACCTCCATTTAGGGACTAAGTGTCCCAAAACACTCCAAACACCAAAATGAAACCTCCCGGCAAGTCACAATAGTAGGAATAGATATGGGAGAAGCAGTAAATAGGGGATCGGGGCTATTACTCTCAAAATGTCTGGCCGGATCGTTATATCTTCCCCCTCTTAAAACAATCTTCGTCCTCGAACAAGCATAGAGACATACCTGAAGTGGTGAAAAGATGAGGATAACGGCTGCGCATATCCTGCTCGGTCTCCTAAGTCGTCTCCTCGACTGGATGACCTCTCCACTGAACCTTCACGGAAGCAATATCCTTTGACCTTAGCTTTCGAACCTGCCTGTCCAAAATAGCCACTGGTTCCTCAACATAAGATAGATCCTTGTCCAACTGAACTGAACTGAAGTCTAACACATGAGACGGATCGCAGAGATACTTCCGGAGCATGGAAACATGGAACACTGGATGAACGACAGAGAGACTAGGTGGTAGTGCAAGTCTGTAAGCCACCTCCCCAACTCTCTCAAGAATCTCAAAAGACTCAATATACCTAGGGCTCAGCTTGCCCTTCTTCCTGAACCTCATAACACCTTTCATAGGCGAAACCCGGACCAAATCCCGCTCACCAACCATGAATGCAACATCACAAACCTTCCAGTATGTATAACTCTTCTGTCTGGACTGGGCTGTGTGAAGTCTATCCTGAATCACCTTAACCTTCTCCAAGGCATCCTGAACCAAGTCTGTACCCAATAATCTAGCCTCTCTCGGCTCAAACCATCCCACTGGAGACCGACACCGCCTACCATACAGAGCCTCATACATTTCCATCTGAATGCTGGACCGATCACTATTATTGTAAGCAAATTCCGCAAGTGGCAAGAACTAGTCCCAAGCACCCCCAAAATTTAACACACAAGCGTGGAGCATATCCTCCAGTATCTGAATAGTGCGCTCGGACTGTCCGTCCGTCTGAGGGTGAAATGATGTGCTCAACTCAACCCGAGTAACCAGTTCCTATTGTACATCCCTCCAGAACCATGATGTAAACTGCGTACCCCGGTTAGAGATGATAGATACCGGTACGCCATCAAGCCCGATGATCTCGCGGATGTAAATTTGAGCCAACTGCTCGGAAGAGTAGGTAGTCATCGCAGGAAAGAAATGAGCCGACTTGGTCAGCCTATCCACAATCACCCAAACTGAATCAAACCTCCGCTGAGTCCGTGGGAGCCCAAAAACGAAATCCATAGTGATTCTCTCAAATTTCCACTCCGGAATCTCCAACTTCTGAAGCAACCCACCCGGCCGCTGATGCCTATACTTCACCTGATGGCAATTTAGGCACTGAGCAACATACTTCACTATGTCTTTCTTCATTCTCCTCCACCAGTAGTGTTGTCTCAAGTCCTGATACATCTTTGCGGCACCCGGATGAATGGAGTACCGTGAGCTGTGAGCCTCCTGGAGAATCAACTCATGCAAACCATCTACATTGGGCACACATATTCACCCCTGCATCCTCAACACGCTATCATCACCAATAGTCACATCTCTAGCATCACCTCGCCGAACCCTGTCCTGAAGGATGAGCAGATGTGGGTCTTCATACTGAAGCTCCCTGATACGATCATAAAGAGAAGACCGAGAGACCACACAAGCCAATACTAGACTCGGCTCAGAAATATCTAATCTCACAAACTGGCTGGCTAAGGCTTGAACATCCAATGCCAATGGCCTTCTACTACTGGTAGATATGCTAAACTCCCCAAACTTTCTGCCCGACGACTCAAAGCATCGTCCACCACATTGGACTTCCCAGGGTGGTACAAAATTGTGATATCATAATCCTTAGGCAACTCTAACCACCTCCTCTGACGCAAATTAAAATCCTTGTGCTTGAACAGATGTTGCAAACTCCGGTGATCGGTGTAAATCTCACAAGGAACACCATACAAATAATGCCGCCAAATCTTCAAGGCATGAACAATAGCTACTAAATCAAGGTCGTGGACAAGATAGTTCTTTTCATGCACCTTCAGCTGTCTGGACGCGTAGGCAATCACCCTACCGTCCTGCATCAACACTGCGCCGAGACCAATCCGCGATGCATCACAATATACAATATAAGACCCCGAACCTGTAGGCAATACCAACACTGAGGTTGTAGTCAAAGCTGTCTTGAGCTTCTGAAAGCTCTCCTCACATTCTTCTGTCCACCTGAGCGGAGCACCCTTATGGGCCAGCCTCGTCATAGGTGCTGCAATAGATGAGACTGTAGTTGAGGACGGTCTGGGCCAACTCTGCACTGCTTCAATCTTCTTCGAATCCACCTGGATCCCATCACTCGATACTATATGACCCAAGAATGCCATTGACTCTAGCCAAAACTCACACTTTGAAATTTTTGCATATAACTTCTTTTCTCTCAAGGTCTGAAGTGCAGTCCTCAGGTGCTACTTATGCTCCTCACGAGTCCAGGAGTATACCAGAATGTCGTCAATAAACATAATGATGAATGAGTCAAGATAAGGTCGGGAAACACTATGCATCAAGTGATAAAAGCTGTCGGGGCATTGGTCAGCCCAAAAGACATAACAAGAAAGTCATAGTGACCATACCGAGCCCTAAAAGCAGTCTTCGGGATATTTGGATCCCGAATCTTCAACTGATGATAACCTGAATGCAAGTCAATCTTGGAAAACACTCTGGTACACTGTAACTGATCAAATAAGTCATCAATACGAGGCAAAGGATACCCGTTCTTCACTGTGACTTTGTTCAACTGATGGTAATCAATACACATCCACATAGAACCATCCTTCTTCTTCACAAATAAGACAGGAGCACCCCAAGGTGACACACTGGGCCGAATGAAGCCCTTATCAAGAAACTCATGTATCTTCTCCTTCAACTCCTTCAATTCAGGAGGAGCCATACGATATGGAGGAATAGAGATGGGCTGAGTGCCCGGCAACAAATCAATGCCAAAATTAATATCTCTGTTGGGCGGCATGCCCCGAAGATCAGCTGGAAACACATCTGGAAAATCTCTCACTACTGGAACTGACTTAATTGTAGGGGTATCAATACTGACATCCCTCACATAAGCTAGATATGCGTCACACCCGTTCTCAACCATTCGTTTAGCTTTAAGAAATGAAATAACTCTGCTAGGAGTATACTTTAAGGTACCTCTCCACTATAATCGCGGTAAACCTGGCATAGCCAGTGTCACAGTCTTAGTGTGACAATCAAGAATAGCATAATGGGGAGACAACCAATCCATGCCCAAGATAACATCAAAATCTACCATGCTGAGTAATAATAAGTCGGCTCTAGTCTCAAAACCACTAAGAGCAATCAAACACAACTGATACACGTGGTCCACAACAAGAGAATCTCCCACAGGAGTAGACACATAAATAGGGGAACTCAAAGAATCTCGCGATACGCCCAAATACGGGGAGAAATAAGAGGACACATAGGAATATCTAGAGCCTGGGTCAAATAATACCGACGCATCTCTATAACAGACTGGAATAATACCTGTAATGATAGAATCAGAATCAGCTGCCTCTCTACGAGCAGGAAGGGCATAATATCTGGCCTGGCCTCCCCCTCTAGGACGACCTCTACCTCCCCGACCTCTACCTCGGGCTGGCTGAGCAGGTGGGGTGGAAGAAGGTGCTGTAATCATAGCCCGAGGACCCGGTGGAGCACGCTGTGGCTGAGAAGTCTATGGAGGTGCACCCCTCCTAAATCTGGGGAAATCCCTCACCATAAGGCGAGTGTCACCACACTAAAAACAAGTTCTGGGAGGGCGTGGCTGTTGTGACTGGCTCTGGCTAGATCTGCTGGACTGGACGCTAGGACCACCCCGTGCAAGAGGCACACTAGATACTGGCAGTGTATAATAAGGCTTTTGGATCCTAGAAGGGGCTGGGACACCACTGGTGGTTGGAAGAGCTGAATGAATGGGGCGACTCACATAACCCTTACCATGGCAAGTTTCTAGGGCACGAGCACCAGAATAAGAACCATTCTCTCAAGACCTCTTGGCCTCTATCTCCTTTCTATCCCCGGAAAGTATGCCCTCCAATTTCCTGGCAATACTCACAACCTTCTGATAAGAAATATCCATCTCCAACTCCCTGGCCTTACTAATCCGGATACTGGGGTGGAGTCCTTCAATAAACCATCGAACCCTCTCTCAAACTGTGGCAACCAAGGTCGGTGCATGTTGGGCCAAATCACTGAAACAGACTGCATACTCTAACACAGTCATAGATCCCTGGCGCAGCTGGTCAAACTATGTGCGCCATGAGTCCCTGAGGCTCTGAGGGACATACTCTCTCAAAAAAATGTCCGAGAACTGAGTCCATGTAAGTGAAACTACCTCATCCGGACTACTCAGGTCATAAGCACGCCACCACTGATAGGCTACTCCGCTAAGCTGGAATATAGTAAAAGAAACCCCACTCGTCTTCGCTACGCCCATAGTATGGGGAATACATGACACTCCTCCAGAAATCCATGAGCATCATCTGTAGCTAATCCGCTGAAGGTAGGTGGGTGGTACTTCTTGTACCTCTTAAGTCTAAGCTGCTCCACCTCAGAAGCTGCTGCCCTAACCTCGGACTGAGCCGGAGCTACCGATTGCATTGGTACAATCTTTGGAACCTGGTTGACCTGAACCCGCTGCTCTGGAGTACCGGCGACGGGAGTCTATGCTCCTCCCCCACCCTGAGATGTGGCAGGAGCAAGTGGGATCAATCCAGCCTGAGCTAAGGTGCTGAACATGCTCAAAAACTAGGCTAGAGTCTTCTGGAGGGCTGGTGCAGAAACAGGTACCTCAGGTGTCTGCCCTCCAGCTGGAGCTACTGGGGGCTCCTCTGTAGCAGCTCGTGCGGGTGCCCTGGCTGCACCACGTGGACGTCCTCGGCCTCTACCCTGGCCCCGACCTCTCGTGGCTCTAGCAGGGGGCGTGGGTGCCTGGTCATCAAATCCGCTTGTACGTGTCCTCACAATCTGTGAGAGAATAGAATACAGAAGTTTAGAATTTTTGAAGTCAACTATTTTCGCACGACAAGGAATCAAAGTAGTGAAATTTTCATAATAGTTCCATAGCCTCCCGAAGATAAGTACAGACATCTCTGTACCGATCCGCGAGACTCTAATAAACCGGCTTGTGACTCACGACACCTATTAACCTAGGGCTCTGATACCAACTTGTCATGACCTAGTTTCCCCTCCGTATGACGTCATGACGGCACCTAGTCTCTATGATAAGGTAAGCCTAACATTTTGCGGAATAAATGTAATGTAAACATAAATTTAACAACTAACTGTAGCAATAACACTATAACTAAGTACCATGCCACTTGGCATGTGCAATACTCAACTCCTCAATATACTACACAACATTCCCAAAACTCGGAACATTCGTGAATCACAAACTACAAGAAGAAAATCTAGTGTTTCTATACATCAGAGTCTATCGAAAGAAAATATAGAAGATAATGGACATGGGGAAGAGTAGAAAATGACTCTGAGGTCTGCGGACGTGACAGATATACCTTGAAGTCTCCAAAGCTGTCACGGCTCACTAATAGTGTGGCTGATAAGGAGTACCTGGATCTGCACACGAAAAACATGTGCAAAAGAGTAGCATGAGTACACCACAATCGGTACCCAGTAAGTGCCAAGCCTAACCTCGGTCGAGTAGTGACGAGGTCATATAATAACACAAGATAGAATGAAATACCACAGTAAAATAAAGACTAAAATTTAACAAGAATGAAATCATAGAAGACAACAACTCAGTACACAGAGATATCAACAGGGGATTTCCTGGGATAACGTCTCGTAGTCCCAACATAAATGTGCAGAACAGGGGGATCTCCCAGAATACTGTTCCGTAGTCCCAAAGTAAATATGCAGTACAGGGGGATCTCCCGGAATACCGTTACGTAGTCCCAAAGTAAATATGCAGTACATGGGGATCTCCCGGAATACCATTCCGTAGTCCTAAAGTAAATATGCAGCCAAACAATAGAATTCAATAAATACGGCACAAAATTCTACAGTTCAACCTAAGTACTAGTTAAGGAAAGACAAGTAAATTCACTAACACATATTGCACGTAGTTCAAGTAAATAGTTAGGGCAAGTAGGCATGCTATTCTAGTCTAGCCGGATACCACACATGCTGATGGAACTCAAAGAAGATGAAAATCAGATTATTACTTAGTAGAAAAATCTGGTTTTTACATAATTATCCCGTGTACGTACTCGTCACCTCACGTACTCGGCGCTCAAATATCAAAAACAGTACAAATCCTACGGGGAGTTCCCCCACATAAAGTTAGGCAAGCCACTTACCTCGAATCAAGCTCAATCAATCAGTAAGAATGCCTTTTCCACGAATATCCGACTCTAAATTGCTCGAATCTAGCCAAAATAATTCGATACAGTCAAAAAAAATTATAGGAATCAATTTCATTAAACTCCGAATACGACTCCGAATTTGCATGTAGGGCCCACATCTCAGAATCCGGGGAAACTCACAAAATCCGACAACACATTCAATTACGAGTCCAACCATACCAGTTTCACTCAAATCCGACTCCGAATCAACACTGAAATCTAAAAAATTCGTTTCTATGAATTTTCTTAAATTTTCCCTAATTTCAATCTCAAAACACTAATTAAATGGTGAAAACAAATGATGGATTCGGGTAATCTAACCATAATTGAGTTAAGAACACTTACCCGATGTTTTCTCTGAAAATCTCCAAAATCGCCTCTCCCCAAGCTCCATTTCGTCAAAAATGGCACAGGGGTTCGTCCCCTGTTTTATAATTATGTCCAGGCAACCCTCGGTCCTGCAGATGCGGTTAAAAGTTCTGCAGAAGCGGAACTTCTGGATAGTATACAAAAACAGAGGGTTCCGACATTTATTTCATTTTGGACATTTTCAACAAGGTTTATGGCGATATTTCGAGAAAATTCACGAGCAATCTTGAGGTAAGTCACTTGTGATCATTGTTAGTCAATAATATTGGATTATCATTGAGTATTTCAACTAGATTACATATTTTTGAGGTAAAATTAGAGGATTTAGGTCTAGGGATTCCGAAATCAGAAATTAAGATTTTGAGGTCGAGTTGATGTCGGAATTTGGTAAATTTGGTATGGTTGGACTCGTGGTTAAATGGACATTCATATTTTATAACTTTTGTTGGGTTCTGAGACGTGGGCCCCACGGACGATTTTTGAGTGCAATTTCGGATTTTGTTGGATAATTTATATTTTCATATGGATTTCCTATAATTTGTATTGACTGAATCGAATTATTTATGACTAGATTTGAGATGTTTGGTGATCGATTCGCGAGGCAAAGGTATAGCAGAATAAAGAATTTTACGGTTTGAGGTAAGTAAGAGTTCTAAATTTGGTCCTGAGGGTATGAAACCCCGGATTCTATGATATGTGATTAGTTTTGAGGTGACACACATGCTAGGTAACGGGCGAGTGGCGTGCACCGTAGGAATTGTGACCTGATAAATTTTATGGAACTGTGTGATTGAATAATCTGTTGATATCCATATGTTTTTCCATGTATTAGAGAAAACAACCTATAAATCATGTTTAAAATATGTGTTTACACTGTAGGGACCCACAGAGGTCGTGTACTTGTTGAATTATCTGCTAAATTTATGTTTTGCACTTGGTCATAGTTTTACTTGTACATTTCATCTCAGTCTCTATTGTTCATTATTGTTGCATTATATCATTGTTGTTTGGGCTGCTTATCATGATATCTGAGAGCCCGAAAGACTGGAGAGGTTGATGACTGAGTGAGGCCGATGGCCTGATTGTGAGGATATTTATGGGATAGGGCTGCACGTCACAACATGTTTCATTGCTATATGCCATGATTGGCTTGTTATAGCGCTTGGGCAGAAGGAGCCCCTCCAGAGTCTGTACACCCCCCCTCCCAGTGAGCGCAGGTACCTACTGAGTGCGAGTGCCGAGTGCCGAGTGCTGAGTGATTGAGAGGAATGAGTGACTGTGAGGAAAGAGTGATTGGGAGGTTGGAGTAAATGGGAGGACTGAGTGATTGTTGCTCTGAGAGTATGCATTGATTTCATTATTTTTGTACATCAGCTGTCATATATCACTGGTTTGGAAATTTCTGAAAGATATTATCTTCTGTTTTATTTGAACTTGATATAAAATTACTGTTTGGGTATTAAATGTCGAACTTGAAAGCATGCCCACCTTCTTATGTGTGATGACCCGAAAGTTCATCTTTAAATTTAATCTTCATTTTTGTGTTCTGAGACCTCAAATAACATCATTTATTATTCCTCGACTTGCGTGCGTAGTCCGTATATTTTTCCAAAAAGCTTTTATGTGAAAAATTGATAAAGATGTGAAATAGTGCTTTAAAACTCACTTAAGTTGACTTCGGTCAACATTTTGAGAAATCGGACCCGGATCAGTATTTTGATATTCCCGGTAGGTCCGTATCGTAATTTGGGACTTGGGTGTATGTCCGGAATTTAATTTGGAGGTCTCTAGCTCGAGTTATCGCCATTTATTGAAAATTAGATGTTTGAAATTTCTATGATTTGTATAAATAATTCGATTCAGTCAATACAAATAATTTCCGCGAAATTTGAGTTAAATTTCGAATTTCTTAGAAAATTAGTATTTTCATATGGTATAAATTTTTATGATTTGTATTGACTGAATCTTACTATTGTGACTAGATTCGAGGCGTTCGAATACCCATTCGTGAGGCAAAGGTTTATTGTAATCTTGAGTTGGTTACAAATCGAGATAAGTGTCGTGGTTAACCTTGATTTGAAGGAGTAGGACTTATCTGTCTATTTGCTACGTGATTTAATGTGCGGGTACAACATATATGTGAGGTGACGAGTACTTATTCATTGTGGTTGAGTCAAAGCATGCGGGTGGAATTTGTTATTGTGAATAATTGCCTATTTAGTTAAGATATTCCTGCTTAAGTTTATTATTTGTTTATTTAATCACTTTTCATGAAATTACCGCTAATTTAATTATTGTTGAATATTTTGGAAGGTGAGGTCGGTATTCTGGTAATGAATTGATTGATAAGTACAGATCCCCGCATTTAAAATACTCTTCCGAATTTATATTATCATTTTCATGGTAAGGAAGAATGTAAAAGCACGAAGGGTGATGCCGTACCATTTATACTAATTATATTATTATTGTCATGGTGAGGAAGAGTGTAAAAGCACGAAGGGTGATGTCGTGCCATTTAAATTATTTGTTCATCATGCTGTGAGAAGAAAGAGAGTTGAAGCACGAAGGTTGATGTTGTGCCGTTCATATTATTTATTTATTATTTTATGGGAAGAATGAGAGTAAAAGCACGAAGGGTGGTGTCATGCAATTTTATATTATCAGCTACATATTTAATTGATTGATGAATTAATTGGTCGCTACGGGACACTTCTCCTGCTAAATTTTTTATATCATTCCCTTTCGCATGTTCCCTCCCAAATTTGTAAATTGTTAATTATTATGTGCATTATTTCTTCGTATTTGCATATACTTGTACAGGTTGTGTACATACGTGTCTTGTCGTAGCCTCGTCACTACTTCGTCGAGGTTAGACTCGATTCTTACGAAGTACATGGTGTCGGTTGTACTCATACTACACTCTGCACTTCTTGTGCAGATTTAGGAGTTGGTCCCAGCGGCGTACCATAGACTTGCTCGGATTCAGCTACCCAGAGGAGACTTGAGGTATAACTGCACAGCGTCCGCAGTCCTGAAGTCCCCTTATACCTTACCTTAGCTGTGTATTATCTTTTAAACAACTTTATTTTTTATTGAGACCCTTGGTTGTATTATTCTAGAAGCTCGTGCACTTATGACTCCAGTTCTGGGATGGTATTTAGACATCGTATTTATTTTAATTTGTTCATTTAAATTCAGATATTATTCCACTTATTGGGTTCTTTACTATTTAATTAAGGTGAATTGTTAAAAATGGTTAAATTTATTCTAACGTTGGCTTGCCTAGCAAGCGAAATACTAGGCGTTATCACGATCTCGAAGGTGGGAATTTTGGGCCGTGATAAGTTGGTATTAGAGCACTAGGTTAAATAGGTCTCCCGAGTCACGAGCGAGCTTAGTAGATTCTGAAGGATCAGTACAGAGATGTATGTACTTATCTTACAGAGGCTATGAAGTTTAGGAACAATATCACATCTTTCTTGTTTTGTCGTGCGATTTTATTCTATCATTGATGATTGAACCATTCTATTCTTATTCTCTCGCAGATGGCGAGAACATGTAATACATCTACCGACGGATAGGGACCAGAGCCCCCGATAACAACTATGGCCAAGGTCGCGCCAGAGGCTGAGGTAGAGGCAGAGGTAGAGCTCAGTCTAGAGCTCAAGCAACAACACTTGTTGTAGAACCTCAGGTGGATTTGGAAGCGGAGGTTCTAGCTCAGACAATACCTGTTGGACCAGTTCTGGTCCCGCAAAGATTCATAGCTACTTTAGTGCTTCAGGACACTCTAGTCCATTTGGTTAGCCTAATAGAGGGTGTGGCCCAGAATGGTATATTTTCAGTGGAACCAACTGTCTCATAGGCTGGGGGAGGAGCGCAAACTCCCACTACTCCCGCTCTGGAGCAGATGGCTCCCAAGAATCAGGCTCCAGCAGCCCCGCCAGTTGGGGTAGTTCAGCCAATTATTGCGGCACAGACCAGTGATAGGCCCGCCATGTCTTTTGAGGCCTTATTGAGACTGGATAAGTTTACTAAGCTCTTTCCAGTTCACTTCAGTAGTACACCTTCTGAGGACCCACAAGATTATCTTGACTGCTGCCATGAGGTGCTGCGGAACATGGGTATAGTTGAGACCAATGGGCGATTTTGCTGTATTTTAGATAACGGGTTTCGCCAAGAGGTGGTGGAGAGATTATATGTTGACCAGACCAGCTAGGTTGCCTGCACTTACTTGGGACCAGTTCTCACAGCTATTTCTAGAGAAGTTCCTCCCTATCACATTGAAAGAGGATTATCGTAGGCAGTTTGAGCGTCTCCGGCAAGGTAGTATGATTGTTACTCAGTACGAGACCCGTTTTGTGGATCTAGATCGTCATGCTTTCCTTTTACTTCCTACTAAGAGAGAGAGGGTGAGAAGGTTTATTGATGTACTGACTCACCCTATCAGGCTTCAGATGGCCAAGGAGACCGGAAGTGAGATTTTCTTTCAGGAGGCTGCTAATGTTGCTAGGAGGATCGAGATTGTTCGTGCATAGGAGAGAGGGCAGGGGTCTGATTAGAGGCCTCATCAGTTTGGTGGGTTCAGTGGTGCATCGTCTGGAGGCAGGGGTAATGTTTGTAGAGGCCATCCTCCCAAGTCATTTCATTTAACGCTCCAGGTATCCCATAGTGTTTCAGGTGGTCGCAACCCTCATATGTCTCATTCTGACCAGCTAGCCTAGAGAGCACCACCAGCTCCTATTAGTGCACCTCCGCTCCAGAGTTTTTAGGGTGGTTACTCAGGTCGACAGGGTCAGCAGTCACAGCAGCCGAGGTCCTGTTATACTTCTGGTGATCCGAGGTAGATTGCTAGATTTTGCCCTCGGGCACCGGGCAGCTCACAACAGCAGGGTTCTCGTGCCATGGTCCCGGCACCAGTTGTTTCACCGCCCGCTCAGCCAGTTAGAGGTAGGGGGACAGGCAGCTAGAGGTGGAGGTCAGGCCGTTAGAAGTGGAGTCCAGCCAGTTAGAGGTCGTCCCAGAGATGTAGCTCTAAGCGATGGGGCCCAGCTCCGATTTTATGCTTTTCCAGCTAGGCCTGAGGCCGAGTCATCAGATGCCGTTCACAGGTATTTTTCCAGTTTTCCATAGAGATGCTTCAGTACTATTTGATCTAGGATCTACTTATTCTTATGTGTCCTCATATTTTGCTTCATATCTGGTTGTGCCTTGTGATTCTCTAAGTGCTTCTGTATGTGTGTTCACACCGGTGGGAGATTCTATTGTGGTGGATGATGTCTATCATTCGTGTGTGGTTACTATTGGGAGTCTTAAGACTAGCATGGATATTCTACTCCTTGATATGATAGATTTTGATGTCATCTTGGGTATGGATTGGCTGTCACCTTAACATGCTATATTAGATTGTCACGCCACAATGGTGACCTTAGCCTTGCCGGGGTTACCTCAATTAGAGTGTAAAGGGATTCCTGGCCATTCTACCAGCAGGGTTATCTCTTATGTGAAGGCTCGACGTATGGTCGAGAAGGGATGTCTATCTTACTTGGCTCATATTCACGATTCTAGTGCGGATGTTCCTTCTATGCATTCAGTCCCAGTTGTCTGTGAGTTTCCAAATGTATTTCCTGCAGATTTGCCGGGAATGCCACCCGACAGAAATATTGACTTCTGTATTTATTTGGCTCCGTGTACTCAGCCCATTTCTATTCCACCATACCGTATGACCCCGCCGGAACTAAAAGAATTGAAGGAGCAGTTACAAGATTTGCTTGATCAGGGATTCATTAGACCTAGTGTCTCGCCCTAGGGTGCACTATTGTTATTTGTAAAGAAGAAAGATAGTTCAATACGGATGTGTATAGATTATCGACAGTTGAACAAGGATACTATCAAGAACAAGTATCTGTTGCCAAGAATTGATGACTTATTCGATCAGCTTCAGGGTGCCAAGGTGTTTTCAAAGATCGATTTGAGGTCTGGTTACCATCAGTTGAAGATTAGGGCATCTTATGTCCCTAAGACAGCTTTTCGGACTCGGTATGGGCATTACGAATTCCTAGTAATATCATTTGGGCTGACAAATGCCCTAGTAGCATTTATGGATTTGATGAATCGGGTATTCAATCCCTATTTAGATTCTTTTTGGTTGTATTCATTGATGATATCTTGATTTACTCCAGCAGTCGAGAGGAGTATGAGCAACATCTTCGTATTGTACTTCAGACTTTGAAGAATAACCAGTTATGTGCCAAATTTTTGAAATATGAATTTTGGTTAGACTCAGTTGCCTTTTTGGGGAATGTTGTATTGGCAGAAGGCATAAAAGTGGATCCTAAGAAAATTAAGGCAGTTTAGAATTGGCCTAGACCTACTTCAGCTACAGAGATCCGGAGTTTCTTGGGTTTGGCAGGTTATTATCGTCGGTTTGTGGAAGGATTTTTATCCATAGCAGCCCCACTGACCAAATTGACCTAGAAGGGTTCCCCATTCAGATGGTTAGACGAGTATGAGTTGAGCTTTCAGAAGCTCAAGACTGCATTGACTACGACATCAGTGTTGGTATTGCCCACAGGTTCAGGATCATATACGGTGTATTTTGACGCATCTCACATTGGGCTTGGTATAGTATTAATGCAAGATGGCAGAGTGATTGCATATGCGTCACGACAGTTGAAGGTTCATGAAAAGAATTACCTTGTTCATGATTTAGAATTGGCATCTATTATTCATGCGTTGAAGATTTGGAGGCACTACCTTTACGGTGTCTCGTGCGAGGTATTTAGTGATCATCATAGTCTACAGTACCTATTTGTCATGCCCCAACCTCGGGAAGTGTGACCGGTGCTTAACCGAGTGAACATGGCCGAGCAAGCCTATTAGATAATTTTTACCCAATTCACCCATGATCAAGAAAAGATGTGATTTCATTAATTAGATAGAAGGAAGTTCATACATACAACATTAAACCGTTTCATTAGCTACTTCGCCTTTAAGTCTCAAAATACACAGATTCTCACAGTCTTAGTGGAACAAGTGATCAAACACAACATATACTTGTTTAACATTCCCAATACCCATATACAGCCCATATAGTGTCTACGGGGCCTCTAAAGATACAAAAGTGAGTAAAGATGGTGCCGGCAATAAGGCCCCGGCTATACCTCAAAAGTGACCACAATATAAACAAAAGGTACAATACATGACCCCGGAATGAAATGGGGCTCACCGAGTTTGCTGAGAAGAGGATGCAACACTATCTGTGACCAACACTATCTGCTATGTAACTACCTGCATCCATTTAAAGATGCAGCGCCCCCGGCAAAAGGGACATTAGTACCGTCGAATAGCACGAGTATATATAGCTAAACACCATCTCAATAGAATGAATAATAATATAAAAAGGAACAATCAAAATTCAATGAGGGATTCAAATAATATTAGAACAACAAGTTAAGGATAATATACGTTTTCAAGTCAATTTTCATATTATTAGGTTGGGTAATTTTTAGTACCGATATTCCACAATTCACAATGCCTCCGTATTCTTACACAGAGTCCGATCTCGACTCGATCAGCTAGGTCATCTCATTTGAGACATTACCAAAATTTCATTATAATTTCCAGTACAGTACCACCATGTGTGCGGCATGGCGACCGATCATGGCCCGATCGGCTAGGCCATCGCATTTGAGACATCAGCCATTTTCACAATTTCATCCACAATACCACCGTGTTCTCACGCGGAGTCCGATCTCGGCCCGATCGGCTAGGCCATCTCATTTGAGACATTACCTTTTTCAGTCAATCATCTCACATCGTACTTCTTTCATATACTTTCAATTCATTGGCACTAGTGATTACGATAACAAAGTCATTCTTGGCACTTAGCCAACTTTCATAGTTCCAGTCCCTTTTTTCCACATTCAAATATCATTATCATTATCACCAACAATAAGGCTTCCCATTCAAGACATTAGATTCTCATATGATCAATTTGGAAATCTTAGGCATATAGAGGCTTTTCATATAATTTGGCATAATAACCTTTATTTCGATCTTGACATGAAGTCTTAACATTCCTAACACATATTCTACATGTTGAACATATTTTCAAATGGAAATATGACATGGTGAAGCATTTAGAATAAACATTAAACAAACATCCTTTAACACAATCACATTAGAAATAACCAATTCAATAATGATCAAGGACTTACTCCAATTACATGAACACCATGTGATTCGATTCTAAGAAGAACAAGGTTTAGCCAACATATCTCAATTGAGCTTCTTAAAACTCTAAGATGTTCCGGAATATTAGCAACCTCAATCTGTTTTAGCAATATAACAAAATTGAATCAAAATTAGGAAGATGAACATGGTTTTAGCTCATTTGAGCATATTATCAAACACTAGGTGTGCATCAATGTTTTAAGGCCTTTTTTGTGGAAGACTCCATCATTCCCCATCCCATTATCTATCATTTTAAGCTCACAATCTTCCCACATACTTCAAGGATACATGCATGCAAGATAAGCTCTCCCATCCCCGTGAATTACCTTACTAATGACCTATCCTAGTTACATTTTGAAATTAAGAGTTTGGGTGATAGAATCTTACCTCTTAGGAAGAAGACCTAGGTGCCTCTCTTGATAATCTTCAAGGTTTTAAGTGAGAATTGAAGAGCAATTTGATGAAGATCACTCTCTCCCTCTAGGTCCCTCTCTCTCACTCTAAAAATATCAAAATATATGCTCAAACTGGTCCAAGGTAGTTGTTTTAACGGAATATGGTCGGGTTTAAAAACTCCAAAAATGAAGCTCCGGAATAGGTTCTGCGGTCACATATGCGACTGCATAATGGTTATGCGGTCCGCGAAATGACCGCGAAGTTGGGGTCCAAAACTGGAGAGGAACTGACCAGGTCTGCCGTCACTATGTGGCCCGCAGACCTGTTCTGCGGTCGCATAACGGTTCTGCGGTCGCATATTGCACCGCAGAACCTCCCTCCGAAAAATCCCAAGGTGGGATATGCGACAAGAGTGCGGCCCGTGAAATGGTTATGCGGTCGTATAATGGCCGTGAAATTGACAAAAAACATGCCCCAGAAAACTATCCCACTCTACGACCAGTCTGCGGTTCGTAGAGTGGTTCTGCGGCTGCAGAATGGCCGCAAAAATGCCTACTTCTGCCCAACATTTTCCGTAACTCCCCAGCACACTGTTCAATCCATGGATTTTGTTGTTGGGCTCCCATGGACTCATAGAAAGTTTGATGCAGTATGGGTCATTGTGGATAGGTTGACCAAGTCAGCACATTTTATTCCAGTGGCAGTTACCTATTCTTCAGAGCGGTTAGCTAAGATTTACATCTGCGAGATTGTCCGCCTTCACGGTGTGCCAGTGTCTATTATTTCATATTGAGGTACATAGTTCACCTCGCACTTTTGGAGGGCTGTACAATGTGATTTAGGTACGCAGGTTGAGTTGAGTACAACATTTCATCTTCAGACAAACGGACAGTCAGAGCGCACTATTCAGATATTGGAAGATATGCTTCGCGCTTGTGTTATAGACTTTGGAGGTTCTTGGGATCAGTTTTTGCCACTTGTGGAGTTTGCCTATAATAACAACTACCAGTCTAGCATTCAGATGGCACCGTATAAAGCATTATACGGGAGGCGATGTCGTTCACTGGTTGGCTGGTTTGAACTGGGAGAGGCTCGATTGTTGGGTACCGATTTGGTACATGATGCCTTGGATAAGTTCAAGGTTATTCAGGATCGACTTCGCACAGCTCAGTTTAGGCAAAAACGTTATGCCAACCGTAAAGTTCGTGATGTTGCATTCATGGTTGGAGAAAGAGTATTGCTCCAGGTTTCAACTATGAAGGGTGCAATGAGGTTCGAAAAGAAGGGCAAGTTGAGCCCTAGGTATATTGGACCTTTTGAAATTCTTGGAAAGGTGGGGGAAGTAGCCTACTGGCTTGCACTACCACCTAGTTTATCAGAAGTTCATCCGGTGTTCCATGTATCCATGCTTCGAAAATACCATGGTGATCTGTCCCATGTATTAGATTTCAGCTCAGTCCAATTTGACAAAGATTTGACTTATGAGGAGGAGGAGGTAGCTATTCTAGCTCGGCGGGTCCGACAATTGAGGTCTAAGAGTTATCTATCAGTTTGAGTACAATGGAGAGGTCAACCAGTAGAAGCATCTACTTGGGAGTCCGAGTCGGACATGCGGAGTAGATATCCACACCTTTTTACCAGCCCAGGTACTTTTTCTAATTTCGTTCGAGGATGAACGTTTGTTTTAGAGGTGGAGAATGTGATAACCCGAAAGGTCATCTTTAAATTTAATATTTATTTCTGTGTTCTGAGACCTCGAATAGCACCATTGCACAATCCGTATATTTTTTCGAAAAGCGTTTATGTGAAAAATTGATAAAAATGTGAAATAGTGCTTTAAAACTCACTTAAGTTTACTTCAGTCAACATTTTGAGTAAACGGACCTGGATCAGTATTTTAAAGGTCCCGAAAGGTGTGTATCATAATTTGGGACTTGCGCGTATGCCCAAAATTTAATTTGGAGGTCCCTAGCTCGAGTTATCACCATTTATTGAAAATTAAAAGTTTGAAAGCTTAAAGATTTCAAGGTTTGACCACATATTGAATTTTATTGATATCGGGCTCGAATTTCGATTCCAAAAGTTAGAATAACCCCGTTATGTCGTTTGGGATTTACATGCAAAAATTTAGGTCATTCCGGACTATTTTGACGTGTTTCGGCGCGAGTTTTAGAATTGAAATTTACATAGATTCATTAAGTTCGAATCGAGGTACGAATTGTAGTTTTGACATTGTTCGACCTGATTTGAGACCCCGAGTAGGTCTGTAAGATATTTTAGGACTTATTGGTATATTTTGTTGAGGTCATGGGGCCTCAGGTGAGTTTTGGATGGTTAACGGATCAAATTTGGAATTAGAACTAGGTTGGGAATTTTCTACCTACTGATGCAATCACACCTGTGGAAATTATCTCGCAGGTGCGAGCTCGCAGAAGCAAGTTTGGGCTCGCAGAAGCAGAGTGGGAAGGGGCAAGGAAATGTGCGCAGGTGTGGAGCTTTGACCGCATCTACGAAGCCGCTGAACCGGCTTCTCGACCGCAGATGCGCGCGTGACTGTAAAAGCGGACTGCTTCTCGCAGAAGCGAGTCCGCAGAAGCGGGAAGGCAACCGCAGAAGCGGAGAAAGGCCAGCCTTGGTAGGAACCGCAGATGCGGTGGATTCTCCGCAAAAGAGGAACCACAGATGCGGTTAAGTGTCCGCAGGTGCGAAAGCACTGGACATATTACAAAAACAGAGGGTTCCGACATTTTGTCATTTTGGACATTTTCAACACGGGTTAAGGCGATGTTTTACCGAGAATTCACGAGAGAACTTGAGGTAAGTCACTTGTGATCATTTTTAGTCAATAATATTGAATTACCATCGATTATTCCGACTAGATTACGTGTTTTTGAGGTGAAATTCGAGGATTTGGGCCTTGAGATTTGAAAATAAGATTTGGGGATTTGAAGGTCGAGTTGATGTCGGAATTTGGTAAAATTTGTATGGTTGGACCAGTGGTTGAATGGGCATTCATAGTTTGTAACTTTTGTCGGGTTCCGAGACATAGGCCCCACGGGCGAGTTTTGAGTTAAATTTCGGATTTTGTTAGAAAATTAGTATTTTCATATGGAATAAATTTCTATGATTTGTATTGACTGAATCGAATTAATTGTGACTAGATTCGAGGCGTTCGAACACCAATTCGCAAGGCAAAGGTTTATTGGAATCTTGAGTTGGTTGCAATTCGAGGTAAGTGTCATGGTTAACCTTGACTTGAGAGAGTTGGACTTAACTGTCTATTTGCTACGTGATTTAATGTGCGGGTACACCGTATATGTGAGGTGACGAGTACTTATGCATTGTGGTTGAGCCAAAGCATGCGGATGGAATTTGTTATTGTGAATAATTGCCTATTTAATTAAGATATTCCTGCTTAAGTTTATTATTTATTTATTTGATCATTTTTCATGAAATTACTGCTAATTTAATTATTGTTGAATATTTTGGAAGATGAGATCGGTATTCTGGTAATTAATTGATTGATAAGTATAGATCCCCGCATTTAAAATAATCTTCCGAATTTATATTATCATTTTCATGGTAAGGAAGAGTGTAAAAGCACGAAGGGTGATGTCGTGCCATTTATACTAATTATATTATTATTTTCATGGTGAGAAAGAGTGTAAAAGCACGAAGGGTGATGCCGTGCTAATTTCACATTATTATTTATTGATTTATAAAGTGAGGAAGAGAGTCAAAGCATGAAAGGTGATGTCGTGCCATTTAAATTATTTATTCATCATGTTGTGACAAGAAAGAGAGTTGAAGCACGAAGGGTGATGTCGTGCTGTTCATATTATTTATTTATTATTTCATGGGAAGAATGAGAGTAAAAGCACGAAGGGTGGTGCCGTGTCATTTTCATATTATCAACTACTTATTTTATTGATTGATGAATTAATTGGCAGCTACAGGACACTTCTCCTGCTGAAATGTTTATATCATTCCCCTTCGCATGTTCCCTCCCAAATTTGTAAATTATTAATTATTATGTCTATTGTTGCTTTGTATTTGTATATAGTTGTACAGGTTGTGTACAAACGTGTCTTGTCATAGCCTCGTCACTACTTCGTCGAGGTTAGACTCGATACTTACGGAGTACATGGGGTCGATCGTACTCATACTATACTCTGCACTTATTGTGCAGATTTTGGAGTTGGTCCCAGCGGCGTACCATAGACTTGCTCGGATTCAGCTACCCAGAGGAGACTTGAGGTATAACTGCACAGCGTCCGCAGTCTTGAAGTCCCCTTCTACCTTACCTTAGCTGTGTATTATCTTTCAAACAACTTTATTTTTTATTTAGACCCTTGGTTGTATTATTCTAAAAGTTCGTGCACTTGTGACTCGAGTTCTGTGATGGTATTTAGACATCATATTTATTTTGGGTTGTTCATTTAAATCCAGATATTATTCCAGTTGTTGGTTTCTTTACTATTTAATTAAGATGAATTGTTAAAAATGGTTAAATTTATTCTAACGTTGGCTTGCCTAGCAAGTGAAATGTTAGGCGCCATCACGATCTCGAAGGTGGAAATTTCGGATCGTGGCATTATGTTGGGAAATTACTGTAATTGGACTTGGTTGTGAAGCTCGTCACTACTTTCAGTTCTTTATTTAGTTTTGTTACTTGCTGAGTTGGTTGTACTCATACTACACCCTGCATCTCGTGTGCAGATCCAGGTACTTCAGGACACGGCGGTTGCTAGTTTCTCAGAGTTTTATTTGTTGGAGATTATCGAGGTAGCTGTTTGACATCCACATACCTTGACTCTCTTTCCTTTCAGTTTTTGTATTGTTCTATAGTTTTAGACAATATTTTTACCAGTCAGACTTTGTTATCATTTAGATGCTCATGTACTCAGTGGCATTGAGTTTTTGGGAGTGTTTTATGCCGGTATTTATGAGATTTTTGTATTTAATATAAATATTATGTTTTCAAACTTAAAAGAAATTATGGTGTATTAATGTTGTCGGCTTGCCTAGTATTAAAATAGGCGTCATCTCGACAGGTATGATTTTGGATCGTGACAATTGAAATTTTGTCGACCATTTTGTCAAGTGGATCGTAAACTGCAGCATGTAATAAAGAGGAAGTCGTGCAAGAAATTAATTGAGTAGTTTTTCCCACAGACATAAAATCTCTCAGAACAGAAAATTTCCTTTTTACGTTCTTTTTATAGTATTTGTTAAGAATCAATCTTAGAGTTAAATTAGAGTTCTTTATTTAACTAATAACTAAGATTTAAATAATCAGAATTATACAAAATGTAGAAACGTTATTCTTCTATTATATGATACAAATATATATTATATCTCAAGATGTTAATACAAAAACTAATAAATTTCAACCTTACAAAACGAAAAGTTTTAAATATTTGGAAAACAACGCAATAGTTTTATGTTTCCAAGCTGTTGGCGCCTTTTAATTTGGCTTGTTTTTATTCATAGCGCGTTTAACATTTTTAATTTCATAGATGTTCAAGAGTTAACTATCTTATTTTATTACCTATATATGCTTAATGAAGCTATTTCCAATAACTTGCACCCATCGATTTATCCAAAACAATAGGAACAATATTGTCTATTATTCATGCATGTACTTTTCTTCGTTGACCTCGAGGGCTCAAAGTTTACTTGGTCATATAATTCAGGGAGTCACAATTGAATTTCTTAATACATACACGGAGTTGGTGGCAAAACCAGAAAATTCAATAAGAATGTTCAAATTTTGAATACCCTTTGCCAGTGGGTTATGCAAGAGTGTTCAAAGTCTATGTTTTACGCAATAATAAGTAATATTTTATCTTATACCTATTATAATTTTTCGGCGAAGGGTGTTCAATTGACCACCATTAGCAGCCTGTTTGGCCAAGCTTCTCCAAGGCCAAAAGCACTTTTTTCAAAGTTGAAGTTTTTGGCCAAGCTTTTAGAAGAAAAAAGTATTTTTGAGTAGAAGCAGAATCAATTTTGGAGAAACAGAAAAAAATAGTTTCTCCCCAAAGCACTCTTTTGAAAAGCATTGTTGAGAAAAATATACTTAAAAGCACCTTTTAAAAGCTTGGCTAAACACTAATTGTTGCTTAGAAGTGCTTTTCAAATTAATTTGTCAAACACAAACTGTTTCTCACTAAAAGTACTTTTAAAAAAAATACCAGTAAAAAAAAATACTTTTCAAAATAAACTGATTTTAAAAACTTGGTCAAACATGCTACTACATTTTATTACGTATGTATGTTTAATGAAGCTATTTCCAACTTGCACCCATCGATTTATCCAAAACAATAGGAACAAAATTGTCTGTTATTCACGGATCTAATTTTCTTCGTTGACCTCGAGGACTCAAAGTTTACTTGGTCATAATTCAGGGAGTCACAATTTAATTTTTTTAATACCTATATGGAGCCAGTGGCGAAACCAGAAAATTCAGTAAGTGTTTTCAAATTTTAAACACCTTTTGTTGATGGACTATGTAAGGATAATAATAAGTAATATTATATTCTATACTTAGTATAATTTTTCGATGAACACATATCATGTTAAAAAACGGACATGAACTTAATTCAATCTGAAAGGTAATTCATAAGGCGAAGGTTGTCCAAGAACTACAAATATCGTATCCTCAACCAGTATAGACTCTTTGCATTTTTTTTGAAAGTTGTGAACGTTATATAGAAAAATTGATGGAAAAGTAGAAGATTAATTGAATTGTTAATATGAAATATCCAAATAACCCTATTCTTTAATATGCTAATAAACTTGCATTGTATCTATTTTTTGTTTAACCAGTCAATATAATATTCGAAACTCACAGACCTAGCTAATTTGAATTTGCGCTAGATAGGTCCACTGAGGAGGTAAAGCATCCCTAACCAAGAAGTTTTTTATTACCCGAACTCGAAATCTAAATAACTAATTAAGGGTGGAGGGATACTTATCACTCCACCCCGTCTCTTTATGGTAACTTGTGTCTCACACGTGGAGTAAACGAATTATGTGTGCAAAATAACAGTACTTATCCAACCTTAGAGATAAATTATCACGACATTTTTCCCTGTAAATTGCATTCATTAAAAAAAATTATATGATGATAAAGGTATATGACAAAATACAAATGCTTGACTTTCTTTGCCATCAGACGATAAGAAAAAAAACAAAAACGTAAGTCTGAATTTTTTTTAAAACTTTTGTTAAGAGAATTTTACGCGTTTTGGACATGTACATTCTTTGATGTGTTTGAACAAGTCTACAATTAAAAGGAAATGTACAAATTTTCCTTCTAGTTCATATAAATTTGGCAAGAACACAGAAAGAACCCTTAATTGTCTTATTATATATTTAAAACACTTAACTACTGACAATAGATTGACAAGTTTTTGAAAAAAAGAATATATATATATATATATATATATATATATATATAGCATCTTACAAACTTGTTAATACAAGAAGGATCTTCCTGTCCCTTCGGGGACATCCGATTAAAAAAAAACAAGAAGGAACTTCCTAGAGTTGAGAAAGTCAATTTACGTTCTGCTTCAAAAAAGCTTAAACAAGTTCACATATCTCGGTAGAAAAACACATTTTAAAATATCGATCAAAATCATGTTTCGAGAAGCGAAAAATGTCAAATTAGGAAGCGAAAGTATTATAGTTATCAAGCTCGTCTACAACGTTGTTCTCCTCCCTATAGCACATTGTAAAAAACATCTACCTGTTACGGTTTGCTTTGATTTTGTTTTTTTTATATTTAGATTTTACCTGTTACTTGAAGGAATAATATATACCATAATTTATTTTAGTTTTCCTAAAAGAAAAATATAGATCTCTTTTATATTTGACAGATCTCTTTCGAAAGAAATTAAGGTTATGTGGACCTCTGTAAATTATGGATCCCCCTATCACGCAACAAACTACAAATCTACAATGTAGATGTTAAGAGAACTTTATTTATGGGAGAATTATTTATCCAAAATTTTGTATTTTTTTTTTTAGTAAATCATGTGTAGGTCAATTGACCAAATCATACTAAAATATTATGCATATTTAGTATATTTCTCTTTGTTGTGTGATTTATCGTCGTTCAAAATTTGTTCTATTAGCTTTCGCATGACGCCTTGTTATTTCAATCCAAACACTAGCCTAGACCAGAGGTACCTGCATTCACGGACAACGTATGGATACATCTAGTTTCCATTATTAGTGATAATTAATTGTAATTAGTTCCTCTGATTCAGTGTTAACCTCACTTAACAATAACTAATAACCTACTCCCCCGTCTCATAATATGTGTCGTGATTCACTTGTGCACGCCCCTTAAGAAAGAATAGTTTTTGACTACTTTTTCCTTACTAAATATTTTCTCAATTTATGTGTCATCTCCATCAATGACATTATCCATATTTTTACTAAATGTGAATGCAATTGATTTGCTTTATAGAATATATGAAGAGACA
Organism: Nicotiana tabacum; assembly: GCF_000715075.1. NCBI lineage: Eukaryota > Viridiplantae > Streptophyta > Magnoliopsida > Solanales > Solanaceae > Nicotiana > Nicotiana tabacum. The sequence goes on from NC_134092.1 coordinate 114,727,331, forward strand.
CCTAGGATAATTAACAAATCAGTAATGCAAACTCTTTCAACAGCTAAATGCCATTCATCTTTCCTTCAAACAAAATTTCAAACGTGTTTTGAAAATTTCCAACTAAAACTATTGTGGAGCCAAAAAATTCAACTTTAAAGTTACCTTAGTCCCATTTGAAAATTTAACATTCCCCAACTAAAACTTCTTATAAAAAAGAATGCTTCACTAAATTGTTGAAATGAACATGGATCCAACACAAAGTCATCAATTTTCATTGATCCAAATAGATCTATATATGCCTGCTGAACTTCATGTTGTTAATGGTGTTAGACCACAAATTCCTGATCTAAATATTACTACAGAAACAAATCACCAAAATATTGAATCTACCTATCAAAGAGTTAGAACGTCTTCTGTGAATCAATTGTTTTTGGATTTAAATACAGAGCCAAGTATTCTTAATATTGGCTTCAACTTCACAATGTATTGAATCTTCAACAATCAATTGAGTTATCACTTCATCTCCATTTTCTTTATATTCTTTCATTACGTGTACTCTACCAGAACTTCAAAAGTTTGAATATACTTTATAAAGAACTTTGGTATTTAAAATATTAATTGCATTAGTGTAAACATGATTAAAGTATTTAAGATTACAAGGTAGACTTCTTGGTATTTGAATAAAATTATCCATAAGTAATGTGTTTGTAGTCTTCTAAGATAATTAATTATTAAGGGTAAAAAAGAAAAAATATAATATATTTTGTCTTGAATTTCTAAAATGACAAATAATTTAAGACAAATATTTTTAGTAACCACGGCACATATTATGAGACGGAGGAAGTATAATTATATGCAATTTTTAGACTTTGGTGATGCGACAGAAGCATTCCCCAATGATTTAGAGCAAACTTCATTTATGGCCATTCGCTATACAATTTATATACAAAATAGATTGTCACTATACAATTATATATAATGGACTATCATTATACAAAATATATATAAAATAGACTGTCATTATATAAAATATATATAAAATAGACTGTCACTATACAAAAAATATATAAAATAGATATTTCGGGCTATTAAATATAATATGTTTGGTCCGAATGGACATTTCGTGTAAATGGAGAAAAATATGTGCTATTATAAATTTTGAGGGACTATAGAGGGTCATTTTCTCAGTAATTTACCATAGACAATTACCCAATTTCCATAATGGTTTCTATTATCCATGCCTCCTTTTATAACGACCCCGACCGGTCGTTTTGAGTATTACAGCTCTGTTTCCACATTTACTGCTTAATTTATGCTTCACAATTATTTTATGACTTGTCGAGGTAGTTGGTTTGGGTGCGGAAGGAATTTAGAATGAAATGAGACACTTAGTCTCATAATTAAAAATTCTAAGTTAGAAAAGTGTCTGGATATGGACTTATGTGTAAACGACCTCAGATTTATATTTTTATGATTCCAGTAGCTCCGTATGGTTATTTTGGACTTAGGAGCATGTCCGGAAAATTATTTGGAGGCCCGTGGTGGAATAAGACTTGAAATGCCGAAAGTTGAATTTTTGGGAAGTTTGACCGGGGGGGTTGACTTTTTGATATCGGGGTCGGATCCAATTCTGAAAATTTGAATACCTCTATTATGTTATTTATGACTTGTGTGTAAAATTTGAAGTCAATCGGACTTGATTTGATAGGTTCCGGCGTCGTTTGTGAAAACTTAAAATTTCAAAATTCATTAGGCTTGAATTGGGGTACGATTCGTGGTTTTAGCGTTGTTTGAGGTGATTTGAGGGTTCGACTAAGTTCGTATGATGTTATGGGACTTGACGGTATGTTTCGTTGAGGTCCCGGGGGCCTCGGGTGAGTTTTGAGAGGTTAACAGATCATTTTTGGACTTGGCATGTTGGCTAAAGACTGTTGGTGTGTTTTTCTGGTTTCCTTCTTCCCGTTAGCGAGTGGGCCCTCGCGTTCGCAAAAGAGAGATCCGTAAAGCATCGCGTTCGTGAGCAGTGTCTCGCGTCCGTGAAGAGCAAATGTTGGACATCACGATTCTGTACTTCGCGAACGCGAAGAAGAGAGGTTTGGACAGAAAGTTGAAGTTCAGCCATTTTTAACGATTTGGAGCTCGAATTAAGGCGAATATTGGGAGATATTCAGAAAAAATAACAGGGTAAGTGTTCTTAACTCAATATTGATTAAATTACCCGAATCCATGGTTGTTTTTATCATTTAATTGTTGAATTAAGTTGGAAAAGTTTGAAAACCCTCTTTGATAAATTTGAGGATTTGAGGGCCGAATTGTTATCGGAATTTGGTAATTTTGGTATGGTTAGACTCGAGGTTGAATGGGTGTTCATATTTTGTAACTTTTATTGGGTTCCGAGACGTGGGCCCCACAGGCAATTTTCGAGCAAAAATTCGGATTTTTATGGAAAAAATTGTATTTTCATATGAAATTAATTCCAATAAATTTTATTGACTGAAACGAATTATTTGTGGTTAGATTCGAAGAGTTTGGAGGAAAATTTACAATGCAAAGGCATACCGGAGTAAAGAATTACATGGTTTTTAGGTAAGAAACACTTCTAAACTTGATTTTAAGGGTATGAATCCCCGAATTTGGTAAGATATAAATTGTTTGGAGGTGAAACACACGATAGGTGATGAGTATGTGGACGTGCACTATATAAATTGTGTCTTGAATAAATTCTGTGCAGTTGTAAGATTAAAGAATCATGTTATTATCTGAACATTCTCCACGTGTTAGAGAAATTGAGTTGAGGCTCCAATTAAAGATTATGTTTAGGCTAGGTGCCAATATTTTGGGACCCATGGGGTCGTGTTGCTGTTGAATTAATTGTTCTAAAATATATATTTCACACTCAGTAATAATTTTCCATTGTGAGGATAGTTATGGGATTGAGTTGCGCAATGCAACAGTCCATAATGACTTTATACATTATTATTGTTCTGGATCGGGGTTGTCCGCCTACAGCAGGCCTTACTGGCTTTATTATTAAATGGATCGGGGATGCCCGCTTGCAGCAGCCCTTATTGGCTTTATTATTATACAGATCGGGACTGCCCGCCTACAGTAGGCCATATCGCCTTTATATAGCACTTGGGCTGAAGGAGCCCCTCCGAGAGTCCACACACACCCCCAGTGAGCGCTATTGATTTATAGCAATTGGGCTGAAGGAGCCCATCCATAGTCTGTACACACCCCTAGTGAGCGTAGATGATCATCGATATTCGGGATGGACTTCCCAGGGCATGGACTTGCCTTACTTACTTCTTATATATATATATTTGGGATGGATTTTCCCAGGGCATAGACTTGCCTTACTTATTTGTATTGTAATGAGTTTATCTAGACATGGATCTTGTCTGTATCGGTTATATTTGGGGATAAAATTATCTAAGGCTGGAATGGCCTTATACGGTACTAGGTGATTGACTGTCAATCGATGTGTATTTATATACTGGTTGGAATACCCCTGGGCTGGATTGGCCATAAACAGTACCGAGTGACCGGATAATTTGTGACCAGTATTAACATGAGGTCTTTCTACTCAGATGTCACATTCTTCATATCATGCAGTATTGATCTATTTCACTTGTACTGAGTTTAACTGTTGAACTTGAAAGTATGCCTACATTTCTGTACCATTATTTTTACTGGACTGTACCTGCGGAGCTCATCATTTCTTTCAGCTTAGATGTTAGTCTTGTTACTTATTGAGTTAGTTGTACTCAGACTACACTCTTCACCTCGTGTGCAGATCCAGGTGCTTTCGGATACGGAGACTGTTAGATTTCAGAGTACTATCAGTAGAGACTATCAAGTTAGCTCCTTGGCGTGTGTTGACCTTGTCTCTCTTTCCTGTTCAATTATTGTATTGTTCTATACTTTCGGACAGTGGTTTTTATCAGTCAGACATTGTATTCATATTAGATGCTCATATACTCAATGACACCAGGTTTTGGGAGTGTGATATTTGAAATTGTGAGATTTCTTCCGATGAATTTAATTATTTTGTTTTTAAATTTTAAAAGATATGGTGGTTTATTGAGATTTTCGGCTTGCCTAGTATTGGGATAGGCGCCATCATGACAGGTGAGATTTTAGGTCGTGACAAGTTGGTATTAGAGCTTTAGGTGATATAGGTCTCACGAGTCATGAGCAGGTTTAGTAGAGTCTTGCGGATCGGTACGGAGACGTCTGTACTTATCCTAGAGAGGCTGCCAAACCCTTAGGAAAATTTCACTTTCTTGTATTCTATCGTGCGGAGTTGATTCAGCTTGAAACATAACTCTTTGAATTCCTTCCATGCATTCGTATGTGCACATGAGCGTTTGGTATCAATTGTGCATCGCCGGCTTGTGATTCTATGAACGAGGTTCATGATTTGTATTCTGTGTTTTGGTGATGGGCCAGTCTGGAGGACTTGAGGCCAGGTTTAGATCACAACTTAGGCTCGGTAGCTTCAGTCGTAACCTGTACATTTGGACTCATATGTCCGGTAATGTCGTTACGAGTGGAATTTATGGATCGATGAGCAGTGGGATGGCTTTGTGATGAGTATGATGTGACTGGGGGATGTGTTAAGATGATTTGAATGTGATGAGAAGTGCTTCCTTAAAATGTAAAGGAAGACCATTGGGTGCTTTATTTTTGTTTTGATGTGACGTACAATCTCGAGTGTGAATGTTTTGAAAGATCTTTCACGTTGTTAAATTTTGAGGCAAATTAAATTCTCGTGTCTGGTTAATGAGTTTGGACTCAGAAAGATTAAGTGATTTCATAGTAATTGTGGCTGCGAAAGGGTATAACAAGATGCCAATTTGAGACTAAGTAGGTGGGTTATCTCCTACGGAGTTATCTATGTAGGTGTGTTCCTTATGATGTGAATAAAGAGGTTCTTTTCTATCAGCGGGGCGTATGTTTTGAGACTTGAATTTGAATCTGGTTGAGAAAGTTGACTTGAGTGTTAAGACAATGAATGCGAGATTAGCGAATGATTGGGGTATTTTATGGTTGGTGTGTCTTAAGCTTGAGAAGAATTTTTGTTGAACTGACTGCGGTATTAAGGCAGTAATAAAGTATGGGTATTGTGAGTTATCAAATATTTTAATCTATAACTTTGAGCTAAGTGGGGGAGCCAGCTATTGACAATTTAATTCATGGTTATGTGCCAATTCTTTTATTTGGTCTGAAGTATACTTGGGAATCAGTGATGACTTGCAGAGGTGGAGTTCGAGAATGACTCAAGTAAGGAAATTTCTAGATACGAGTTATATTGCGATTTATGAGTATATGAAAATATGCGTGAGTTGTTATATGTGAATGATGTAGTGCGCACAGAATATGAATTTGATAGGTGGTATTAAAGTAGAGTTACTTCTTTGAGTATTGTTGTGCTAATGGGGCACGTGTCTTTTGGCCCATTTGGGTGGTGTAATGTGGATTTGAACAAAGGGGGTGACTCTCGAGAAAGTTCTAATGGATTCGAGATTAATATGTAACAATTGGGAATTTTTGGCGGATTTGTTTATGGCTAAAATCTGAGATTTAAGTTGGATGGTGTCGAGACTTGTGGAAATTTTGTATATCATTATGGATTTTATATCTCAGTATCAGGAAGGTGAATGAAACGGCCTTAGACTCAAATAAGGTATTTTCAGAGTGTGTTTCGGTTATGGTATTTATAGGGGTAATTATGATGTGGTGAGACTCTATAGATATTTTGGTAGCAATATTCTTGGGTTTTGGTGACCTACATGGTTTGGTCGAGTTAGAGGAATTTAGTTCTAATAGCTTGGTTATGTGCAAATGGATTTCAAAGTGTTCTTGATTGTTTCTACCATAGATAGAACCGGATATTTTCTACTGATGTGGGAAATGTGTTATGTTTTGTGATTCCCTCCTGGAAGGAATCAAGATGAAGGTTTCTTACTAACCGGGTATGTAATTTGTTGGTTACCCAAAGTTGATAATGCGATTCTCGTGCTTGTCACATGATGGCATGATAGATGTGGTGTGTGGCGCGAGATTAAGATTTACATGTACAATGTGGCAGTTTATTCTTGAAAGAAAGATCACGAATTTTGGGTAGAATGGTCAATTTCAGATAATTCGATGAATGTTATAACGGTTTGGTAATTCCTGAGAAGGGTGCGCATTTTATAAGGCGCGTTGTGCTTTGGATTATGGATGTTCATCAGTATTGCAGTACTCACCTGGTTGATAGACTGATGATATTCAAATTATTGATATGTGGCACGGAAGAATTATAAAAATATTCCTAGTGGGATGATCATGTATGAAGGATGTGATAGTCTTTCGAGTGCTGGAGTTGTGATCAGTTATGATGGTTCATGTGTTCTATGAATTTGGGGAACTGGGAGTTCTCAGAAGCATATTGTTTCCGGGTTGCGGCCTATTTGAGGTGAGTATTTTACTTAAACTCAGTGGAGGCACTAATTGCATTAATTATTTGTGATAGCAACGCGCTATGAGTGTGTATATATGTGGGGTTTGAGCCCAGGTGCGGGCATCGGGGCAAGTATTCATACTCAGAAGAATCTTTAGGCTATGATATGCCAAGAGTTGATGGTTAAGCATAAAGTCATGACGTTTCTCTTATTCGTACCCTTGTTGAGAACTATCTGGGCTACATTTGAGGTTACAAAGAGGTTAATTCCCCCTGAATAAATGGGGTAATTACTGTTTTTACGTTCACTTGCCAATTTGAAGTGCGATAGCAGACTTTGCACATGCTTACGCTATGGCGTGTTATTTATACCAGTCCAGGAGCATGTGAATCTTATTTCGTTTATTATATGCATGTGTACTTATTTAATTGCTCCTCTATGATATGCTTGGACTAGAGGCATGTGACCATGCCAGGTGGATTATATTATGGGAACGTGAGTTGTCCGTGGGGATCCGTATACTGATATTATGGTCGCGTGAGTTATCCGTGCGGGTCCAGATATTTATGCTATAGCACATAAGTTTGTCCGTGCGAGTGATGTTAATGTGAGCTCTAGAAGAGCTGGTTATTGTTATTAAATTTGTGTGCCTTGGTTCTGCTATATATAATGAGCTTATAGCATTACAATTATGGTGGTGCTTGTTGAACTTACAATACGGTTCGCTACTTTGAGACATCTTCCATATTTGGATACACAGATTGCGCAGTTGTGCCTTGAGTTATATCAATTTGGCATGTCTGTGGGACAGTTGTGTTTAACAAAATAAGATCATTGGGCCTAGAATGAGTACTATCAGGCTTGATTATGGTATATTCGAGAGTATTATGGTTATGGTTAGGGCGAGAGAGCTCCATGACTTATCGATCTGAGAAGAGGTTATGAATTGTTGATTGTTTCTTTCATCATTTGCAGTGTACGAAGGTTTTGGAATGAGGTTATGTTGAATGCGGGGTTTTATACTAGTACTTGGTTGGTTTGAGTAGTTATTGTGATCAGAAATGGTGCTACGAGTAAGCGAGTTGTGTAATATGTTATGCGATTATATATGGGGTTATGGTTATGGCTTGGTACAACGTATAGATGTGAGATTCAGGTCTTGAAAAGAAATTCTGAATGTTGGAAATTGAAGTCCAATGTTTCAGGGCTAAGGTTAAATTAATAATTTTTAGTTATGTTGTGTTGTCAAGCCTATACAATTTATATAGAATAGGGTGACGTGAGATCACCCCGGGTATGTGCGTGGTAAGGGGGAATAGAGAATTGAAGATTAAGAACAACTATTGGCACGTTCGAGGACGAACGTATGTTTAATTGAGGGAGAATGTAACGACCCGACCGGTCGTTTTGAGTATTACAGCCTCGTTCCCCCATTTAGTTCTCAATTTATGCTTCATAGTTGTTTTATGACTTGCCGGGGTAGTTGGTTCGGGTCCGGAAGGAATTCAGAGTGAAATGAGACAATTAGTCTCATAATTAAAAATTCTAAGTTAGAAAAGTGACCGGATGTGAACTTATGTGTACAGGACCTCGGATTTGAATTTTTATGATTCCAATAGCTCCGTATGGTGATTTTGGACTTAGGAGCCTGTCCGGAAAATTATTTGGAGGTCTGTTGTGGAATAGGCTTGAAATACCGAAAGTTGAATTTTTGGGAAGTTTGACCAGGGTGTTCACTTTTTGATATCGGGGTCGGAATCCGATTCTGAAAATTTGAATACCTCTGTTATGTCATTTATGACTTGTGTGCAAAATTTAAGGTCAATCGGACCTGATTTGATAGGTTCCAGCGTCATTTGTGAAAACTTAAAATTTCAAAGTTCATTAGGCTTGAATTGGGGTGCGATTCGTGGTTTTAGCATTGTTTGAGGTGATTTGAGGGTTCGACTAAATTCGTATGATGTTATGGGACTTGACGGTATGTTTGGTTGAGGTTCCGGGGGACTCGGGTGAGTTTCGAGAGGTTAACGGATCATTTTTGGACTAGGCATGTTAGCTGAATATTGTTGGTGTGTTTTTCTAGTTTCCTTCTTCGCGTTCGCGAGTGGGCCCTCGCGTTCGCGAAAGAGATCTCCGTAATGCATCACATTCGCGAGCAGTGTCTCGCGTCCGCGAAGAGAAAATGTTGGACATCACGATTTTGTGCTTCGCGAACGCGATGGACCTGTCGCGTTCGCGAAGAAGAGAGGTCTAGACAAAAAGTTTAAGTTCAGAAAATGGGACGTCGTCCCGTTTTCCATTTTTAACGATTTGGAGCTCGGATTGAGGCGATTTTTGGGAGATTTTCAGAGGAAACAACAAGGTAAGTATTCTTAACTCAATGTTGATTAAATTACCCGAATCCATGGTTGTTTTTATCATTTTATTGTTGAATTAAGTTGGAAAAGTTTAAAAACCCTCTTCGATAAATTTGAGGATTTGAGGGCCGAATTGTTATCAGAATTTTATAATTTTGGTATGGTTAGACTCGGGGTTGAATGGGCATTTATATTGTTTAACTTTTGTCGGGTTTCGAGATGTGGGCCCCATAACCGGTTTTCGAGCTATAATTCGGATTTTATAGAAACAATTATATTTTCATATGGAATTAATTCCAATAAATATTATTGACTGAAACGAATTAATTGTGGCTAGATTTGAGGCGTTTAGAGGCAAATTCACGAGGCAAAGGCATACCAGAGTAAAGAATTACACAGTTTGAGGTAAGTAACACTTCTAAACTTGATTTTAAGGGTATGAATCCCCGAATTTGGTATGATAAAAATTGTTTGGAGGTGAAACACACGATGGGTGACGAGCATGTGGACGTGCACCATATAAATTGTGTCTTGAATAAATCCTGTATAGTTGTAAGATTAAAGAATCATGTTATTATCTGAACATTCTCCACGTGTTAGAGAAATTGAATTGAGGCTCATATTAAAGATCATGTTTAGGCTAGGTGCCAATATTTTGGGACCCATGGGGCCCTGTTGCTGTTGAATTAATTGTTCTAAAATATATATTTCACACTCAGTAATAATTGTCCATTGTGAGGATATTTAGGGGATTGAGTTACGCAATGCAACAGTCCATAATGGCTTTATACATTATTATTGTTCTGGATTGGGACTGCCCGCCTGCAGCAAGCCTTACTGGCTTTATTATTAAATGGATCGGGACAACCCTCCTGCAGCAGGCCTTATTGACTTTATTATTATACGGATCGGGACTGCCAGCCTGCAGTAGGCCATATCGGCTTTATATAGCACTTGGGCTGAAGGAGCCCCTCAGAGAGTCCGCACACACCCCGAGTGAGCGATGTTGATTTATAGCAATTGGGTTGAAGGAGCCCCTCCAGAGTCTGTACACACCCCTAATGAGCGTCGATGATCATCGATATTCGGGATGGACTTCCCAGGGCATGGACTTGCCTTGCCTTACTTACGATGATTATATATATTCAGGATAGATTTCCCAGGGCATGGACTTGCCTTACTTATTTGTATTGTAATGAGTTTACCTGGACATGGATCTTGTCCGTATTAGTTATATTTGGGGATAAAATTATCCCAGGGCTGGATTGGCCTTATATGGTACTGGGTGACTGACTGTCAGTCGATGTGTATTTATATACGGGTTGGAACACCCCTGGGCTAGATTGGCCATAAACAGTACCGAGTGACCGGATAATTTGTGACCAGTATTTATATGAGATTTTTCTACTAAGATGTCATATTCTTCATATCATGCAGTATTGATCTATTTCACTTGTACTGAGTTTAACTGTTGAACTTGAAAGCATGCCTACATTTCTGTACCATTATTTTTACTGGACTATACCTGCGGAGCTCATCATTTCTTTCAGCCCAGAGGTTAGTCTTGTTACTTATTGAGTTAGTTGTACTCAGGCTACACTCTGCACCTCGTGTGCAGATCCAGGTGCTTTCAGATACGGAGACTGTTAGATTTCAGAGTACTATCAGTGGAGACTATCAAGGTAGTTGCTTGGCATCTGCTGACCTTGTCTCTCTTTCCTGTTCAATTATTGTATTGTTCTATACTTTCGGACAGTGGTTTTTATCGGTCAGACATTGTATTCATATTAGATACTCATATACTCAATGATACCGGGTTTTGGGAGTGTGATATTTGAAATTGTTAGATTTCTTCCGTTGAATTTAATTATTTTATTTTTAAATTTTAAAAGATATGGTGGTTTATTGAGATTTTCGGCTTGCCTAGTATTGAGATAGACGTCATCACGACAGGTGAGATTTTGGGTCGTGACACCTTTCCCCCGCGTTAACTGTTAGAGTAAGGAAAACAGAAGAAAATGAAGAAGAAAACTGAGAAAATCCTAGCCTCCATAGTTGGAGTGAGAGATACATCAATTCATAAATGCTCAAGAAGTTCATTTTTGGCCACTCAAACCATCAACATTAATATCCACCTACCTCATTCATACCATTACTTAGGGTTTTCCAATAGTCCAACAAATTCATAATTTTACTCATAAATATGCTCAATATACTTATTCAACCTCAATATACTATATGAAATGGAATTATGCAATTACATCGAGTGATTCACGCATAACAATGATTTTGCGAGTTCGAATACCTTTCCAATTTAATTTAATAATTTCATTAATTTGACCGTAGTAAATGGTTTACGGGTCTTTACAAGAGATCACTCATTATGGAGAGCACAACAACAACAACTCAGTATAATCTCACTAGTGGGGTATGTGGAGGATAGTGTGTACGCATACCTTACCTCTATCCTGGAGTAGAGAGACTGTTTCCAATAGGCCCTCGGCTCCCTCCCTCCAAGAACTCCCCACTTAGCTCTTGGAGTGACTCGAACTCACAACCTCTTGATTGGAAATGGAGGGTGATCACTCATTATGCAGAGTCGTCATCATTAATCACATTCAAATAATTCCGAGCATATATGATAATCGTACTTAAGTTATATTCAATTATTTCATATATGATAATGGTACTTAAGTTGGACAACCCATGATTGTGCTTTATTATACTCTCAGGTCTCTCTCTCTCTATATATATATATACGAGTTCCTCTTTATATATCACTGATGTAAACACAAAGTTTTAATTTTCTTGTGATAGTCATGCCAAATAAAAAGGTACAATAATTTCATACATGAGAAAAGAATATTAGTTCATTCTCATGAACTAGTCAATTCAGTTGGCATTCCATGTGTATAGATTTATGTTCCAATTTGCCGAATTCTTTTTCACCTGACTTGCTAATGATCATACACATTATTGAACAAAAGCAGCCAGTGCAAATGTGAAATTTTACGTGAAATAGGTCTTAAACCAAAAGTCATATGAATAAGTATGTAAATTAGCAAAATTTTGAAATCGACTAGAGTAATTATTCTACGCAATGATTCGACGTACAAATAAATAAGAGCCTATTTTTTTTACTACGCGATCAGTAATACACTTATTTCTATGTTTATATGAACTTTGTTTTTTGTAACTTGTAATAATTTAATTTGTAAAATTTTGAAGTATCACTCATTTTCAAAGGACAAGTTAATCTAAGTCCTATTCTACCCAAGAAATAAACAAATAGATCATCGGTAAGTTATATAGGACTTAATTTAGAATTATGAAATTATATTTCATTCAATATGCTGATCAAAGCCGGCGGTAATAGAACTACCTCTGCTAAATAAAGTACTAACCATTTTAGGAATGTTTTTCGTTCCCAATTGCGAAATATATTTTGGCAATGTAAACTAGGGGTTGACTGAAAATTTTCAGAAGCCGACAATATATTAGTTGGAGTTCCTAGTCATTGACCAATTTAAAGTTTATGAGTTCGAGATTCTTGTCAACTTAAGTTACTAAAATTAATAATTTGTACTTATTCATTAAATTTTCTTAGACAATTACAAGATTTGAACCAAAATTACTAAATTCGCACACTAGCTCCGCCCCTGTTCCTAGCTACATTTCTAATGAACGTGAAACAAGCTTGAGTTGTGCGCAATTGTTGGGTGGAAATTGGAAATTCTTTGAGAAGAGAAAGAGTAAAAAAAAATAGAAAATGGTAACTGGTCAATACATATTTTGTTGGGAATTATACCTAATTTCCCACTAGAGAAAAGATTTTATCTACATCCACCGTACTCCTTCCTTAAAAAGAAAACAAATCTTCGGCCTATTTGTTTGCATTTAATGGAGGTTTGAATCTTAATTATTCAAATCTCTGAAATTAAATGTGTTTATTTTTAAAATTTAAATCTTAATTATTCAGATCTTAATCATTAATTATGTTTATTTTTTTTACTTTACAACCACTTGATAGGTCTTAATAGGTCTGTATGATTAAGATCTATAACAAAGACTTAATTTCATTAAGATGATATCATCCACATTCATTATTAATTGCCACCACCGCCTACCATTATCAACTATTACCATGCAACCCACCACCACCATCACCACCTCCTCCTCAATCATAGCCGCCACCATTATCGACAACCACCACCCAGAATCCCCACTACCCCCACCACCATCATTCTCAATCACAACCACAAACTCATCCACCTCAACTACCACAACGAACTACCCAATCTCCATCAACAACCATAGCCGGCACTGCCCACCGCTATAAACTACCACCATCTTCCTCAATCACAACCACAACCATCATCATCATCCACCATTATTAATGTCACGACCCCAAATTCCCTCCGTAGGATGTCGTGATGGCACCTAGTCTCTAAGACTAGGTAAGCCTATCAATGCAGAATAATAATAAATATCTGAAATAAATAAACTATAATTCAAACAATTTCAACTCCCAAAACCCGGTAGAAATAAGTCACAAGCTTCTAAGAATTTATTCTCAATGTCTCTATATGTCAAGGTCTAAATAAAATATAAGGAAGTAACATAAAATGATAGAAGGGGACTCCGGAGTCTGCGGACGCTGGCAGATATACCTCGAAGTCTCCGTGCGCAGGTAACTCACTGACGTCTAGCTGGTAAAATGTACCTGGATCTGCACAAAAAGATGTGCAGAAGCGTAGTATGAGTACACCACAGCGGTACCCAATAAGTGCCAAGCCTAACCTCGGTAGAGTAGTGACGAGGTCAGGTGAGGCCCTACTGGAATATAATAATGGCATGGTAAAATGTTTATCAATGTAGTAAAATAAAATGACATTATAAATGAATCAAATAGTATGTCACATTTAATGACATCAAATAATTACAAATAATATCTCGTGGAGTCTAAATAGAATTTCCTTCAACTTTATAAAAATCACAACAATTAAGCGAAAGCAACTATGGCCATAAATCAATATCAACAAGGGCACTCCCGAGGTACCGCCTCGTAGTCCCAAATCATAAATAAATTCACAATATCTCATTTCCTTATATCACCGCGGGAGCCTTCACAATTTATTTAAAGAAAATATTTTTCCCGAAATAGCATCCCGCGTTTTAGCCACCCTTATCACACCGCATGACTTCTAGTAGTTCCCCTACTAGCCACGCGTATCAAGCCACCCTTATCTCACCGCATGCGTTTCAACACCCAGACCTTATACCACCGCATGCGTATCAATATCACAATATATCACAATTTGCACCTCAAGTGCTCAAATAATTTAACTTGCCAAAATAATTCAACAATAATATTTTTTCACAATAAAGAGCTCACGGCTCATGCCAAAATAAATCATCAATAATAGTTTGCCACAATAAAGAGCTCACGGCTCATGCCAAAATAAATTATCAATAATAGTTTTCCACAATAAAGAGCTCACGGCTCATGCCAAAATAAATCATCAATAATAGTTTGCCACAATAAAGAGCTCACGGCTCATGCCAAAATAAATCATCAATAATAGTTTTCCACAATAAAGAGCTCACAGCTCATGTCAAAATAATTCATCAATAATATTCTTCCACAATAAAGAGCTCACGGCTCCCTCACAATGAGTATAAAAATATCCAGGAGTAAATAATTTAGGAAAATAATATTTCAAAATCTTTACTACGTTGCTTCAATATCAAGTTTAAAAATGTCAAATACTTCATATTAATAATATTTAATTTAAAGAAAATCAACCTTCAAATAATGTACAGAATAAAAGAAACCAAGTTTCAACTAAACAGGTAAAACAATTAGTAAGAAAAGATCAAACAAATTTGAAGTATATATCTCACATCAATGATGAAGAATATAACAAGATAAAATAATTTAATAAATGCGCAACAGTGATCTACACAATTTAAAAATATAATCTTTCGCAATTTAACCCGTGTACATACTCGTCACCTCGTGCACACGACTTTCAACATATTTCAATAATCACATCAATACCAATTCTAGGGAAATTTCCCCCACATAAGGTTAGACAAGTCACTTACCTCGATTTGCTCCAATTTAACCAAGTATTATGCTTTTTCCTCGATTTTTCGACTCCGATCGACTCGTATCTAGTTATAATTAAATTCATACAGTCAACAAAAATTATAATAATCACTTTCATAAGAAAATATTATATTTTCATTAAAATCCGAAATTAGCTCAAAATTTGCCCGTGGGGCCCACATCTCGGAATCCGGCGAAACTTATAAAATCCGATAACCCATTCAATTACGAGTCCACCCATACCAATTTTACCAAAATCCGATAACAACTCGACCTCCAAATCTTAAATTTTCGTTTTTGGAAGATTTTGCAAAAATCTTGATTTTTCTTCCATAAATTCACGGATTCATGATGTAAATGAGTATGGAATCATGAAATATAATCAATATAGGATAAGGAACACTTACCCCAATGTTTTTCCGTGAAAATCGCCCAAAAATCGTCCAAAAACCGTGCTCCAAAAATCCAAAACGAAATGAATGAAATGAGCAGTTTTGGTCCTTAAGTTTATGCCAATCCGTCACTACAAGTCCATTTTTCGTCACTAAAAGTCTACCAGAAACAGCTCTACCAGTCTTACTTCAATTGATCATAACTTTATATACAAATGTCCAAATGATAAATGGTTTAACTTTCTGGAAACTAGAATCCACCGACTACAACTTTCGTGTTTTGTAATTATTCGGATTCCTTATGCATTGCGAGATATAAGCTCCCAAAGTCAGCTGCATGCATCAGAATTTCTGGCGAAACTGCTCTACCAGCCTTCATTCAATCCGTCATAACTTTCTGTACAAATGTCCAAATAATGCATAGTTTAACTTTCTGGATCCTATAATCATACGACTACAACTTTCATGGTTTGCACATTTTCTGATTCCTTATGAATTGTGAGATATAAGCTTCCAAAGTCAGCTCTGCGATTGCACTGGTTGCTGTCCAAAAACAGCTTCTGCAGCAGAAAATTCCAGCAGTTCCTTTTTGTCCGAAATCCATTCCGTTAACCTTCCGAAATCCACCCGAGACCCTCGGGACCTTAACCAATTATTCCAACATGTCCCAAAATACCATACGAACTTAGTCGAGGCTTCAAACTACATCAAACAACATCAAAACGACGAATCGCACCTCAAATCAAAATCAATGAACTTTGAACTTTTAAATTCTATATCTTGTGTCGAAACACATCAAATCAATTCGGAATGACTTCAAATTCTGCACACAAGTCATAAATGACATAACTGAGCTATGAAAATTTTCAGAATCGGATTTAGAACCCGATATCAAAAAGTCAACCCCTCGGTCAAACTTCCCAAAAATTCAACTTTCGGGTTTTCAAGCCTAATTCCACTACGGACTTCCAAATAAAATTCCGATCATGCTCCTAAGTCCAAAATTACCATACGGAGCTGTTGGAATCATCAAAATTCTATTCTGGGGCCGTCTGCACATAATTTGATATCTGGTCACTATTTGAACTTAAACTTTTAATTTTTTATCAAAATTCCATATCTCGGGCTAGAGACCTCGGAATTTGATTCCGGCCATACGCCTAAATCCCAAATCACGATACGAACCTACCAAAATTATCAAAATAGTGATCTGAGTCTGTTTGCTCAAAATGTTGACCAAAGTCAACTTAGTTGAGTTTTAAAGCTCTAATTCATATTTTAATTCATTTTTCACCTTAAATTTTTCGAAAAAGTTTCGGACTGCACACGCAAGTCGAGTAATGATAAATAGTGCTTTTTGAGGTCTTAGAACACAGAATTAATTATTAAATTTAAAGATGACATTTTGGGTCATCACAATACCACATACCATAATCATTCTCAACCATAATTGCCATCACTACCAATTCAATCACCACTAGCTATTATTCAGAACCACCACCATCAACCAAAACCACCACCAAACACTGTCTCTAGTCGACATTCACAAGCACCGTAGTTAGCCATCACCACCACTAACTACCATATTTAAAAAAAAAATTATATATATATATATATATTATTGATAAAATATTAGATTAATTAGTATTTTATTTGAATTTTGTGTTTATTAATTTTTAAATAAAGATAAATTTTATACATTCAGATCTTAAAAAACAAACAGTCTTAATTATTTAGTATTCAGATCTTAATACAAATCTTAATATTCATATGTGATTGAGATTCAGATGTTTTAATCTTAATGCATATCTTGAATTCTTATATTCAGATGTGTATTCAGATTCAGACGTCTAAATCTTAAAAAAAAAAAATGATTCGGAATAATTTCTCAAATTGAAGAAATAGTAAATTTAACGTAGCCAATTTGAACTTTCGTGCTAAATTTATTGAAGTGTCGGCATTGAATTGAAGTCGAATAAATTGAACCAAAAATCGTTCAATATGAATGATGATAACTCCTTCAACTTGTTCCGTTCCTTTCCCAGTCAACAACGTCGTTAATTTTCCTGTAGACATGCTTTAGTTGGATTACGCGCAGAGGTAAAATTCTCTGAATTATACTTGTTAGTCAATGTTGACTTTGTTAGAAAATTTGATAGATATGCAAAATCCAAATATTAGCTTACGAGAGGATTGGCTTTAGGTTTTATTATTTTTGTCTGTTTGCTTAACGCTCAACCAATATTTGCTGTGTGCAAATAGATGCGAATTTCCAACAGAAATAGAAGAGATTTGCAATACTAAATGTCTAAATCCCACAAGAAAATTAAATACTTCATTTGACTCTTCTGCCTTAATTAACATATGTTGAATTCCAACTTCTTAGCATGTTTACTATTTTTATCTATGCCTCCACCACTAAAAATCCCCACAAGAGCAAAATAGAAACATCATACAAGAAGATAATTTGCCCTATCTGTGAGATCGAGTGGGAAAGAGAATACGGACCACATTTTTCACACAATATTTTATAACCAAAAGATTCTGGAACGATCTACTTTCCCATGAAGAACTTGTTAAACTGGATCAATACAACTATGTTTAACAGAAATAACAATGTCTTCAATAAGAAAAATGATTACATCAATGTTAAACATGTACTTAATTAAAGCTATGGAGTTTCATACACTTGCAAATAAAAAGGCTATCATGAAAAAGAAAAGAAAAGAATGAAAAGAGCTTCACCACAAAAAGAAAAGAAAAGAATGAAAAGAGCTTCACCACATCATCATGTATACGTAAGAAGTTTCAAGTACTATATATATATATTTCTTGGATGCAGTTAAAAGCTTGACCTACATGAGTTTTCAATAAAGTAGTACTACATTTACTAGCAGAAACATCTACATGTAACCCATATAAGTTTGCTCACGGTTGAGAATTTTGAAGAAAAAGCTTCTAGAAGCATGATATTCTGAACTTAGGTATCCTAGTATATATTGTACGGACTTTCCAAAATATTATCGTATCCGTATTAGATTCTTTAAATTAAAAATACACTATTTTTGGAGGATCTGACACACACCCCGTCGACATTTTCAGAAGATGCGATCAACATAGATCCTAGTACAGGTTTATAGTTAATGCTAGCATTTAACGGGTGTGCACATCAGGTACGTGAGAAGAGGAGGACCTACTGAACAATAAAAGCCTTAATGGTGTTTTGAGCAGTTTGCTCAAATATTTTCACTTGCCTGTTGACCTGGATTTGATGTATAGTAATCAACTTAATTAGTTATGTTTAACATAAATCTATTAACATGTTTATGTCTTAAAAAATATTTTTTATTGTTTAAAAGGTGTAATATCTGTTCGTACTTGGTTCTTGCTTTTCTTTTGGTATCTTATATTTGTATAGTATTCTTCACCTTCAATTTTCATTATTGCAATTTTTAGAGGAATGTTTGAAAGAACTTATATAAGGTGTAGTGTGCACAAATTATGCCAATTTTAGAGGGAATGTCAGTGCAATTTAGTCAATATGCATGCGAATTTAATTAATAAAACATGAATTATTAATATTTATAAAATATCTCTTTTTAAGAGAGAAATAATCTTCCAAGATATCTAAAATGGATAATAAGTAATAACCAAGGAAAGTTCGAGTGCTCAAGAAAGAAAAATAGAAGCATGTAAAATGGACGTGATTGGTTCTATTATTTCGCATTAATCGATGGGTACAAATATGGAAATTAAGACCACTATATATCGAGCATATAATAAAATAATTAAGCTTGTTTTGAGTTAATTGGTTTTTAATTTTATGTCTTTTTTTCACTAGAGATCTTTATATTTATACATAGTAGATTTATAAACAACATATAAAAAAGCTGTGCAGAGTCATTTTTTTCTATTCAAATACCATTTCTTCCATTAATCCTTGTACGCGGCATGATTCATGAACCAATCTAAGGAATCAGCAGCTAACAAATTAAAAACTACTTCCTCTATTTCAAAATACAATGTTTGACACTTTCCGTTTCATAAGGTTCAAATTAATTAAACTTTAGTTAATACTGAACATTTTCTTTTGGTCATATCAATATGAAAAAATGATAAACACAATACTTTCGTGCAGTTTTTGTCCTTTCAAACTATCTTCTATTCTTATAGCTAGATTCCACTTGCTAATTGCTTACATGACTCTATTTTCTTTTTTCGGGTGGCTTCCTGTTTAATTTGTTTGCTTTTAAATCCCATTACAGGTTGCGGTTAATTTGAGGCGCCATCCATTTTGACCAAATCGTACATTGGAAAATGAAAAAGCAACTTCCTTCATCCCATAGATATACTCTCATTTAAATGTTTTTAAAACAGAACTGGATATACGATACAAACACAAGTGGTTAAAACTTATGAAACAAGATTACGTTGTTTTTTATTCTTATATATTTTGAAACTTGTATGTAATATATTTGTAGTTCCATGGAACATATAGCAGTCATTCACTATATAAGCCTAATTTTTCTCAGAACTGATTTTTTATGTTATATTTTACCTCTATATAATAACTTTCTACCTATAACAACAACAATCATCTTTATGACCGTACACTTTTTGTAAAATTACCCCTCTATAACAGCCATATAGATTTACTAAGATTATTATTAATAATAATTCTGATATTTTAATCAAATATTTTATAACTTTAATATAAAACTTATAATAGAAATATATATCTTAAAGATAACAGTAGGTTCCATGAAAATATGCACATTATTATTATTATATTTTTTTGAAGATCTTCAAATGATATATTTTTCATTAGAAAAATGCCAAAAGATACTTAAAAGATTTATTTATACTTTTTGAAGATATGCATATCATTCTTTTTTATTGGAAGATCTACACATGATATATTTTATATTGGACAAATGCCAATATTATGTAAACGTAATATATTCATATTTTTTAAGATATGCACATCATAATTTTTTATTTGAAGAGATTTGCACGTGATACTCTTTTGCCGAAAGCGTTGATGCAAATCTTTGCCGAAAGCGTTATACCGCTAGTAAGAGACTGAAATTTACGAAACAAGCTACAATTATGGAGTTCTTCCATCAATCTTGAAAGATTTAATTGTGTGCCTTAGAGTTTAAATGTTTGTACGTTTAGTTATGAATTTTTTTAATAATGTATTAGATTTCTTTAGCATTTAATTCGTGAAATATTCATATCTTTTGAGATTTTGAATTTAAATATTTTTTTACCTTTATATGTAATATTAAAAAAGAAAAAAAATTAATTTTTGGATAACTTTTGTCTATAACAGTCAAAATATATTCAAACGTCAAATGTTGTTATAGATGTATAACAGTCATTCACTATAAAAGTCAAAAATTTCGGAACAAACGATTTTGTTATAGAAAGGTTTGACTGTACTCCATATATCCAATCTTGGATCAGTATTCGCTTGTGAAGGAGTAATTTGACCCATTCTTGAAGCTATATCGAACTATATTACTTTGTTTTTAATGAAAATTTTAGATATTCAAAATTACACAAAAATTAATATATAAGTTACTATTTTCCTTAAATGCAAATGGCTAAACAATATTTTCTTTGTGTCAACCAATTTGACCGGAAACTGAACATACGGTCTTAAACATGTAATGGCATTCATGTGGCTGTTAAATTTCTAGATTTGTGATCTTAAGCATGTTATAACTGTGCTAAAATATGAAGGTTACATATAAATTGTTTCTACATATAAAAAGAGGTTACTCTTGGTCAAGTAAATTTAAAAAATGGAATAGACAGATATACGTTAAAATGTTGGTCAAATTCGTAGCTTCAATTTTTGAAAACGACAATTGGGAAATATTTGGAGACTGAGGTGGTATTACTCTACTTTAATACCAATTAAGTATTTCGGAAAATACAGTCACATCCCCTAGATTCATCATCATTAATTATCCTTCTAATTTCCCCCCTGAAATTCTCTACTCGTTTCGCCTATAAATACCCCTTCTTTCCATCATCTCAAACACACTAAATTTTCTCATCACAACTCTAAAAATCTTCCTTTATTTTCTCTCCATTTTTATTCTCTTTGCTTTTCAACATGGATTACGAGCAACTCATGTTGAGAGAAACTCTAAGAGGGCAAAGCATAGAGCACAATAAGAAGTATACTACTGTTTCTAGTACTGCTTCTTCTGTTGCTTCACATGAAGATTTGAGGAGCAGAATTGAGTCATTTCATATGCTAGAAAAGGGTAACATATCAAAGAGTGACTCTGCTGAAAAGAAACTTTCTTGGCTACGTTCTCAGATTATCGGTGAAGATGCCGATTTTGAGACTCCTTTTGGGAAACGTAGACTTACTTATGCTGATCACACTGCCTCTGGAAGATGCCTTCACTATATTGAAAATTATATCACTAATAGCGTCCTTCCTTTCTATGGTATATATGTTTCCTTTAGTTCAATACATGAACCTCCTTAAGACCATGAAATAGGAACAGTTTAACATAAACTTTTGTTCTTTATTTTTACAGGCAACAGTCATACCAGTGACAGTTACGTGGGATACCAAACAACAAAAATAGTGCATGAAGCAGCAGCCTACGTGAAGAAATGCTTAGGGGGAGGAGAAGAAGATGCTATTATATTCTGTGGTTCTGGTTCTACTGCAGCCATTAAAAGGCTCCAAGAAGTTATGGGAATTACAGTCCCTTCAATTCTAAGAGAAAAAGTCCTCACAAAATGCTTCCGTAACGAAAGTAAAGAAAGATGGGTAATATTTGTTGGACCTTATGAGCATCACTCTAACATCCTTTCGTGGAGACAAAGTTTAGCAGAAGTTGTGGAGATTGGTTTGGACGAAAATGGACTTGTGGATATGGAAGCTTTGAGGGTTCAGCTTGAATTCTACAAGTCTACGAATAGACCATTGTTAGGTTCATTCTCAGCTTGTAGTAATGTCACTGGAACTTACTCTGATACAAGAGCCATCGCTCGTCTTAATGAAAAAAGGGATAAAGTTAGAAGTCAGAATATGACCAAAAAAATATATACGAGTTTAACTTCTATATATACACCAACAACATAAGATATTTTTATACTATCCGTCATTTAAAAATCTATTACATGTAAGCTGTCAGTACATATAACCTAAATCCTATTTGTCATTATTTGTGTTTTATGGTGCAGTGCTCCATACGCAAAAATAGAGATGAGATCAGGAGAAATAGATGGGTACGATGCTGTTTTTCTTAGCCCTCATAAGTTTCTTGGAGGGCCAGGGACACCAGGAGTCCTTGTAATGAATAAAGCACTCTATCGATTGAGAACTTCACCTCCATCTACTTGTGGTGGTGGTACTGTTGATTTTGTCAACCCCTTTAATGAGAAGGCAAGTTTCTATCTTGTTCTTTTCTTTCTTTTTCATCTTAATGTCCTTTTCACCTTTGATTTCTTTGTGTCAATTATGAAATTTTGCATTATTTGTTTAAGGTTTATTTGCTCAATTTATTCAAACAGCTTGATAGATGATTTTGACTGCTATTTGATGTGTAAACGGCACAATGGGGTTCTTTTCATTTTCCTTCTAAAAAAAATAGAAACTTGTGAAAGTTGATTTAGGTATTGAGCTTGACTAAATAAGTCAACAAAGAATTTCAGACGGCAATACTATTGCACTTTTAACAATTTTTATTGACTTGACTTAGATTTAGTGGTACCATGATATAAATTCCAATAACCAAAATCGAATTCTTATTAAATGCTCTCTTCTTCCATTACCAACCCACATATTTAAAGGATAAATCAGTTTCTCATCTATCTCCATCCCCTTACTATCTTAACTATTTGTTACAAGTTACTAGTAGTAGTTTGTATTTCTCTTCTACTTTATTCTAAAAAATTCACGTAAATATATTATCTCAGATTTAAGGTTAATGATTCGTATTTATAGTGAATAAATAACTCTCTTGAATAGTATGCAACTGCGTCACTATTTCTCTTATTATGGTTTGCAGGAAATAATAATGAATCTTGCCTTGTGTTATTTCTTTTCTTTCAGTAACAAAAAAAGGCAATATGCCTGAGGTAAAACCATTTGATCCTGACTAGTTAAAGGGAAAAATGAAACTATTTATAAAATTAAACTTCTTTGGTATTGTAAACTATTTGATACTACACATTTTTCTGGTCACTATAAGAAACCATTAAAGAAAGATATCATAAGACTTTAAGTTACAAATTTAACTGCTCCCTTTAAGTGTCTAACCTACTGTGTTTTAATTTTTTTTCCTTTTCTGCTTGGCTCTAACGATAATTCTGCGCTAAAACCACTCCTGATATAATATACAATTACCAGGACACACTCTACGTGGAGAACATCGAAGAAAGGGAGGATGCAGGAACACCACCAATCATACAGAAAGTGAGAACAGCTCTATCATTTTGGGTAAAAGAGTTCATAAGTCACAAAGTAATTGAAAGAATGGAGCACGGCTACATTGAGCTTGCACTAGAAAGGCTTCTTCCAAATCCTAACATATGGGTTTTGGGAAATGTAACAGCCAAGAGACAAGCTGTGCTTTCTTTTCTCATTTATACCACCACTTACTCCACATCAGGTGACATCAATGGCGAAGACAACGAGCTTTACCTATGGAGAGAGACAGGGAACAAGAAAGATAAGCCACTTCATGGCCCTTTTGTCGCTAAGCTACTTAACGACCTATTTGGTATTCAAGCTAGAGGAGGGTGTGCTTGTGCAGGACCCTACGGACATATCTTGCTCAAGGTTGATGAACCTCACTCTCTTGCCTTCAAAGAAGCAATTCAAATGGTGAGTCTTTTACATATTCACTAATTATGTCGTCTACATTCCATCACTATAAGGATGCCATATTTCATATCTTATGAGTTTCTCTGTCTTAACAGGGCTATAGTGGAGTGAAGCCTGGCTGGACAAGGGTCAGTTTTCCCTACTACATGTCGAAGGAAGAATTTGAGTTCATTCTAGCAGCACTAGAATTCATATCTGTTTATGGACAAAGGTTCCTCCCTTTGTACCATTTCAATTGGAGGAGTGGTGCTTGGACTTTCAAGAAAAAGGCTTTCAAGGAAGCTCTCATAGGGAGAGACCACAATTGCAACTTTTGTGGCTCACAAATGATACACGGGTTGAACCTAGGTTGCCATGACACTAAAGAAAACAACTACAGAGGAAGAAGCCCTAGCAAAGAAGGTCTTATTTACAATTATGTAAAGTACCTTGAGACAGCTAAGCGTATTGCCAGTCTCCTTCCCAAGTTCCCACATCAACGGTCGATGCCTGAAGAAATCGACCCTAACCTTGTACCCTTTAGAGTCTGAAGATAAAAAAATCACATTGCCGTGAACTTATGCTATTGGAAAGAGAATGATCGTTCTCATTCTCCTAAATGATCGTGCAGTTGTCTAATCTTTGGTTGGGCAATACAAGGGTTATTATATGTAATAAATTAGAGGAATAAGATGACATGAATAAACAATATTTTTAAATATTCTCCTTTTTCTTGTGATTTTTATGAAATTTGTGTTTAATCAATTGGAAACACGTATGTTCATTCTCATTGTTAGGATTGATCATGCCATTGTCTAACATTTAGTTGGACAAATAAAAATAAGTAGAATATGTATTAAACTAGGATGAAGAGATGATTTTGAAGATTTAGGTACCCCAGAAGCAATATTGACAATTACGAACCCCTTTAGAAGCTCTTGTACAATCGATGTGAGAGGTTAAATGTCTCCAACATAGAACTAATTTTGCACCCAAGTAACAGAAACAGAGAGAAAAAGCTTTCAACAGAAACAATTACATGAACAAGTGCGTAATGTGAGTATCCATTGCATATGTATAACATGTGTTCTTTTGCAAATTCCTGACAAGATGTGAAAATGATGCTTCTTCAAGCTGACCAGCTTGCAGCTTATCAAATATTTCAACTAAGCCTTTCCTATATAATTTAGCAGATAATTACGTTTGCTTTTAATATGTAGATGAAGAGGCCAAGGCCACAAAACTTAATCCAACTTGCGCAATTTCAAAGTTTTAAGAACTTTATATAATTCTTCCCTATGAGAATACTAAACTGTTTTCTGAACAGCACTTTTAACATACCAGTCAAGATGGGGCAAACTTTCATGTTATCATAGCACCTCCTCATTTGCAGGTGAGCCTTTTATCCATTTCTAGCTCGCGTACACATAGCCTGTTTTGTAAAGCAAATATAAAGGATGGATGATTTGTGTCCTAACTCCTAAGTGAGGTCAATAGTAATAGGCTTTTTTTTTATTCTCTTCCTCCGAGAGCTCTTCGCCTTGCTCTTGAAATGATTCGTACTCACAACCTATTGTTTGAAAGTGAAGGATGTTCACCACTGAAGCAACCCATCCTTGTCTAATAGTAATTCCTCAATAAAGAAAAATGCCGGGCTTAGCAATGGCAAATGGCAAATTTAAAAATCACCCTTCTAAAATTGATAAAATCAAGCCAAAAATTTTACTTACAAACCACACGCAGTGAAACTCTATACATACCAGAAGCAACTGCGAAATTTTCATTAATTACTTGAGTACCTGTCAGGAGTGATTGTTTTTTGGAGTCCTAATTAAGAATCTGCGGTGCCTCTCAACTGTTCTTATGCAAATTCCTGACAAGATGTGAAAATGATGCTTCTTCAAGCTGACCAGCTTGCAGCTTATCAAATATTTCAACTAAGCCTTTCCTACATAATTTAGCAGATAATTACGTTTGCTTTTAATATGTAGATGAAGAGGCCAAGGCCACAAAATTTAATCCAACTTGCGCAATTTCAAAGTTTTAAGAACTTTATGTTGGGATTAAAGATTGGTGAATGGGAAATGGAGGGAAGAAAGTGGAGGGAAAGTAAGCTCCCTTTTGATTTAGAAAGAGCAAAGTGTCCCTCGTTGGCGGCGGAAAGAAAAATGAATGTGCTTATATTGAGAAAACACTTTTCTTGGTGTTAAATGGATTGGAAAGAAAGTAAGCCTCGCACCGTCGTCGTCGCTCTCTCGGCTTTGTTCTATCAAAGATTGATTGATTAATCTTTTTGGACAAAATTTCTTTCAATTATTTAATTAATTAACGAAAATTCAACCCGGAATAACCCAGGACCCATGACACGACCCAACCCGTTTTCTTTTCCGCAATATTTCAAACAGAAATATTTTCAACTGTTCCAACAGTCATGGCTGTTTCTGAAAGGTTGCAAACCTTTTCAGAAACAGTGTCAGAAAGTCTATAAATATGCTTTGAATCCCAAAATCTTTCCGGACGAAATTTTCTGATTTTCTTCTTCTTCTTCTTCTGCACAAAAATTTTCAATGTGTTTTACAACCATTGAGTGGTTCGAAGTTCATTAGAGTTTTTGGTACCAATACACTGGTGATTAAAAATCATTCTATCGTGGGAGAATAATATTCCAGCACCTCAGGTACTTGAGGGGAATAATTTTCTTAAGGACACACTGTGCATTCAGTGGGCTCAATTTATTTTGAAATTATTTTCAGATATTATTTCGACATTCTGTTGCTACTAACTTTCTGTTTCTGTTTCTATTTCAGAAAGTTTACTGCTTTTTATTATTTATTACAGTAATACAGATTGAGTAACAATCTTAAGGAAATTATTTTATTGTATTCTGTATTCTATTTTTTTTTGGAGATTAAAACCTGTGTGGTTTTCTACTTCTTCTGAATTTTTCTATTCTAATGTGAAGATATAAAAACTTCATTGGAATATTAAAATTCAGAAACGATTTGAAGAACATAAATACTTCATCGTTTACTATGAAACAGTATATAAAAACTTTGGTTTTTATTTATTAAACGTACTGTTTATCGTTCATTACAGTACTGTTTACTATTCTATTTTTTTTCATTAATTGAACTCTTCTGTTGTTGATAGTGAGAAATGGCAATTCATAATGGAAATTCTTCTCCGATTGTTGCGGCAACGACCATAGCCTCGTCAAGCCGAACTCTTGTTCCACCGGCCGAGAAACTGGGGAAATTTCTGGAGCCAGCTTCAAAGGATGGCAGCAAAGGGTATTCTTCTGGCTTACCACACTTGGTATGCAGAAATTCACCGGTGAAGAACCTTCAGTGCCTGCCGCGGACATGCCGGACAACGATAAATTTATGATTGTTGAGGCGTGAAAACAAGCAAATTTTATTTGCAAAGGCTATATCCTAAGTGCTTTGGAGGATGACTTGTACAACGTCTACAGTGCTATGAATACTTTGAAAGAGTTATGGGACGCACTTGAGAAGAAGTACAAGGCTGAAGATGCATGCTTGAAGAAGTTTGTGGTTGCCAAGTTTCTAGACTATAAAATGATAGACATCAAAACCGTTGGAACCCAAGTTCAAGTGGCTGCAATGATTGAAAAATTGCCTCCTTCATGGAGAGATTTCAAAAACTATCTTAAGCACAAGCACAAAGAGATGAAGTTAGAAGATCTTGTGATTCGTCTCAAGATTGAGGAAGACAACAAAATAGCCGAGAAGAAGTCTCGTGGAGATTCAACGTATATGGGAGCTAATATCGTTGAGGAGACTGCTCCAAAAAGTAAGAAGAGGAAGAGGTCTTTTGGACATGGTAAGGAGTAGAAAAAAAAAAATTCAAGGGCAACTGCTACAATTGTGGAAAAGCTGGTCACAAAGCCCCTGATTATCATCTCCCGAAAAAAGATAAGAAGAAGGGACAGACCAACATAGTGGAGAAGAATGATGACATTGATGATCTATGTGCAATGCTTTCAGAATGCAACTTAGTTGGAAATCCGAAGGAGTAGTGGATTGACTATGGAGCCACTCGACATATTTATGCTGTCAAAGAAGCATTTGCGACTTACTCTACTGCTGGTCCCGAAGAAGAACTTTCCATGGAAAATGCTGCAACAACCAAGATTGAAGCTTATGGGAAGATATTCCTGAAGATGACTTCCGGCAAGGTGTTAACGCTCAATAACGTCTTTCTTATTCCTACTATTAGGAAGAATTTAGTTTTTACTTCTTTACTTGTTAAGAATGGATTCAAATGTGTATTTCAATATGACAAAGTTGTTGTAAGCAAGAATGAAATGTATGTTGGAAAGGGCTACCTCACTATAACGACCCGGTCGGTCGTTTTGAATATTATAACCCTGTTCTCCCATTTATTGCTTAATTTATACTTTATAGTTATTTTATGACTTATCAGGTTAGTTGGTTCAAGTCCGGAAGGAATTTGGAATAAAATGAGACACTTAGTCTCATCATTGAAAATTTAAGTTAGAAAAGTTTACCGGATGTGGACCTATGTGTAAAAGACATCGGATTTGGATTCTGATAATTCCAACAGCTCCGTATGGTGATTTTAGATTTAGGAGCGTGTCCCAAAAATTATTTGGAGGTCCATAGTGAAATTAGGCTTGAAATGACGAAAGTTGAATTTTTGGGAAGTTTGACCGGGGGGTTGACTTTTTGATATCGGGATTGGAATCCGATTCTGAAAATTGGAATACCTCCGTTATGTCATTTATGACTTGTGTGCAAAATTTGAGGTCAATCAGATGTGATTTTAGGTTCCGGAGTCATTTGTAGAAATTAAAATTTTCAAAGTTCATTAGGCTTGAATTGGGGTATAATTCATGGTTTTAGCATTGTTTGAGGTGATTTGAGGGTTTCACTAAGTTTGTATGGTGTTTTAGGACTTGATGGTATATTTGGTTGAGGTATCGGGGGGGGGGGGGGGGGGTGAGTTCCGGGAGGGGAGGGGTTAACGGATCATTTTTGGCCTTGCTGAGATTGCTGATATCTGCAGCTGCCTTCTTCTGGTTTCCTTATAGGCGATCACATAGGTCCATCCGCGATCGCGTAAGCTTATTTGGGGCAGGGATATTTTTGTTCTATGCGGTCGCAGAGGAAGGAATGCGATCGCGTACGTGTATTAAGCTATGCTTCGCGAACGCATGGATGAGGTCGTGTTCGCGTAGAAGGATTTGAGCAGTGGATGAGGGGAGGAAATTACTCTAAGCAATCGCGTGGGTCTGAACGCGTTCGCGTAGGTTTGAGAGGCAGTTTTCCGTGTTCGCGTGGAGTCAACCGCATTCGCAAAAGGTCAAATTTAGGGGCAGTCTCTTTTGTGCTGCGCGATCGCGTGAAATAATCCGCGATCGCATAGGGTCAATTTTTGGCAGTGGAAATGTGTGCTTCGCTATCGCGTGATTTGGTCCGTGATCGCATAGAAGAGAGGTCTGGACAAAAAGTTTAAGTTTTGAAAATGGGTCCATTTTCCATTGACGGATTGGAGCTCGGGAAGAGGCGATTTTTGGGAGATTTTCAAGAAAAACAACGGGGTAAGTGTTCTTAACTCATTATTGGTCAAATTACCCGAATCCATAATTCTTTACAACATTTAATGGGTGAATTAAGTTGGAAAGATTAGAAAAACTTCTTGGTTTAAATTGTGGATTTGAGGATCGAGTTGAGGTCGGATTTTGGTAAAATTGGTATGGGTAGACTCATGGTTGAATGAGCTTTCAGATTTTGTAACTTTTGTCGGGTTCCGAGACGTTGGCCCTACGCGTGATTTTTGAGCTAAATTTTGGATTTTGATGGAAAATTAGTATTTTCTTATGGAATTAATTCCAATAAATTTTATTGACTGAAACGAATTATTTGTGACTAGATTCAAGGCATTCAGAGGCCGATTTGCGAGGCAAAGGCATAGCAGAGTAAAGAATTTCACGTTTTGAGGTAAGTAACAGTTATAAATCTGGTCCTGAGGGTATGAAACCCCAGATTTTTGTGTCTTGTGATTATTTTGGAGGTGACACACATGCTAGGTGACAGGCGTGTGTGCATGCACCGAAGAAATTGTGACTTGGTCCGTCCCGTGAAACTGTAAAGTTGAATAACCTGTTGTTAGCCATAAGCTCTCTTTGTGTTGAAGAAATTTGACTGTAAATCATGTTAAAAATCATGCTTAGGCTATGTAATAGTATTGTTGGGACCCACAGAGGTCGCATACTTGTTGAATTATTTGCTAATTTCAGTCTTGTACTCAGTCATGATTTTACTTGTGCATCATACCTCAGTCTTTCTTGATATTTATTGATTTACTATGTTATCTTTGTTTGGGCTGATCTTTGTGATTTTCGAGAGCCCGAGAGACTAGAGAGGTTGAGGACTGAGTAAGGCCGAAGGCCTGTCGGTGAGGTAAGGATATATGGCACGTGAGTTGTCCGTGCAGGATATTATAGCACGTGAGTTGTCCGTGCGGATTAATGCGCTTGGGCTGTAGGAGCCCCTCTGGAGTCTGTACACCCCAAGTGAGCGTGGGTACCTATTGAGTGTGAGTGCTGAGGGCTGAGATCAGAGTGGTTGAGTTGTTATGACGAGTGAAGTGACTGTTGCCCTGAGAGGTTGTACTTTCTTTTCATTTGTTGTTGCACTTAGTTTCTATTTGTCATTGTTGTGAAATTCTCTGAAAGATTCTACATCCGGATTACATGAGTACAACATTTCATCTACAGACAGACGGACAGTCAGAGCGCACTATTCAGATATTGGAAGATATGCTCCGCGCTTGTTTTATAGACTTTGGAGGTTTTTGGGATCATTTCTTGCCACTTGCGGAGTTTGCTTATAATACTAGCTACCAGTCGAGCATTCAGATGGCTCCATATGAGGCATTATATGGAAGGCGATGCCGATCACCAGTTGGTTGGTTTGAACCGGGAGAGGCTCGGTTGTTGGGTACCGATTTGGTACAGGATGCCTTGGATAAGGTCAAGATTATTCAGGATCGACTTCGCACAGCTCAATCTAGACAAAAGAGTTATGCCGACCGTAAAGTTCGTGATATTGCATTCATGGTTGGAGAAAGAATTTTGCTCCAGGTTTCACCTAGGAAAGGTGTTATGAGGTTCAGAAAGAAGGGCAAGTTGAGCCCTAGGTATATCGGAACCTTTGAAATTCTTGAAAGTGTGGGTGAAGTAGCCTACAGGCTTGTATTACCACCTAGTTTATCAGCAGTTCATCCGGTGTTCCATGTGTCTATGCTCCGGAAATATCATGGTGATCCGTCCCATGTGTTAGATTTCAGCTCAGTCCAATTGGACAAAGATTTGACTTACGAGGAGGAGCCGGTGGCTATTCTAGCCCGGCAGGTCCGACAATTGAGGTCTAAGAGTTATCCTTCAGTTCGGGTGCAATGGAGAGGTCAGCCGGTAGAGGAATCTACCTGGGTGTCCGAGTCGAACATGAGGAGTAAATATCCATACCTTTTCTCCAGCTCATGTACTTTTTCTAACTCCGTTCGAGAACGAACGTTTGTTTTAGAGGTGGAGAATGTGATGACCCAAAATGTCATCTTTAAATTTAATAAGTAATTCTGTATTCTAAGACCTCGAAAAGCATCATGTATAATTCCTCGACTTGCGTGCGTAGTCCGTACAATTTTCCGGAAAGTTTTTATGTGAAAAATAGATTAAAATGTTAAATAGAGCTTTAAAACTCAACTGGGTTGACTTTGGTCAATATTTTGAGCAAACGGACCCGGATCAGTATTTTGATAATTTTGGTAGGTCCGTATCGTGATTTGAGACTTGGGCGTATGCCCGGAAACGAATTTCGAGGTCCCTAGCCCGAGATACGGAATTTTGATGAAAAATTAAAAGCTTGAAAGCTTAATGATTTTTAAGAAATTACTGAAGTTGGATTTATTGACCTCGGGTCTGTATTTGGTTCCGGAGACCGGTATAGGTCCACTATAATATTTATGACTTGTCTGCCAAATTTGGTGAGAATCGGAGTTGATTTGACGAGATTCGGATGCCCGGTTGTAAAGATATAAGTTTTAAAGTTTTCTTGAAAATGTTCTTTGATTTGGTGTCCGATTCGTAGTTCTTGGTGTTATTTTGGCGATTCGATTGCGCGAGCAAGTTCGTATGATGTTTTAGGAGTTGGGTGCATGTTTTGTTTGGAGCCTAGAGGGCTCGGGTTGGTTTCGGGTGGTTAACGGATCATTGTTGGACTTGAGGAAAATACAGAAACCTGCTTCTGGTTTCCATCTTCGCGTTCGCAAGGGGAGTCTTGCGTTCGCGAAGAGCAAATTGGGGCTGGCACATTTTGTGCTTCGCGTTCGCGATAGAGAGAATGTGTTCGCGAAGCTTGGGATGCGAAGCTTCGCGTTCGCGAAGGGAATGAGACTGGCCATGTCAATTGCCTTCGCGTTCGCGAAGGCCAAGCCAGGCAAGCTTCGCGTTCACGAAGTAGCCCTCGCGTTCACGAAGAGTAAAAGTTGGACAGCACAAAGTTGTGCTTCGCGTTCGCGAGAGTACCTTCGCGAACGTGAAGGGTAAAAATCCCAGAAACAGAACTTAAGTTCTGAAAATGGGGTTTCGACCCATTTTCAATTCCTTCCCCTTTTTGAGCTCGGTTAAGGCGAATATTTGGGCGATTTTCACGAAAAACATCGGTATAAGTGTTCCTTATCCTATATTGATTATATTTCATGATTCCATACTCGTTTATATCATGAATCCGTGAATTTATAGAAGAAAAATCAGATTTTTCTAAAATCTTCCAAAAACGTGAAATTTAGATTTGAAGGTCCATTTGATATCGGAATTGGATAATTTTTATATGGTTGAACTCGTAGCGGAATGGGTGTTCGTATTTCGTGAGTTTTTTCGGGATTTGAGATGTGGGTCCCGCTGCCGAATATTTTAATGAATTTCAGATTTTCATCCGGAAAATTCGTAAATTCATATGAAATTAATTCCTAATATTCGTATTGAATATATCGAATTGTTTGTGAATAGATTTGAAGCTTTTGGAGATAAATTTAAAAGGAAAAGTTGTGGTTGAATAATTGATTGGAATTTTTCAAAGCGAGGTAAGTGTCGTGGTTAACTTTGACTTGAGAGAATAGAATCCTTAAATTATTTGTTATGTGAATTGAATTTGAACGACGTATAGGTGAGGTGACGAGTGTCTATACATCGTCAAATTAATTGTTTGCCTGCTTACTTGAAAAATTATAAATTATTTTAAATCATAAATTAATTATCATAATAATTGTTTCTCTCCTATTCTTTGTCAAATATTAATTCTTGAATTCCTGTATTAATTGTTACATGCTATTTGAATTACGTGTTTAATTTTTATTTGACATTTAGCATATTAAATATTAAACTGCCTATTTTCTCCCCGATTCCCATAATAATTTGCTATTTTTCATTGTTTGTTTCATGATTAAATCATAATTATTGAATGCTTGTTGTCTTATAATTTTATATTAATTGTTACATTTATTGGGAGGATCGGCTTGCACGCCGCAACAGACTTATTAAAAGTCCATATTGGAGGATCGGGTTGCACGCCGCAACAGACTTATTTAAAAGTCGACATACATATATATATATATATATATATTGGGGGATCGGGTTATATATATATATATATGGGGGATCGGGTTGCACGCTGCAACAGACTTGATTAATGTGAATATATTGTGAGAGTGGGTTGCACGCTGCAACAGAATTGAATGTGAATATATTGTGAGAGCGGGTTGCACGCTGCAACAGAATTGAGTGTGAATATATGGTAAGAGCGGGTTGCACGCTGCAACAGAATTGATGGAAATGATAATTGGTTATGACTTCTGAGTTGGATTCAATTATTATAAATGAGTTACCTGAATTATTTCTATTATTGTTGTTGTTACTAATATTGCGTACAAGTTAATGTAAGTGACCCGCCTTAGCCTCGTAACTACTTCGTCGATATTAGGCTCAGCACTTACCAGTACATGGGGTCGATTGTACTGATACTACACTCTGCACTTCTTGTGCAGATTTTGGAGTTGGTCCCAGCGGCGTACCGTAGACTTGCTCGGATTTCAGCTACCAGAGGAGACTTGAGGTATAACTGCATGGCGTCCGCAGTTCTGAAGTCCCCGTCTATTTTTACTTTAGCTGTGTGTTTATTTTCAGACAACTTTATTTTATTCAGGCCTTTATTTGTATTTATTCTAGAAGCTCGTGCACTTGTGACACCAATTATGGGATAGTATTTAGACACTGTTGCATTTTTGGATTATTTCACTATATTTCAAACTTTACTTCCGCTTTTGTTTCCTTGATTATTAATAATGTAAAGATTGTTTAAAAATTGGTTAATATTATTCTAACGTTGGCTTGACTAGCAAGTGAAATGTTAGGCGCCATCACGGTCCGAAGGTGGGAAATTCGGGTCGTGACATAAATTAAGTTGCGGCGTGCAACCCGCTCCAACAATATAAACTTAAAAATAAATCCGTTGCGGCATGCAACCCGCTCCAACAATATAATTAAACAACTCATAAATGTAAAAATACTCCAATAAATACCACATTTAATAAGAAATTATTAGGAAACAAAGCATACAATTATTATGATTTATTTAGGAAACAAGTAATGACAAGTAGCAATTAATTGTGAAAATTAAGGATGAAATAGGCATTTTAATAATTAGTATGCTAAATGTCAAGTAGCAATTAAGTCACATAAATCAAATAAGTATGTAACAATTATAACATGGATTCAAGGCATAATATTGAGCAAGGAATATGAGAGAAACAATTAATATAATAATTAATTCATGATTTAAAACGATTTATGATTTTTCAAGTAATTATGTAAACAATTAACTTGACGACGTATAGGCACTCGTCACCTCTCCTATCCGTCATTACACATGATATTCTATTAACAATTAATTTAAGGGTTCTATTCCCTCGAGTCAAGGTTAACCACGACACTTACCTCGCTTTGCAACCAAATTCAAGATTCCAATAAACCTTTATTTCGCGAATTAGTATCTGAAAGCTTCAAATCTAGTCACAAACAATTCAATATACTCAATACGAATAGTAGGAATTAATTCCATATGAAATTACTAATTTTCCGGATTAAAATCCAAAATTTATTTTAAAAATAGATAGTAGGACCCACATCTCGAATTCCAAAAAAAAGTCACGAAATCTGAACACCCGTTCCGATACGAGTTCAGCCATACAAACTTATCGAATTCTGACATCGGATTGCCTTTCAAATCCTCAATTCAAGTCTTTGAAGATTTCTACCATTTTCAACTCAATCTTTACCCATTTGAACTCAACAATCTTCCCACAAACCTTATTGGTACAAGCATGTGTAACTAATACTCTCACATCCAAGAATCATCTTACTAATTACCTATTTTTAGTTAGAATTCAAAATTGAAGGATTGGGGAAAGAAATTCTTACCTTTTTGAAGCTCTAGCAACCCTTTGATGCGATTTCAAGGTTTGATTCAAGGTAGAGTAGTGAAATCCTTAGTCTTTCCTTTCCTCTATCTAGAATCGCTCTCCCCTCTCCTAAAACACCAGAAAATACCCAAAATATGAACCCTAAAATGAGTTAAATGAAATGGGGGTCGGGTTATAAAAACTCTCCCAATTTTCGGATCGGGCAACAGACCAGGTTAGGCATGCTCTGTAGCGAGCTACAGACTAGGCTTCACGAGCTCTGTAGCGAGCTAAATACCGGGCTAGGCATCTGTATCGAGCTACAGACAAGGCTAGGCACGCTCTGTAGCGAGCTATAGACCAGGCTAGGCACGCTCTATAGTGAACTACAGACTAGGCTAGGCACGCTCTGTAGCGGGCTAAATACCAGGCTTCGCGAGGGATATAGCATGTTCTAGCGTGCTACAGACCTGGCTTCGCGAGGTCGAAATGATTCAACTCCCCAACGCATTGTTCAACCCAATAAGTCCAAAAATACAATACATTAGCCTACCTTGGCACCACGAAACCTTAAATCTTTTGGCAAAAGTTTACGGGGCATTACACATATCCTAGTCTATATTGTACGGACTCTCTATAAATTTTTCATATCTAGATTCTCCAAATTTAAAATGCGCTACTAGTCTTTTAATGGTGTTTTGAGCAGTTTGCTCAAATTTGTTTACTTGCTTGTTGACCTGGATTTGATGTATTGTAGTCAACTTAATTAGTTATGTTTAACATAAATCTATTAACATGTTTATGTCTTAAAAAATAATTTTTAAGACATTACGTTTTAAGAACTTTATGTTAAGATTAATTACGTTTGCTTTAAATATGTAGATGAAGAGGCCAAGGCCACAAAATTTAATCCAACTTGCGCAATTTCAAAGTTTTAAGAACTTTATGTTGGGATTAAAGATTGATGAATGGGAAAGGGAGGGAAGAAAGTGGAGGGAAAGTGAGCTCCCTTTTGATTTAGAAAGAGCAAAGTGTCCCTCATTGGTGGCGGAAAGAAAAATAAATGTGCTTATATTGAGAAAGCACTTTTCTTGGTGTTAAATGGGTTGGAAAGAAAGTAAGCCTCGCACCGTCGTCGTCGCTCACTCGGCTTCGTTCTATCAAAGATTGATTGATTAATCTTTTTGGACAAAATTTCTTTCAATTATTTAATTTATTAACGAAAATTCAACCCGGAATAACCCAGGACCCATGATGCGACCCAGTCCGTTTTCTTTCCCGCAATATTTCAAACAGAAATATTCCCACCTGTTTCAACAGTCATGGATATTTCTGAAAGGTTGCAAACCTTTTCAGAAAACAGTGCCAGAAAGTCTATAAATATGCTTTGAATCCCAGTATCCTTCTGGACGAAATTTTCTGATTTTCTTCTTCTTCTTCTTCTTCTGCACAAAATTTTTCAGTGTGTTTTACAACCATTGAGTGGTTCGAAGTTCATTAGAGTTTTTGGTACCAATACACTGGTGAATAAAAATCATTCTATCGTGGGAGGATAATATTCCAGCACCTCAGGTACTTGAGGGGAATAATTTTTTTAAGGACACACTGTGCATTCAGTGGGCTCGATTTATTCCGAAATTATTTTCAGATATTCTTTCGACATTCTGTTGCTACTAACTTTCTGTTTCTATTTCTATTTCAGAAAGTTTACTGCTTTTTATTATTTATTACAGTAATACCGATTGAGTAACAATCTTAAGGAAATTATATTGTATTCTGTATTATGTTTTTTTTTGAGATTAAAACCTGTGTGTTTTTTTACTCCTTCTGAATTTTTCTATTCTAATTTGAATATATAAAAACTTTATTGGAATATTAAAATTCAGAAACCATTTGAAGAACATAAAAACTTCATCGTTTACTATGAAACAGTATATAAGAACTTTGGTTTTTATTTATTAAACGTACTGTTTATTGTTCATTACAGTACTATTTACTATTCTGTTTTTTTTACCATTAATTGAACTCTTCTGTTGTTGACAGTGAGAAATGGCAATTCAGAATGGAAATTCTTCTGCGATTGTTGCGGCAATGACCATAGCCTCGTCAAGCCGAACTCTTTTTCTACCGGTCGAGAAACTGGGGAAATTTTCTAGAGCCAGCTTCAAAGGATGGCAGTAAAGGGTGTTCTTCTGGCTTACCACACTTGTTATGCAGAAATTCACCAGTGAAGAACCTTCAGTGCCTGCCGCGGACATGCCGAACAACGATAAATTTATGATTGTTGAGGCATGAAAACAGGCAGATTTTCTTTGCAAAGGCTATATCCTAAGTGCTTTGGAGGATGACTTGTACAACGTCTACAATGCTATGAATACTTTGAAAGAGTTATGGGACGCACTTGAGAAGAAGTACAAGACTGA
Organism: Nicotiana tabacum; assembly: GCF_000715075.1. NCBI lineage: Eukaryota > Viridiplantae > Streptophyta > Magnoliopsida > Solanales > Solanaceae > Nicotiana > Nicotiana tabacum. The sequence goes on from NC_134092.1 coordinate 114,765,390, forward strand.
AGATGCATGCTTGAAGAAGTTTGTGGTTGCCAGGTTTCTAGACTATAAAATGATAGACATCAAAACCGTTGGAACCCAAGTTCAAGAGCTTCAACTTATTTTTCACGACCTTATTGCTGAAGGTATGGTCGTGAATGAAGCATTTCAAGTGGCTGAAATGATTGAAAAATTGCCTCCTTTATTGAGAGATTTCAAAAACTATCTTAAGCACAAGCACAAAGAGATGAAGTTGGAAGATCTTGTGATTCGTCTCAAGATTGACGAAGACAACAAAATAGCCGAGAAGAAGTCTCGTGGAAATTCAATGATTATGGGAGCTAATATCGTTGAGGAGACTGCTCCAAAAAGTAAGAAGAGGAAGAGATCTTTTGGACATGGTAAGGAGCGGAACAAAAAGAAATTCAAGGGCAACTGCTACAATTGTGGAAAAGCTGGTCACAAAGCCCTTGATTATCATCTCCCAAAAAAGGATAAGAAGAAGGGACAAACCAACATAGTAGAGAAGAATGATGACATTGATGATCTGTGTGCAATGCTTTCGGAATGCAACCTAGTTAGAAATCCGAAGGAGTGGTGGATTGACTATGGAGCCACTCGACATATTTGTGTTGTCAAAGAAGCATTTGCGACTTACTCTACTGCTGGTCCCGAAGAAGAACTTTCCATGGAAAATGCTGCAACAGCCAAGATTGAAGGCTATGGGAAGATATTCCTGAAGATGACTTCCGGCAAGGTGTTAACGCTCAATAACGTTCTTCATGTTCCTACTATTAGGAAGAATTTAGTTTTTACTTCTTTACTTGTTAAGAATGGATTTAAATGTGTATTTGTGTATGACAAAGTTGTTGTAAGCAAGAATAAAATGTATGTTGGAAAGGGCTACCTCACTGTAACGACCCGACCGGTCGTTTTGAGTATTATAACCTCGTTCTCCCATTTACTGCTCAATTTATGCTTATAGTTATTTTATGACTTACCAGGTTAGTTGGTTCAAGTCCGTAAGGAATTTGGAATGAAATGAGACACTTAGTCTCATCATTGAAAATTTAAGTTAGAAAAGTTAACCGGATGTGGACCTATGTGCAAAAGGCCTCGAATTTGGATTCTGATAATTCCAACAGCTCCGTATGGTAATTTTAGACTTAGAAGTGTGTCCGAAAAATTATTTGGTGGTACGCAGTGAAATTAGGCTTGAAATGCCGAAAGTTGAATTTTTGGGAAGTTTGACTGGGCGGTTGACTTTTTGATATCGGGGTCGGAATCCGATTCTGAAAATTGGAATACCTCCGTTATGTCATTTATGACTTGTGTGCAAAATTTAAGGTCAATCGGATGTGATTTGATAGGTTCCGGAGTCATTTGTAGAAATTTGAAATTTCAAAGTTTATTAGGCTTGAATTAGGGTATAATTCATGGTTTTAGCATTGTTTGAGATGATTTGAGGGTTCGACTAAGTTCGTATGGTATTTTAGGACTTGATGGTATGTTTGGTTGAGGTACCGGGGGGCTCGGGTGAGTTTCGAGAGAGGGGGGGGGGTTAACAGATCATTTTTGCCTTGCTGAGATTGCTGATATCTGCAGTTGCCTTCTTCTGGTTTCCTTATACGCGATCGCATAGGTCCATCCACGATCGCGTAAGCTTATTTGGGGCAGGGATAGTTTTGATCTATGCGGTCGCAGAGGAAGGAACGCGATCGCGTACGTTTATTAAGCTATGCTTTGCGAATGCATGGATGAGGTCGTGTTCGTGTAGAAGGATTTGAGCAGTGGATAAGGGAAGGAAATTACTCTACGCGATCGCGTGGGTCTGAACGCGTTCGCGTAGGTTTGAGAGGCAGTGTTCCACGTTCGCGTGGAGTCAACCGCATTCGCAAAAGGTCAAATTTGGGGGCAGTCTCTTTTGTGCTGCGCGATCGCATAGGGTCAATTTTTGACAGTGGAAATGTGTGCTTCGCTATCGCGTGACTTGGTCCGTGATCGCATAGACGAGAGGTCTGGACAGAAAGTTTAAGTTTTGAAAATGGGCCCATTTTCCATTTTTGACGGATTGGAGCTCGGGAAGAAGCGATTTTCGGAAGATTTTCAAGGAAAACAACGGGGTAAGTGTTCTTAACTCATTATTGGGCAAATTACCCGAATCCATGGTTCTTTTTAACATTTAATGGGTGAATTAAGTTGGAAAGATTAGAAAAACCTCTTGGTTTAAATTGTGGATTTGAGGATCGAGTTGAGGTCGGATTTTGGTAAAATTGGTATGGGTAGACTCGTGGTTGAATGAGCTTTCGGATTTTGTAAGTTTTGTCGGGTTCCGAGACGTGGGCCCCACGGGCGATTTTTGAGCTAAATTTCGGATTTTGATGGAAAATTAGTATTTTCTTATGAAATTAATTCCAATAAATTTTATTGACTGAAACGAATTATTTGTGACTAGATTCGAGGCATTCGGAGGCCGATTTGCGAGGCAAAGGCATAGGAGAGTAAAGAATTTCACGTTTTGAGGTACGTAACAATTATAAATCTGGTCCTGAGGGTATGAAACCCCGGATTTTTGTTTCTTGTGATTATTTTGGAGGTGACGCACATGCTAGGTGACGGGCGTGTGTGCATGCGCCGAAGGGATTGTGACTTGGTCCGTCCCGTGAAACTGTAAAGTTGAATAACATGTTGTTAGCCCTAAGCTCTCTTTGTGTTGAATAAATTTGACTGTAAATCATGTTAAAAATCATGCTTAGGCTATGTAATAGTATTGTTGGGACCCACAGAGGTCGCATACTTGTTGAATTATTTGCTAATTTCTATCTTGTACTCAGTCATGATTTTACTTGTGCATCATACCTCTGTCTTTCTTGATATTTATTGATATACTATGTTATCTTTGTTTGGGCTGATCTTTGTGATTTCCGAGAGCCCGAGAGACTAGAGAGGTTAAGGACTGAGTAAGGCCAAAGGCCTGTCGGTGAGGTAAGGATATATGGCACGTGAGTTGTCCGTGCAAGATATTATAGCACGTGAGTTGTCCGTGCGGATTATGGCGCTTGGGCTGTAGGAGCTCCTCCGGAGTCTGTACACCCCCAGTGAGCGCGGGTACCCATTGAGTGTGAGTGCTGAGGGCTGAGATCCGATTGGTTGAGTTGTTGTGACGAGTGAAGTGACTGTTGCCCTGAGAGTTTGTACTTGCTTTTCATTTGTTATTGCACTTAGTTGCTATTTGTCATTGTTGTGAAATTCTCTAAAAGATTCTATATCCGAATTACATGAACTTGAACTATATAAATTGATTTGACTTCAACTGCTGGATTTGAAACCATGTCTATTCTCTGTTGGAATTACTGAAAATGAACTATAATTGTGTAGCTTGTCACTATCTTCAATTCCTTATTTATTATTGTAACTTGCTGAGTTGGTTGTACTCATACTACACCCTGCACTTCGTGTGCAGATCCATGTGCTTCTGGACATAGCGAGTGTTGATTTTCTCGCACAGTTTATTTTCAGGAGATTCAGAGGTAGCTATCGTGTTTCCCAGACCTTATCTCTCTTTCCCTATCTCTTTGTTTACTGTATTTGGTCTTAGATGATTATAGACCGTATTTTCCAGACTTTTATTCATATTAGATGCTCATGTACTCAGTGACACCAGGTTTTGGGGAGTGTTCGTATCAATATTTTGTGGGATTTTGTTTTGTATTTAAATATTATATTTTCAAAATTTTAAAAAAAAGTGGTTTATTGAGATTATCGGCTTGCCTAGTATCGAGATAGGCGCCATCACGACAGGTTGGGATTTTGGGTCGTGACAAGTTGGTATCAGAGCCTAGGTTACATAGGTCTCACGAGTCATGAGCAGGCTTAGTAGAGTCTTGCGGATCGGTACGGAGACGTCTGTACTTATCTTCGAGAGGCTGCAGAACCCTTAGGAAAATTTCACTTTCTTATATTATGTCGTGCGAATTTGTTGATTATGGAAATTAAATTTATGTTATTCTATTCTCTCACAGATGGTGATGACACGTACTACCGGATCGGACGGTCAGTCACCAGTGCCACCAGTTAGGGCCGCGAGAGGCCAAGGCCGTGGTAGAGGCCGGGGCCGAGGTAGAGGTCGAGGTGTAGCTCGTACCACAGTTGGACCTGCACTTGTAGTATTACCAGTTGCTCTAGGTCAGGAGCAGATTCCAGATATAGCTGAGCCGACAGGACCAACTCAAGCACCATCTGTTACTATTAAGATTCCAGGCCTTCAGGAGACTTTGGCCCAGATATTGACAGTTTGCACTAGTCTTGCTCAGGTGGTTTCGGCTTAGTCCAAACCTGCCACTTCTCAGGAAAGGGTAGGTACTCATACCCCTATTGCCCGTACTCCAAACCAGGTAGTACAGGGACTTCATATACCTTGGGAACCACCAGCCCAGCCGGTTGCAGCTGCTCAGGCCCCGGTAGTTCCTGTTATGGAAGATGATGAGCATAGGAGACATGAGAGATTTGAGAGGCTTCGACCTCCACCATTTAGCGGTGCTGGGTCAGAGGATGCTCAGGGTTTTCTGGATAAGTGTCAACGGATGCTTAAGACAGTGGGTATTCTTGAGACCAGTGGGGTCTCGTTCACTAGTTTTCAATTTTCTAGGGCTGCCTTCAGATGGTGGGAGGCTTACGAGAGGTGTAGGCCGGTTGGTGCAGCACCCCTTACCTGGAAGCAGTTCTCCGATCTATTCCTGGAGAAGTTTGTGCCTCAGTCCCGCAGAGAGGAGCTACGCAGGCAGTTTGAGCATCTTCGTCAGGGTGTTATGTCCGTGACACAGTATGAGATGAGATTTTCTGAATTAGCCCGTCATGCTATCTGGTTGATTCCCACAGATAGGGAAAGGATCAGGAGGTTCATAGATGGCCTCACTTTTCAGCTGCGATTACTCATCACTAGAGAGAGAGAGAGAGTGTCTGGTGCTACTTTCGATGAGGTGGTCGACATTGCTCGTCAGTTTGAGATGGTTCACAATCATGAACGGGTTGAGAGGGAGGCTAAGAGGCCTCGTGGTTCAGGTGATTTCAGCGGTGTTTCTTCAGGGGGTCAGTTTTACCGTGGTAGGGGTCATTTTTACAGACATGCTCAGACGGGTCGTCCATCTCACCATGGTGCATCAGCTAGCCATGGTTCTTACTGTTCTCACTCAGGCCAGTCTTCATTCAGTGCACTACCAGTGCATAGTTCTCATCATGCCTCGTCCGCTCAGGCTTCTACAGGTAATTCTTCAGGTTATCATGAGCAGTAGTTCCGTCAGAGGAGGGGTTGTTTCGAGTGCAGAGAATTGGGTCATTTCAAGAGAGATTGTCCTAGGTTGTTAATTGGGGCTCTACAGCAGAGTTCTCAGCCAACGGAACCAGCACCAACAGTTATACCACCGGCCCAGCCAGCTCGGGGTAAGGGTCAGGCAGCAAGCGGTCGCCCAAAAGGGGGAGGCCGGCCAGGTGGCGGTCAGGCCTAATTCTATGCTTTTCCTGCCAGGCCAGATGATGTTGCCTCAGATGCAATGATCACATGTATTATTTCAGTGTACCACAGGGAGGCTTCTATATTATTTGACCCTTGTTCCACTTATTCATATGTATCATCATATTTTGCTCATTATCTGGATATGCCATGTGAGTCCTTAGTTTCACTTGTTTGTGTATCTACTCCAATGGGCGATATAATTACTGTGGACCGTGTGTATCGGTCGTGTGTGATAACTATTGGGGAATTGGAGACTAGAGTTGATCTCTTATTACTCGGTATGGTTGATTTCGATATAATCCTAGGTATAGATTGGTTGTCTCCATGTCATGCTATTCTGGATTGTCACGCAAAAATCGTGACGTTGACGATGCCGGGGTTACCAAAGGTTGAATGGAGAGGTTCTCTAGATTTTTTTCCTAGTAGGGTAATTTCTTATTTGAAGGCCCAACGTATGGTTGGAAAGGGATGTTTGTTATATTTGACCTTTGTGAGAGATGTTGATGTTGTTTCTCCTATTATTGATTCAGTACCGGTCGTATGAGACTTTCCAGATGTATTTCCTGTAGACTTGTCTGGTATGCCACCTGACAGGGATATTGATTTCGGTATTGACTTGGTGCAGGGCACTCAGCCCATTTCTATTCCTCCGTATCGTATGGAACCAACTGAGTTTAAAGAATTGAAAGAGCAACTTCAGGAATTCCTTGAAAAGGGGTTTATTAGGCCTAGTGTGTCACCTTGGGGTGCACCAGTTCTATTTGTGAAAAAAATAAATGGTATTATGCGGATGTGCATTGATTATAGGTAGTTGAACAAAGTTACAATCAAGAATAAATATCCTTTTCCGCATATTAATGACTTATTTGACCAGTTTCAGGGAGCGAGGGCATTTTTCAAAATTGATTTGAGATCTGGGTATCACCAGTTGAAAATTCTGAATTCAAATATATTCCAAAAACGACATTCAGAACTCGTTATGGCCACTACGAATTTCTTGTGATGTCTTTTGGGCTAACCAATACCCCAACAGCATTTATGCATTTGATGAATAGTGTGTTCCAGCCATATCTTGATTTAATTGTCGTAGTATTTATTGATGATATTCTGGTGTACTCACGTAGCTAGGAAGAGCATGCACAACACTTGGGTATTGTATTACAGAGGCTGAGAGAGGAGAGACTTTATGCCAAATTCTCTAAGTGTGCGTTCTGGCTTAGTTCGGTGGCATTCTTGGGATATATAGTGTCTAGTGAAGGAATTAAGATGGATCCGAAGAAAATAGAGGCAGTTTAGAGTTGGCCCAGACCATCTTTAGTTATAGAGATTCGGAGTTTTCTCGGCTTGGCCGGTTATTATCGTCGTGGAGGGTTTCTCGTCTATTTCATCGCCTATGACTAAATTGACCCAGAAAGGTGCTCCATTCAGGTGGTCGGATGAATGTGAAGAGAGCTTTCAGAAGCTCAAGACAGCTTTGACTACAGCTCTAGTATTGGTGTTGCCTACAAGTTCAGAGTCTTATACTGTGTATTGTGACGCGTCGCGTATTGGTCTCGGCACAGTGTTCATGCAAGACGGTAGGGTGATTGCTTATGCGTCCAGGCAGTTAAAGGTATACGAGAAGAATTATCCAGTCCATGATCTTGAGTTAGAAACTATTGTTCCTGCCTTGAAACTTTGGCGACATTACTTGTACGGTGTCCAGTGTGTGGTATATACCGATCATCGGAGTCTACAATATTTGTTTAAACAGAAGGATCTTAATTTGCGGCAGCGAAGGTGGTTGGAGTTGCTTAAGGATTATGATATCACCATTCTCTATCATCCCGGAAAGGCCAATGTGGTGGCCGATGCCTTGAGTCGTAAGGCAGAGAGTTTGGGCAGCTTAGCATACTTACCGGTAGCAGAGAGGCCTTTAGCCTTGGATGTTCAGGCCTTGGCCAATCAGTTTGTTATATTGGATGTTTTCGAGCCGAATCGAGTTTTGGCCTGTATGGTTTCTCGGTCTTCTTTATATGATCGCATCAGAGAGCGCCAGTATGATGATCCACATCTGCTTTTCCTTAAGGACACGGTTCAGTACGGTGATGCCAAGGAAGTCACTATTGGAGATGACGGTATATTACGGATGCCGGGCAGGCTATGTGTGCCTAATGTAGATGGTTTGCATGAGCTGATTCTCCAAGAAGCTCACAGTTCGCGGTACTCCAATCATCCAGGTTCCGCGAAGATGTATCAGGATTTGAGGCAACACTATTTGTGGAGGCGGATGAAGAAAGATATAGTTGGATTTGTATCTCGATGTCTAAATTGTCAACAGGTAAAGTATGAACATCAGAGGCCGGGAGGATTGCTTCAGAGACTTGAAATTTCGGAGTGGAAATGGGAGCGTATTACCATGGATTTCATAGTTGGGTTTCCACGGACTTTGAGAAAGTTTGATGTTGTTTGGGTGATAGTAGATCGGTTGACAAAATCTGCACATTTTATTCCAGTTGGTACTAATTATTCTTCGGAGCGGTTGGCTGTGATTTATATTCACAAGATTATTCGCCTACGCGGTGTGCCATTGTCCATCATTTCAGATCAGGGTACACAGTTTACATCACAGTTTTGGAGAGCAGTGCAGCGAGAATTGGGCACACAGGTTCAGTTGAGTAAAACATTTCACCCTCAGACGAACGCACTATTCAGATACTGGAAGATATGTTGCGCGCTTGTGTCATTGATTTTGGGGGTTCTTGGGATCAATTTCTGCCACTCGCGGAGTTTGCTTACAATAACAACTACCAGTCGAGTATTCAGATGGCTTTGTATGAGGCTTTGTATAGGAGACGGTGTCGGTCCCCGGTGGGTTGGTTTGAGCCGGGTGAGGCTAGGCTATTGGGTAATGACTTGGTTCAGGGTGCTATAGAGAAGGTCAGAATGATTCAGGAACGGTTTCGCACGGCACAGTCTAGACAGAAGAGTTATGCCGACAGGAAGGTTCGTGATGTTGTTCACATGGTTGGGGAGAAGGTTATGCTCAAGATTTCACCCATGAAGGGTGTGTTGAGGTTCGGGAAGAAAGGCAAGTTGAGCCCTCGGTATATTGGTCCTTTTGAGATACTTAAGAAAATTGGAGAGGTGGCTTATAAACTTGCTTTGCCACCTAGTCTATCAGGTGTTTATCTAGTGTTTCATGTATCCACGCTCTAAAAGTATGTCGGAGATCCGTCTCATATTCTGGATTTCAGTGCAGTACAGTTGGGCGGTAATTTAACTTATGATGTGGAGCCGGTGGCTATTTTAGACCAGCATGTTAGAAAATTGAGGTCAAAGAGCATAGCATCAGTGAAGGTGTAGTGGAGAGGCCAGCCAGCAGGAGAAGCTACTTGGGAGATTAAGCAGGAGATGAGGAGCAAATATCCACACTTATTTGAGACTCCAGGTATTATTCTAAACCCGTTCGAGGACGAACATTTTATTAAGAGGGGGAGAATGTAACGACCCGGCCGGTCGTTTTGAGTATTATAACCCCGTTCCCCCATTTACTACTCAATTCATGCTTTATAGTTGTTTTATGACTTACCTGATTAGTTGGTTTGGGTCCGGAAGGAATTCAAAATGAAATGTGACACTTAGTCTCATCATTGAAAATTTAAGTTAGAAAAGTTGACCGGATTTGGACCTATGTGTAAAATACCTCAGATTTGGATTTTGATAATTCCAACAGCTCCGTATGGTGATTTTGGACTTAGGAGCATGTCCGGAAAATTATTTGGAGGTCCGTAGTGGAATTAGGCTTGAATTGCCGAAAGTTGAATTTTTGGAAAGTTTGTCCGGGGTTTGACTTTTTGATATCGGGGTCGGAATCCGCTTCTGAAAATTGGAATACCTCTGTTATGTCATTTATGACTTGTGTGCAAAATTTGAGGTCAATCGAACATGATTTGATAGGTTCCGGAGTCATTTGTAGAAATTAGAAATTTCAAAGTTTATTAGGCTTGAATTGGGGTGTAATTCATGGTTTTAGCGTTGTTTGAGTTGATTTGAGGGTTCGACTAAGTTCTTATGGTGTTTTAGGACTTGATGGTATGTTTGGTTGAGGTCCCGGGGGGCTTGGGTGAGTTCCAAGGGGGTTAACAGATCATTTTTGGCCTTGGTGAGATTGCTGATATCTGCTACTGCCTTCTTCTGGTTTCCTTATACGCGATCGCATAGGTCCATCCGCGATCCCGTAAGCTTATTTGGGGCAGGGATATTTTGTTTTCTATGCGGTCGCAGAGGAAGGAACGCGATCGCGTACGTGTATTAAGCTATGCTTCGCGAACACATGGATGAGGTCGGGTTCGCGTAGAAAGATTTGAGCTGTGGATGAGGGGAGGAAATTTCTCTAAGCGATTGCGTGGGTCTGAACGCGTTCGCGTAGGTTTGAGAGATAGTGTTCCACATTCGCGTGGAGTCAACCACGTTCGCAGAAGGCTAAATTTTGGGGGTAGTCTCTTTTGTGCTGCGCGATCGCGTGAAATAATCCGCGATCGCATACGGTCAATTTTTGGCAGTGGAAATGTGTGCTTTGCGATCGCGTGACTTGGCCTGCGATCGCATAGAAGAGAGGTCTGGACAGAAAGTTTAAGTTCTGAAAATGGGACTTCGTCCCATTTTCCATTTTTGATGGATTGGAGCTCGGAAAGAGGCGATGTTTTTGAGATTTTCAAGGAAAACAAGTAAGTTTTCTTAACTCATTATTGATCAAATTACCCAAATCCATGGTTGTTTTTAACATTTAATGAGTGAATTAAGTTGGAAAGATTAGAAAAACCTCTTGGTTTAAATTGTGGATTTGAGGGTCGAGTTGAGGTCGGATTTTGGTAAAATTGGTATGGGTAGACTTGTGCTTGAATGGACTTTCGGATTTTGTAACTTTTGTATGGGTAGTATTTTCTTATGGAATTAATTCCAATAAATTTTACTGGCTGAAACGAATTATCTGTGACTAAATTCGAGGCATTCGGAGGTCGATTTGCGAGGCAAAGGCATAGTAGAGTAAAGAATTTCACGTTTTGAGGTAAGTAACAGTTATAATTCTGGTCCTGAGGGTATGAAACCTTGAATTTTTGTGTCATGTGATTATTTTGGAGGTGACGCACATGCTAGGTGACGGGCGTGTGGACGTGCACCGAAGGGATTGTGACTCGGTCCGTCCCGTGAAACTGTAAAGTTGAATAACCTGTTGTTAGCCATAAGCTCTCTTTGTGTTGAAGGAATTTGACTGTAAATCATGTTAAAAATCATGCTTAGGCTATGTGATAGTACTATTGGAACCCACAGAGGTCGCGTACTTGTTGAATTATTTGCTAATTGTTGTCTTGTACTTAGTCATGATTTTACTTGTGCATCATACCTCAGTCTTTCTTGATTTTTGTTGATTTACTATGTTATCTTTCTTTGGGCTGATCTTTGTGATTTTTGAGAGCCCGAGAGACTAGAGAGGTTGAGGACTGAGTAAGGACGAGGGCCTATCGGTGAGGTAAGGATATATGGCACGTGAGTTGTCCGTGCAGGATATTATAGCACATGAGTTGTCCGTGCGGATTATGGAGCTTGGGCTGGGAGTCTGTACACCCCAGTGAGCGCGGGTACCCATTGAGTGTGAGTGCTGAGGGTTGAGAGGTGAGTGGTTGAGTTGTTGTGACGAGTGGAGTGATTGTTGCCCTGAGAGGTTGTACTTACTTTTCATTTGTTGTTGCACTTAGTTGCTATTTGTCATTGTTGTGAAATTCTCTGAAAGATTCTACATCCGGATTACATGAACTTGAACTGTATAAATTGATTTGACTTCAACTGCTGGATTTGAAACCATGTCTATTCTCTGTTGGAATTACTGAAAATGAACTATAACTGTGTAGCTCGTCACTATCTTCAATTCCTTATTTATTATTGTTACTTGCTGAGTTGGTTGTACTCATACTACACCCTGCACTTCGTGTGCAGATCTAGGTGCTTCTGGACATAGCAGGTGTTGATTTTCTCGCACAGTTTATTTTCCGGAGATTCAGAGGTTGCTGCCGTGTTTCACAGACCTTGTCTCTCTTTCCCTATCTCCTTGTTTACTGTATTTGGTCTTAGACGATTATAGACCGTATTTTCCAGACTTGTATTCATATTAGATGCTCATGTACTCAGTGACACCAGATTTTGGGGAGTGTTCGTATCAATATTTGTGGGATTTTGTTTTGTAGTTAAATATTATATTTTCAAACTTAAGAGAAATTGTGGTTTATTGAGATTATCGGCTTGCCTAGTATCGAGATAGGCACCATCACGGCAGGTTGGGATTTTGGGCCGTGACACTCACAGAGGGCCTTTTCAAACTCAATGTAATGGTTGTTGACAGTATGAATAAAAATTCAGCTTCTTCTTATTTATTGGAGTCAAATAATTTATGGCATATTTGTTTAGGACATGTCAATTACAAAACCTTGCAGAAGTTAATTAATTTAGAAGTATTGCCTAAATTCGAGTGTAATAAATCAAAATGTCTAATATGTGTTGAATCTAAGTTTGTAAAATATCCTTATAAGTCTGCTAAAAGAAATTCAAATCCTTTAGACTTAATTCATACTGACATTTGTGATATGAAGTCGATACCATCTCGAGGTGGGAAAAAGTATTTTATTACTTTTATTGATGATTGCACTCGATATTATTATATTTATTTGCTTAATAGTAAGGATAATGCAATTGAAGCATTTAAGCAATACAAGAATGAAGTGGAGAATCAATCGAATAAAAAAATCAAAATGATTAGAAGTGATAGGGGTGGAGAATATGAATCTCCGTTTGCAGAAATATGTTCGGAATATGGAATTATCCATCAAACTACTGCCCCCTATACACCTCAATCCAATGGAATTGCGGAAAGGAAAAATCGGACATTAAAGGAAATTATAAATTCTTTATTAATAAGTTCCGGATTATCGCAAAGTTTGTGGGGGGAAGCTATCCTTACAGCTAACCGAATACTCAACAGAGTACCCCACAACAAAACGCAATCTATTCCATATGAAAAATGGAAAGGAAGAAAACCCAACTTGAAATATTTCAAAGTGTGGGGGTGTCTAGCAAAGGTACAAGTTCCTTTACCTAAAAGGGTTAAAATCGGACCAAAAACTGTTGATTGCGTTTTCATTGGATATGCTACAAACAGTAAAGCATGTCGGTTTTTGGTTCATAAATCTGATAATCCCGAAATTCACATTAATACGGTAATGGAATCAGATAATGTTGAATTCTTTGAAAGCATCTATCCATAAAATTGAATGTAAGTCATTAAGCGAAAGACCTACACGACCACGGGAAAAACCAAAGTAAAATCCTCCAAGTAATGAAGATCCAAGGCGTAGTAAACGTTAAAGAACATCTACTTCCTTTGGACCCGATTTTGTGACATTCTTGCTTGAAAATGAGCCTCAAACGTTCAAAGCATCTATGTCATCTTCTGATTCAGCATTTTGGAAAGAGGCAGTCAATAGCGAGATTCAATCAATTGTGGATAACCATACATGGGAATTGATTGATCTTCCTCCAGGAAATAAGCCTTTAGGTTCGAAATCGATCTTTAAACGGAAAATAAAAGCTGATGGAACTATTGAAAAATATAAGGCAAGACTTGTTGTCAAAGGTTATAGACAAAACGAAGGCCTTGATTACTTTAACACTTACTCACCAATAACGAGGATAACATTTATTAGGGTGTTAGTGGCACTGGCGGCCGTATATGGTCTTGAAATCCATCAAATGGATGTTAAAACGACTCTCTTAAATGAAGAATTAGAGGAAGAGATTTACATGGAACAACCTGAGGGTTTTGTGGTTCCAGGTAAAGAAAAGAAAGTGTGCAAACTTGTTAAGTCGCTTTATGGACTTAAACAAGCACCCAAACAATGGAATGCCAAATTTGACCAAACAATATTGGCAAGTGGGTTTAAAATCAACGAGTGTGACAAATGTGTTTACATTAAAAACACTCCAGAACATGAAATCATTGTTTGTTTATATGTTGATGACATATTGATAATGAGCAAAAATATGGCAGATATAAATGCTACTAAGCGCATGTTGGCTAGTAAATTCGACATGAAAGACTTAGGGGTTGCTGATGTGATCTTAGGAATCAGAATTCACAAGACTCTACAAGGTCTAGCCTTATCACAGTCTCGCTACATTGAAAAGGTACTTGACAAGTTCAAGTATTTGGATTTCAAAATTGCCAAGACTCCAATTGACGTGAGTTATGCACTTCAAAAGAATGAAGGTGAAAGTGACTCACAACTGGACTATGCAAAAGTATTGGGAAGTTTGATATATATCATGAATGGACGCGACTAGATATAGCATGTGCTATTAGCAAACTGACTCGGTTTACAAGTAATCCCAATCAAATACATTGGATGGCATTGAAACGAGTTTTGGGGTATCTGAAATATACCCAAAATTACGCTTTGCATTATAACAAATATCCCTTCGTGATCGAGGGATATAGTGATGCAAATTGGACCACCGGATCATCTGAAGTTAAATCCACGAGTGGATATGTTTTCACATTTGGGGGTGGAGCAGTGTCATGGAAATCATTCAAACAAACGTGCATCGCCCGTTCTACAATGGAATCTAAATTCATAGCTTTAGATAAGGCCGGTGAAGGCTGAACGGCTCCGAAATTTCTTGGAAGATATTCCATTTTGGCCCAAACCTTTGGCACCTATATGTATACATTGTGATAGTCAAGCGGCAATAGGCAGGGCAGGGAGCGTTATGTATAACGGAAAATCTCGTCATATATGACGGAGACACAATACCGTTAGACAACTACTCTCTAGTGGTGTTATCACGATTGACTACGTAAAGTCAAGAGATAACGTGTCGGATCCACTTACAAAAGGCCAATCTAGAGAGGCAGTTGAAAGATCATCGAAGGGAATGGGGTTAAGGCCTAGGACAAGTCATCATGGCGGTAACTCTACCTAGCAGACTGGAGATCCTAAGAGTTAGGTTCAAAGAGATCAAACAAAGTTATGAATGACGGTTCAACATTGTCAAATAACTCAACCCATTCTCGTGATGAAGACAATGTTCAGAAATCAAGGTAAAGAATTAAGGCCTTTTGATGAGTCAATAAAGCTTAAAGCTTTTTAATGATTTGCTAAGTCTGGCAGGATATGACCAGACAGTGTGTCTATAGGATTACATGTTTATAAATCACATATGTGAGTGTGAAGTGTAAGCCGTTTCAAGGGGAATAAAAGTAAAGGCCCATTCTCTAAGCACTCATGAAATCAGGCAGTGTTCATGGCTGCAACGAACACAACTGTGAGAACCATAGATGGTTAAGGGTTGATTGTGTGACTTATATTGTTTAGGTATACAACAAAGATCGACGGTTCAAAGATATCAAATCTACCGATCGACAGAGTATATCCGATATAAGTTCACTACGGAAAGTTCAAAGGGAAACCTACTTATCCACATGCAATTAATCCTTGCATGTAAATCACACACTCGTCCGTGCATTCCTTTATATTATAGCCATTCCCTATTCATGTGGGGCATTGTTGGGATTAAAGATTGGTGAATGAGAAATAGAGGAAAGAAAGTGGAGGGAAAGTTAGCTCCTTTTTGCTTTAGAAAGAGCAAAGTGTCCCTCATTGGTGGTGGAAAGAAAAATGAATGTGCTTATATTGAGAAAGCACTTCTCTAGGTGTTAAATGGGTTGGGAAGAAAGTAAGCCTCGCGCCGTCGTCGTCGTTGCTCGCTCGACTTCGGCTTCGGCTTCGGCTTCGGATTCGGTCAAAGATCGTTTGATTGATTAATCTTTTTGGACAAAATTTCTTTCAATTAATTAATTAATTAACGAAAATTCAACCCGAAATAACCCAGGACCTGCGACCCGGCCCGGTCTAGTCCGTTTTCTTTCCCGAATTATTTTAAATTTGTTTTCCCGCAATATTTCAAACAGAAAGTCTATAAATATGCTTTGAATCCCAGAATCTTTCCTGACAATATTTTTTGATTTTCTTCTTCTTCTGCACAAAATTTTCTAGTGTGTTTTACAACCATTGAGTGGTTCGAAGTTCATCAGAGTTTTTGGTACCAATGCACTGGTGAGTAAAAATCGTTCTATCCTGGGAGGCTAATATTCCAACACCTCGGGTACTTGAGGGGGATAATTTTCTTAAGGACATACTGTATATCCAGTGGGCTTGATTTATTCCGAAATTATTTTCAAATATTTTTTCGATATTCTGTTGCTATTAACTTTCTGTTTCTATTTCTATTTCAGAAAGTTTACTGCTTTTTATTATTTATTACAGTAATACAGATTGAGTAACACTTTTTATGACTCTTCCCAATGAGAATACTAAGTTGTTTTCTGAACAACACTTTTAACATACTGGTCAAGATGGGGCAAACTTTCATGTTATCATAGCACCTCCTCATTTGCAGGTCTCTCTTTTGAATCCCAGGGGTTACCACAGGGAAGAGGCCAGTCCCTGAAAAAGCCATCTCGATTGGTATCCTTTTTTTTATTATTATTTTTTTTTATTTTTTATTCCCTCCCCTCCAAGAGCTCCCCACATTGCTCTTGGGGTGACTCGAACTCACAACCTATTGGTTGGAAGTGAAGGGTGCTCACCACTTGAGCAACCCACTCTTGTCAATTGGTATCATTCAAATGTGAATATAGGCCTGATTGAAGCATAAAAGTGAAATAATAATAATGAGAGGCTTTTGTCCGTTGACGGGAGAAGAGAGTTAGCTTTCTGCTGAGTGAGCCCGAACTGTACAAGCCAAAATCCACCCCAAAATATTTTAGGGTAATGCATCATTAAGGAAAGAATCAGTCGAGGCTGGCCAGGTGATAGCGAGGTTCGTGGTAAAGGAAGCAGTGATGGCCGAGGTCGAGCATCGTTGACAGAACAGCAACGACTACTTTTCAAAATAGAATATTCTCTCTCTTGTAAAAATACAAAGATTACCTTTTTATCAAGATTCTTGCTCATATTATTCCACATCTTTCCACTAGATCCGAGGATTGATCAAATAAATCTCAGATCTATCTGTCATTTATTATTGTCAGGAGAGACATTCGCCCAATCCATCCGTTATTGGGTGAATCATTCCTCCTATTTAGTTAAATGTCATTTATTATTATTTATTGGTAGTTACACCTCCATTATTTCTCATACTTTAAGAAAATTTTGTATGTATTGTTATCAACCCTGTACGGGATCTCTTCCCATCTCCCACACATTTTCAAGAGTTTCATCTAGAGTTATTATCTTTAACTAGATTTAACCCATTATTACACAAATTTAATAGTTTAGCCGAAAGTTATACTTTTTGGTCAAACAATTTGGCGCCGTCTGTGGGATCTTCTAGTTAAGTCTTTTAGTTTCTTCTAGATCTGCAATCGACAATGGTTACTGGCATAAAAAATAAAAACAAAACAAGAACATTTTTCTCTATGCTTACATAGATCTAATATGGCAGGTAACAGAGAAGAAAGAACGAGAATAATGAGTGACCTCCTAACCAACCTCATGAACATCATCCACGAAAGCTCTGAAGCAGTGGACGAGGACACGACGCCCAATGTCTCTCCTAGGCGAGGTGGATCACCCCCTCCCAACTGCAGCATCATAAAATCTCTTGGTAAGACAGCCTCCACATCTGTGGGAGAGGAGGCACCACTAGCGATAAAAAAGCTCCTCGAGGCCTGGCTAACTGATACACCGACCAGCGTCCTCCATAATCCCGTTCGGGACACGGCCAGAGAAAATGCAAGAACCTAACCACCAGTGGACGAGCAAGATTATCAACCTCCTCCTCCTCCCACGACGACAGTTATTACTCAAAGTGTTGTTAACAATGCAGGTGACGATGCTCTCACGACCATTCTGAAAGAAATGGAAAACGAGAACAAGGCACTTTGGGACCAAATGAGAGAATACCAAGAAAGGGTCGATAAAATACCGGGCGCTCCTAAGCTATTGCTGAAGAGAGATGCCGGTCGGTTCGTCGAGCAGCCATACAGTGATAGTGCTACCCCACATGCCATACCAAAGACCTTTAAAATGCCATCCTATTTGAAAATATACTATGGTACAACTGACCCCGAAGATCATGTGACCCACTACGTCACCGCCGTGAAAGGCAATGACCTCGCCAAGGAACAAGTATCCTTCATTCTGCTAAAGAAATTTGGCGAAACCCTCACGGGAGGCGTATTAACCTGGTATTCACAACTGCCTGCACATTCCATCGAAACCTTTGAGGAAATGGCCGACAAGTTCGTAACGGCCCATGCCGGGGCCAAGAAGGCCGAGGCAAGAGTAAACGACATCTTTGCTATTAAACAGTCTCCGGGAGAGGGGCTGAGGGACTTCCTCGCCCGTTTTAACCGAGTAAGAATGACCTTGCCAAATATATCGGAAGGAATGGCGGTAGCAGCTTTTCAAAATGGTCTGAGCAGAAATGGTTCAAGGGCGATAAGAAAATTATTAAGTCGGCTTATGAAATATCCCCCAACAACTTGGGATGAAATACATAACGCATATTGTGCCAAATTCCGAGCAGATGAAGACGACCTCAATGGGACGACCCATCAACTGACCTCGTTGCAAGCAGAATCCAAAAAAGATCGAAGAAATAATATCAGAAGAGATCCCGCGGCCTCACGGCCAAACCGGGAACGACATCTTCTATATGTTAGAACCACCGATGCGTCCTCATACCGCCATGAAGAAGGGCCACCCCGATCAAGAATAGGGACTTATCGGAATGAGAGAGGTATGCCCCATTTACTATCCGCTCACAATTTTTGCATGTCACCTTCAGAGATAGTATACGCCTTGGAGAAGCTCGGACCAAAGGTGAAGTGTCCACAAAAGATGAGGTCAAACCCGAATACCAGAAAATCAGATGCCCTCTGCGAGTTCTATTAAGAGCGAGGACACAAAACCGAAGATTGCATCTCCCTAAGATAGGAGGTCATAAATATGCTACGACAGGGACACCTCAAAGAATTGTTGAGCGATTGGGGAGGGACCAACTTTGCCAGGGGACGGGAACAACATCAAGGGCCACCGAAACTTCCCTCGCCAGCCCGTACCATCCACATGATCATTGATGGCAGGGACGATGCTTCCATCAACAGTGCAACCCACAAGCTCAAATGGTCGATCACCCATGAACGGTATGATGAACTCGAAGAAAGTATAATCTTTGATAAGTCAGATACCAACGGTTTGTCTTTCCCTCACTATGATGCTCTCGTTATCACTTTACGAATCTCTGATACAGACATAAGACGGATTATGGTAGACGATGGGAGCGGTGCATGTATTATCCATCCTCGAGTACTCGCACAAATGAAACTCGAGGACAAGATAGCGCCACGTTGTATCACACTAACAGGCTTTAACAATGCAGTTGAGCGAACATGGTCACACTCCCAGTCCTAGCGGGTGGCGTCACTCTAGATACCACATTCCACATCATGGACTAGGACACAACATACAATGCCATAATAGGGCGACCATGGATACACACCATGATAGCTATCCTCTCCAGCTTGTACCAAGTCATCAAATTCCCAACTCCATGGGGAATATTCTGAATACGAGGGGGAAAACGCATATCCCAGGAATGCTACCGCATCGCCCTAGGCTGTACGGCCACCAAAGAAACAAAGGATATAGAAAAAAGGCATAGCAATCAATAGGGTCGAGGTCGGCATGCGATGACAGCGAGGACGTCATCAGAGACCCTGCTATGGTCGAGACCGCAGGATCAAACATAGAGGACCTCGATCCCGTTCAATCAGACAACAACGACCACAGCAAAAAAGCTTACATCCGCTGCAAACTTCAGGAACCGGGTAAGTTTCGTGAATTTTTAACTGCTAACGCGGACTTGTTTGCTTTTTGCCATGCAGATATGCCAGGAATCCGAAAGGAGATCGCCACGCACAAATTGAACGTCGATCCACTCTACCCCCCGGTGAGGCAAGTTAGGCATAAATTCAACTCCACAATTAATGACACAGTACGCAAAGAAGTGGAACAATTGTTGGAAAATGGCTCCGTCAGGGAGTCGAAGTATCCCCAATGGGTCGCCAACATAGTCATGGTGAAAAAGAAGAATGGAAAATGGCGGATGTGCGGAGATTTCACTGATTTGAACAAAGCTTGCCCCAAGGATTCATTTCCATTACCCCATATCCTAACTCATCGACATAACGGCCGGGCACAAGCTACTAAGTTTCTTGGATGCCTACTCGGGCTACAATTAGATCCTCATGGAGGAAGAGGACCAGGAAAAGACTAACTTCATCACCCATCAGGGGACTTACTACTATAGGGTCATGCCCGGTCGGACTGAAAAATGTGGTGGCAACCTACCAAAGGTTGGTGATGAAGATGTTTAAAGACCAGCTCGGTAAAATGATGGAAGTCTACATCGATGACATGCTGGTCAAATCCAAAAGAAAAGAAGATCATATAGACCACCTGAGAGAAGCCTTCGGCATACTCAGGCAATACGGCATGAAACTGAACCCCGAAAAATGTGCGTTTGGCGTGGCCTCAGGAAAGTTCTTGAGTTTCCTAGTGTCGCAGCGAGGTAACAAAGACATTCCTGACCAAATCAAGGCCATTGAAGGGATACCAGAGCACTTGACCACAAAAACATAGGTCCAGATACGGACTGGCCGTATCGCCGCCCTTTCGAGGTTCATTTTACGATCCTCCGATAGGTGTACTTGTCTTCGCCACCGTTGCTTTCAAAATCAGAACCGGGATAGTCCCTCCTCATCTATCTCTACGTGTCCGAAGTAGCTGTGAGCGTAGTCCTGGTCCAAGAAAATAAAGGTACGCAATCTTCTATCTGTTACATTAGCAAAACACTAGTCGACTCCGAGACAAGATACCCCCATCTCAAAAAACTAGCTCTAGACCTAGTCGTAGCTTCACGAAAGCATAGACCATATTTCCAATGCCACCCCATCTCGGTCATCACGACATTCCCCTTAAGAAGCATTTTGCATAAACCCGAGCTATCGGGCAGGTTGGGCCATTGAATTGAGCGACCATGATATTACGTATCGGCCACGAACGACGATAAAGTCACAGGTCCTCGCAGACTTCGTCACCAACGTCAGTGCAAAAATAATGCCCGAAGTCTAAGAAGAAGTCATCCACACTTCTCCCCAAACACAAGACCTTTGGGTCCTGTACACTGATGACACGTCTAACGCGTCAGGATCTGGGCTGGGACTCGTACTCGAAGTCCTAATAGGAGAAGTGATTTGCCAGTCCATAAGATGCCCGGACATGACTAACAACGAGGCCGAGTATGAGGCCGTAATTGTAGGACTAAGGCTAGCACTCAAATACGGGGCGAAACGGCAAAGACTGCGCTACGATGCTTAACTTGTGGTCAACTAAGTCACAAGGACTTTCTAAATCAAGGAGCAAAAGTTACAAAAATACCAGACCGAAATCTGCATGCTACTACCCAAGTTCGACGAATGTCAACTCGACCAGATCCCCCGAGCACAGAACACCGAGGTGGACGACCTCACCAAATTAGCCACAGAAACCAAAAATATTA
Organism: Nicotiana tabacum; assembly: GCF_000715075.1. Lineage (NCBI taxonomy): Eukaryota > Viridiplantae > Streptophyta > Magnoliopsida > Solanales > Solanaceae > Nicotiana > Nicotiana tabacum. Next base: position 114,786,535 of record NC_134092.1, read on the forward strand.
CAACCGAGAAAGAAATATGGTCCACCTCCTCAACTCGTCGATAGATCAAATCGAGTTAAGAACCATAAACCTGACTTGGAACTAGCACAACCATATTATTACATATTTTTGCAGGACGGCGTACTCCCCAACGATAAAAAAGAGGCCAAGAAGATGCGAATGCAATCAGCCAGATACAACATCATTCACAACGACCTGTACAATAGGACATATGGCGGCCCTCTGGAGAAATGCTTAGGCCCAAATCAGACTCGGCGCGTCCTTGAATAAATACACGAAGGCCACTGTGGAGCTCACTCCGGCAATCAAGATTTAGTCAGGTGCCTCATACGGGAAGGGTATTACTGGCCCACCATGGAAAAAGAGGCAGCGAATTTCGTGAAAAAATGTGAGCAATGCCAGAAGAACGCCCCAATGATCCACCAAGCAGGAGAACACCTACACTCAGTAACTTCCCCTTGGCCGTTCATCAAATACGGAATAGACATCATGGTCCCCCTCCCGGCAGGACGAGGTAACATACGATTTCTCTTGGTTTTAACTGACTATTTCTCTAAATGGGTGGAAGTGGGAGCATTCGCTCAAATACGCGAACAGGAAGTGATCGCCTTCATATGGAAAAACATCATATGTCATTTTGGTCTCCCCAAAGAGATCAGCTGCGACAACGGACCCCAATTTGTAGGAAAGAAGGTCACTGACCTTTTTGAAAAATATCGCATCAAAAGAATACTCTCAATGCCTTACCACCCCGCAGGTAACGGGCAAGCGAAATCCTCCAACAAGTCAATACTGAACATCATGAAGAAGAAACTCGAAGACGCCAAGGGACTGTGGCCGGAAATATTACCAGAAGTACTCTAGGCCTACCGAAAAATGCCAAAGATGAGCACATGAGAAACGCCATACTCGTTAGTCTATGGGACTGATGTAGTAATATCGGTCGAGGTCGAGGAGCCCCGCCTAAGATACTCTCATGAAAGCGGGCCCCAGAACGATGACAGTAAAAAGCAGAAGGAAGGAGCTCGACGAAGAGATATGGCCTACATAAGGATGATCGCCCCAAAAGCAACAAGCAGAACACTATTATAACAAAAAGGCAAAGATCGGGCCACTCAAAGTTGGGGACTACGTACTTAAATCTAAAACACAAGCAAGCAAAGACCCGCGGGAAGACAAACTAGGAACAAACTGGGACAACCCCCACAAAATAACGGCAACAACAAACAAAGGGTCATTCACACTAGAAACAATGGAAGAAAAGCGACTACCAAACAACTGAAATATTACACACCTCAAGTACTCAAACTTTTAAAGGATGGTGTCCCCAAAGTCGTACTCTTTTTTCCTCACTCGAGTTTTGTCCCAATTGGGTTTTTTCGAGGAGGTTTTTAACAAGGTGATGATGGGGATACTTCAGGATTGAAGTGCGTACAGACGAAGGCACTAGATGGCTATTTCATTGTTCGACCTCTCAATACTTTTCCAGTTCGACCAATGAAGGGACTACATATACTAGGACTAGGACTGAAATGCCATCCAGCGCCCGAAAAATATGTAAATCTCTCCAAGTATATGAACAAATCATAAATACATGAAGTTTATTTTTGTTCTCCCCAAGCATAGGCTACATTCGACCTCGTTCGAATTAATGCCTATATCGGCCCTTGGCCATAACCAAGCATAAGTTACATTCGACCTCGTTCGAATTAACGAATATATCATCCCTCGGCCATAACTAAGCGTAGGTTACATTCGATATCATTCGAATTAATGCATATATCGGCCATCGTCTGTAACTAAGCATAGGTTACATTCAACCTCGTTTGAGTCAACACATAATTGGCCCTCGGCCATAAAAAACATACGATATGTTTGACCTCGTTCGAACAAACGTCCACTAGCCCCCGGCCACGATCAAACCTAAGTTTGTTTTGACCTCGTTCGATCCCACTCGAGCAAAATTATTACGACCAAAGAAAACTAAGGCAACCAAGCAACAAAATCAAAAAGCATACAAACCCAAACAGAAGAAAAAAGAATCGAGTACAAATAACGAAACTAGTATTTCATACTTAGAATATATTTTACAAAAGCTTGAGACGACGCCCACCAAAAAGCGCACAAGTTTGTGTCAACACAAAAGAAGGAAAAGAAAAGCTACTAATCGCTGCCTGGCCCAGCCGCACTATCGTCCTGCTTGCCTAGACCATTGTCGTCCGCCCCTTCACCATCGACATCAAGATACTCATCTTCATACCAGGCTTCCTCTTCAATCTAGTCCACACGTGCATCCTCCTCATCATCACTGGCCTCCGGTGTGGCAGGATTGTAGCCACATACAACCCGAGCTTCACGTGCCTTAACACAAGCATCCTCGAGGACGGCCTCCAAAACGGTTCCCGCCTTCATCAAATCTCTAAATATATCCAACTAGGCCTCGGCGTGAATCCACTCTTCATATAAATCTCGAGGGATATCAGGGAAGTTAGAAACATGGGAAGAGGATGGTCGAATCAACAATTGTGCCTTCTCTTCCTCTAGAGCGGCAACTCGATCACAAAGGTCAGAATCCTCTTTCTCTAGTTCTCCAATCCATTCATCAAGTTTCTCTTCTTTGAGTCTGGCCATCTCCAAGGTATTCTCTCGCTCATAATGGAGAACACAGATTACGATCACCAAGGCCTCCACCTTCCTCATTGCCCCCGACCAAGCTTAGTCCACCTTCTCGAGATCCACTGCTTTCTCGGTGACCTCACCACTTAAAGCTCCCGCTTTGAACTCCTACTCCTCGAGCTCGGTGCGCAACGAGACCAGGCTTGAAGATCACTACACTGGGCTTCAACCCCTATACTAACTTCCAACTCCTTCTCTTTGTCCCTTAATGCCCCCTCGAGAACACTGCATTTTTCGATGACCTTCACCAGCTCGTCATCTTTTTCCTTCAGCTCGTCTCGGAGAGTTCGAAATTTTCCGCCTTCACCAAATCACCTACAGATTATTCTCTCTCTATCTTCAAAAAAATAGCCTTATGCCTCTCCTCTCTTCGGGTGCTCTCAATCTCCAAAATCACAGTCTGAAAGAAAGAGAAAGAGAAAACAAAGAGTAAGAATGAAACTTTGAACTCGACATACAAAAACGAATAGGGATAAAAAAAACTTACCCTTAGAGCGAGGCCGGCTATGCTCCTAGATAAAGTGGAATCCTTCAGCTTTTCAAGGGTCTTACCCTCCACATCAGAACAGAGGGGACCAAGAGAAGGTACCACGTCCTCCGTGTCAACCAACAAATCTCGATCCATGGGGATCGCAATAGTCTCGGTCCCCTCCAACTTTACCTCGAGTCGGGTAAATCCCTCCCCCATCATCCTCATCTCCTCGGCATCCACATTAGAACCCGTCTTGTAACCTTCTTCGGGTATGCATTTTCCTTTTATGTCGGCCCTCGAAGAAGGATCCTCGGCAGATCGCGAGGCCGATGGCTCATCCTACCTCAAGTCGTCAGGGACTCCCGCCGATGGTCTTTCAAATTCAATCATGGTCTCAGGGAGAGACGTACCCTCTTTGGCTTCAGACGATGGCGGAATCACGGGTGGTAATTGGGCGTCATCTTCAAGTTCTATGGTCGTTATTTCTCGGACGACAAAATCCACCATCACCGAATTCACCGCCCGGACAGCTCCTTCGCCGACGTCCACCAATCTCCTCTTGCGGGGAAGCAAATTACCACCACTCGGCGACGATTCCTCTTCATCGTCCTCGTCTACTAGAGGAAGCAAAGGAGAAGTTGGAAACCCCACTGACGATATGTCCACGGGTGCAGAAGAAGATGGTACGGAAGCAGCAGTAGGTGTGGTTAACGAACGAGTAGGATTGGCCCCGGCAGATGAACGAACAGAAGCAGATGATCGAGCAGGTCTAGCCACGGTCACAGTAGGAACAGACTCCAAAGAAGAAGCAGCCTCCCTCTTGCGAAATGTAGGAGGAGGAGCCTTCGGTCTCTTCGAGGACCCTCGAACTGAAAAAGAAATTAAGTTTTATCATAACCAACAATGAACTGTAGCGGGCGAGTAACCATGTGGTCAAAGGAGGAATACAAATAACAGACGAACTCACCGGCAAAGGAAAAAATAGGCCCGAACCTCTTGAGAAAGCCCAGCCACTCGCGAATCCCTACCGTGTGGGGCAGAATCCGGCCAACCCAGTCAGAAATTTTCCCGACCAATGGAGGAGGCACGATTTTGGCTGCACAAGGAAGAAAATATGTTTAGAATTTACGGTTAAAAACAAACAAATCAAATTCCTTTAGCAAAAGACGGGTACTTCCGCATTGGCTACCACGTCCTCGCTTGTGACAAAGAGGTAGTTGAGCCAGAACTGACGGTTTGCTTTATCGTCCATCTTCACCACCAAGCATTTACTCCCTCGGTGGTGAAGATGCAACACCGTCCCCCTATAAAATCTAGGGGAGAAGAGATGCATCAGGTGACGGAGTGTGACCTCGACTCCGGCCAACTCGGCAAATTTTGAGAGCATCCTGATAAGCTTGTAAATGTATGGAGAGAGTTGGGTCGGGAAGACACCATAAAAATGGCAAAATTCCTCCGCCAATGGGAGAAGGGGGAGAGTATAGCCAACCTGGAAAGGATATGCGTAAAGCGCTCAATATCCAGGACGATGGATTTGCACCACGTCCCATCTTGCCGGGATCAGAACGATGTGGGCACGGATATTGAATTTTGCCCTAAGTTCAGCCAGATTGGCCTCTCCCATCGCTGACTCCGAGATTTCGGGCTCAACTTTGGTTGCCTTCGAGAAATCGGACCTAAATTTCTCACTACGGGGGACTATTTCCTCTACCGTAGGAAAGTTCTCTTTCTCAACGACGATAGAGACCCTATCGACGTGAGGGGGTATGAGCACCACCAAAGGGGTAGGATCCGTTGCCATACCAGAAATAGAGGATACCTTAGTTATGACGATTAAGGGAAGATGTTCGAGTAAGGAAATGTTAGAAGCAGCGAGAATCACTAAAACCGGTAAGAAGTTTCAAACAATGGAAGAAGAAGAAGATACAAAGTTTCAAACACACGCCCCTATTTATAAGGATGCATGCATCAAAAACAAGGAACTAACCATCATTACATGGCACTATAACCGAAGCGGCAGTCTCAATCAGGAGACGCGCACGAAATGAAGCAACGTCTCTGGAAATCGCCTCACAATGACGTCAGTCGCCATGACGTCACCTTGATTCACGAGATTTACAACCCCAGAACTTGTGGCTCACAATGGGACACGCTGCCTACTCGCCCCAATCATCACGACTTGTTCATATCATCTAAATATTTTGGTCACGTTACACAATATCCGCTCATCGAGCCCCCCTGAGGCCGGCCTCAATAAGCGGAGGGACTAACTGTACAGGCCAAAATCCGCCCCAAAATATTTTAGGGTAATGCATCATTAAGGAAAGAATCAGTCGAGGTTAGCATGTGATAGTGAGGTTCGTGGTAAATGAGGTAGTGATGGCCGAGGTCGAGCATCGTTGAAAGAACAACAATGGCTAGTTTTCGAAATAGGATATTAAAGAGAATATTCTAGTGAATATTCTCTTTAATATTCTAGAGAATATTGTGAATATTCTCTACACTTATACTATTATGGTTTGCTAGGGATATGTGTCAAATATATAAGGGAGAAAGAAAAGGAATAGGGGGTAATATTCATCTGATAAGAACACTTTTCAGGAAAAGATTCTCTCTCTTTTAAAAATACAAAGATTACTTTTTTATCAAGATTCTTGCTCATATTATTCCACACCTTTTCACCAGATACCAGGATTGATCAAATAAATCTCAGATCTATCTGTCATTCATTATTGTCAAGAGGGACATTCTTCCAATCCATCCGTTATTGGGTGAATCATTCGTCTTATTTACATAAATATCATTTATTGTTATTTATTGCTAGTTACACCTATATTATTGCTCATACTTTAAGAATATTTTGTACTTATTGTTATCAATCCTTTACGGGATATGTCCCCATCTCCCATACGTTTTCAAGATTTACTTCTAGAGTTATTATCTTTAACTAGATTTAACCTATTATTACATAAATTTAATAGTTTAGCCGAAAGTTACACTTTTTGATCAAACATATACCAATCAGAAGCAACTGTGAAATTTTCTTTAATTACTTGAGTACCTGTCAGGAGTGATTGTTTTTTGGTGTCCTAAGAATCTGTGGTGCCTCTCAACTACTCTTTCTATATTACCTGAGTGTGATAGAATAAAAACATCATTTTCGACAGATTTGAGATAATCGAGTGCTGCAGTTTGTTAGGCATGACTTACAAACCTTCTCAGTTCTTCTGGCATTGCCAGCATTTCCTGCCATCAATAAGACATTTGTGGTTTGGTAGGTAAAACACACTATTTGTGAAAGAAATCAACTTCGAGCTGCCTGGACAGCCAGAACGATTAGGTGCTGGTACAAACCTTGAAAATAACATGTGGAAAGCAAGATGTGAGCTCTGAGAGGTGAGCGTTACCACCATAAATTTCTGCAGCAGCAATATAAATCAATGTCGACGGAGGATAAGCAAGAGCCTGAAGAAATAATCCTTTGGGGTGAGAGGCAGAAGCTGCCAATTCTCTATTGAGTTGATAGCCTTAATTTTCTCCTTATTTAGGGATGAGTAACACTAGATATTACCAGTATTGTGAAGAGCGTGAAGCGAGAAAAAGCGAAAACCCCCTTTTCGCTTAAAGCGAGAAGCGAAGTGCTCGCTTTTTTGAAGTGAAGCGGAATTTTAAAAAAATAAAAAAAAATACTGCATAGACAACACATGTAACTGTAAGAAAATGTTCTATACTTCAATGTAAAAACTAAAGAGTAGCATTAATTAAAGCACAAAATGAGCATCCTATTCTTCTACAAGATTGTCAAATTCTTGTATTCCACTATCATTATTATATTGCTCGTCATCTTCTTCAACTTCTTCTTCTTCTTCTTCATCAACTAGGGACAAAGTAGCTGCTTCTTCTCCCTTCCTCTATGAACTTGAAGTTGAGGTAGTCCCCCTCAAACCATAAATCCTCTCCCCAATTCCACGCGCCTCCGCAACATCACCCCAAGTGAATTCAGAAGTTTCCTCAAATAATTCTTCATATGCATGATCTTCCGGGACTCCAGTTAGCCGTTCATTAGCATCATCGATATTGTCCAAACTAATTGGATCAATTACATTGCGAGTGTTGTAATGACGCCTCATTGTTCTATTGCACTTAATGAAGACTAGATCATTGAGACGCTTCAAGGTTAGTTTGTTCCTCTTTTTGGTATGAATCTGTAAATAATAAGTAATTGTAAGATTAGGACAATTGAGATATAATTTAATTATCTCAATATACTAAATCTTTCTTCTTATCTCTTACATGTTCAAACACGCTCCAATTCCTTTCATACCCGGATGAGCTACATGTTAGACTTAGAACCTTGATGGCAAACTTTTGTAATTCTGGAGCAGAATGGCCATATTGTTTCCACCATTCAACTTTAGAAGTAGAACAAATATTCAAAATATAATATTGATAAATAAATAACGTATTAACTCTAAAGCAACATATAAGCACTCGCTCACCTGGTGACTTCATCTTTCTTTATCTAATCACCATGTTTTTTCCAAAAGTTGCTCAGCATTCCTATAAGTACTAAATTGCTCTGTTATTTTATCTTACACGGATAAATCAGGTATTAAATACACAATACATTCAATGAATCCCTTCCATAATTCTTCATCTCCTAGAATCATCTCTTCATTTTCATAAAATAGTTCCGGGTTCAAAACAAGTCCAGCTGCATGCAAAGGGCGATGAATCTGACCGTCCCACCTTTTATCTATGATCTCAAAGACTCTTTTGTATTTTCTTTGATCACTAAAAGAGTCTTGAATAGCCTCTTTTGCCCTATCCATTGCTTCGTAAAGGTAGCCCATTGGTGGCCTTTGCTCCCCATCTACTAAACGAAGCACTTTAACTAAAGGACCACCAATCTTCAATGCATGAACCACATTGTTCCAGAATGAAGTAGAAAATATAATATCTGCAGATTCTCTCCCTCGAGCTTCCCTTCCATAGACACCGTTAGTGTACTCATCTGAAACAAACAACTTCTTTAAATTGCTTTTTTGCTTATACATCCTATGCAAAGTCAAGAAAGCGGTAGCAAATCTTATCTTTGCAGGTTTCACCAAGCTTCTTTGTTTAGTGAATCTCTTCATCATATTCAATAACAAAGGTATTTTAACAATATAGGAATGCACTCTAATTGCCTGATTAAAGACTGAACTGAAGGGTCTTTCCTTGAAAATGTCATCGAAGATCAAATTAATGCAATGTGCTGCACACGGAGTCCAATAAATATGCGGGTACCCTACAGACATCAAATCACCAGCTTTAACATTTGCACTAGCATTGTCAATGACAACTTGAACAACATTTTCTGCTCCAATAGAGTCTATTGTACTCTTGAACAAGGAGTACATTTTGGTTGAATCAGTAGAAGAGTCGCTTGCATCAACGGACTCAAGAAAACAAGCTTCCCTTAGGAGAATTCACCAAGATATTGATGATCATTTTCCATTTCTTGCTGTCCACTTATCCATCATAATGGAACAACCAAACTTGTTCCATTCTACTTTGTGCTCCTCACGATTTTGTTAGTCTCTTCCACCTCTCTTTTTTTTAGGTATGGTCCTCTAACTTCATGATAAGTTGGAGGCTTCATTCCAGGACCATATTAGCCTACGACCTCAATAAAAGAAGAAAAAGTATCAGTATAATTAACACAATTAAAAGGAAGACCTGCATAATATATCCACCGCGCAAACATTGTAAATGCACGATCCCTCAAAATCACTTTGGCATCAATTTGAGGATTACCTCTTTTTCCTCCCTTATTTCCTGATTTTTGCAGGAAATAACAATCCATAGGACCTTTGGTCTTGGCAGTAGATCCACAACTAGAAGACATTATTTGCATCCTTCCCCGCTTTTCTGATTTTGATGGAAGCGACGAAGCATCGCCACCTTCTTCTAATTCATCATCGTCATCATCAAGATTATACAGTTCTTGTTCATGAAACATTTGAGTCTTTAACTCTCTCTTTTTTGAAGGAATGCTTTCAGTTCTTCCTTCACATGCGACAGAACTTTAGGACAAGATGCGACATTTGGATCACCACCGATTAGATGCGCTTTTTGACAATAGATTCCCCTATTTGAAATCTTGTCACAAAAAAAGATATCTAATTGTCATCTTGTTGGTCTCGCTAACTCTTATAGAATAAGCCCAAGCCGGGTCTTTCCTGTCACGACCCAAACTAACCCTGTCGTGATGGCGCCTATCGCAGAACTAGACAAGATGACTCATTTCCAAAACAAACCAATATTTTTTTATTTTAAGGATAAATTTCAAGGCCATTTAACATAAAAACCTTCATAAAGGAGTTCAAATCAAAATAAAAGTGCGTAAAAGAAAAGCCTGACATCGGGGTGTCACTAGTCATGAGCATCTACTACAATCTATCTAACAATATCAAGGCTAACTTAGCCTGGAAAAATAGCTAAATACAACTAAAGGAAGATAAACGGGAGAAGAGCAGGGGCTGCGATCGCCAAGCAGCTACCTTGCTATCCCCGAAAAAATCTGCAACAAGAATAATCAACAACCGCTACCGTGTCCAGCTACACCTGGATCTGCACACAAGGTGTAGGGAGTAACGTGAGTATGCCAACTCAGTAAGTAACAACAATAAATAAAGACTGAGCAGTAGTGAGGAGCAATAAAGCATATAAAGTTCATATCATGAAATCTCGGTAAAAATACAACATGCATTAAAATTAGTGTTTCAATCAAATCATCTCGTTTAAAACCCAGTCCCAGTAAAAAATCATTTAAAGATATTATTTAACAGTTTCAAATAGAGGAAAAATGCACAGGTGAGCAAAAATGATGAAATCATAATCAGCCCCTCGGGCAAAGCATCACTCATATACAGCCCCTCGGGCAAACCTCACAGTCACTCGTGTCACTTGGGTATACCTCACAATCACTCTTGCCACTCGGGCATACCTCACAATCACTCATGCCTCACAGTCACTTAGCACTCGGCAGTCGCACTCAGTAGGTACCTGCGCTCACTGGGGGTGTGTACAGACTCCGGAGGGGTTCCTTCAGCCCAAGCGCTATATCAGGCCAAATCATGGCATAAATCACTCAAACCCTCGGCCTATATCAAACATGTTGTGGCGTGCAACCCAATCCCATAAATATCCTCACAAATCAGACCCTTAATCTCACTCAGTCATAAACTTCTCAAGCCACTCTGGCATTTCAGTAAAAACATGGTACTCAGCCCAAAACAACAATTATATGCATCAAAATAGAGTAAGAAAACTGAGTTATGCAGTAAACAGGTATAACCATGACTGATTATAGATTTTTAAATCAAAAACAGTGAGAAGATAGTAAGAAAAGGCTCCTAAGGGTCCAAATAGCACTGGCACAAGGCCCAAACATGGCATTCAGCCCAATTTACAGAAACTCTTTCGAAAACATATAAGTATCATATAGTTTCAACAAAATATGCAACTTTACAGTTGCTACGGGGCGGACCAAGTCAGAATCCCCAACAGTGCACGCCCACACGCCCGCCACCTAGCATGTACGTCACCTAAAAATAATAGAATGATACGAAATCCGGGGTTTCATACCCTCAGGACTAGATTTACAATCGTTACTTACCTCAAACCGGTCAAATCTCTACCCCGCAATGTTCTTGCCTCTAGTCTTGGCCTCCAAATGCTCTGAATCTATTCACAATCGGTACAATACCATCAATATACGCTAATGGAATGAATTCGAGAAGAAAAACTATCAAATTAGCCCAAAAACCCAAAATTGGCTCAAACCCGGCCCCCGGGCCCACGTCTCAAAATCTGAATAAATTTACAAAACTAGAAAGCACATTCACTCACGAGTCCATACATACAAAATTTATCAAAATTCGACATCGTTTGGTCCTTCAAATCCTTAAATTACTCTCCAAAAAATCCTAAGCCCTAACCCCTCATTTTCACTAATTGCATGATTAAACAACGGGAAATCACCATATATACGAGAATTAGGGCTCAAGAAACTTACCGCATTGATAGGCCTTGAATCACCCTTCAAAAATCACTCCAAAAGCTCCAAAAACAGACTTGAAAATGGTGGAAATGAGCCAAATTCGCGAAGGGTTCTATTTATGGTTTCTGCCCAGGCTTTTTCGCCCCTGCGGACCATTTCTCGCTTCTGCCCAACCGCACCTGCAAAAAAATCCATCGCAGGTGCGGAACTCACTTTTGAGCCCAGGTTCTGCATCTGCGGCCAACCTGTCGCACCTGCGCGTGCCACACCGCATCTGCGAAGCCAGCCTTCTTCCTTCCTTCCGCATCTGCGGGCTCGCAGATGCGATAGCCTTCTCGCACCTGCGCATCCCACCTAGCCCAGCACTTTCCGAACCTGTGAACCTCCATGCGCACCAGCGGCCCCGCACCTGCGACTCCCTTTCCGCAGGTGCGGAAATATCAGTAGCAGCAGCTTCAGCTGTATTTTCCAACTTCGACAAATCCGTTAACCACCCGGAATCACCCCGACGCCCTCCGTACGTCAACCAAAAATACAAATAAGTCATATATCTACATACAAACTTAGTCGAACCTTCGAATCACTCAAAACAACATCAAAACACCCAAATTACTCTCGGATTTAAGCCTAAGAACTTCTAAATTTTCCAAATTTGGCAACCAATGCCTAAACCTACGGGCTCGCAGATGTGATAGCCTTCTCGCACCTGTGCATCCCGCCTAGCCCAGCACTGCCCGCACCTGCGAACCTCCATGCACACCAGCGGCCCCGCACCTGCGACTCCCTTTCCGCAGGTGCGGAAATATCAGTAGCAGTAGCTTCAGCTGTATTTTCCAACTTCGACAAATCTGTTAACCACCCGGAATCACCCCAACGCCCTCGGGATCTCAATCAAAAATATCAATAAGTCATATATTAACATACAAACTTAGTCGAACCTCCGAATCACTCAAAAAAAATCAAAACACCCAAATTACCCTCGGATTCAAGCCTAAGAACTTCTAAATTTTCTAAATTCGGCAACCGATGCCTAAACCAACCAAACCACGTCCGAATGACCTCAAATTTTGTACACACGTCACAAATGACACTACGAACCTACTCCAACTTTCGAAATTCCATTCCGACCCCGATATCAAATTTTTCACGGCCGGCCGGAATCGCCAAATTTCCATCTTTCGCCAATTCAAGCCTAATTCCTCTTCGGACCTCCAAATCACAATCCGGACGGGCTCTTAAGTCCAAAATCACCTAACGAAGCCAATGGAGCCATCAGAATTCAAATTCGAGATTGTTTACACATAAGTCAATATCTAGTTGACTTTTCCAACTTAAGGTTCTGAATAAGAGACTACGTATCTCATTCCATTCCAAAACCACTCCAGACCCGAACCAACCAACTCGATACAACACAATACGGCTAAATAACACATAAAGAAACAGAAATAGGGGAAACAAGGCTATGACTCTCGAAACGACCGGCCGGGTCGTTACATTTTCTATCTTCTTTTGGTGCCATTAAAAGAACAATAACATAACACATAAAAAAGACAATAAGAACTAAGAATAAATGATATAAAAATAAAAGAAAGGGAAGTATACCATTCCAGTAAAAAATGGGCAGCATTTCAAACGAAAAAACAGTGCAAGAAAACGAAGAAGAAAAAGAGGAGAAGAATGAGAAAGAAGAACTAAAGGGAAAAAAAATCGCCAATATTTCGCTGCTATTTGGACGTTGAAACAGTGAAAGAAAAAGAAAAAGTATAAGAAGAAGGAGGAGGAGGAGGAGGAGGAGGAGGAGGAGGATGAGGAATAAGAAATCACATACATGTAAGCAAATGTTTCTCTGTTGCAACTGGTCGATAGAAAACTTGAACCCTATTCGCCTCTTTCATTCTCTGTTATGCTACTGGTCGATATGTTTTAAAAAAAGAATATCTTTTATAATTAAATAGGTTGGCAGCCCTTTAAGGCAGAGAAGCGCTCGCTTCTCTACATCGCTTCGCATTGTCGCTTCTCGCTTTTTAGTGAGAAGTGCTCGTTTTTTAATACTTGCTATGCTTTAGATAGTAAAAGCACTCGATGGGTCGGTTCGCTTCGCTTCTCGCTTTAAGCGAGGAAATGCACGCTTTTCACAATACTGGATATTACTCAACATATTCAGTGTCACTCTAAAGATCATTGCTACAACAGAAGAAAAGGGAAAAGATCTAAGTATAGTCTTCCCTATTACAGGAAACCTCTAAAGATCATTGCTACAACAGAAGAAAAGGGTTAGATTGAATATTATAGTTCATTGAGCATAATATAACCGATTATTATTTTTTTTGAACAAATTTAATATCAAAATAATTATCATAACTCTAGTTAATTTAAGAATTAAAAATTTGATATGGTTGATATAAAGGGATTTAATAATCGAATATCTTCAGAAAATATGCTAAATTATGAATAAATGAATAATTTAAGTTCAATTCGAAATAGAGAAATATTAAGTTACATTTATAAAATATAACTAATTTTTATTAACTTTCTAACTAATTGTATCATATATGCTGGATTGAATATTACAAGTTATTGAGCATAATATAACTGGTTATTATTTTTTGAACAAATTTATAAAAAAATAATTATCATAAATCTAGTTATTTTATGAATTACGGTGATATGATTGATATAAAGGATGTAATAAAGCTAATATCATTAAAAAAAATATACTAAATTGCGTATGAATGAGCAATTTAAGTTTAGTTTCTAAGCAAAAAAAAATAAGCTTTATATATATATATATATATATATATATATATATATATATATATATATATATATCTTATTTTATTAACTAATTAACTAATTTTATTAACTTTCTATCTTATATATCTTATCTTCTCCCATGTATAGTTAGAATGATAAAATTTAATTATAGTATGTTGCTTAAGTGATATTAGTTTGTAAAAAAAGGTATTGAAACTTAAGTGTCAAGTGAACTTATGATCCTATTTTCCAACATCATCTCTTGATTAATTTCTAACATTATTGAAATAACATAATCTTGCATACATTGTTGGAATTAACAAAACAATTCTTATCAATTGCTTAATCAACGTACGATATGTTTAATTCTTGTTAGTTAGTGTATTTTTTATATACAAAAATTTATGTGTTATTTCAGGATTATAAATAAAATTTTAGAAAAAAATAACTAAGAATATATTTAAATTAAAAATGTAATCATAATTTTATTCACTTGTTTTTACTTGAAAATAATTTTTTTAATTTATGAAATCTTTATTTGATGCGCTCTTAAAAAAATAAATAATAAAAAAGATAAATTAGTAGTAAATAAATATTCCATGGGAAGAGAAGTAACACTTGGATATCCTCTTGTCCCATACATGCTGAAAAGCGTGAGTTTTTTCACGTTATAACTTGAGCTTGGTGCCAAAGAGTCCAGCAGTTGTGGACTATACGTGGGCTTTTCATGTGATATAACTTTCTATGTCAGGGACTACAAAATATTGGTTAAGGGTACTAGTAACTTTCTTCTACTTAACAGAAGATTTAGTAATGTTAATTACTAATTAGTAATAGTAATAGTTATATGAATTAACGTTGTGGTGCTATAATAGCCTACGCGACACCAAAATATATATGTAGAAGGTTGCCTTAATAATATAATAATAATAATAATAATTCTGAAAATAAAAATATTATCACAAAATAAGTTTTTGTCTAAATATTTTTAAAGAAATTATTTGGTAATTTATGGGGATTTACTCACAGATATTTCCCTAGGAAATTCCGCAACAAAACTCCTTTCTTTCGTGAACTTCTACCAAAAGTTTCATACCATTTTTTGGTATTTCTTACCAAAAAATTCGCAACTAATTTACGTGGGAATCTAAAATCCCCAGCTAATTTACATGCAGATTCAAAATTCCCAGGTAACTTACCCGGGGATTTTTAAATCCACAAGTAATAATTATCTACGAAAATTTTTTCATCGAATTGTTTTTGGTTGGAAAATCCGCAAAAAACTGAATTACTTGCGAATTGTTTTTTATAATTTCCAAGAAATCCCATGTAATAGGCTATTTTCTTGTAGTGTTAAATAGAAAACATAGATGACATTTTGACACGCATAATATAGTATGTGTTTCACAGGTCTTCTGTGTGTGACTGTGTGAGTACATTATACGGAAGGAGGGATTTAGAAGTTTTAGAACTCAATTTGAAGGCTCTAAATATCAGCCTGTGTATAACTGCTTGGCCGAGCCTAATAACCTACACACCACGAATGAGACAAAATAATTCTCATTGAGCTTGGAACATTAAATAAATCAAAAAGAAATAGTGGCTTAGCTCTCCTTTATGCAGATAAGCATAATTTTGTTTATAATGATAGTGTCTGGGCAGCTTACAACATACCTACTTAGTATTTATTATCTGTGCTACGATTTGAACCCTGGCCTCCAAGATAAGCATCCACGTCCATTTTTGTAACGACCCGACTTGTCGTTTTAAGAATTAGCCACGTTCAGTGAGTTAAGGTCTCGAACAGTTTCGTAATATGTATTATGACCCACGGGTGTGGTCGAGTTTGATTTTCGGAAGATTCGAAATTTAATTAAAAGAACAATTCGTATTTAGAAGTTTAAATGGAAAGAGTTGACCGGAGAACTGACTTTTGAGCAAACGACCCCAGAATAAAATTTCGATGAAGGCAATAGTTTCGTACGATGATTTCAGACTTAGGCGTATGTTCGGATTTGGATTTGGAAGTTGGTAGGATAATTCGACGCACTTTGGCGAAAGTTGAAAAATAGAATTAATTTTTATATGACGATTTGATGTGAATGTTACATGTATATTTATGTTAATTCCGTGAGTTTGATGGTTTGATATTTCTTAGAATTTAATTTCATTATGAATTTTTTCTCTGCAAATAATTAATTAAATGAGCTTAAGAAGAGGTGTTTATATGATTATTGAGAATTTGGATTAATGAAGGCGTTGCCCTATGCTGAGTAATTTATATCTCTGTTGATTATTTTTAAGGTCTTATACACATTGTGTGGAGCCTTCGGCTATTTGTTGTGAAATTAATTGATTTGTTATATCGTTGGAATTGGTTGTGGCCATTGGGTAAATTGTGTTATGAATTAATTTTTGTTATGTTGTCGTGATAATATTCTATGTAAATTGTTAAGTTATTATTTTGAGGATATAAGGGTGGCATTTCACTGTTGTTATGTGTGTTGGGATATTGTCTGGGCGGAGCGATAAGGGTGGCTATAGGAGAGATTAGTGTCACGACCCCAAATTCCCTCCGTAGGAGGTCGTGATGGCACCTAGTTTCTAAGACTAGGTAAGCCTATCAATGCGGAATAATCATAAATATCTGAAATAAATAAACTACAATTCAAATAATTACAACTCCCAAAACTCGGTAGAAATAAGTCTCAAGCTTCTAAAAAATTATTCTCAATGTCTCTATATATCAAGGTCTAAAGAAAAAAAAAGGAAGCAACATAAAAATGATAGACGGGGACTCCGGAGTGTGCGGACGCTGGCAGGTACACCTCGAAGTCTCCATGCGCAGGTAACTCACTGACGTCTAGACTGGTAAAATGTACCTGAATCTGCGCAAAAAGATATGCAGAAGCATAGTATGAGTACACCACAGCTGTACCCAATAAGTGCCAAGCCTAACCTCGGTAGAGTAGTCACGAGGTTAGGTCGTGCCCTACTGGAGAATAAATAATGACATGGAAAAATAAATGAATAATTTAATAAGATAAAATAAAAATGGAATTGAATCAAATAGTATGTCACATTTAATTACACCAAATAATGGCAAATAAATACCTCGTGGAAACAAAACAGAATTTCTTTTCAACTTTAAGAAAAATCACAATACAAATCAAAGGAAACTACAGCCATAAATCAATATCAACAAGGGCACTACTGAGGTACCGTCTCGTAGTCCCAAATCATAAATAAATTCATAATATCTCATTTCCTTATCTCACCGCGGGAGCCTTCACAATTTATTTTAAAGAAAACGTTTTTCCCGAAATAGCATCCTGCGTTTTAGCCATCCTTATCACACCGCATGACTTCTAGTAGTTTTTCCTACTAGCCACACGTATCAAACCACCCTTATCTCACCGCATGCGTTTCAATACCCAAACCTTATACCACCGCATGCGTATCAATATCACAATATATCACAATTTGCACCTCAAGTGCTCAAATAATTTAACGTGCCAACATAATTCAACAATAATGTTTTTCACAATAAAGAGCTCACGGCTCCATCACAATGAGTACAAAAATCTTACACAAATATTCACGAATAAATAATTCAGCAAAATAATATTTCAAAATCTTTAATATGTTGCTTCAATACCAAATTTAAAATGTCAAATACTTCATATTAATAATATTTAAATTTAAGAAAATCAATTTCAAATAATGCACAAAATAAAAGAAACCAAGTGTCAACTAAACAGGTAAAATAATTAGTAGGAAAGGTCAAGCAAATTTAAAGTATACAAATCAAATCAATGATGGAGAATATAACAAGATTTAATAAATTAATTAATGTACAACAATGATCTTCACAATTTAAAAAAAATAACCCTTCACATTTAGTCCGTGTACACACTCGTCACCTCGTGTACACGACTTTCATCACATTACAATTAATCACATCAATACCAATCCTCGGAGAAATTTCCCCCACACAGGGTTAGACAAGTCACTTACCTCGACTTGCTCCAATTTAACCAAGTAGTATATTTTTTTCCTCGATTTTCCGATTCCGGTCGACTCGTATCTAGTCATAATTAATTTGATACAGTCAACAAAAATTATAGAAGTAATTCTATAAGAAAATACTATATTTTTTTAATAAAAATCAGAAATTAACTCAAAAATGGCCACGTCTAGGAACCCAGTGAAAGTTACGAAATATGAACGCCCATTCAACCACGAGTCTAACCATACCAAAATGACTAAATTCCAATAACAGTTCGACCCTCAAATCTATCCAAGAGGGTTTTCAAAATTTTCTAACTTAAATCACCAATTAAATGTTAAAATTAGTGATAGATTCGGGTAATCTAACAAAGATTGAGTTAAGAACACTTACCCCAACGTTTTCTATGAAAGTCTCTCAAACATCGCCTCAATTCGAGCTCCAATTCGTTAAAAATGGATTTTCAAAACTTATACATTCTGCCCAGGCTTTTACTCATCGCGATCGTGAACATCCACACGCGATCGCGAAGCACAAATTACCACTGCCCAAATTAACTCTATGCGATTGCGTATATCCTCACGCGATCGCAGAGCACAGAATTCCCAGCTCTACGCGATCACAGTCCTCTTCATGCGTTCGCAAGTCACAAGGTCTCAAAGCTACGTGATCGCATCCCACTTCATGCGATCGCGAAGCACAAAACTCAGCAGCTCTCAGTTAACCTTACGCGATCGCAAACAATGACATGCGATCGCGATGCACAGCTTGCCAAACCTACGCGATCGCGGTTGACCTCACGCGATCGCGAAGAACAAAATTAACAGTGGCTCAACTAAGCCTACGCGATCGCATCCCAATCTTCGCGATCGCGAAGAAGGTTTAAAATACCAGAAATCAGCGGCTATCAGCAGTGCCAAAATGAAGGAAAATACTTCGAATACCATCCGAAACACGCCCGAGCCCCTCGGGACCTCAACCAAATATACCAACAAGTCCTAAAACATCATACGGACTTAGTCGAGTCTTCAAATCACATCCAATAACAAAAAAAAATACGATTCACACATAGATTTAAGCCTAATAAACTGTGAAACTTACAATTTTTACAAACAACACCGGAACCTATCAAATCCAGTCTGATTGACCTCAAATTTTGTAGGCAAGTCATAAATGACATAGCGAAGCTATGAAAATTTTCAGAATTGGATTCCGACCCCGATATCAAAAAGTCAACTCCCTGGTCAAACTTCCAAATTTAAATTCCTATTTTAGCCATTTCAAACCTAATTTTACTACGGACTTCTAAATTTGATTCCGGGCATAAGCCCAAGTCCCAAATCACAATAAAGACCTACCGGAACTGTCAAAACACTGATCCGAGTCCGTTTACTCAAAATATTAACCAAAGTCAACTCAGTTGAGTTTTAAAGCTCTAATTCACATTTTAATCCATTTTTCACATAAAAACTTCCCGAAAAATGTTACGGACTGCGCACGCAAGTCGAGTAATGATAAATAGTGCTTTTCGAGGTATTAGAATACAGAATTAATTATTAACTTTAAAGATGACATTTAGGGTCATCACATTCTCCACCTCTAAAACAAACGTTCGTCCTCGAACGGAGTTAGAAAAAGTAACTGAGCTGGTGAATAGGTGTGGATAACAGCTGCGCATATCATGCTCGGTCTCCCAAGTCGCCTCCTCGACCGGATGACCCCTCCACTGAACCTTCACGGAAGCAATGTTCTTTGACCTCAGCTTTCGAACCTGCCTATCTAAAATAGCCACTAGTTCCTCAACATAAGATAGATCCTTGTCCAACTGAACCGAACTGAAGTCTAACACATGAGACGGATCGCCGTGATATTTCCGAAGCATAGAAACATGGAATACCGGATGAACTGCAGAGAGACTGGGTGGTAGCGCAAGTCTTTAAGCGACCTCTCCAACTCTTTCAAGAATCTCAAAAGGCCCAATATACCTAGGGCTCAACTTACCCTTCTTCCTGAACCTCATCACACCCTTCATAGGCAAAACTCGGAGCAATACACGCTCACCAACTATGAATGCAACATCGCGAACCTTCCGATCCGCATAACTCTTCTGTCTAGATTGGGCTGTACGAAGTCGATCCTGAATCAACTTAACCTTCTCCAAGGCATTCTGAACCAAGTCTGTACCCAATAGTCTAGCCTCGCCCGGTTCGAACCAACCCACTGGAGACTGGTACTGCCTACCATACAAGGCCTCATACGGAGCCATCTGAATGCTCGACTGACAACTGTTGTTATAAGCGAACTCTGCAAGTGGTAAGAACTGATCCCAAGCACCTCCAAAATCTATCACACACGCACGAAGCATATCCTCTAGTATCTGAATAGTGCATTCGAACTGTCCGTCCGTCTGAGGATGAAATGATGTACTCAAATCCACACCAGTACCCAACTCACGCTATACAGCCCTCCAAAACCGTGAGGTAAACTGTGTACCCCGGTCAGAGATGATAGATATCGGCACACCATGAAGTCGGACAATCTCGCGAATATATACCTGAGCCAACTGTTCTAAAGAGTAAATGGTAATCACATGAATGAAATGAGCTGACTTGGTCAATCTATCCACAATCACCCAAACAGCATCGAATTTCCTTTGAGTCCGTGAGAGTCCAACAACGAAATCCATAGTGATCCGTTCCCATTTCCATTCTGGAATTTCCAACTTCTAAAGCAATCCACCCAGTCTTTGATGCTCATACTTCACCCACTGTCAATTTAGGCACCGAGCTACATATTCCACTATGTCTTTCTTCATCCGCTTCCACCAATAGTGCTGTTTCAAGTCCTGATACATTTCTGCAGCACCCGGATGAATGGAGTACCGCGAACTGTGAGCCTTCTAGAGAATCAACTCACGCAAACCGTCCACATTAGGCACACAAAGCCTGCCCTGCATCCGTAATACATCGTCATCTCCAATAGTGACTTCCTTGGCATTACCGTGCTGAACTGTATCCTTAAGGACAAGCAGATGGGGGTCATCATACTGACATTCCCTGATACGATCATAAAGAGAAGACTGAGAAACCACGCAAGCCAAAACTCGACTCGGCTCGAAAACATCACATCTAACAAACTGGTTGGCCAAGGCCTGAACATCCAAGGCTAAAGGCCTCTCTGCTACCGGTAAATATGCTAAGCTACCCAAACTCTCTACCTTACGACTCAAGGCATCGGCTACTACATTGGCCTTCCCAGGATGATAGAGAATGGTGATATCATAATCCTTAAGCAACTCCAACCATCTCTGCTGCCGCAAATTAAGATCCTTCTATTTAAACAGATGTTGTAGACTCCGGTGATCGGTGTAGACCTCACAATGGACACCGTATAAGTAATGCCACCAAATCTTCAAGGCATGAAAAATAGCTGCTAACTCAAGGTCATGTAAAGGATAATTCTTCTCATGCACCTTTAACTGTCTGGATGCGTAGGCAATCACCCTACCGTCTTGCATCAACACTGCACCGAGACTAATACGAGACGCGTCACAATACACAGTATAAGGCCATGTACCTGTAGGTAATACCAATACTGGGGCTGTAGTCAAAGCTGTCTTGAGCTTTTGGAAGCTCTCCTCACATTCCTCGGTCCACCTAAACGGAGCACCCTTCTGGGTCAATTTGTCATAGATGCAGCAATAGAAGAGAAAACCTTTACAAATCGATGATAATACCCGGCCAAACCAAGAAAACTCCGGATTTCCGTAACTGAGGACGGTCTGGACCAACTCTGCACTGCTTCAATCTTCTTTGGATCTACCTTGATCCCCTCGCAGGAAACTATATATGACCCAAAAATCCCACTGAATCAAGCCAGAATTCACACTTTGAAAATTTTGCATATAACTTCCTTTCTCTCAAAATCTGAAGCACAGTCCTCAGGTGCTGTTCATGACCTTCCCGACTCCGGGAATACACCAGAATGTCGTCAATAAACATAATGATGAAGGAATCAAGATAGGGTTAAAATACACTATTCATTAAGTGCATAAATGCTGCTGGGGCATTGGTCAGCCCAAAAGATATCACAAGGAATTCATAATGACCGTATCGAGTCCTAAAAGCAGTCTTCGGGATATTTGGATCCCGAATCTTCAATTGATGATAACCTGAACATAAGTCGATCTTAGAGAATACTCTGGCACCCTGAAGCTAATCAAATAGGTCATCAATACGTGGTAATGGATAGCTGTTCTTCACGGTAACCTTGTTCAGCTGGTGGTAATCAATACACATCCGCATAGAACCATCCTTCTTCTTTACAAATAAGACAGGAGCACCCCAAGGCGATACACTGGCCGAATGAAACCCTTATCAAGCAACTCCTGTAACTGTTCTTTTAATTATTTCAACTCTGCCGGGGCCATACGGTATGGTGGAATAGAAATGGGCTAAGTGCCCGGTAACAAATCAATGCCAAAATCAATATACCTGTCGGGTGGCATACTCGGAAGATCCGCTGAAAATACATCAGGAAAATCCCTTACTACAGGAACTGACTCCACAGTAGGAGTATCAATACTAACATCTCTCACATAGGCCAGATACGCATCACACCCCTTCTCAACCATTCGTTGAGTTTTAAGAAATGAAACAACCCTGCTAGGAACATGATCCGAGGTACCTCTCCACTCTAGCCACGGTAGACTTGGCATAGCCAACATTACCATCTTGGTGTAACAATCAAGAATAGCGTGATAGGGTGACAACCAGTCCATGCCCAAAATAATATCGAAATCCACCATACTGAGCAATAATAAATCAGCTCTGGTCTCAAAACCACTGATAACAATTAAACACAACCGATACACACGGTCCACAATAATAGATTCACCCACGGGTGTAGATACATAAATAGAAGAACTCAGGGAATAATGTGATACGCCCAAATACGGGGCAAAATAAGATGACACATAAGAATAAGTGGAGCCTCGATCAATAAGACTGATGCATCTCTATGACATACCGGAATAATACCTATGATAACAGAATCGGATGCAACGACATCTGTTATAGCAGGAAGGGCATAATATCTGGCATGGCCTCCCCCTCTAGGGCGACCTCTACCTGCCCGAACTCCACCTCTAGCTGGCTGTGCAGGTGGAGTGGCAACTGGTATAGTAATCATGGCCTGAGAAGCCTGAGGACCCTGTGGAATAGGTGGGGCCTGAGAAATCCGTGGAGGTGTACCCCTCCTAAGTCTGGGGCAATCCCTCATGATATGACGAGGGTCACCATACTCAAAACAAGCCCTCAGAGGACGTGGCTGCTGGGACTGGCTCGGGCCTGATCGACTAGACTGTCCGCTGAAAGCACCCCATACAGGAGGTACAGAAGACACTGGCGGTGCATAATATGGAACCTGAGGTCTGGGAGTAGCCGGAATACCAATGGAAGCTGGAAGTGCTGAATGAATAGGACGGCTCATATAACCTCTACCATGGCGGGCTACAACTGGGGCACGAGAATTATTATATGTGTCAGAATCTTGGGGTCTCTTAGCTTCTCTCTCTTCCCTCTCTCGAGTCCACATACCTTCAATCTCCTAGCAATTGACACCACATGTTGGTATGTGATGTCCATATCTAGCTCTCGGGCCATACTGTATCTGATACTAGGGTGAAGACCCTCAATAAATCTGTGAACCGCTCTCGAACAGTAGCAACTAAGGTTGGTGCATGCCTAGCCAAATCACTGAATTGGACCGCATACTCTGACACGGTCATAGAACCTTGGCGCAACTGTTCAAACTCTGCGTGCCATGCATCCCTAAGGCTCTGAGGAACATAATCCCTTAAGAATATATCTGAAAATTGAGTTCAAGTAAGTGAAGATGCCTCAGCGGGACTATCCAAATCATATGCCCGCCACCACTGGTAGGCTGCTCCTCTAAACTGGAATGCCGTAAAAGAAACCCCACTGGAATCCACAATACCCATAGTACGAAGGATACGGTGACATTCCTCCAGAAAACCTTGAGCATTCTCTGAAGCTAAACCGCTGAAAGTGGGAGGGTGGTACTTCTTATACCACTCGAGGATGAGCTGCTCCCCCTCTGAAACTGTTGTCCTAATCTCAGGCCGAACTGGGACAACTGGCTGCACTGGTATAACCTCTGGGGCATGCTCAACTTGAGCCCGTTGCTCTGGAGTACGGGCGGCGGGAGTCTGTGCTTCTCCCCCGGCCTGAGATGTGGCAGGAGCAAGTGGAATTAACCCTGCCTGAGCTAGAGTGCCAAACATGCTCAAAACCTGGGCAAGAGTCTCCTAAAGTGCAGGAGTAGTAACAGGCATCTCAGGTGCCTGCTCTCCAACTGGAGCTACTGATGGCTCTGGTGCAGTAGCTCGTGCAGGTGCTCTGGCTGCACCACGTGGTCTTCCTCAGCCTCTGGCTCGGCCTTTGCCCCGACCCCGGCCTCTTGCGGCTCCAACAGTGGGCGCGGGTGTCTGATCATCGGATCTAGTTTTGCGTGTCCTCACCATCTGTGAGAGAATAGAAAGACAATTGTTTAGAACTTTGAAATCAACAAAGGCGCACGATAAGGAATCAAAGAAGTGAATATTTCCTAACAGTTCCATAGCCTCTCGAAGATAAGTACAGACGTCTCCGTACCGATCTGCAAGACTCTACTAAACCTTCTTGTGACTCATAACACCTATGAACCTAGTGCTCTAATACCAACTTTTCACAACCCCAAATTTCCTCCGTAGGAGGTCGTGATGGCACCTAGTCTCTAAGACTAGGTAAGCCTATCAATGCGGAATAATCATAAATATCTGAAATAAATAAACTACAATTCAAATAATTACAACTCCCAAAACCCGGTAGAAATAAGTCAAAAGCTTCTAAAAATTTATTCTTAATGTCTCTATATATCAAGGTCTAAATAAAAATAAGGAAGCAACATAAAAATGATAGATGGGGACTCCGGAGTCTGCGGACGCTGGCAGATATACCTCGAAGTCTCCGTGCGCAGGTAACTCACTAACGTCTAGATTGGTAAGATGTACCTGGATCTGCACAAAAAGATGTGCAAAAATATAGTATGAGTACACTACAACGTTACCCAGTAAGTACCAAGCCTAACCTCGGTAGAGTAGTCACGAGGTCAGGTCAGGCCCTACTGGAGAATAAATAATGACATGAAAAAATATTTAAACAATTTAATAAGATAAAATGACAATGGAAGTAAATCAAGTAGTATGTCACATTTAATTACACCAAATAATGGAAAATAAATACCTTGTGGAAACAAAACATAATTTCTTTTCAACTTTATGAAAAATCACAATAAAAATCAAAGGCAACTACGGCCACAAATCAATATCAACAAGGGAACTACCGAGGTACCGCCTCGTAGTCCCAAATCATAAATAAATTCACAATATCTCATTTTCTTATCTCACCGCGGGAGCCTTCACAATTTATTTTAAAGAAAACGTTTTTCCCGAAATAGCATCTCGCGTTTTAGCCATCCTTATCACACCGTATGACTTCTAGTAGTTTTCCCTACTAGCCACGCGTATCAAGCCACCCTTATCTCACTGCATGCATTTCAATACCCAAACCTTATACACCGCATGCGTATCAATATCACAATATATCACAATTTGTACCTCAAATGCTCAAATAATTTAACGTGCCAACATAATTCAACAACAATGTTTCCACAATAAAGAGCTCACGGCTCCATCACAATGAGTACAAAAATCTTACACAAATATTAAAGAATAAATAATTCAGCAAAATAATATTTTAAAATCTTTAATAAGTTGCTTCAATACCAAATTTAAAATGTCAAATACTTCATATTAATAATATTTAAATTTAAGAAAATTAATTTCAAATAATGCACAGAATAAAAGAAACCAAGTGTCAACTAAACAAGTAAAACAATTAGCAGGAAAAGGTCAAGCAAATTTAAAGTATACAAATCAAATCAATGATGGAGAATATAACAAGATTTAATAAATAAATTAATACACAACATTGATCTTCACAATTTAAAAAAAATAATCCTTCACATTTAGTCCGTGTACACACTCGTCACCTCGTGTACACGACTTTCATCACATTACAATTAATCACATCAATACCAATCCTAGGAGAAATTTCTCCTACACAGGGTTAGACAAGTCACTTACCTCGACTTGCTCCAATTTAACCAAGTAGTATGCATTTTCCTCGATTTTCCGATTCCGGTCGACTCGTATCTAATCATAATTAATTCGATACAGTCAACAAAAATTATAGAAGTAATTCTAAAAGAAAATACTATATTTTTTAAATAAAAATCCGAAATTAACTAAAAAATGGCCCGTGGGGACCATGTATCGGAACCCGACTAAAAGTTACGAAATATGAACGCCCATTCAACCACGAGTCTAACCATACCAAAATGACTAAATTCCAATAACAGTTCGACCCTCAAATCATCAAATCTATCTAAGAGGATTTTTAAATTTTTCCAACTTAAATCACCAATTAAATATTAAAAACAATGATAGATTCGGGTAATCTAACAAAGATTGAGTTAAGAACACTTACCCCAATATTTTCTCTGAAAATCTTTCAAAAATCGCCTCAATCCGAGCTCCAATTCGTTAAAAATGGAAAATGGGACGAAGTCCCATTTTCAGAACTTAAACATTTTGCCCCGGCTTTTACTCATCGCGATCGCGAACATCCACACGCGATCGCGAAGCACAAATTACCACTGCCCAAATTAACTCTACGCGATCGCGTATATCCTCACGCGATCGCAGAGCACAGAATTCCCAGCTCTACTCGATCGCAGTCCTCTTCACGCGTTCGCAACAAGGTCTCAAAGCGGCGGGATGCGATCGCAAAGCACAAAACTTAGCAGCTCTCAATTAACCTTACGCGATCGCAAACAATGCCACGCAATCGTGATGCACAGCTTGCCAAACCTACGCGATCGCGGTTGACCTCACGCGATCGCGAAGAACAAAATTAACACTGCCTCAACTAAGCCTACGCGATCGTGTCCCAATCTTCGCGATCGCGAAGAAGGTTTAAAATACCAGAAATCAACAGCTACCAACAGTGCCAAAATGAAGGAAAATACTCCGAATACCATCCGAAATATGCCCGAGCCCCTCGGGAACTCAACCAAATATACCAACAAGTCCTAAAACATCATTCAGACTTAGTCGAGTCTTAAAATCACATCCAACAACACTAAACAAATCACGAATCACACTAGATTCAAGCCTAATGAACTGTGAAACTTTCAATTTCTACAAACAATACCGGAACGTATCAAATCCAGTCCGATTGACCTCAAATTTTGTACGCAAGTCATAAATGACATAGCGGATCTATGAAAAATTTTCAGAAATGGATTCCGACCCCAATATCAAAAAGTCAACTCCATGGTCAAACTTCCAAACTTAAATTTCTATTTTAGCCATTTCAAACCTAATTTCACTATGGACTTTTAAATTAGATTCCGGGCATAAGCCCAAGTCTCAAATTATAATACGGACCTACCGGAACTGTCAAAACACTGATCCGAGTCTGTTTGCTCTAAATATTGACCAAAGTCAACTCAGTTGAGTTTTAAAGCTCTAATTCACATTTTAATCCATTTTTCACATAAAAACTTCCCGAAAAATTTTACGGACTGCGCACGCAAGTCGAGTAATGATAAATAGTGCTTTTCGAAGTCTTAGAACACATAATTAATTATTAACTTTAAAGATGATATTTTGGGTCATCACAATAAGGGTGGCTATAAGAGCGATAAGGGTGGCTATTGATATTGTCAGGGCGGAGGGATAAGGGAGGCTATTATAGGAGTGATAAGGGTGGGTATAGGAGAGATAAGGTTGTCTATTGTGAGGGATGATATGTGATCTTGTGGAGTGGTTGCATTGGTGATTTTTATATAATGTTGTGATTTTCCTTGTGTTTATTTTTATATCTTGTGCAATTTGTCTTGTTGTTGGTAAATTGATAATAGTCTGATTTATGTTGAAATTGGGAGCCTGTGTCTATTGCCAGGCGGATTATGAAAAGAAATATGGGCACGAGGTGTCACATGGTGACTTTTTATTGAAAGAATTATATTCAAAATATTTATTTGGAAGGATTTTATTCAAAAAGTATTTATTGAAAGAATTATATTCAAAAGATATTTATTTGAAGAAATTATATTTGAGAGAGATTTATTTGAAGAAAGTATATTTGAAAGATATTTATTTGAGGGAATCATATTTGAAAGAGATTTATTCGGAAAAATTATATGTGAAAGATATTTATTTGAAGGACTTGATTTAATTGGGTGTACTTGTATTTATTAATTGCTGAGCGATATTAATGGTGTTCTTATTGCCCTGCTGTGCATATCACTTGTTGATTTGTGTTGACCTTATTATTATTTGTTTCCTATTATTTTGTATATCATATTGCACAGGTTATTAGACTAGTGAGTGTCTTGACTGTACCTCGTCTCTACTCCACTGAGGTTAGTCTTGATACTTACTGGGTACCGACCGTGGTATACTCATACTACACTTCTGCCCATTTTTGTTCAGAGCCAGGTATTGGAGATATCAGACTCGGACAGAGTCAGAGTGGGATCGCAAGAATTCAAGGTAGAGCTGCTTGGTCATCGCAGTTCCTTGGAGTCTTTTCATTTTATTGTACTGTTAATTATTATTCAAACAATATTGACTATTCGATCCTGTAGATCATTTCATGTATTCAGTTAGAGTTCGTGATTCAGTATTACCAGTCTTGGGAGGTTGTTTGTAATTATTTCCGTTGTTGGTTTCGATTATCTATTTAAAAAAAATGGCTTGAATTGTAATTATAATCGGCTTACTTAGTCTTAGAGACTAAGTGCCATCACGACGCCTGTGGTGGGATTTTGGGTCGTGACAAGTTGGTATCAGAGCTCTATGTTCATGGGTTCTACGAGTCACGAACGAGTATAGTAGAGTCTTGCGGATCGGTACGTAGACGTCTGTACTTATCTACGAGAGGCTACAGAACTGTTAGGAAATTTCCACTTCTTTCATTCATGTCGGGCGAAATTTGTTGATTTTGGAATTTGAGCCTTTGTATCTCTATTCTCTCATAGATAGTGAGGACACATGCTACTAGGTTAGCTGAGCAAGCATCCGCACATACTGTTACGGCTGCAAGAGGCCGGGGCCTAGGTAGAGGTCGAGGAGGGGCACGTGTCGTGACTGAAGCACCTGTCAGAGCAGCAGTTGAGGAGCCGCCAGTAGCTCCTGTTGGGGGACAGGCACCAGAAGCACCTGTTGTTACCCCCAGACTTCAGGAGACTTTGGCACAGTTCCTGAGTATGTTTGGTATAGTCCACCTACTTTCAATGGCACAACTACAGAGGATGCCCAAGGATTTCTAGAAAATTGTTACCGTATTCTCCGCACCATGGGTATTGTGGAAGTGAGCGGAGTTGCCATTACTACATTTCAACTATCAGGCGCAGCGTATCAGTGGTGGCAAATCTAAGAAGAAGGTAGACCAACCGATGCAACACCACCAACTAAGGCTCAATTTTCGGAAATGTTCTTGAAAGAGTTTGTTCCCCAGACTCTCCGAGATGCGTGGCGCACAGAGTTTGAACGGCTGCGTCAGGGCACTATGACAGTGTCAGAATATGCTATCAGGTTCAATAAGTTAGCCTGTCATGCACCTATCTTGGTTCCTACAGTCAGAGAGAGGGTCCGAAGATTCATTGAGGGGATCTATTATGATATTAAAATATGCATGGCACGAGAATTGCAAACTAATACTCCATTTCAACAAGTAGTGGAGATTGCGAGGAAGATTGAGCCCCAGTGCAGCTACTACCCCACGTGTACAATCAGTTAGGGGTTTAGGACAGACGAGTAGAGGTCACCTGAGAGGTGGAGGCCCGACCCGTTGATATAATCGCTATGATTTATCTGAGGCCGATACACCAGATGGGGTCGTTATAGGTACGATCCCGATTTGTTATAAAAGAATATTTTCCCTTAATTTGATTCGGATCTGAATATTGAGGTGAGTCCTCCTATTATGCTCCGCTTATGGGTGAGCTTCGTAATTTTATGATCCACTTATATGTTTATCCCTGTTGGGAGATTTGAAGATGTGAGACCGTGTCTATCATTTTTATTTTTGGGCACCATTGAGGGCTATAAGTCCAAAAGTAATTTTTATTATTCATTTTAGTGGGTTTGATGTGTTTCAGAATAATTGATTCCAATTTTATGAATTATATGCCC
Source organism: Nicotiana tabacum (assembly GCF_000715075.1). Classification (NCBI taxonomy): domain Eukaryota; kingdom Viridiplantae; phylum Streptophyta; class Magnoliopsida; order Solanales; family Solanaceae; genus Nicotiana; species Nicotiana tabacum. Next base: position 114,816,818 of record NC_134092.1, read on the forward strand.
TACCGGTATGAGGGTTCATTATGTGTAAAAATGTTTACGAAATTTATTAAAAAGAAGAAAGAAAGGAAATTGAAATTTCAGTTGACATAATGTGCAAAATACTTGTGATTCGGAGTTGAGGACGAGATCCTCACATTTTATATGATGTAAAATATTTAAACGGGGCTACAAGCCGCAGTGGAAGTTATATAAGGACGAGGTCCTTGTGGTGAAATATTTATGAGTTTAAATTCTCCCTTTGTGAAGTTTAATTTGTACTATAGTACTAATAGGGAGTTATGCCTAATAGGATTATGTGATAATTCTTTTATGTGTTTCTGTGCCATAATTGTGCTGTAATTATTAAGTTTTAGCCTACGAGGTGAGTGCCCATGTGACGTTAAATGTGACTCGTTAAGTCGGGTAAATAGTTATGAGGTCTTCATGCCTCACATTTTGCTGTCAGTGTTGCGAAAATTCAAAATGAGGTTTTGGTTAATATGAGGTTAATTGGTGATGTTGTAATCGACTATGAACAACTATTAAGACTAGAGATGTGGTGATGGGCATACATATGATGTGCTTCAGGTCCTGATATCATTATGGTAATGTAGTGCTTGTAATGCTGAGATTAGTGTTATTGATATATATATTGTGGATGTGTTGTTAGGAGTTGTTTTGGTGTTAGTTTGTCAGGTGGATGGGCCCAATTACAAGGGAGACTCTGCCAAAATGTTTGATACGTTGATGTGTGCATAGGCATGAGTTGCTATAGCCAGTTGAGACTAATACTGTGCGTTGATGTGAAAATCAGACTTTTTGAAAATGTTTGGAGTGTAAGAAAATTTGGTCTTAAAGTTTATAAGTATGGATCAAAGAAATAATCTCAATTGAGATGGTGTTGTCGAACCCATGTTAAATTGCGGAACGTAAAATCACCCACGAGTATGTGTGTAAGAATACACTCAGTAATTTAATGTCCTCAGAAAGATTCTTGGCACGTTCGAGGACGAACGTATGTTTAAAAGGTGGAGAATGTAACGACCCGACTTGTCATTTTAAGAATTAATGCCCCATTCAGTGACTTAAGGTCTCGAGCAGCTTCGTAATATGTATTATGACCCCATAGGTTTGGTCAAGTTTGATATTTGGAAGATTCGGAATTAAATTAAAAAAACAATTCTTATTTAGAAGCTTAAATGGAAAGAGTTGACCGAAGAACCGTCTTTTGAGAAAATGACCCCGGAATAGAATTTTGATCATGGCAATAGTTTCGTATGATGATTTCAGACTTAGGCGTATGTTCGGATTTGGATTTGGAAGTCCGTAGGACAATTCGACGCATTTTGGCGAAAGTTGGAAAATAGAAAATTTTTGGAAAGTCCGACCGAAGGTTGAATTTTTGAAAACGAGGTCGGATTTCGATTTCGGATATTAGAATAGCTCCATTACATCATTTATAACTTGTGTGCAAGATTTGAGATCAATCAGACGTGATTTGATAGGTTTCGGCGTTGTTTGTAGAAATTGAAAGTTTCAAAGTTTATTAGGCTTGAATTGGGGTATGATTTGTTGTTTTATTGTTGTTTGAGGTGATTTGAGGGTTTGACTAAGCTCGTATGATATTTTAGGACTTGTTAGTATATTTGGTTGAGGTCCCGAGGGGCTCAGGTGAGTTTCGGATGGTTAACGGATAACAAATTTGGACTTGAACAGCTGCTGGAATTTTCTGATATCTGATTCTGTTTTCCTTCTACGCGATCGCGTGAATGTGTCGGCGATTGCGTAGGCTTAGCTGGGCAGTGGAGTTTTGTTCTATGCGATCGCGTGGGGATATCCTCGATCGTGGAGGGTTAACTGGGGGCTGCAGAGTTTTGTTCTACGCAATTGCGTGAAGAGGGATGCGACCGCGTAGCTCCGGGAGTTTGTGACTCGCAAACGCGTGATGAGGGTTGCGATCACGTAGAGTTGGAATCGTGTACTTCGCGATCGTGTGGGCTAGTCCGCGATCGTGTAGGTCTGTGAAGCTGTGCAATGCGATCACGTGAATGTGTCTGCTATCGCGTAGAGTTAATTTGGGCATTGGATAAATTGTTCTTCGCGATCGCGTGTGAATGTTCGCGATCGCGTAGAGTAAAAGCCTGGGCAGTGAGTTTAAGTTCAGAAAATGGGACTTCGTCCCATTTTCCACTTTTGTCGGATTGGAGCTCGGGAAGAGGCGATTTTCGGGAGTTTTTCAAGGAAAACAACCGGGTAAGTGTTCTTAACTCAATATTGGTTATATTACCCGAATCCATAGTTGTTTTTAACATTTAATCGGTGAATTAAGTTGGAAAAATTGTGAAAACCTTCTTGGTTTAATTTAAGATTTAGAGGCCGAGTTGTTATTGGAATTCGATAAAATTAGTATGGTTGAACTCGTATCGGAATGAGTGTTCGAATTTCGTAAAAATTATGTCGGGTTCCGAAAGGCGGGCCCCGCGTTGACTTTTGTTGACTTTTTAGAATAAATTTTTAAGTCAACGTTATATTATCCGAAATTATTTTCGATGAATTTTAATGAAGTTGTACAATTAATTTGGATAGATTTGAGTTATCCGGAGGTCAATTCAAGCAAGAAGGCAATTCTTGGAATATCGACATAACTTCAAAAAGGTAAGTATGTTTCCTAACCTTGAGTGGGGGAATTACCCCTTAGGCATCGCGTCTTATGTGCCATTTGTGAAATGTGAAAAGCCATGTACGCGAGGTGACAAGTACGTACTCGGGCTTATATGTGAAAAATTTACTGAGTTAAAGTCTTGGGCATATTGTGTAATAAATTGGATAATTGTTGGCATTTATTTAGTCATCTATTTGCCATACTTCAATTCGCATTTATTGAATTTGTTTTTATATGACGATTTGATGTGAATGTTACCTGTATATTTATGTGAATTCCGTGAGTTTGATGGTTTGATATTTCTTGGAATTTAATTTCATTAAGGATTTTTCCTCTGCAAATAATTAATTAAATGACCTTAAGAAGACGTGTTTATATAATTATTGAGAATTTGGATTAATGAAGGCGTTACCCTATGCTGAGTAATTTTTATCTCTGTTGATTGTTTTTGAGGTCTTATACACATTGTGTGGAGCCATCAGCTATTTACTGTGAAATTAATTGATTTATTATTGTAACGACCCGACCGATCGTTTTGAGTATTACAGCCCCATTGCCCCATTTACTACTCTATTTGTGCTTTGTAGTTGTATTATGACCTATCAGATTAGTTAATTCTGGACCGGAAGGATTTCAGAATGAATTGAGACACTTAGTCTCATAATGGAAAACTTAAGTTGGAAAAGTCGACCGGATATTGACTTATGTGTAAACGACCTCGGGTTTGAATTCTGATGATTCCAATAGCTCCGTTTAGTGATTTTGGACTTAGGAGCGTGTCCGAAAAAGTTTTGGAGGTCCGTAGTGGAATTAGACTTGAAAAGGCAAAAGTTGAATTTTTGGGAAGTTTGACCAGGGAGTTGACTTTTTGATATCAGGGTCAAAATCTGATTCTATAAATTTGAATATCTTCGTTATGTCAAATGTGACTTATGTGCAAAATTCGAAGTCATTCCGGATTGATTTGATGTGTTTCGGCATAAGATATAGAATTTGAAAGTTCAAAGTTCATAAATTTTGAATTGGGATATGATTCGTCGTTTTGATGTGATTTGAGGCCTCGAGTAGGTCTGTGGTATGTTTTAGGAATTGTTGGTATATTTGATTGAGGCCCCGGGGGCCTCAGGTAAGTTTCGGATGGTTAACGGGTTGGATTTTGGACTTGGAACTCTGCTGGAATATTTCTGATGCACCATCTGGTTTCCTTCATCGTGTTCGTGAGTGGAGCCTCGCGTTCGCGAAGAGGAACTGATAGGCTGGCAATATTTGCTCTTCGCATTTGTGAAGGGTGGACAGGGTGTGCATCACGAACGCCAGAGGTGTTACACGTTCGCGAAGAAGAGAGGAAGCAACTGAGGACACCAGGCAATTGGTCTATGCATTCGCGTAGGGGGTGTCACGTTCGCGTAGTGAGGGGGAAATGAAGCATCGCATTCGCGATTGGTTGAACATGTTCGCCTAGAAGGCATTGAGGCAGAGGCACTTTGTGCTTTGCGAACGTGAGGGGTATGTCGCGTTCGCGAAGGAGGAATTTGGACGGGAACAATTTTGTGCTTCACGAACGCGAGGCACTGACCGCGTTCGCGAAGAAGAAAAGTCTGGGCACTAAGTTTAAGTTCTGAAAATAGGACTTTGTCCCATTTTCCATTTTTGACGGATTGGAACTCGGGAAGAGGCGATTTTCGGGAGTTTTTCAAGGAAAACAACGGGGTAAGTGTTCTTAATTCAATATTGGTCAAATTACCCGAATCCATGGTTATTTTTAACATTTAATTGGTGAATTGAGTTGGAAAATTGTGAAAACCCTCTTGGTTTAATTTGAAGATTTGAGGGCCGAGTTGATGTCGGATTTGAGTAAAATTTGTATGGTTGAACTTGTAATTGGATGGGTTGTCGGATTTTGTGAGTTTCGTTGGATTCCGAGAGCAATTTTTGAGTGTAATTTCAGATTTTGTGGGAAAATATTAGTATTTATATGGAATTAATTCCTATAATTTTTGTGGGCTGAATCAAATTTATTGTGGCTAGATTGGAGCTGTTCAGAAGTTGATATGCACAGAATGGAATTTTTTGAGCATTGTTTAGCTTGCTCGACATTGGATTCGGCTTGTTCGAGGTAAGTAACTTGTCTAATCTTTGAGCTGAGAGTATGAATCCTGCATATATGTATTATGTGAATTTTTGGGAGATGACGCACATGCTAGGTGACGGGCGTGCGGGCGTGCACTATAGAAATTGTGACGTAATTATTTCCGTAAAATTTTGTAGTCAAATAATCTTGGCATTTTCTATGTAGTTTTATGTGTTGAAGAAATTAAGCTGAGAATCATATTAAAAATCATGTTGAGGCTATGTGCTAGTATTATTGGGACCCACAGAGGTCGTATTGTTGTGAATTATTTGTTTTAAATTGAAAATTCATACTCAGTCATATTCATGTCATTACATATCATATCTCAATCTCTGTTGTTATTTATTGATACATCATATCATCATTTTCAAGGCTATTTTCATGACATTGTGAGCCCATGAGAAAGAGACTGGAGAGATTGATGACTGAGTGAGGCCGAGGGCCTGATTGTGAGGATAATTATAGGATCGGGCTGCACGCTGCAGCAGGCCATATTGGCTTTATATACTTTATTATTATGGGATCGGGTTGCATGCCGCAGCAGGCCAGATTGGCTTATTATAGCACGTGAGTTGTCCGTGCGGATCCAGATATTGATACTATAACACGTGAGTTGTCTGTGTGGATCCAGATATTGATATTATGGCACGTGAGTTGTCCGTGCAGCATGTGAGTTTTCCATGCGGATTATAGTGCTTGGGCTGTAGGAGCCCCTTCGGAGTCTGCACACCCCCAGTGAGCACAGTCGACTATAAACAGGGATCGGGCTGCACGCCGCAGCGAGTATTGTATTGTGCTGAGTGATTGAGTGTGCTGAGCATAGTGAGAGAGAATGCGGGACAGTGAGATTGAGTACTCTGAGAGTATGAGTACATGAGTACATCTCTGAGATATATTGTATTGATTTGCACACATGACACACAGGCATAGAGATGTATTTTTCTCATGCTGTACGGTATCACATCATTCATGATTTCTCACGCATGTTGACAGATGGGCATAGTGATGCATTTGTTTTACACTGGTTATCTAAAAATAAAATGAAACATCTTATTTATTATTGAAAGGATTTTGAGAAAAATTATTGTTTTCAAACTTATTCATATTTCTGGCAACTCCAGTAAATGATTTGGGTTTTAATTGATGTACTTGAAAAGCAGAACATTTTTTTTTTAAATCATGATTCAATTGAGCATTTTATATCTCGGTTACTCCTTTTATTACTTGCTTTATACTGTTATGAATTGTTGTTGCTTATGGGAGTTGGACTCTGACCTTGGTACAAGCTCGTCACTACTTTCAACCTAAGGTTAGGTTTGTTACATATTGAGTACATGGGGTCGGTTGTACTCATACTACACTTCTATACCTTGCGTGCAGATGTTAGCTGCTGATGTTGCTGTGATCGATGGGAGCTGAATTGAAGATGTACCTGCGTCCCGGCTGTAGCTGCCTCTTCTTCGTGGTAGATTTAGATATGTAAAACTCTGTTTATGTACTATTCAAACAGACTATGTATTTATTTCATTTCCGCTTTGTAAACTCTATTCTTAAAAACTCATGATTTGTACTACCAGTTCTTGGGGAAAATGTTTAAGATTCAGATAATTCCTTTTGTTCAATTGTCTTATTAATGTTATTGAAATTGGATGGTTATTAGTTGGCTTACCTAGAGGGATGGGTTAGGTGCCATCACGACTAGTTGGATTTGGGGTCGTGACAAGGTGGTATCAGAGCTCTAGGTTCATAGGTTCTACAAGTCATGAGCAAATGTCTAGTAGAGTCTTGCGGATCGGTATGATGACGTCCATACCTATCTTCGAGAGGCTACAGGACATTTAAGATATACTTCCCATCTTTCTTTCCTTATCGTGCGGCATTGATTCAGCTTTAAACGTAACTCTTTGAATTCCTTCCACGCATTCGTATATGCATGTGAGCGCTCAGTATCAACTGTGTATCATCGGCTTGTGATTTCAGGGATGGCGTGCGGGAGGTATATTCTGTGTTTTGGTGATGGGCCAGTCTGGAGGACTTGAGGCGAGGTTGTGACCTAGCTTAGGCTCGGTAGCTTCAGTGGTAACTTGTACATTTGGACTCATATGTCTGGTAATATCCCTATGAGTAGAAAATTTGTGGCTCGATGAGCGGTCGAATGAATATATGATGAGGATGATGCGATTGTGGGATGTGTTAAGATGGATTGAATATGTCAAGAAGTGTTTCCTTGGAATGTAAAAAGGGCCATTGGGTGCTTGATTTTCGCTTGATGTGGCATACAATCTCGAATTGTGAGTGTGTCGAAGGATCTGTCATGCAATTTAATTATTGAGAGAATTAAATTTTCATGTTTTGTTAGTGAGTTTGGACTCAGGAAGATTAAGTGGTTGCGTAGTAATTGTGGATGCGAAAGGGTATAACAAGATGCCAATTTGAGGCTAAGTAGGTGTGTTTCTTATAATGTTGATTGGAGAGTTTCTTTTCTACCAGCGGGTTATATGTGTTGAGATTTGAATTTAAATTTAGTTAAAAAGTTGACTTGACTGTCAAGAGAATGAATGCGAGATTAGCGGATTTTTATGGTTGGTGTTGCATGGGCCTGGGAAGAATTTTGGTTGAACTAACTACGGTATTAAGGCAGTAATAGAGTATGGGTATTGTGAGTTATCGAGTGTTTTAATCTATGGTTTTGAGCCAAGTGGGGGAGCATGTTATTGACAATTCAATCCATGGTTATATGTTTAATTTTAGTTTTGGTCTGAGGCATACTTGTGGATTAGTTTTGACTTGCAGAGGTTGAGATCGAGGATGACCCAAGTACTAAAATTTCTGGATACGGGTTATATTGCACTTATGAATATATGAAAATCATGGAATGATTGAGTTATTATTTGTGAAGGATGTAGTGCGCACAGAGTATGAATTTGATTGATGGTGTTAAGGCAGGGATACTTCTTTGGGTGTTGTTGTGCTAATGGGGCATGTGTCTTTCGGCCCGTTTGGGCGGTGCAATTGATATTTGAGCAAAGTGGATGAATCTTGAGAAAGTTCTAATGGATTCAAGATTAATATGTAACAATTGAGAATTTTTGGTGGATTTGTTTATGGCTAAAATCTGAGATTTAAGTTGGATGGTGTCAAGACTTGTGGCATTTTTGCATATCATTATGGATTTTTATTTCGGTATCAGAAAGGTGAATGAAATAGCCTTAGACTCAAATAAGGTATTTTCATAGTGGGTGTTTTGGTTATGGTATTTATAGGGGTAATTATGATGTGGTGAGACTCTACAAATGTTTTGGTAGCAATATTCTTGGGATTTGGTGACCTACGTGGTTTGGTCGAGTTAGAGGAATTTAGTTCTAATAGCTTGGTTTTGTGCAGATAGATTTTAAAGTGTTCTTGATGGTTTGAATCGGATATTTTCTACTGGTGTGGGAAACATGTTGTGTATTGTGATTTCCTCCTGGAAGGAAGCAAGAGAAAGGTTTCTAACTAACCGGGTATGTAATTTGCTGGTGACTCGGAGTTGATAATGGGATTCTTGTGCTTGTCAGATATTTTGATGAAGGTTATAATTGCTCGGCAAATCCCTGAGAAGGGTGCGCATTTCAAAAGGCGCATTGTATTTTGACTTATGGATGTTCATTGGTATTGCAGTACTCACCTGGTTGATAGACTCCTAATATTCAAATTATTGCTATGTGGCACGGAAGAATTATGAAAGTATTCCTCATGGGAAGATCGTGAATGGAAGATGTGTTAGTCATTCTAGTGCTGGAGTTGGGATCAGTTACGGTGATTCATGTGTTTGATGGATTTGGAGACTGGGGTGTTCTCAGAAGTATATTGTTTCAGGTTGCGGCCTATTTGAGGTGAGTATTTTATTTTAACTCAGTGGAGGCACTAGTTGCGTTAATTATTTGTGATAGCTACGTACTATACGTGTGTATATATCTGAGGTTTGAGCCAATGTGCGGGCATTGGGGCAAGTATTCATACTCAGAAAAATGCTTAGGCTATAATATGCATAGAGTTGACAATTAAGCATAAATTCATAATGTTTCTCGTATTCGTACCTTTGTTGAGAACTATTTGGGCTACACTTGATGTTACAAAGAGGCTAATTCCCTAAATAAACGGGGTAATTACTATTTCTGCGTTAAAATTGCCGATTTGAAGTGTGATAGCAGACTTTGCTCATGCTTACACTATGGCATGTTATTTATACCAGTCCAGGAGCATGAGAATCTTATTTCATTATCATATACAAGTGTACCTGTTTAATTACTCCTGTATGATATGCTGGGACTAGACGCCTGTGACCATGCCAGGCGATTCATATTATTGGCTCGTGAGTTGTCCGTTCCGTGTGTGAGAATTTTATTTCTATGATAATTTATCTTATTCATTAATTTCCTTCCTCTACAATTGTGCACATGTGCCTACGGTTATCCTCTTCACGAAATTTGACGAGTTAGTTGTAACATTGTGGTTGTGGTGGCGCTTGTTGAACTTGCAATACGGTTTTCTTCCTTGAGACATCTCCCATATTTGGGTACACTAATTGGGTAGTTGTGACCGGAGTTATATTGATGTGACGTGTCTATGAGATAGTTGTATTAATAATATAAGGTCATTGGACCTAAAATGGGTACTATCATGTTTGATTACAGTATATTCGGAAGGATAATATTGAAAGTCGGCTTAGCAAGTGATTATGGTTCTGGTTGGGGCGAGAGAGCTCCATGAATTGTTGATCTGATAAGGGGTCATGAGATTCCGCGTGTTTCTTTCATTATCAGCAATGTACGAAAGTTTTCGAACAAGGTTTTGTTTGTTATTGGGTTTTATACTATCACTTGGTTGGTTTTTGAGTAGTTACTGTGATCGTGAATGGTGCTGCGAGTATGAAAGTTATGTGGTATGTTATGCGATTATATATGGGGTTATGGTTATGTCTTGATACAACTTATTCAAACTTATACAGTGTGTAGATGTGAGACTCGGGTCTTGTAAGAAATTCTGGATGTTGGAAATTGGGCTCTAAGTTTTACGGACTAAGGTTAAAGTAATGATTTTCAATGTTGTCAGGCCTATATGGAATAGGGTGGCATGGGATCACCCCGGGTACGTGCGTGGTAAGATGGAATAGTGATTTGATGGCTTGGGAACAACTCTTGACACGTTTGAGGACGAAAGTATGTTTAAGTGGGGGAGAATGTAACGATCCGACCAGTCATTTTGAGTATTACAGGCCCGTTCCCCCATTTACTGCTCTATTTGTGCTTTATAGTTGTATTATGACCTATCAGATTAGTTAATTCGGGACCGAAAGGATTTCGGAATGAATTGAGACACTTAGTCTTATAATGGAAAACGTAAGTTGGAAAAGTCTACCGGATATTGACTTATGTGTAAACGACCTCGGATTTGAATTCTGATGATTCCAATAGCTCTATATGGTGATTTTGGACTTAGGAGCATGTCCGAAAATTTTTTGGAGGTTCGTAGTTGAAATAGGCTTGAAATGGCGAAAGTTGAATTTTTGTGAAGTTTGACCGGGGAGTTGACTTTTTGATATCGGGGTCAAAATCTGACTATAGAAATTTGAATAGCTTCGTTATGTCAAAAATGACTTGTGTGCAAAATTTGAATTCATTCCGGATTGATTTGATCTGTTTCGGCACAAGATATAAAATTTAAAAGTTCAAAGTTCATAGATTTTTAATTGGGGTATGATTCGTCGTTTTGATATTGTTTGATGTGATTTGAGTCCTCGAGTAGATCTGTGGTATGTTTTAGGACTTTTTGGTATATTTGGTTGAGGTCCTTGGGGCCTTGGGTAAGTTTTGAATGGTTAACGGGTTGGATTTTGGACTTGGCACTCTGCTGGAATTTTTCTGATGCACCATCTGGTTTCCTTTATCGCGTTCGCGAGTGGAGCCTCGCGTTCGTAAAGAGGAACTGAGAAACTGGCAATATTTTCTCTTCGCGTTCGCGAAGAGAAGGACACGTTCGCGAAGGGTGGACATGGTGTGCATTGTGAATGCGAGAGGTGTTACGCGTTTGCGAAGAAAAGAGGAAGCAATTGAGGACCCCAAGCAATTGGTCTATGCGTTCGCGTAGTGAGGGGGAAACGAAGCATCGCATTTGCGATTGGTTGAATGCGTTCGCGTAGAAGGCATTGACGCAGAGGCACTTTGTGCTTTGCAAGTGCGAGGGGTATGTCGCATTCGCGATGGAGGAATTTGGATGGGAATAATTTTGTGCTTCGCGAACGCGAGGCACTGACCGCGTTCGCGAAGAAGAAAAGCCTGTGAAGTGAGTTTAAGTTCTGAAAATGGGACTTCATCCCATTTTCCATTTTTGACGGATTGGAGCTCGGGAAGAGGCTATTTTCGGGAGTTTTTCAAGAAAAACAATGGGGTAAGTGTTCTTAACTCAATATTGGTCAAATTACCCGAATATGTGGTTGTTTTTAACATTTAATTGGTGAATTAAGTTGGAAAATTATGAAAACCCTCTTGGTTTAATTTGAAGATTTGAGGGCTAAGTTGATGTCGGATTTGAGTAAAATTTGTATGGTTGAACTTGTAATTGGATGGTTGAGTGTAATTTCGGATTTTGTGGGAAAATATTAGTAATTTTATATGGAATTAATTCCTATAATTTTTGTGGGATGAATCAAATTTATTGTGGCAAGATTCGAGCCGTTCAGAAGTTGATACGCGTAGAATGGAATTTCTGGAGTATTGTTTAGCTTGCTCGACATTGGATTCGGCTTGTTCGAAGTAAGTAACTCTTCTAATCTTGGAGCTGAGGGTATGAACCCTGAATATATGTATTATGTGAATTTTGGGAGGTGACGCACATGCTAGGTGACGGGTGTGTGGCCGTGCACTATAGAAATTGTGACGTAATTGTTTCCGTGAAATTTTGTAGTCAAATAATCTTGGCATTTTCTATGTAGTTTTATGTGTTGAACAAATTAAGCTGAGAATCATATTAAAAATCATGGTGAGGCTATGTGCCAGTATTATTGGGACCCACAGAGGTCGTATTACTGTGAATTATTTATTTTAAATTGAAAATTCATACTCAATCATATTCATGTCATTACATATCATATCTCAGTCTCTGTTGCTATTAATTGATACACTATATCATCATTTTCGGGCTAGTTTCATGACATTATGAGCCCATGAGAAAGAGACTGGAGAGATTGATGACTGAGTGAGGCCGAGGGCCTGATTATGAGGATAATTATGGGATCGGGCTGTACGTCGCAGTAGGCCATATTGGATTTATATACTTTATTATTATGAGATCGGGTTTCACGCCGCAGTAGGCCAGATTGGCTTATTATAGCACGTGAGTTGTCTGTACGGATCCAGATATTGATACTATAGCACGTGAGATGTCCGCGCGGATCCAGATATTGATATAATGGCACGTGAGTTGTCTGTGCAGTACGTGAGTTGTCCATACGGATTATAGCGCTTGGGCTGTAGGAGCCCCTCCGGAGTCTGCACACCCCACTGAGCGCAGTCGACTATAAACAGGGATCGGGCTGCACGCCGCAGCGAGTATTGTATAGCTGTGATGACCCAAAATGTCATCTTTAAATTTAATAAGTAATTCTTTGTTCTAAGACCTCAAAAAGTACTATTTATCATTTTTCGACTTGTGTGCGCAATCCGTACAAATTTTTCGGAAAGTTTTTATGTGAAAAATATATTAAAATGTGAAATAGAGCCTTAAAACTCAATTGAGTTTACTTTGGTCAACATTTTGAGCAAACGAACCTGGATAAGTGTTTTGACAATTCTGGTAGGTCCGTATCGTGATTTGGGACTTAGGCGTATGCCCGGAATTTAATTTGGAGGTCCATAGCTCAAGTTATAACCATTTAACGGAAACTAGTAATTTAAAGGCTAAAAATTTTCAAGTTTGACCACGGGGTTGACTTTTTGATATCGGAGCCAGAATCCGATTCTGGAAATTTTAATAGCTCCGTTATGTCATTTAGGACTTGTGTCAAATTTGAAGTCATTCTGGATTCATTTAATATGTTTTGGCACGAGATTTGCAAATGGAAAAGTTTACATCGTGGTGTGAATTATAATTTCAGCGTTGTTTGACGTGATTTTTGACCCCGAGTAAGTCTGTATTATGTTACGGGACTTGTTAGTATATTCGAACGGGATCTCAAGTACCCCGAGTGTGACTCGAATCGAAATCGGAACAAGAATTGGACTTAAGCAAAATCTGAAATTTTGCCTTCTGTTGTAATCGCACCTGCGGATTTTTGACCGCAGGTGTGAGCTCGCAAAAGCAAGCCTTCCATCGCAGAAGCGGCCTGGGCAGGCTGGGCAAAGGTCCGCATGTGCGGAAACTTGCACGCACCCGCGCGTTCGCAGGATCGGACTTGACAATCGCAGAAGTGGAAGGCAGCGCAGGTGCGCATTTGTACTCCGCAGATGTGAGGCCTCGCCTGGCAGCCCCATTTTGCAGATGCAAGATTTTTCTCATAGGTGCGATCTCGCATGTGCGAGCCCAGGCTCCGCAGGTGCGGAAATGCCTGGGCAGTGTATATATCGAAGAGTCAGATATTTTTACTCATTTTGGTCATTTTGAGCTCGGTTAAGGCGAAGTTTTGAGAGGTTTTTCACGACTTTGAATTGGGTAAGTGTTCTATAACGAAAAGTGATTATATTTCATGAGTCCATGTCTATATTCATCCTTTATTTCGGATTTAGATGGAAGAAATTGGATTTTTTGTAAAACTTTCCAAAAATGAAAAATTTAGATTTGAAGGTCCATTTGACATCGGAATTGGATAATTTTTTTATGGTTGAACTCGTAGCGGAACGGGTGTTCGAATTTCGCGAGTTTTTACGGGATTTGAGAGTGGGTCCCACTGTGAATATTTTAATGAATTTTAGATTTTATCCGGAAAATTAATAAATTCATATGGAATTAATTCCTATGATTCGTATTGAATATATCGAATTGTTTGTAAATAGACGTGAAGCTTTCGGAGACAAATTTAAAAGGAAAAGTTGTGGTTGAGTAATTGATTGGAATTTGCAAAGCGAGGTAAGTGTCGTGGTTAACCTTGACTTGAGGGAATAGAATCTTTAAATTATTTGTTATGTGAATTGCATGTGAACGACGTATAGGCGAGGTGACGAGTGTCTATACGTCGTCGAATTAATTATTTGCATAATTATTTGAAAGTCATAAATTATTTTAAATCATGAATGAATTATTATATTAATTGTTTCACTCATAATTCCTTATCAAATATTAATTCTTGAATTCTTGTAATAATTGTTACATGCTTAATTGAATTATGTGCATTAATTGCTACTTGATATTTAGTATATTAAACATTAAACTGTCTATTTTCTCCCTGATTTTCATAATAAATTATTTTTTGTCATTGTTTGTTTCATAATTAAATCATAATTATTGTATGCTTGTTGTCTTAAAATTTTATATTAATTGTTGTATTTATTGGGGAAATTTCTTCTATAAGAATTGGTAAATGAATATATTGGTGGAGCAGGTTGCACTCCGCAACAGAATTGATCGAAATGAATATATATAAGGATCGGGTTGCACGCCGCAACAGTCAATATTGGTGGATCGGATTGTACCCCGCAACACAATTGATCGAAATGAATATATATAAGGATCGGGTTGCACGCCGCAACAGTCAATATTGGTGGATCGGATTGCATGCCGCAATAGACTTATTTAAAAGTCAATATTGGGGGATCGGATTGCACGCCACAATAGACTTATTTAAAAGTCAATATTAGGGGATCGGATTGCACGTCGCAACAGACTTATTTAAAAGTCTATATATAATTGATTGAAATAAATATATGACAGACTTGATTAAAATGAGTATATTGGAGGAGCGGGTTGCACGCCGCAACAGAATGAAATATGAATATATTGTGAGAGCGGGTAGCACGCTGCAACGGAAATTGATGGAAATGATAATTGGTTATGACTGCTGAGCTGGCGTCAATTATTATAAATGAGTTACCTGATTTATTTCTATTATTTGTTGTTGTTACTAATATTGCGTACAGGTTAATGTAAGTGACCCGCCTTAGCCTCGTCACTACTTTGTCGAGGTTAGGCTCAACATTTACCAGTACATGGGGTCGGTTGTACTGATACTACACTCTGTACTTCTTGTGCAGATTTTGGAGTTGGTCCCAACGGCGCACCATAGACTTGCTCGGATTTCAGCTACTAGAGGAGACTTGAGGTATAACTGGACGGCTTCCGCAGTTTTTGAAGTCCCCGTCTACTTTACTTTAGGTGTGTGTTTATTTCCAGACATCTTTATTTTATTCGGACCCTTATTTGTATTGTTCTAGAAGCTCGTGCACTTGTGACACCAATTCTGGGATGGTATTTAGACACCATTGTTTTTCTGAATTATTCACTATAATTAAGTCTTTACTTCCGCATTTGTTTCTTTGATTATTAATAAATTTAAAAATAATTTTAAAAATTGATAATATTATTCTAACGTTGGCTTGCCTTGCAAGTGAAATGTTAGGCGCCATCACAGTCCGAAGGTGGGAATTTCGGGTCGTGACAATAGCGCTGAGTGATTGAGTGTGCTGAGCATAGTGAGAGAGAATGCGAGACAGTGAGATTGAGTATTCTGAGAGTGTGAGTATATAAGTACATCTCTAAGATACATTGTATAAAGATGTATTTCCCTCATACCGTATGGTATCACATCATTCGTGATTTCTCACGCATATTGACAGATGGGCATAGTGATGCATTTGTTTTACACTGGTTATCTTGAAAGAAAATGAAACATGTTATTTATTATTGAAAGGATTTTGGGAAAAAAATATTATTTTCAAACTTATTCATATTTCTGGCAACTCCAGTGAACGATTTGGGTTTTCATCGATGTACTTGAAAAGCAGAACATTTTTTTTGAAATCATGATTCAGCTGAGCATTTTATATCTGGGTTACTCCTTTTATTACTTGTTTTATGTTGTTATGAATTATTGTTGCTTATGGGAGTTGAACTCTAACCTTGGTACAACCTCGTCACTACTTTCAACCTAAGGTTAGGCTTGTTACTTATTGAGTACATGGGGTCGGTTGTACTCATACTACACTTCTGCACCTTGCGTGCAAATGTTGGCTGTTGATGTTGCTTTTTTCGATGGGAGCTGGATTGAAGATGTACCTGCGTCCCGGCTATAGCTGCCTCTTGTTCGTGGTAGCTTTAGATCTGTAAAACTCTGTTTATGTACTATTCAAACAGACTTTGTATTTATTTCATTTCCGTTTTGTAAACTCTATTCTTAGAAGCTCATGATTTGTACTATCAGTTATTGGGGAAATTTTTTAAGATTCAGATAATTCCTTTTGTTCAATTGTCTTATTAATATTATTAAAATTGAATGGTTATTAGTTGGCTTACCTAGCGGGATGGGCCAGGTACCATCACGACTAGTGGATTTGGGGTCGTGACAGTTATATCTTTGGAATTGGTTGTGGCCATTGGGAAAAGTGTGTTATGACTTGATTTTTGTTATGTTGCCATGATAATATTCTGTGTAAATTGTTGAGTTATTATTTTGAGGATATAAGAGTGGCATTTCACTATTGATTTTATGTGGGGATAAGGGTGGCATTTCACTGTTGTTATGTTGTAATGACCCGACCGGTCGTTTTGAGCATTTACGCTCCTTTCAACTATTTAAGGTCTTGCATAAATTCGTACGAGGTATTATTACTTGTGTGAATTGTCGGTTTTGGTTTTAAGGTATTTTGGAGTTAGCTAGGAAGAATGAATTTCATGTTGGAAGCTTAAGTTGAAATAGTTGACCGGATGTTGACTTATAAGTAAACGACCCCGGAATAGAATTTTGATGATTTCAACAGCTCCGTATGGTGATTTTGGACTTAGGAGCGTGCTCGGAATTTTATTTGGAAGTCTGAAGTTAAATTAGGCTTGAAATGGCTAAAATAGGAATTTAAGCTTGGAAGTTTGACCGGGGAGTTGACTTTTTGATATCGGGGTCGGAATCAAGTTCCGAAAATTTTTATAGCTCCATTATGTCATTTATGACTTGCGTGCAAAATTTGAGGTCAATCGGACTTGATTTGATAGATTCCGACGTCATTTGTAGAAATTGAAAGTTTCAAAGTTTATTAGGCTTGAATCTATGTGTGATTAGTGTTTTTAGTGTTGTTGGATGTGATTTCAAGACTCGACTAAGTTCGTATGATGTATTAGGACTTGTTGATATATTTGGTTGAGGTCTCGAGGTGCTCGGGTGTGTTTCGGATGGTTAACGGATCATTTTTGGCCTTGGTGAGATAACTGAAATTTACTGGTGCAATTTTTCAGGTTTCCTCTTTCGCGTTTACGAGAGGAGCCTTGCATTCGCGAAGAGTGTTCTGAGCTAGTAAGATTTTTGTTCTACGCATTCGCGAAGAAGAGTGAGGCAGCTGGGAACCCCAATCTTTTGTTCTACGCGTTCGCGAGGTAAGGGACGCGTTCGCGAAGGTATGAGTTTGCAAAGCTTCGCGTTCGCGAAGCGTAGGTCGCGTTTGCGAAGAGGAAAGTTGGGCAGCACATTTTTGTGCTTCGCAAACGCGAGGCAAGGGTCGCGTTCGCGAAGAAGAAACCACTGGACAGAATGTTTAAGTTCAGAAAATGGGACTTCGTCCCATTTTCCATTTTTAATGATTTGGAGCTCGGATTGAGGCAATTTTTGGGAGATTTTCAGAGAAAATATCGGGGTAAGTGTTCTTAACTCAATCTTGGTTAGATTACCCGAATCCATCACTGTTTTTAACATTTAATTGGTGATTTAAGTTGGAAAAAATTTGAAAACCCTCTTGGATAGATTTGAGGGTCGAATTGTTATTGGAATTTAGTTATTTTGGTATGGTTAGACTCATGGTTGAATGAGCATTCATATTTTGTAACTTTCACCGGATTTCGAGACGTGGGCCCCACAAGCCATTTTTGATTTAATTTCGGATTTTATTGGAAAATTAGTATTTTCTTATGGAATTAATTCCAATGAATATTATTGACCGAAAAACATTAATTGTGACTAGATTCGAGGCATTCGGAGGCCGATTTGCGAGGCAAGGGCATAGCAAAGTAAAGAATTTCACACTCTGAGGTAAGTAACACTTCTAAACTTGGTTCTGAGGGTATGAATCCTCGAATTTGGTATGATATGAATTGTTGAAGGTGACACGCACGATAGGTGACGAACATATAGACGTGCACCACAGAAATTTTGTCTTGAATAAATCCTGTGAAATTGTAAAATTAAAGAATCATGTTATTATCTGAACATGTGGCACATGTTAGAGGAATTGAGCTGAGGCTTGTGATAAATATTGTGTTTAGGCTACGTGCCGATATTTTAGGACCCATGGGGTCGTGTTGTCGTTGAATTAATTGTTCAAAAATATACATTTCACACTCAGTAATAATTTTCCATTGTGGGGATATTTATGGGATTGAGCTGCGCAACGCAGCAGGCCATAATGGCTTTATACATCATAATTATATGGATCGGGGCGGCGCCCGCCTGCAACAGGCCTTATTGGCTTTACTATTTTATGGATCGGGGCTGCCCGCCTGCAGCAGGACTTATAGTCTTTTTTATTATACGGATCGGGACTGCTCGCCTACAGTAGGCCATATTGGCTTTGTATTACGCTTGGGCTAAAGGAGCCCCTCCGGAGTCTGTACACACCCCCAGTGAGCGTAGATGATCATTGATATTCGGGATGGACTTCCCATGGCATGGACTTGCCTTACTTATTTCTTATATATATATATATATATATATATATATATATATATATATATTTGGGATGGATTTTCCCAGGGCATGGACTTGCCTTACTTATTTGTATTGTAATGAGTTTACTTGGACATGGATCTTGATCGTATTATTTATATTTGGGGATAAATTATCCCAGGGCTGGATTGGCCTTATACGGTACTAGGTGACTGACTGTCAGTCGATGCATATTTATATATGGATTGGAACACCCCTGGGATGGATTGGCCATAAACAGTACCGAGTGACCGGATAATTTGTGACCAGTATTTACATGAGGTCTTTCTACTGAGATGCATATGGCTCATATCATGCAGTATTGATCTATTTCACTTGTACTGAGTTTAACTATTGAACTTGAAAGCATGCCTATATTTTTGTACCATTATTTTTACTAGACTGTACCTGCGGAGCTCATCATTTCTTTCAGTCCAGAGATTAGTCTTCTTACTTATTGAGTTAGTTGTACTCATACTACACTCTGCACCTCGTGTGCAGATCCAGGTGCTCCCGGATACGACGACTGCTAGAATTCGGAGTTATTTCTGTTGGAGAGTATCAAGGTAGTTGCTTGACGACCGCATACTTAATTCCCTTACTGTTTAGTTATTATACTGTTCTATACTTCAGATAGTGATGTTTATCAGTCAGACTTTGTATTCATTTAGATGCACATGTACTTAGTGACACCGGGTTTTGGGAGTGTTATATTTGAAATTGTGAAATTTTTTTCGCTGAATTTAATTATTGTATTTTCAAACTTAAGAGAAATTGTGATTTATCGAGCTTTTCGGTTTGCCTAGTATTCAGATAGGCGCCATCACGACAGGTGAGATTTTGGGTCGTGAGAAGTTGGTATCAGAGCCTTAGGTGACATAGGTCTCACGAGTCATGAGCAGGTTTAGTAGAGTCTTGTGTATCGGTACGGAGACGTCTGTACTTATCTTTGAGAGGCTGTAGAACCCTTAGGAAAAACATTTCACTTTATTGTATTCTGTCGTGCGAATTTGTTAATTTCGGAAACTAAATTTCTGTTATTCTATTCTCTCACAGATGGTGAGAACACGTACTACTAGATCGGACGGTCAGCCACCAGTGCCACCAGTTAGGGCTGCGAGAGGCCGGGGTCGAGGTAGAGGTCGAGGTGTAGCTCGTACCACAGTTGGACCAACACCCTCAGTACCACCAATTTCTCCAGCTCAGGAGCAGATTCCATATATAGTTGAGCCGTCAGGATCAACTCAAGCACCAACTGTACTCATTGAGATTTCAGGCCTTCAAGAGATTTTGGCCCAAATATTGGCAGCCTGCAATGATCTTGCTCAGGTGGTATCGGCTCAGGCCGCACCTGCCACTTCTCAGGCTGGGGGAGGTACTCATACCCCTGTTGCCCTTACTCCAAACCTAGTAGTACAGGGACTACAGATACCGGGGGAGACTTGAGAGATTTGAGAGGCTTCGACCTCCACCATTTAGCGGTACTGAGTTAGAGGATGCTCAGGATTTTCTGGATAGGTGTCAACGGATTCTTCGGAAAGCGGGTATTCTAGAGACCAATGGGGTCTCATTCATTACTTTTCAGTTTTCTAGGGCTGCACTCATATGGTGGGAGACGTACGAGAGGCATAGGTCTGTTGGCACATCACTCCTTACTTGGCAGCAGTTCTCCGTGGTCTTTTTGGAGAAGTTCGTGCCTCAGTCCCACAGAGAGGAGCTGCGCAGACAATTTGAGCAGCTTCGCCATGCTGATATGTCCGTGATGCAGTGCGAGATGAGATTTTCCGAGTTGGCTCGTCACGCAGTCTGGTTGGTTCCCACTGATAGGGAGAGAATTAGGAGGTTCATTGATGGCCTCGCATATCAACTGCAGTTACTTATGACTAGGGAGAGAGTATCTGGTGCTACTTTTGATGAGGTAATGGACATTGCTCGGCAGATAGAGATGGTTCGTATCCAAGAACGTGGAGAGAGAGAGAGGCTAAGAGGCCTCGTAGTCCAGGTTATTACAGCGGTGTTCCTTCAGGGGGTCAATTTTACCGCGGTAGGGGTCGTTCTTACAGACACGCTCAGACGAGTAGTCCAGCTCATAGTGGTGCATCATCTAACCATGGTTCATACAGTTCTCATTAGAGTCAGTCATCTCTCAGTGCACTTCCATCCCCGAGTACACTCCATGCACCATCAGTTCAAGGATCATATATATCAGGTCCTTCTGGTAGTCATTCTGATTTCCGAGGTTCGCCTCAGAACTCGCCACCATTCTTCGAGATGGAGTGCTGTGAGTGTGGAGAGTTGGGTCATGTGAGAAAATATTGTCCCCGCCGTACGCAAGGTACAGTTCAGCAGAGGAGTCAGCTACTACTTCTGTACCAGTTGCTCCACCACCCGCTCAGCCAGCTCAGGGTGGAGCTCAGTCAGCTAGGGGTTGCCCAAGAGGGGGAGGCCGATCCAGTGGCGGTCAGGGCCGATTCTATGTTTTTCCTGCAAGGCCAGATGCTGTTGCTTCAGATGTAATGATCACATGTATTATCTCAGTGTACCATAGGGAGGCATCTATATTATTTGACCCTGGTTTCATCATATTTTGTTCATTTTTTGATATGCCCCGTGAGTCCTTAGTTTCACATGTTCATGTAACTACGCCGATGGGCGATACTATAATTGTGTACTGGGTGTATCGGTCGTGTGTGGGAATTTATGGGGGGACGAGACCTTAGTCGGTCTTTTATTGCTTAGTATGGTCAATTTAGATATTAATTGGGTATGGTGAGATATCAGATGTTTTGTTATATGGCCTTGGGCCAAGTGGGGGAGTCTGCTATCTACGATTTGATTGCACGATTAGGTGTGGTATTGGTTTTGGTCCGAGGCATACCTGTTGATTAGTTATGACTTGCAGAGGTTGATATCGGGGATGACTCGAGTAATAAAAATTCTTGAATGCGTGTTGCATTGTGCTTTATGAAAGTATAAAAATTATGGAATGAGTAAGTTGTTATTTTGAAGGATGTAGTGCGCACAAAGTATGAATTTGATTGGCCGTGTTAAGGTAGGGTTACTTATTTGATTGTTGATTGTGCTAAAAGAGCACATGTCCTTCGTCTTGTTCGGGAGGTGAAATTTAGATTTGAGCATAGCGGTGTGTTGTGAGGGATTTGGATTTATAGGTACGAGGTGGCAATTCATCCTTGAAAGGAAGCTCACAAATTCTGAACGAAATGGTCAGTGTTATATATTTAGATAAATGTTATAGTTGCTCGGTAATCCCTGAGAAGGGTGTGCACTTAAAAGGGGCTTTTTGTTTTGAATTATAGGTATTTATTGGTATTACGGTACTCTCCTGGTTGATAGACTGTTGATATTCAAATTATTGATATTATTGGCATGTGAGTTATCCGTGCAGGTTCAGATATTGATACTATAGCACGTGAGTTGTCCATGCGAGTGATGTTAATGTGAACTCTAGAAGAGCTGGTTACTGTTATTAAACTTGTGTGTATGGGTTCTATAATATATAATAATAATGAGCTTATAGCATCACAGTTGTGGCGGTGCTTGTTGGACTTACAATACGGTCCTCTACTTTGAGACATTTTTCATTTTTGGGTACAAGGTTGCGAGTTACGTAGTATGTTAAGTCATTATATTCGTGATTATAGTTGTAGCTGATGCAGCTTGTTCAGACTGATACATTATGTAAATGTAAGATTCGTGTCTTGAAAAGAAATTCTAAAAGGCTGAGAATTGAATTTCCAAGGTTTTTGGGCTAAGGTTAAATTAAGGATTTTCAGTTGTATTGTGTTGTCAAGCCTATGTGGAATAGGGTGACGTAGGATCACCCCCGGGTACATGTGTGGTAAGATGGAATAGTGATTTAAAGGCTTAGGAACAACTCTTGGCACGTTTGAGGATGAACGTATGTTTAAGTGGGGGAGATTGTAACGACCCGAGCCGGTCGTTTTGAGCATTTACGTTCCTTTCAACTATTTGAGGTCTTGCATAACTTCGTACGAGGTATTATGACTTGTGTGAATTGTCGGTTTTGATTTTAAGGTATTTCAGAGTTAGCTTGGAAGAATTAATTTCATGTTGGAAGCTTAAGCAGAAATAGTTGACTGGATGTTGACTTATGTGTAAACGACCCCGGAATAGAATTTTGATGATTCCAACAGCTCCATATGGTGATTTTGGACTTAGGAGCATGCTCGGAATTTTATTTGGAAGTCCGTAATTAAATTAAGCTTGAAATTGCTAAAATAGGAATTTAAGCTTGGAAGTTTGACCGGGGAATTGACTTTTTGATATCGGGGTCATAATCCAGTTCCGAAAATTTTTATAGCTCCGTTATGTCATTTATGACTTGCGTGCAAAATTTTAGGTCAATCGGACTTGATTTGATAGATTCCGGCGTCGTTTATAGAAATTGAAAGTTTCAAAGTTTATTAGGCTTAGTGTTGTTGGATGTGATTTGAAGACTCGACTAAGTTCGTATGATGTATTAGGACTTGTTGGTATATTTGGTTGAGGTCCTGAAGAGCTCGGGCGTGTTCCGGATGGTTAACAGATCATTTTTGGCCTTGGTGAGATAGTTGATATCTGCTGCTGCAATTTCTCAAGGCATGGACTTGCCTTACTTATTCGGGATGGAATTTCCCAAGGCATGGACTTGCCTTACTTATTTGTATTGTAATGAGTTTACCTGGACATGGATCTTGATCGTATTATTTATATTTGGGGATAAATTATCCTAGGGCTGGACTGGCCTTATACGGTACTAGGTGACTGACTGTTAGTCGATGCATATTTACATACGGGTTGGAACACCCCTAGGTTGTATTGGCCATAAACAGTACCGAATGACCGGATAATTTGTGACCAGTATTTACATGAGGTCTTTCTACTGAGATGTCATATGGCTCATATCATGCAGTATTGATCTATTTCACTTGTACTGAGTTTAATTGTTGAACTCGAAAGCATGCCTACATTTCTATACCATTATTTTTACTGGACTGTACCTGCGGAGCTCATCATTCCTTTCAGCCCAGAGGTTAGTCTTGTTACTTATTGAGTTAGTTGTACTCATACTACACTCTGCACCTCGTGTGCCGATCCAGGTGCTCCCGGATATGACGACTGCTAGAATTCGGAGTTATTTCTATTGGAGAGTATCAAGGTAGCTGCTTGACGATCGCAGACTTGATTCCCTTCCTGTTTAGTTATTGTACTGTTTTATACTTCAGACAACTTTGTATTCATTTAAATGCTCATGTACTCAGTGACACCGGGTTTTGGGAGTGTTATATTTAAAATTGTGAGATTTCTTCTGCTGAATTTAATTATTGTATTTTCAAACTTAAGAGAAATTGTGGTTTATCGAGCTTTTCAGCTTGCCTAGTATTCAGATAGGCGCCATCACGACAGGTAAGATTTTGTGTCGTGACATATGTGTATTGGGATATTATCTGGGCGGAGCGATAAGGGTGGCTATAAGAGAGATAAGGAAGGCGGCTATAAGAGTGATAAGGGTGGCTATTGATATTGTCAGGGCGGAGGGATAAGGATGGCTATTGTAGGAGTGATAAGGGTGGCTATAGGAAAGATAAGGATGGCTATTGTCAGGGATGATATGTGATGATGTGGAGTGGTTGCATTAGTGATTTTTATATGATGTTGTAATTTTTCTTGTGTTTATTTTTATACCTTGTGCAATTTGTCTGGTTGTTGGTAAATTGATAATAGTCTTATTTTTATTGAAATTGTAAGCATGTGGCTATTGTCAGGCGGATTATGAAAAGAAATGTAGGCACGAGGTGCCGTGAGTAAATAATGATGATATTGGCGCGTGAATTGTCCGTGCAATTGAGATATAAAACTGGGCACGAAGTGCTGGGGAAAATATGATGGTTTTATTATTAGCACGCGAACTGTCCGTGCAGATGTGATATGAAAAGTAGGCACAAGGTGCCGAGGAAATATGATGATTTAATTATGGGCACGAAGTACCGTGAAAATATGAAAGTGGGCTGAGACCCGTATTTTTATAATTAATAAATGAGGTGTTACATGGTGAATTTTTATTGAAAGAATTATATTCAAAATATTTATTTTGAAGGATTGTTATTCAAAAAGTATTTATTGAAAGAATTATATTCGAAAGATAATTATTTGCAGAAATTATATTTGAGAAAGATTTATTTGAGGGAAGTATATTTGAAAGAGATTTATTCGGAAGAATTATATGTGAAAGATATTTATTTGAAGGACTTGATTTAATTAGGTGTACTTGTATTTATTAATTGTAGAGTGATATTAATGGTGTTCTTGTTTCCCTACTGTGCATATCACTGGTTGATTTGTGCTGCCCTTATTGTTATTTGTTTCCTATTATTTTGTATATCATATTGCACAGGTTATTAGACTAGCGAGTGTCTTGGCTGTACCTCGTCTCTACTCCACTAAGGTTAATCTTGATACTTACTGGGTACCGACCGTGGTGTACTCATACTATACTTCTGCACATTTTTGTGCAGAGCCAGGTATTGGAGATATCGGACTCGGACAGAGTCAGAGTGGGATAACAAGAATTCAAGGTAGAGCTGCTTGGTCGTCACAGTTCCTTGGAGTCTCTCCATTTTATTGTACTGTTAATTATTATTCAAACATTATTGACTATTCGATCCTTGAGATCATTTTATGTATTCAGTTAGAGTTCGTGACTCGGTATTACCAGACTTGGGAGGTTGTTATATTTGTAATTATTTCCGTTGTTGATATATGTCACGGCCCAAAATTTCCCACCAACGGGACCGTGATGGCGCCTAACATTTCACTTGCTAGGCAAGCCAATGTTAGAGAATCATTTACCAATTTCTTATTTTCATTCAATAATTAACATTAATTAACTACGACGAAATATAACAAGTGCGGAATATCATAAATCTGTATTAACTACTACCACCCGGATCTGGAGTCGCAATTCACGAGCATTCTAGAATTTACAACAAGTAATAGTCTGAAAGAAATACAACTGTCTGAATGAAAGAAAACAGTAAGACATAAAGGATAGACGGGGACTCCAAGGTCTGTGAACGCCGACAGATCTACCTTGAGTCTCCGGACAGCGGACCAGTAGCAAATCTCGATCAACCTGAGCCGATATCAAAATCTGCACAGAAAGTGCAGAGTGCAGCATCAGTACAACCGACCCCATGTACTGGTAAGTATCGAGTTTAACCTCGGCGAAGTAGTGACGAGGCTAGGACAAGACACCCACATATAACCTGTACAGTATAATCATGCTAGTGGCAATAACAGTAAATAAGAAATAACGCAAAAATAATGGGAGGGGAACATACAGTGGGGGAATACAACATAAAGAGTGAGAATAATAAAAAGACAAAATTAAACCGAAAATCCTTAAAGAAATTGAGCATTTAAGACAGCAAGGAAAACTGCACGGCATCTCCTCACAATTCATAGAATCAATAACAACGGATAGAGAGAAGTTTCACAAGAAATCAATATTTCATCAATGATTACTTTCACAATTTTATCGACCTTGGTGGAACCGGGTACAAGTCTCCCAACATTTCAACAACAACAGTAAGCATGGATAACAAGATTTAAGACTACAAATTTGCAAGAAAATGGAATTTCACTCACATGCTATGACTCGACCACAATGTATAGATGCTCGTCACCTCAACTATACATCGTATTCAACAACAAAACACGTAGCAAGTACTCACACAATACGTATTCCCTCAAGCCAAAGTTAGACACGACACTTACCTCGTTCCGAAGGCCACATTATTCTCAATCATAACTTTTCCTTTGGAATTCACCTCCAACCCACTCGTATCTATTCAAAAATGACTCAATAGTATCAAATATTGCTAAAGGAATCAATTACATTGCATAAATGTAGATTTCCTAAATTTTCCTCCAAAAAGTCAAAAATCGACCTCGGGCCCGCTTGGTCAAAACCCGAGGTTCGGACCAAAATCCATTCACCCATTCACCCCCGAGCCCGAATATATAATTGATTGTGGAATCCGACCTCAAATTATGGTCTAAATCTCCAAATTCACGAAATCCCTAGTTTCTACCCTAACCCCAAATTCTACCATGAAAACTCTAGATTTTAGGTTGAACATTCAAGAAATGTAATGGGTAATTGAAAGAAAATGATTTAGAATCACTTACCAATAATTTGGGGAACATAATGACTCTTGGAAATCTCCTCTACCCGTTTGGTTCTTGAAAAATGTTGAAGAAATGGCTCAAACCCGTGTTTGGAGTCTATTTTAAGTCATTGGACAGGCCTTCATCGCGTTCACGAGAGGTCTGTCACGATCGCAATGCACAACGGCCTAAGGCCTTCATGTTCGCGAGTCTTTCTGCGCGTTCGCATAAGGCAGCTCCCCCCAAGCCTTCGCGTTCACGACCCTGTGGATGCGTTCGCGTAGAAGAACATGACCACCCCTCCCCCAGGTCAGTTGAACTATCGCGTTCGCATGAGACAGATCGCGTTCGCGACCTGTCCTTCGCGTTCGCGAAGAAGTAATTTCCCCTACCCCATTTTACCTTTCGCGTTCGCGACACTACCTACGTGAACGTGAAGAAGGGCACATCAGAACAGCTGCTGAAGCAAAATCTCAGATTTTCTAAGTGCAAATCAGAAACTCACTCGAGCCCTTGGGGCTCCAAACCAAACATGCACACAAGTCTAAAAACATCATACGAACTTGCTCGCGCGATCAAATCGCCAAAATAACACCTAGAACTACGAATTTAGCACCAAATCAAATGAAATTCTCAAGAACACTTTAAAATTTATATCTTCTCAACTAGACGTCCGAATCACGTCATATCAACTCCATTTCTTACCAAATTTCACAGAAAAATCTTAAATATCATAATGAACCTGTACCGGGCTCCGGAACCAAAATACGGACCCGATATTAACAATTCCAAATATCAATCAATTCTTAAAAATAATTAATTTTTACACTTTTAATTTTCATCAAAAATTCATAACTTGAGCTAGGGACCTCCGAATTCGATTCCGGGCATACGCCTAGGTCCTATAATTCGATACGGACCTACCGGGATTGTCAAAATACGGATCCGGGCCTGTTTACCAAAAATGTTGACCGAAGTCAACTAAAATTAACTTTTAAGGCAAAAATTCTTATTTTCATTAGTTTTCAACATAAAAGCTTTCCGGAAACCTGCCCGGACTGCGCACGTAAATCGAGGAGGATAAAAATGAGATTTTAAAGGCTTAAGAGCACAGATTCGAGTTCTAAAATATAAGATTATCTTTTGGGTCATCACAATCTCCACCTCTAAAACAACTGCTCGTCCTCGAACGGACATAGAAAAGTACCTGGGCTGGTGAAAAGGTGGGGATATCTACTCCGCATATCGGACTCGGACTCCCAAATAACTGCCTCATTAGGCTGACCTCTCCACTACACTCGAACTGAAGGGTAACTCTTTGATCTCAACTAGCAAACTTGCCGGGCTAGAATTGCCACCGACTTCTCCTCGTAAGTCAAATCCTTGTCCAACTGGACAGAACTGAAATCTAACACATGGGACGGATCGCTGTGATACTTTCGAAGCATGGACACATGGAATACCGGATGAACAGCTGATAAACTAGGTGGCAACGCAAACCTTTAAGCCACCTCTCCCACTCTCTTCAGAATGTCAAAAGGTCCAATATACCTAGGGCTCAACTTGCCTTTCTTTCCGAACCTCATTACACCCTTCATGGGTGATACCCGAAGTAACACTCTCTCTCCGGCCATGAGTGCAACATCACAAAATCTACGGTCGACATAACTCTTCTGCCTGGACTGAGCTGTGCGAAGTCGATCCTGAAAAATCTTGACCTTATCCAAGGCATCCTGTACTAAATCTGTACCCAATAACCGAGCCTCACCCGACTCAAACCACCCAACTGGCGACCTACACCGTCTACCATATAATGCCTCATAGGGAGCCATCTGAATGCTCAACTGGTAGCTGTTATTGTAGGCAAACTCCGCTAACGGCAAAAACTGATCCCAAGAACCTCCAAAGTCAATAACACAGGCGCGGAGCATATCCTCCAAGATCTGACTAGTATGCTCAAACTGCCCGTCCGTCTGAGGATGAAATGTTGTGCTCAACGCAACCCGCATACCCAACTCATGTTGAACTACCCTCCAAAAGTGTGAGGTAAACTGCGTAGCTCGATCAGAAATGATAGACACGGGCACACCATGAAGACGGACGATCTCACGAATATAAATCTCTGCCAACCGCTCTGAGAAATAGGTAACTGCCACAGGAATGAAATGTGCTGACTTAGTCAGCCTGTCCACAATGACCCAAACTGCATCGAACTTCCTCTAAGTCCGTGGGAGTCCAACAACAAAGTCCATAGTGATACACTCCCACTTCCACTCAGGAATATCTAACCTATGAAGTAAACTACCAGGTCTCTGATGCTCACACTTTACCTGCTGGCAATTTAGGCACCGAGCTACATAGGCAACTGTGTCCTTCTTCATTCGCCTCCACCAACCTAGTGCTCTGATACCAACTGTCATGACACAAAATTTCCCACTGACGGGATCGTGATGGCGCCTAACATTTCACTTTCTAGGCAAGCCAACGTTAGAGAATCATTTACCAATTTCTTATTTCCATTCAGTAATTAACATTAATTAACTACGACGAAATATAACAAGTGCAGAATATCATAAATCTGTATTAACTACTACCACCCGGATCTGGAGTTGCAATTCATGAGCATTCTAGAATTTACAACAAGTAATAGTTTGAAAGAAATACAACTGTCTCAATGAAAGAAAACAGTAAGACATAAATGATAGACGGGCACTTCAAGGTATGTGAACGCCGACAGATCTACCTTGAGTCTCCGGACAGCGGACCAGTAGCAAATCTCGATCAACCTGAGCCGGTATCAAAATCTGCACAGAAAGTGCAGAGTGCAGCATCAGTACAACCGACCCCATGTACTAGTAAGTATCGAGCCTAACCTCGGTGAAGTAGTGACGAGGCTAGGACAAGATACCCACATATAACCTGAACAATATAATCATGCTAGTGGCAACAACAGTAAATAAGGAATAACGCAGAAATAATGGGAGGGGAACATACAGTGGGGGAATACAACATAAAGAGTGAGAATAATGAAAAGACAAAATTAAACCGGAAATCCTTAAAGAAATTGAGCAATTAAGACAGCAAGGAAAATTGCGCGGCATCACCCTTCGTGCTTTTACTCTCAACCTCACCAAGTAATAAATAAGACTGCACGGCATCACCCTTCGTGCTTTATACTCTTCCTCACAATATAAATAAATCATGCACGGCATCACCCTTCGTGCTTTACACTCTTCCTCACAATATAAATAAATCATGCACGGTATCACCCTTCGTGCTTTACACTCTTCCTCACAATTCATAGAATCAATAACAACGGATAGAGAAAAGTTTCATAAGAAATCAATATTTCATCAATGATTACTTTCACAATTTTATCGACCTTGGTGGAACCGGGTACAAGTCTCCCAACATTTCAACAACAACAGTAAGCATGGATAACAAGATTTAAGACTACAAATTTGCAAGAAAATTGAATTTCCCTCACATGCTATGACTCGACCACAACGTATAGATGCTCATCACCTCAACTATACATCGTATCAACAACAAAACACGTAGCAAGTACTCACACAATACCTATTCCCTCAAGCTAAAGTTAGACACGACACTTACCTCGCTCTGAAGGCCACGTAATTCTCAATCACAGCTTTTCCTTTGGAATTCACCTCCAACCCACTCGTATCTATTCAAAAATGACTCAATAGTATAAAATATTGCTAAAGGAATCAATTACATTGCATAAATCTAGATTTCCTAAATTTTCCTCCAAAAAGTCGAAAATCGACCCCGGGCCCGCTTGGTCAAAATCCAAGGTTCGGACCAAAATCCGTTCACCCATTCACCCCTGAGCCAGAATATATAATAGGTTGTGGAATCCGACCTCAAATTGTGGTCTAAATCCCCAAATTCCCGAAATCCGTAGTTTCTACCCTAACCCCTAATTCTACCATGAAAACTCTAGATTTTAGGTTGAAAATTCAAGAAATGTAATGGGTAATTAAAAGAAAATGGTTTAGAATCACTTACCAATAATTTGGGAAAGAAAATGACTCTTGGAAATTGCCTCTACCCGTTTGGTTCTTGAAAAATGTTGAAGAAATGGCTCAAACCCGTGTTTGGAGTCTGTTTTAAGTCACTGGACAGGCCTTCATCGCGTTTGCGAGAGGCCTGTCGCGATCGCGATGCACAACGGCCTAAGGCCTTCACGTTCGCAAGTCTTTCTACGCATTCGCATAAGGCATCTCCCCCCAAGCCTTCGCGTTTGCAACCCTGTGGGCGCGTTCGCGTAGAAAAAATGACCCCCCCTCCAGGTCAGTTGAACTATCGCGTTTGCGAGAGACAGATCGCGTTCGCGAAGGGTACCACCCTCAACGCTTCGCGTTCGCGACCTGTCCTTTGCGTTCGCAAAGAAGGAATTTCCCCTGCCCCATTTTACCTTTCACGTTCGTCGCACTATCTACGCGAACGCGAAGAAGGGCTTATCAGAACAGCTACTGCAGCAAAATCTCAGATTTCCTAAGTGCAAATCACCCCCGTAGCCTATCCGAAACTCACCCGAGCCCTTGGGGCTCCAAACCAAACATGAACACAAGTCTAAAAATATCATACGAACGTGCTCGCGCGATCAAATCGCCAAAACAACACCTACAACTACGAATTTAGCACCAAATCAAATGAAATTCTCAAGAACATTTTAAAATCCATATCTTCTCAACTGGACGTCCGAATCACGTCATATCAACTCCGTTTCTCACCAAATTTCACAGACAAGTCTTAAATATGATAATGAACTTGTACAGGGCTCCAGAACTAAAATACGGACCCGATACTAACAATGCCAAATATCAATCAATTCTTAAAAATAATTAATTTTCACACTTTTAATTTTCATCAAAAATTCATAACTTGAGCAGGGACCTCCGACTTCGATTTCGGGTATACGTCCAGGTCCCATATTTCGATACGGACCTACCGGGACCATCAAAATATGGATCCGGCCCCATTTTCCAAAAATATTGACCGAAGTCAACTAAAATCAACTTTTAAAGCAAAAATTCTTATTTTCATTAGTTTTCAACATAAAAGCTTTTCGGAAACCTGCTCGGACTGCGCACGTAAATCGAGGAGGGTAAAAATGAGATTTTAAAGGCTTAAGAGCGCATATTCGAGTTCTAAAATATAAGATGACCTTTTGGGTTATAATTATTTTCGTTGTTGGTTTCGCTAATTAAAAATAATAAAAATAATAAAAATGGCTTGAATTGTAATTAAAATCGGCTTACTTAGTCTTAGAGACTAAGTGCCATCACGACGCCCGTGAGGAGATTTTGGGTCGTGACAAGTTGGCGAGGAAATATGATGATTTAATTATGCGCACGAAGTGACATGAAAATATGAGAAGAGCTGAGACCCGTATTTTTATGATTATGAAATGAGGTGTCACATGGTGACTTTTAATTGAAAGAATTATATTCAAATATTTATTTGGAAGGATTTTTATTCCAAAAAAATTAGTATTTGAAGGAATTGTATTTGAAAGATATTTATTTGAGGAAATTATATTTGAAAATGATTTATTGAAAGATATTTATTAGAGAAAATTATATTTGAAAGAGAGTTATTTGGAAGAATTATATGTGTAAGATATTTATTTGAAGAACTTGATTTAATTGGGTGTACTTATATTTATTATTTGTTGAGCAATATTAATAGTGTTCTTGTTGTCATGCCGGGCATATCACGGGTTGATTTGTGTTGCCCTTATTATTATTTGTTTTATATTATTTTGTATACTATATGGCACAGGTTATTAGACTAGTGAGTGTCTTGACTGTACCTCGTCTCTACTCCACTGAGGTTAGTTTGATTCTTACTGGGTACCGACTGTGGTGTACTCATACTACACTTCTGCACATTTTTGTGCAGAGCCAAGTATTGGAGATATCGAACTTGAACAGAGTTAGAGTGGGATCGCAAGAATTCAAGGTAGAGCTGCTTGGTCGTCGCGGTTCCTTGGAGTCTTTCCATTTTATTGTACTGTTATTTATTATTCAAACAATATTGAGTATTCGATCCTTGAGATCATTTCATGTATTCAGTTAGAGTTCGTGACTCAGTATTACCAGTCTTGGGAAGGTTGTTATATTTGTAATTATTTTCGCTGTTAGTTTCTATTTTAAAAAATGGCTTGAAATGTAATTGTACTTGGCTTACCTAGTCTTAGAGACTAAGTGTCATCACGACGCTTGTGATGGAATTTTTGGTCGTGAGAACCACTACACTCTTGGGTACTAATTGAAGGCATCTATATATATATAGCAAAATCATGTATTAACAAACCCTAATTAATGAGGAATTCTAGTTGGGAGACCTTTCAAATGAGATCCAAAACAAAAAGGATGAAGATAAACTTGTATTGCGGGAATCCTACACCTAATACCACGATATATTCATTACACAATTTGAATGCCATTCTAAAATAAGGAAAATTGGGCACGAAAATAACTCAGTGCAATGTAACTATTCAAAAGGGAAGCTCAAAACTACATGAGTGTAACTGGTGTTACCAGAATTACGAGTCTGATACTCTGATAAATAGGAGGAAAGAAGCGGAGAGCCTTATACAGAGCACGACATCTTAATCTCTGAATATCAAGAGGCAGTTCATTGTTAGCCAGCCGACAAGAATATTACCCGCAACTAAGACGTAACAAGAGGGTGTTTGGCTAAGCTTATAAGCTGGTCAAACTGATTTATAAGTATTTTTTGGTTTATCTACGGTAAATACCTAAATTGCTAATAAGCCAAGTACTTATAAGCTAAAATCAGCCATAAGTGATAAGTTGGTGACC
Source organism: Nicotiana tabacum (assembly GCF_000715075.1). NCBI lineage: Eukaryota > Viridiplantae > Streptophyta > Magnoliopsida > Solanales > Solanaceae > Nicotiana > Nicotiana tabacum. Next base: position 114,850,507 of record NC_134092.1, read on the forward strand.
AACAACTTATGATTTTTTAGCTTATAAGCACTTATAGTTTGACCAAGTATTTTACTAGTTTAGCCTTAATAATATTTTCTAATTCAAGAAATATTTTTCCCAAAATAAATTTTTTAACTTTCTTTTCATTCCATATTCGTTGTTCATCTTTATCTTTACAAAAAAACTTTTTAATTTATTATCTTTTGTAAAGTTTTTAAGGATATTATAGTCATTTTAATAAAAAAATAACTTATTAGCACTTTTCTACCAAACACATCAACTTCTTATCATCAATTTCAGCACGTCTATCCAAACACGTAAATGCTTATTTAAAAAATCAGTTTAAACACTTAAAAATATTTTTCACCACTTCAAGCGTATCAACTATTTATAATCAGCTAATCCAAACGGGCTCTAAACCAACTTTCAATTTCAGACATATAATTTTCTAGAAGATGAGAAAATTTCAAATCCCCCAGACAAAAGGAAATATATAGGGATTCTCTTTTTTTAATTATGGCATATAGGCAGAATATGTCATTGCTTCATTTTACCGAGGACATGACCCACGATAGGAAGATGCGTAGGTCGAGGACTAGGGTTGCTTCCCAGTAGTACTAGTACTATATTCTTGTATTCTCTAATTTCTGATTCTTTATTACATGTTGTGTCGTTCAGTTTCGTTATCATATTTCATTGTTGTCGTTATTGTTTGTTGATTTACTTTTACTGTTACTTGAGCCGAGGGTCTATTGAAAACAATCTCTCTATCTTTATAGAATAGGGTTAAGATCTGCTTACACAGTACCTCCCTGGACTCTACTTATAGGATTAAACTGGATTTGTTATTGTTGTTGTTTATTTATTGTACGGTGAATAGAGTAAATTACATTAAATCAGTTGAATATGTACATTTGTATTTTATAAGAAAACACTTGCACCTTCAATAGTATCGAAATCCTATATAAATATAATGATGTTATCCTCTTTTTCTAGAAACATACTATCATATAATGGAAATCCACAAAAATTAAGTAAATTTAAAATAATTTGAAACAAAACAATAAATAAGCAAACTAAAACAGAAAAAATTCATATATAATAAAATAATATTAAAAATACAATAGCTTGCATGTTTAAAGTGCAACAAAATTATTAGAGATATTTTAATTGATACACTTATTAAGCTAGTGTTTGAACATAGATTTGGTTGAAACTTGAAAAATGAGTTTTTAAAGTTGTGTTGAAAATACTTTTTGGAAGTTAACATTTTATTTGGACATTTATTTTACTTGGAAAGAATTTAAAGTTTTGTGAGTAAACAGTTTTTGGGATTTGAAGATTTTGTTTTCAAAATATGCCAAAAAATGGTTAAAATCTATAAACAAAAAGATATTTGAAAATAAAATTTGAAAAAAAGCTCCCAAAGTTTTACGGTGTAATGACCCGACTTGTCGTTTTAAGAATTAACGCCCCGTTCAGTGACTTAAGGTCTCGAGCAGCTTCGCAATATGTATTATGACCCGCGAGTGTGGTCGAGTTTGATTTACTGAAGATTCGGAATTAAATTAAAAGAACAATCCTTATTTAGAAGCTTAAATGGAAATAGTTGACCAGAGAGTTGACTTTTGAGTAAATGACTTCGGAATAAAATTTTGATGATGTCAATAGCTCTGTATGGTGATTATGGACTTAGGAGAGTGTCCGAAAAATTATTTGGAGGTCTGTAGTGGAATTAGGCTTGAAATGGCGAAAGATGAATTTTTGGGAAGTTTGACCGGGGGAGTTGGCTTTTTGATATCGGGGCCGGAATCCGATTCTGGAAATTGAAATAGCTTCGTTATGTCAATTATGACTTGTGTGCAAAATTTGAAGTAATTCTGGATTGATTTGATATGTTTCGGCACAAGATATAGAATTTGAAATTTCAAAGTTCATTAGGCTTGAATTGAGATATGATTCGTGGTATTAGAGTTGTTTGAGATGATTTGAAGGTTCGACTAAGTTCATATGATGTTTTGGGACTTGATGGTATGTTTGGTTGAGGTCCCGGGGGGCTCGGGTGAGTTCCGGGATGGTTTCAGATCATTTTTCCTTGTTTTGCAACTGCTGGAACTGATATCTGGTATTGTTCTTCGCGAATGCGAAGGGTCTCACGCATTCGCGAAGAAGGATTTTGGACAGTTGGGATTTGCCCATCGCGAACGCGATGAAGAAGACCCGAACGCGAAGAAGGGGGCTAAGGAAAGCCTACGCGAACGCGAGTGGGCAGACGCGAACACGAAGAGGAAGGGGGGTTGGGGGCCTGCATTGCGTTAAGCCTTCGCGAACATGACTCGTATCTCGCGAACGCGAAGGGCAGAGGTCGGAAGGCATCGCGAACGCGGTGAGGATATCGTGAATGCGAATAAGGAATCTTGGCAGCACATTTTTTGTGCTTCGCGAACGCGATGAAGGCACTTCTGGGCAGAATTAAAAGTTCCAAAACGGGGATTTGGAGTTCATAACACAAAATCAAATTGGGAGCTCGGTAGAAGGCGATTTTTGGATAGATTCTTACGTAGGTGTTTGGGGTAAGTGATTCTTATCCAATTTTGATTAATTTTCATGATTATGTCTTTGAATCCATCATTTAATGGGTGAATTAAGTTAAATAATTTAGAAAACCCTCTTGGTTTAAATTTATGATTTGGAGGTCGATTTGTTATTGAAATTCGATAAAATTGGTATGGTTGAACTCGTATCGGAATGGGTGTTTGGATTTCGTGAAAATCATGTTGGGTTTTGAGAGGCGGGTGCCGCGTTGATTTTTGTTGACCTTTTGGAATAAATTTTTAAGTCATCATAATATTATCCGGAATTATTTCTGATGAATTTTAATGAAGTTATACAATTAATTTGGATAGATATGAGCGGCCCGGAGTTCAATTCAAGCAAGAAGGCGATTTTGGAATATCGGCTTAACTTCGAAAAGGTAAGTATCTTGCCTAACTTCGAGTGGGAGAATTACTCCTTAGGCATCGAGTCTTATGTGCCATTTGTGAAAATGTGAAAAGCCGTGTACGCGAGGTGACGAGTACGTACTCGGGTTTATATGTGCAAATTTTATTGGATTAAAGTCTTAGGCATTATTGCGTAGTAAATTGGATAATCGTTGGCATTTATTAAATCATTTATTTGCCATGCCTAAATCCTTGTTTGTCGAATTTATTTTTATATGACAATTTGATGTGATTATTATTTGAATATTTATGTAATTTCGTGAGTTTGTTGGTTTAATATTTCTTGGAATTTAATCTCATTATGGATTTTTTCTCTGCAAATAATTAATTAAATGAGCTTAAGAAGAGGTATTTATATAATTATTGGGAATATGGATTAATGAAGGCATTGCCCTGTGCTGAGTTATTTCTATTTATGTTGATTGTTTTAAGATCTTATACACATTGTGTGGAGCCTTCGGCTATTTATTTTAAAATTAATTGATTTGTTATATTCTTTGGAATTAGTTGTGGACATTAGGCAAATTGTGATATGAATTGATTTTTTATGTTACCATGATAATTTTTCGTGTAAATTATTATGTTGCGTGAGTTGTTATTTTGAGGATATAAGGGTGGCATTCCACTGTTGATATTATGTGGGTATAAGGGTTGCATTTCACTGTTATTATGTGTGTTGGGATATTGTCTGGGCGGAGTGATAAGGGTGGCTATAGGAGAGATAAGGGTGGCTATTGATATTATCAGGGTGGAGGAATAAGGGAGGCTATTATAGGAGTGATAAGGGTGGCTATAGGAGCGATAAGGTTGGCTATTAATATTGTCAGGGCGGAGTGATAAGGGTGGCTATAGGAGAGATATGGATGGCTATTGTCACGGATGATATGTGATGATGTGGAATGGTTGCATTGGTGATTTTTATGTGATGTTGTGATTTTCTGTGTTTATTTTTATACCTTGTGCAATTTATCTTGTTGTTGGTAAATTGATAATAGTCTGATTTATGTTAAAATTGGGAGCATGTGGCTATTGCCAGGTAGATTATGGAAAGAAATGGGGGCACGAAGTGCCGGAAAAAATATGATGGTTTTATTATTGGCACGTGAACTGTCCGTGCATATGTGATATGAATAATGGGCACCAGGTGCAGGAAAAATATGATGATTTAATTATGGGCACGAAGTGCCGTGAAAAATTTGAAAGTGGGTTGAGACCCATGTTTATGAAAAATATAAAAAAGGGCTGAGACCCATATTTTTATGATTATGAAATGGGGTGTCACATGGTGACTTTTAATTGAAAGAATTATATTCAAAATATTTATTTGGAAGGATTTTATTCAAAAAGTAGTATTTGAAGGAAACTATATTTGTAAAAGATTTATTAAAAAAATTATATTTGAAATATATTTATTTCAGAAAATTATATTTGAAAGAGAGTTATTTGGAAGAATATATGTGAAAGATATTTATTTGAAGGACTTGATTTAATTGGGTGTACTTGTATTTATTATTTGTTGAGCGGTATTAATGGTGTTCTTGTTACCCTACTGTGCATATAACTGATTAATTTGTGTTGCCCTTATTATTATTTGTTTTCTATTATTTTGTATATCATATTGTACAGGTTATTAGACTAGTGAGTGTCTTGACTGTACCTCGTCTCTACTCCACTGAGGTTAGTCTTGATACTTACTGGGTACCGACCGTGGTGTACTCATACTACACTTCTGCATATTTTTGTACATAGCCAGGTATTGGAGATATCGGACTCGGACAAAGTTAGAGTGGGATCGCAAGGATTCAAGGTAGAGCTGCTTGGTCATCGCAGTTCCTTGGGGTCTTTCCATTTTATTATACTGTTATTTATTATTCAAACAGTATTGAGTATTCGATCCTTGAGATCATTTCATGTATTCAGTTAGAGTTCGTGACTCAGTACTACCAGTCTTAGGAGGTAGTTTGTAACTATTTCATTGTTAGTTTCTATTTTTTTTAAAAAAATTACTTTGAAATGTAATGAAAATCGGCTTACCTAGTCTTAGAGACTAGGTGCCATCACGACGCATGTGGTGGGATTTTGGGTCATGACAAGTTGGTATCAGAGCTCTAGGTTCATAGGTTCTACGAGTCATGAACGAGTCTAGTAGAGTCTTGCGGATCGGTACGGAGACGTCTGTACTTATCTTCGAGAGGCTACAGAACTGTTAGGAAATTTCCACTTCTTTCATTCTTGTCATACAGAATTTGTTGGATTTGAAATTTGAGCCTTTGTATCTCTATTCTCTCACAGATGGTGAGGACACGCGCTACCGGGTCAGCTGAACAGGCACCCGCGCATACTGCTAGGGCCACAAGAGGCCGGGGCCGAGGAGGGGCACGTGTCGCGACTAGAGCACCTGTTAGAATAGCAGTTGAGGAGCCGTCAGTAGCTCCAGTTGGGGGAGAGGTACCAGAAACACATGTTGTTACCCCTGGACTTTAGGAGACTTTAGCACAGTTCTTGAGTATGTTTTGTACATTAACCCAGGCGGGATTGATCTCTGTTGTACTAATTATTTCACAGATTGGGGGAGTAGCTCAGACTCCTACCATAACTCCAGAGCAGCAGGTTCACGTTGGTCAGGTTCCGGGTTTAATATCGGTACAACCTGTTATTCCGGTTCAGCCTGAGGTCAGGCCAGAGGCATCAGAAGAAGAACAAAGGAGACTTGAGAGGTTTAAGAGGTATAGTCACCTACTTTCAGTGGCACAACTACAGAGGATGCCCAAGGATTTCTAGAAAATTGTCACCGTATTCTCCACACCATGGGTATCGTGGAAGTGACCGGAGATGCCTTTACTATATTTCAACAGTCAGGCGTAGCGTATTAGTGGTGGCAAATCTATGAAGAAGGTAGACCAGCCGATGCAACACCACCAACTTAGGCTCAATTTTTGGAAATGTTCTTGAAAGAGTTTGTTCCCCAGACTCTCCGAGATGCGTGGCGCACAGAGTTTGAATGGTTGCGTCAGGGCACTATGACAATGCCAGAATATGCTATCAGGTTCAGTGAGTTAGCCCATCATGCACCTATCTTGGTTCCTACAGTCAGAGAGTGGGTCCACAGATTCATTGAGGGGCTCGATTATGATATTAAAATATGCATGGCTCGAGAGTTGCAAACTGATACTCCATTTCAACAAGTAGTGGAGATTGCAAGGAAGATTGAGGGTGTTTTAGGCGAGGAAAGGAAGTCTAACGAGGCCAAAAGGTCTCGAAGATATGAAGGGTTCAGTGGATTTTACTCTTTAGCTAGGACCCATTATAGCAGAGGCTCAAGCAGTCGGGCAGCTCAGTCCGCACATCAGATTACTCGGAGTGCTCCAGTAAGTTCTTACAATGCACCGCCGGCACGGGATTCCTATAATCATTATTCCAGTTATCCGGCACAGACTCAGTACGAGCAATCACGAACTCAGAGGGGTTGTTATGAGTGTGGTGATACTAGGCACATTATGAGATATTGTCCCAGACTTGGGAGGGGTGGATTTTATCAGAACACTCAGACTATGGGACCCAGTGCAGCTAATACTCCACGGGCACAACCAGTTAGGGGTGGAGGACAGGCGGGTAGAGGGCGCCTAAGAGGAGGAGGCCTGACCCGTTGATATAATCGCTACGATTTGGCTGAGGCCGATACACCAGATGGTGTCGTTACATGTACGATTCCGATTTGTTATAAAAGGATATTTTTCCCTTAATTTGATTCGGTTCTAAATATTAAGGTGATTCCTCCTATTATGCTCCGCTTATGGGTGAGCTTCATAATTTTGTGACCCACTTATATGTTTATCCCTGTTGGGCGATTTGAAAATGTGAGCCCGTGTCTGTCATTTTTATTTTTGGACACCATTGAGGGCTATAAGACCAAAAGTAATTTTTATCATTCATTACAGTGGGTTTGATGTGTTTCGGAATAATTGATTCCAAATTTTATGAATTATATGCCCTACTGATATGAGGGTTCATTATGTGTTATGAAAAATGTTATGAAATTTATTGAAAAGAAGAAAGAAAGGAAATTAAAATTTCAGTTGGCACAATGTGCAAAATACTTGTGATTCGGAGTTGAGGATGAGATCCTCGCATTTCTTTTTATATGACGTGAAATATTTAAACCGGGCTACGAGCCACGATGGAAGTTATATAAGGACGAGGTCCTTGCGGTGAAATATTTATGAGTTTAAATTCTCCCTTTGTGAAGTTTAATTTGTACTATAGTACTAATAGGGAGTTATGCCTGAAAGGCTTATGTGATAATTTTTTATGTGTTTATGTGCCATAATTATGCTGTAATTATTGAGTTTTAGCCTATAAGGTGAATGCCCAGGTGGCGTTAAAAGTGACTCGTTAAGTCGGGTAAATAGTTTGAGGTCTTCATGCCTCACATTTTGCTAACAGTGTTGTGAAAATTCAAAATGAGGTTTTTGTTAATATGAGGATAATTGGCGATGTTGTAATCGATTATGAACAACTATTAAGACCAGAGATGTGGTAATAGGAATACATATTATGTGCTTCATGTCCTGATATCATTATGATAACGTAGTGCTTGTAACGCTTAGATTAGTGTTATTGATATATACATTGTGGTGCTTTGTTGAGTTGTGGGTGTGTTGTTAGAAATTATTTTGGTGTTACTTTGGCAGGTGGATAGGTCCAATTACAGGGGAGGCTCTGCCGAAATTTCTAAAAAATTTGGGAGTTAGTAAAATTTGGGGGATTGAGACGTGCAAAAGAAGAGATAAGTTATGTTATGTGTTTGAAGGCGAATGATCCTAAGCGGGGGAGAATATAACACCCCAGAAAAAAATTTCGAAGCACTTCAACACTATCAAGAAAGTTGATGTGTGAGTAGGCACGAGTTGCTATAGCCAGTTGAGACTAATACCGTGCGTTGATGTAAAAATCAGACCTTTTGGAAAATATTTGGAGTGTAAGGAATTGACTTAAAGGCTTATAAGTGTGAATAAAAGAAATAATCTCCACTGAGATGATGTTGTCGGACCCCTATTAAATTTACGGTGACATAGAATCACCCGTGAGTATGTGTGAAATAATGCCCTCAGAAAATTAATGTCATTAGAATAATTCTTAGCACGTTCAAGGAAGAACGTATGTTTTAGAGGGGGAGAATTTAACGACCCGACTTGTCGTTTTAAGAATTAACGTCTGGTTTAGTGACTTAAGGTCTCGAGCAGCTTCATAATATGTATTATGACCCACGGATGTGGTTGAGTTTGATTTACTGAAGATTCGGAATTAAATTAAAAGAACAATCCTTATTTAGAAGCTTAAATGGAAATAGTTGACCGAAGAGTTGACTTTTGAGCAAAAGACTCCGGAATGGAATTTTGATGATGTCCATAGCTCCGTATGGTGATTATGTACTTAGGGCGTGTCCGAAAAATTATTTGGAGGTCTGTAGTGGAATTAGGCTTGAAATGAAAAAAGATAAATTTTTGGAAAGTTTGACCGGGGGGTTGACTTTTTAATATCGGAGCTGGAATTTGATTCTAAAAATTGGAATAGCTTCGTTATATCAATTATGACTTGTGTGCAAAATTTGAAGTCATTCCGGATTGATTTGATGTATTTCGGCACAAGATATAGAATTTGAAATTTCAAAGTTCATTAGGTTTGAATTGGGGTATGATTCGTGGTTTTAGAGTTGTTTGAGGTGATTTGAAGGTTCGACTAAGTCCGTATGATGTTTTGGGACTTGATGGTATGTTTGGTTGAGGTCCCGGGGGCCTCGGGTGAGTTCCGGGATGGTTTCGGATCATTTTTCCTTGTTTTGCAACTGCTGGAACTGATATCTGGTATTTTTCTTCGCGAATGCGAAGGGTCTTACGCGTTCGCGAAGAAGGATTTTGGACGGCTGGGATTTGGCCATTGCGAATGTGATGAAGAAGACGCGAACACCAAGAAGGGAGCTGAGGAAAACCTACGCGAACGCGAGTGGGCAGACGCGAACGCGAAGAGGAAGGGGAGTTAGGGGCCTGCCTGGCTTTAAGCCTTCGCGAACGCGACTCGTGTCTCGCGAACTCAAAGGGCAGAGGTCGGAAGGCATCGCGAACGCGATGAGGATATCGCGAACGCGAATAAGGAATCTTGGCAGCACATTTTTTATTGAAGGCACTTCTGGGAAGAATTAAAAGTTTCAAAACGGGGGTTTTGAGTTCATAACACAAAATCAAATTGGGAGCTCGGTAGAAGGCGATTTTTGGAGAGATTCTTGCGTGGGTGTTTGGGGTAAGTGATTCTTATCCAGTTTTGATTAATTTTTATGATTATATCTTTGAATCCATCATTTAGTGGGTGAATTAAGTTAAAAAATTTAGAAAACCCTCTTGGTTTAAATTTAAGATTTGGAGGTTGATTTATTATTGAAATTCGATAAAATTGGTATGGTTGAACTTGTATCGGAATGGTGTACGAATTTCGTGAAAATTATGTCGGGTTCCGAGAGGCGGGTCCCGCGTTGACATTTGTTGACTTTTTGGAATAAATTTTTAAGTCGACGTATTATTATTCGAAATTATTTCCGATGAATTTTAATGAAATTATACAATTAATTTGGATAGATATGAGCGGCCCGGAGGTCAATTCAAGCAAGAAGGCGATTTTGAAATATCGGCTTAACTTCGAAAAGGTAAGTATCTTGCCTAACTTTGAGTGGGGGAATTACCCCTTAGGCATCGAGTCTTATGTGCCATTTGTGAAAATGTGAAAAGCCGTGTATGCGAGGTGAGGAGTACGTACTCGGGCTTATATGTGCAAATTTTATTGGGTTAAAGTCTTAGGCATTATTGTGTAGTAAATTGGATAATCGTTGGCATTTATTAAATTATTTATTTGCCATGCCTAAATCTTTATTGTCGAATTTGTTTTTATATGACAATTTGATGTGATTGTTATTTGAATATTTATGTAATTCTGTGAATTTGCTGGTTTGATATTTCTTGGAATGTAATCTCATTATGGATTTTTTCTCTGCAAATAATTAATTAAATGAGCTTAAGAAGAGGTGTTTATATAATTATTGAGAATGTTGATTAATGAAGGCGTTGCCCTATGCTGAGTAATTTCTATCTATGTTGATTATTTTGAAATAATGAATTTGTTGCATTCTTTGAAATTGGTTGTGGCCGTTGGGCAAATTGTGATATGAATTGATTTTATTATGCTGCAGTGATAATTTTTCGTGTAAATTTTTGTGTTGTGTGAGTTGTTATTTTGAGGATATAAGGGTGACATTCCACTGTTGATATTATGTGGGTATAAGGGTGGCATTTCACTATTGTTATGTGTGTTGGGATATTGTCTGGGCGGAGTGATAAGGGTGGCTATAGGAGAGATAAGGGTGGCTATAGAAGCGATAAGGGTGGCTATTGATATTGTGAAGGCGGAGGAATAATGAAGGCTATTATAGGAGAGATAAGGGTGACTATAGGAGAGATAAAGGTGGCTATTGTATTGTCAGGGCGAAGTGATAAGGGTGGCTATAGGAGAGATAAGGATGACTATTGTCAGAGATGATATGTGATGATGTTGAGTGGTTGCATTGGTAATTTTTATGTGATGTGATTTACCTTGTGTTTATTTTTATACCTTGTGCAATTTGTCTTGTTGTTGGTAAATTGATAATAGTCTGATTTATGTTGAAATTGGGAGCCTATGACTATTGTCAGGTGGATTATGAAAAGAAATGTGGGCACGAGGTGGCTTGAGTAAATAATGATGATATTGGCACGTGAATTATCCGTGCAGTTGAGATATGAAACGTGGGCACGAAGTGCAGGGGAAAATATAATGGTTTTATTATTGGCACGTGAACTGTCCGTGCAGATGTGATATGAAAAATGGGCACGAGGTGCCGGGGAAATATGATGATTTAATTATGGGCACGAAGTGCCGTAAAAAATATGAAAGTGGGCTGAGACCCGTATTTACGAAAAATATGAAAAAGGGGTGAGACCCATATTTTTATGATTATGAAATGGGGTGTCACATGGTGACTTTTAATTGAAAGAATTATATTCAAAATATTTATTTGGAAGGATTTTATTGAAAAAGTAGTATTTGAAGAAAACTAAATTTGAAAAAGATTTATTGAAAGAATTATATTTGAAAGATATTTATTTGAGGAAATTATATTTGAAAGAGAGTTATTTGGAAGAATATATGTGAAAGATATTTATTTGAAGGACTTGATTTAATTGAGTGTACTTGTATTTATTATTTGTTGAACAATATTAATGGTGTTCTTGTTGCCTTGCTGTGCATATCACTGGTTGATTTGTGTTGCCCTTATTGTTATTTGTTTCCTATTATTTTGTATATCATATTGCACAGGTTATTAGACTAGTGAGTGTCTTGACTGTACCTCGTCTCTACTCCACTGAGGTTAGTCTTGATACTTACTGGGTACCGACCGTGGTGTACTCATACTACACTTCTGCATATTTTTGTACAGAGCCAGGTATTGGAGATATCGGACTCGGACAAAGTTAGAGTGGGATCGCAAGGATTCGAGGTAGAGCTGCTTGGTCGTCGCAGTTCCTTGGAGTCTTTCCATTTTATTGTACTGTTATTTATTATTCAAATAGTATTGAGTATTCGATCCTTGAGATCATTTCATGTATTCAGTTAGAGTTCGTGACTCAGTACTACCAGTCTTGGGAGGTAGTTTGTAACTATTTCATTGTTAGTTTCTATTTTTTTTTAAAAATAGTTTCGAAATGTAATGAAAATCGGCTTACCTAGTCTTAGAGACTAGGTGTCATCACGATGCCTGTGGTGGGATTTTGGGTCGTGACATGTAGGAAAAGAGTGTAAATAAAAATTCACTAAAAGTGCTTATTCTCTTAAATTTCTTCACATTACTTACAAAGTAACGTTATACTTGCAATTTAAATTTGCCTTTTATTAATTATATCTTAATATACTTATTACTTAGTTAAATTTACACCTCATTTTTGTAAAACTAAACATCTATACCCTAGTAAAATGGAAATATTTTTCAAGCTAATATATTTGTATAGGATTTTCATAGTATTAGAGTGTAAGTGTTTGATTTAAAAATCCATTAGGTATATTTATAATTGAATCCTATAATAGGGTATATAGTACTTCCTCTATCCCAATTTAACGTGATACTTTTTCCTCTTTCAGTCCCAAAGAGAATTACATTTTTCTATTTAGTAACAATTTAATTTTAAATTTTTCTTTTTATCTTAATGAGATGATTTCTAACTACACAAAATTTTTACGATTTGTTTAGATCACAAATTTTAAAAAAAAATCTTTTATTTCTTAAACTTTGTGTCGAGACTTTTACATAAATTGAAACGGAAAATATTATCCTTGATATAGCAAAATCATAAACTTATAAAGCTAATAAAGTGATAAATTAAATCCCCTTCAAGACATCTTAGAGTAGCTAATAATTTTATAAGTTCTTTAATAGCTGGCTAACAGAAAGTTAATTTTTTCCGTATGGTCAATTACAGCCTTCCATGTACCACGAGGCTTCAAACTGAGATCTAAAAAGAGTTACCCCTTGTCACGACCCTGAATTCCCATTGTCGGGACTGTGATGGCGCCTAACATTTCACTTGCTAAGCAAGCCAATGTTAGAAAATTATTAAACCAATCCTTGTTCCATTCAGTAAATAACAGCAAATAAGCAAAGATGAAATAGAGTGAGTGCGGAATAATATAAAAACTGCATTAGTTACTACTACTCGGATTTGGAGTCACAATTCACGAGCATTCTAGAATTCACTACAAGTAATAGTCTGAGAGAAATACAATTGTTTGAATGAAAGAAACAGTAAAACAGAAAAGATAGACGGGGACTTCAAGGTCTGTGAACGCCGACAGATCTACCTTGAGTCTCCGGATAGCGGGTCCAACAGCAAAAATAAAATATCCCGATCAACCCGAGCCAGTACCAAAATATGCACAGAAAGTGCAGAGTGCATTATCAGTACAACCGACCCCATGTACTGGTAAGTGTCGAGTCTAACCTCGGTGAAATAGTGACGAAGTTAGAATAAGACACCTACAAACAGACCTGTGCAATATATCAATATATACAACAATAACAACAAGTAACGAACCAAGGCAAGAAATATTGGGAAGGGGACATGCTGAGGGGATTACATGACAAGGAATCACAATGGGAATGAGAACATGATCAATCGATATATCTTTAACAGAAAGAAACAAGTAAACACAGTAAAGGAAAGTGCACGACATCAACCTTCGTGCTTTTACTCTCAACTTCACCATAAGAAACAATAGAAACGGCACGGCATCACCCTTCGTGCATTAACTCTCTCATAACATGACACGACATCACCCTTCGTGCATTATCACTCACAGAATATAGCACGACATCACCCTTCGTGCATTATCACTCACTCACAAAACATTGCACGACATCACCCTTTGTGCTTTAACACTCTCCCTCACCAAGACAATGAACAATAACAACAGGGAGATATAAATATCAAGAATAAGTCTTACTTCAACATTTAGTCCCACATTACTAACCTCAACCTTGAGTCAATATCCAATCAATACCAAATTCCGTAAAACATGATAAGAGTTGTTCAACATAACGAATAGCTGGTCTAATCATGAACAATATGATCAAAGAATACCACAATTACAATAATAAGACTCACTCGCATGTTATGACTCGACAACAATGCATAGGTACTCATCACCTCACCTATCTGTTGTACTCAACATACAAACACATAGCAAATAGGCACATAATACCTAATCCCTCAATCCAAGGTTAACCACGACACTTATCTCGCTCCAACGGCCAACTCAAAGCTCAATCACAACCTTTCTTTTCACATAAGCCTCCGGACCAATAGAATCTAGCAAATTACCAACCAAACGATTCAATTTAAGCTTTAGGAACTACCCACGATTGCAAAGAATGGCCATTTTTGAAAAATAAAAAGTCAACAAAAGTCAACACCGGGCCCGCTTGGTCAAAACCCGAGGTTCGTACCAAAATTCATTTACCCATTCACCCCCCCGAGCCCGAATATGCAATTAGTTTTGGAATTTGACCTCAATTTGAGGTCTAAATCCCCAAATTTCGAAATCCCTAGTTTCTACCCAAAAATTTCCAATTCTACCATGAAAACCTTAGATTTTAGGTTGAAATCTTGAACAATGTAGTGAAAGATTGAAAGAAACTAGTTTAGAATCACTTACCTATGATTTGGGAAAGAAATGGTCTTTGGAAAATAGTCTCTTGCATTTTAGGTTTTGAAAATTTGGGAAATGAATCAAAAATCCCGTCCAAAAGTCTTTTTGATCATCTGCAGATGTCGCATTTGCGACCTGAGCTTCGCAAATGCGAACTCCCCGCATCTCTGCCGCCTTTGAAAATGCAAACTATTTGTTCGCAATTGCGAACATTGAACCATCACAAATGTGACAAAAATCTCGCAAAATGCGAGAATCCCATTCCCAGCCCATCTTCGCAAATGCAAACAATCGTTCGCAAATGCGGCCTGTGATGATCGCAATTGCGATCCTAAACTTCGCAAATGCGAAGGTCCCCTTACGACCCCACTGCTCGCAAATGCGAAGCTTTTTTGCAATTGCGAGACTCGCATTTGCGAGCCAGACCTCGCAATTGCGTAGTCTGCAGACCTGTAGCACACCGGCTATGATTTCTATGTACAATTCACTCCGTAGCCTATATGAAACTCACCCGAGCCCTCGAGGCTCCAAAGCAAAAGTGCACACAAGTCTAAAAACATCAAACGAACTTGCTCGCATAATCAAATCGCCAAAACAATACCTAGAACTTCGAATTTAGCATCAATTCAAATGAAATTTTCAAAAAAAACTTTAAAACTTCTAATTTCTCAACCGGACGTCCGAATTACGTCAAACCAACTCCGTTTCTCACCAAATTTCACAGACAAGTCTTAAATATTATAATGAACATGTATCGGGATCCGGAACCAAAATACGGACCCGGTACTAACAATGCCAAACATCAATCAATTCTTAAATACAATAGATTTTCAAACTTTTAATTTTCATCAAAAATTCATAACTCGATCTAGGGACCTCCGAATTTGATTTCGGGCATACACCCACGTCCCATATTTCGATACGGACCCACCGGGACTGTCAAAACATAGATTCGGGCCCGTTTACCAAAAATGTTGACCAAAGTCAACATAAATTAATTTTTAAGGCAAAAAATCTCTTTTTATCAGTTTTTAACATATAAGCCTTTCGGAAGAACACTCGGACTGCGCATGCAAATCGAGGGAGGCTAAGATGAGGTTTTTGAGACCCCGAAATGCATAATTAGGTTCTAAAATATAAGATGACCTATAGGGTCATCACATTCTCCACCTCTAAAACAACCGTTCGTCCTCGAACTAACATAGAAGGTACCTGGGCTGGTGAAAAGATGTGGATATCTACTCCACATGTCCGACTCGGTCTCCCAAGTAGCTGCCTCGATGGGCTGACCTCTCCATTGCACTCGAACTGAAGGGTAACTCTTTGATCTCAACTGGAGAACCTGCCGGGCTAGAATAACCACCGACTCCTCCTCGTAAGTCAAATCCTTGTCCAACTGGACAGAGCTGAAATCTAACACATGGGACGGATCGCCGTGATACTTTCGAATCATGGACACATGGAATACCGGATGAACAGCTGCTAAATTAGGTGGCAACGCAAGCCTGTAAGCCACCTCTCCCACTCTCTCCATAATCTCAAAAGGTCCGATATACCTAGGGCTCAACTTATCCTTCTTCCCGAATCTCATTACACCCTTCATAGGTGATACCCGGAGCAACACTCTCTCCCCGACCATGAATGCAACATCACGAACTCTACGGTCGGCATAACTCTCCTGCCTGGACTAAGCTGTGCAAAAATGATCCTGAATAATCTTGACCTTATCCAAGGCATCATGTACCAAATCTGTACTCAATAACCGACCCTCCCCTGGCTCAAACCATCCGACCGGAGATCGACATCGTCTACCATATAGTGCCTCATAGGGAGCCATCTGAATGCTCGACTGGTAGCTGTTGTTTTAGGCAAACTCTGCAAAGAGCAAGAATTGATCCCACGATCCTCCGAAGTCTATAACATGCGCAGAGCATATCCTCCAAGATCTGAATAATACGCTCGGACTGTCCGTCTATCTGAGGATGAAACGATGTGCTTAATTCAACCCACGTGCCCAGCTCATGCTGTACTGCTGTCCAAAAGTGCGAGGTGAACTGCATACCTCGGTCAGATATGATATACACGGGCACACCGTGAAGACGGACGATCTCGCAGATATAAATCTCTACCAATCGCTCCGAGGAATAGGTAACTACCACATGAATGAAATGCGCTGACTTAGTCAGCCTGTCCACAATGACCCAAACGGCATCGAACTTCCTCTAAGTCCGTGGGAGTCGAACAACGAAATCCATAGTAATACGCTCCCACTTCCACTCAGGAATCTCTATCTTCTGAAGCAAACCACCAGGTCTCTGATGCTCCAACTTTACTTGCTGACAATTTAGACACCGAGCTATATAAGCAACTATATCCTTTTTCATTCTCCTCCACCAATAATGTTGCTGCAAGTCCTGATACATCTTGGCGGTGCCCGGATGGATAGAATACCAAGAATAGTGGGCCTCCCCAAGAATCAACTCACGAAGTCCATCCACATTAGGCACACAAATATGACCCTGCATCCTCGAAACTCCATAATCTCCAACAGTAACCTACTTGGCATAACCATTCCACACCGTATCCCTAAGGACAAGCAAATGAGGGTCATCATATTGCCGCTCCCTGATGCGCTCAAACAACGAAGACCGAGAGACGGTACAAGCTAGAATACGACAGGGCTCAGAAACATCTAACCTCATGAGCCGATTGGACAAAGCTTGAACATCTAGTGCAAGCGGTCTCTCGCCAACTAGAATATACGCAAGGCTTCCCATACTCACTGACTTCCTACTTAAGGCATCAGCTACCATGTTGGCCTTCTCGGGATGATACAAGATGGTGATATCATAACCTTTCAATAGCTCTAACCAAATCTTCTACCTCAAATTGAGCTCCTTTTGTTTGAACTAGTACTGTAAACTCTTATGGTCCGTGAAAACCTCACATGACACGCCACAAAGTATAACGACCCATCCGGTCATTTCGAGAGTTATAGCCCTGTTTTCCCCCATTTCTGCTTTTTTTAAATTTAATTCAGCTATATTATGTTATACCGGGTTTGTTGGTTTGGGTCCGGAGTGGTTTCGGAGTGAATTGAGACACTTGGTATTTTTGGGGCAAGCTTAGGTTGGAAAAGACAATCGAATATTGACTTATGTATAAACGGTCTCAGATTCGAATTTTGATAATTCTGTTAGCCATGTTAGGTGATTTTGGACTTAGGAGCGTGTCCGGAATGTGATTTGGAGGTCCGTAGTAGAATTAAGCTTGAATTGGCGAAAGTTAGAAATTTGGCAATTTTGGCCGGCAGTGGAAAATTTGATATCGGGGTCGGAATAGAATTCCGTAAGTTGGAGTAGGTTCGTAGTGTCATTTGTGACGTGTGTGCACAATTTGAAGTCATTCGGATGTGGTTTGACATGTTTCGGCATCATTTGCGGAATTTGGAAGTTTAGAAGTTCTTAGACTTGAATCCGAGGGTAATTTGGTGTTTTGATATTGTTTTGTGTGTTTCGAAGTTTTGACTAAGTTTGTATGTTGATATATGACTTGTTGGTATGATTGTTTGAGGTCCCGAGGGTCTCGGGTGTGTTTCGGGTAGTTAACGGATCAATTATTGGTGTTAGGAGATAGCTGGTTTGCAAGTTTCTGAAGTTGCTGGCGTTTCCGCACCTGCGGAAGGGGAGCCGCAGGTGCGAGGTCGCAGGCGCGCATGGGAGTTTGCAGGTGCGGACAGTGTTGAGGTAGGCTTGGTCCACAGGTGCGTAGGAGAGGTCACATCTGAGAGTCCGAGATGCGGATAGGTGCCCACAGAAGCGGAAGTGAGGAGGTCAGGTAGTGGCCGCATGTGCGAGGTCTTTTCCGCACCTGCGTGGTCGCAGATGCGGATATGGAGCGCAGGTGCGAAGTTGGGGGTTTTAATGATTTTTCATAGGGTGTTTTAGGCTTGAATCCGAGGGTAATTTGGTATTTTGATGTTGTTTTGAGTGTTTTGAAGGTTCGACTAAATTCGTATGTTGATATATGACTTGTTGGTATGGTTGGTTGCGGTCCCGAGTGTGTCAGGTATGTTTTGGGTGGTTAACGGATCAATTATTAGAGTTGGGAGATAGCTGGTTTACTGGTTTCTGAAGCTGTTGCTGTTTTCCACACCTATGGAAGGGGAGCCGCAGCTGCGAGGTCGCAGACGTGCGTGGGAGTTCACAGGTGCGGACAGTGGTGAGGTAGATTGGGTCCGCAGGTGCGTAGGAGAGGTCGCATCTGCGAGTTTGCAGATGCGGATAGGTGCCCGCAGAAGCAGAAATGAGGAGGTCAGGCAGTGGCTGCAGGTGCGAGGTCTTTTCCGCACCTGCATGGTCGCAGATACGGATATGGAGCGCAGGTGAAAAATTGGGGGTTTTAATGATTTTATGTAGGTGCGGAGGTTCTTGCAGAGATGCGGCTCTGCAGGTGCACATATTTAGCCGCAGGTGCAAAAGACCTGGGCAGAAACTATAAATAGAACACTTCGCAAATTTTGGTTCATTTCCACCATTTTCAAGTCGGTGTTTGGAGCTTTTAGAGTGATTTTGAAGTGAGATTCAAGGGATTTCAGTGAGGTAAGTTTCTTGGGCTCTAATACTCCTATCTATGGTGTTTTCCCATTGTATTATCATCTAATTAGTGGAATTTAGGGGTGAAAATAGGGGGGGTTAGGGCTTGGGATTTTGGAGAGTTTAATTTAAGGATTCGAGGGACCAAATGATGTCAGATTTTGATAAATTTTGTATGTATGGACTCGTGAGTGAATGGGATTTCTAGTTTTGTGACTTTTGTCGGATTTCGAGACATGGGCCCAAGGGCTGGGTTTGAGCCAATTTCGGGTTTTGAGTCTAATTTGGTAGTTTTTCTTGTGGAATTCATTCTTTTAGCTTATATTGATGGTATTGCACTGGTTGTGAATAGAGTTGGAGCATTTGGAGGCCGAATAGAGGGGCAAGAGCATAGCGGAATAGAGATTTGCTTAGTTTGAGGTAAGTAACAGTCTTAAATCTGGTTTTGAGGGTATGAAACCCCGAGAAATTCATATGATGTTGATATTTAGAGGTGACGCGCATGCTAGGTGATGGGCGTGTGAGCGTGCACCGTGTGGGATTGAGACTTGGTCCATCCCAGTAGACTGTAAAGTCAAATAGCCCTTGGTTATTACCTGTTCATTCTTGTTTTCGAGTTATTGACTGTCTTACATGTTAGAAACCATGCTTAGGTTATATGAAAACACTGTTGGGACCCGCAGTGGTCGTGAACTTGTTTTATTGACTACTAAATTGTTGTCTGGTACTCTGTCACTATTTGCTTGTGCATTTTATCTCAGCTCTCTCTCAAGATTTGATTAGTACTTGTTATGTTCTTTGTTTGGGCTGTTGATGTGATAATTGTGAGGTTGGAGAGGCTAGTGACTGATATTGGGCCTGAGTGCCGGGTTGAGAGCTGTGTGAGATATGTGGGATCGGACTGTGCACTGCAGTAATGTTGGATCGGGTTGCACGCCGCAACAAGCCTTCAGGCCATATTATCGGATCGGGCTGCATGCCGCAACAGTACTTGGATCGGGCTGCATGTCGCAACAATATATGAATCGGGTTGCACGTCGCAGCAGTATTGGGTCGGGCTGCACGCCGCAACAATATATAGCGCTTGGGCTGTAGGAGCCCCTCCGGAGTCTGTACACCCCCAATGAGCGCAGGTGCCTTTGATTGGGAGTATTGAGGGTGAGAGCCGAGTGATTGAGCTGTTGAGATAGATGAGTGACAGTAGCCCTGTGAGGCTATACTTGCTCTTAATTGTTGTTGCACTTCGTTGCTAATTGTTGTTATTTCGAAATTTTCTGGAGGTCTTATATTGCTGTACTTGAGCTCGAAATGTTTGATTTAAAACACCAGATTGAAAGCATGCCTATTTTCTTGCTGAAATTACTGAAATGAACTCCATTTGTGTAGCTCGTCACTACTTCTCAGTTCCTTATTTAATTTTATTACTTACTGAATTGGAAGTACTCACGTTACTCCCTGTACCTTGTGTGCAGACCGTTCGCAGAGATCGTTTAGTCCGTGCACTTTTGGTTGTCGGAGATCTACGAGGTAGCTGCCGGCATCCGCAGCCCTTGATTCTCCTCTATTATTATCATTTCTTTCTATTTGGGTATTATTGGAACATTGTAAACTCTTATTCTAGTCTGGTTTAGATGGTCATGACTTAGTGACACCTCGATGTCGGACTATTTTTTCGCACTTATGTTTTATTTTGGTTTTGCCCCTGTATTTATGAGAAACTCCGGTTATTTTAAATGTCTTAATTCTTTTCTGTTAAGTTTGGAAAGTGTTTTGGAAAGGTCGGCTTGCCTAGTACCACGATATGCGCTATCACGACGGGTTAGGTTTTGGGTCGTGACATAAAGATAGTGCCTCCAAATCTTTAGCGCATGAATAATGGCTGCCAGCTCTAAGTCTTCTCGTGAACCTTCAACTGCCGCGAAGCATATGCAATAACCTTGACACCCTGCATCAATACCGCACCCTGACCAATACGAGATGCGTCACAATATACTGTATAGGATCTTGAACCTGAGGGTAACACCAATACCGGTGCTGTAGTCAAAGTAGTCTTGAGCTTCTGAAAGCTTGCCTCACACTCGTCCGACCATCTGAATGGGGCACCCTTCTGGGTTAACCTAGTCAACGGGGCTACTATAGGTGAGAACCCCTCCACAAACTGACGGTAATAACCGCCAATCCCAAGAAACTACGGATCTCTGTAGCTGATATAGGTCTGGGCCACTTCTGAACTTCCTCAATCTTCTTAGGATCCACCTGAATACCCCCTGCTGATACAACGTGACCCAAGAAAACAACTGAACTCAACCAAAACTCGTATTTTGAGAACTTAGCATATAACTGGTTGTCTCTCAAAGTCTGAAGAACGATCCGAAGATGCTATGCATGCTCCTCTCGGTTGCAGGAGTAGATCAATATATCATCAATAAACACAATAAAAAAGGAATCCAAGTAGGGCTTGAACACCCGTTTCATCAAATCCATGAATGTTGCTTGGGCATTTGTCAGCCCAAATGCTATCACCAGAAACTCATAATGCCCATACCGAGTCCGAAAAGCTGTCTTAGGGACATTGGATGCCCTAATCCTTAACTAATGGTATCCAGATCTCAAGTCAATCTTTGAAAACACCTTGGCACCCTGAAGCTGATCAAATAAATCATCAATCATCGGCAATGGATACTTGTTCTTCATGGTGACTTTGTTCAACTATCGATAACCTATGCACATCCTCATCCATCCATCTTTCTTCTTCACAAACAACACGAGTGCACCCCAGGGCGAGACACTAGGTCTAATTAAGCCTTTATCAAGCAAATCTTGCAACTGTTCCTTCAATTCTTTCAACTCTGGCGGGGTCATGCGGTATGGCGGGATGGAAATGGGCTGAGTGCCCCAAGCCAAATCAATTTCCCTATCGGGTGACACCCTCGGCAGGTCTGCAGGAAACACCCCTGGAAACTCATGAACAACCGGAACTCAATCCATGATAGAAACCTCCGCACTAAAATCGCGGACATAAGCCAAATAAGCTAGACACCCCTTCTCGACCATGTGCCGAGCCTTCACATAAGAGATAACCCTGCTGGTAGAATGGCCAAGATTCCCTCTCCACTCTAATCGAGGCAACCACGGCAAGGCTAAGGTCACTGTCTTGGCATGACAATCTAATATAGCATGATAAGGTGACAGCTAATCCATACCCAGAATGACATCAAAATCAACCATATCGAGAAGTAGAAGATCTACACGAGTCTCTAGGCTCCCAATGGTGATCACACACAAACGATAAACATGATCTACAACAATAGCATCTCCCACTGGTGTGGACACATACACAAGAGCACTTAAATAATCATGAGGCATGACCAAATAGGAAGCAAAATAGGATGACACGTAGGAGTAAGTAGATCCCGAATCAAATAGAATTGAAGCATCCCTACTGTAAACTGAAATAGTACCTGTAATAACGGCGTCAGATGACTCAGCCTCAGGCCTGGCTGGAAAAGCATAACACTGGGGCTGGGCCCCACCACCCTGAACTATGTCCCTAGGATGGCCTCTAGCTTGCTGGCCTCCACCTTTAACGGCCTGACCTCCACCTCTAACAGTTTGTCCTCTACCTCTGGTTGCTTGACCCCTGCCTCTGGCTGGCTGAGCAGGCGGTGCAGCAGCTGGTGCTGGAACCATGGCACGAGAACCTTGATGTTGTGAGCTGCCCGATGTCCAAGGGCAAAATCCAATAATGTGCCTCGGATCACCACAAGTATAACATGACCTCGACTGCTGTGACTGCCGACCCTGAAACTGACCCTGTCGACCTAAGTAACCACCCTGATAACTCTGGAGTGGAGGTGCACTGATAGGAGCTGGTGGTGCACTGTAGGCTAGCTGGTCGGAATAAGGCATATGAGGACCACGACCACCTGAGGCACTGTGGGATACCTGGAGTGCCGAATGAAACAGCCTGGGAGGATGGACTCTACCAAAAGTAGCCCTGCCTCTAGATGAGGCACCGGTGAACTCACCGGAATGATGAGGCCTCTTGTCAGACCCGAGAACACTCCCCTGAGCTAAAACTATCTCGACTCGCCTGGAAATATTGGCAGCCGCCTGAAAAAAATCTCACTCCCAGTCTCTTTAGCCATATGCAATCTGATCGGTTGAGCAAGTCCATAAATAAACCTCCTCGCCCTCTCCCTCTCGGTAGGAAGTAGAATAAGAGCATGGCGAGCCAAATCCACAAAACGGGTCTCATACTGAGTAACAGTCATACTGCCCTGCTGGAGACGCTCGAACTGACGGCGATGCTCCTCTCTCAATGTGATAGGGAGAAACTACTCTAGGAAGAGATGAGAAAACTAGTCCCAAGTAAGAGTAGGCGACCCAGCTGGTCTGTTCAACGGATAATCTCTCTACCATTTCTTGGCGGAACCATTCATCTGAAATGTAGCAAAATCGACCCCGTTGGTCTCCACTATACCCATGTTTCGTAGAACCTCATGACAGCTGTTGAGATACTCCTCGGGATCCTCTGAAGGAACACCACTGAAGTGAACTAGAAAGAGCTTGGTGAACTTGTCCAATCTCCATAAAGCCTCAGAATACATAGCTGACCCATCTTCGGCCTGTGCCGCAATAACCGGCTCGACTACTCTGACTGGCTGAGCTGCTGGAGCCTGATACTGGGGAGCTATCTGCTCCGGAGCAGGAGTAGTGGGAGTTTGGGCTCCTCCTCCAGCCTGAGAGACGGCTGGTGCCATGGGAAATGCGCCAGTCTGGGCCATACTCTCCATAAGGCCCACCAAACAGATAAAAGCGTCCTGAAGCACAAGGTGGCAATGAACCCCTCTGGTGACCTGAGCTGGTCCCACTGGAATAGTCTGGGCTGGAACCTACTCGACCAACTCTACTTGAGGCTCTATTGCTGCTACTGCTGCATGAGCTCTGGGCTGAGCCCTGCCCCTGCCTCGGCCTTTAGCACGGCCTCGGCCTCGACCTCTACCCTTTGTAGGAGCTGCCACCGGGGGCTCTGGATGTTGCTCAGCTGAGGAAGCGGTACGTGTTCTCGCCATCTGCGAGAGAATAAGAGTAGAAGAGTTCGATGAGTATTGAGAAAACAAAAACGCACGACAGAGAAGAATAGAAGTGAAATTGATTCCTAAACTTCATAGCCTCTGGGAGATAAGTACAGATGTCTCCGTACCGATTTCCCAGACTCTACTAAGCTTGTTCGTGAATTGTGAGACCTAGGCAACCTAGTTCTCTGATACCAACTTGTCACAACCCGGAATTTCCTCCGTTGGGACCGTGATGGCACCTAACATTTCACTTGCTAGGCAAGCCAACGTTAGAGAATCATTAAACCAATCCTTGTTCCATTCAGTAAATAACAGCAAATAAGTGAAGCTGAAATATAGAGAGTGCGGAATAATATAAAAACTGCATTAGTTACTACCACCCAGATATGGAGTCACAATTCACGACCATTCTAGAATTCACTACACGTAATAGTCTGAGAGAAATACAACTATTTGAATGAAAGAAACAGTAAAACTGAAAAGATAGACGGGGACTTCAAGGTCTGTGAACGCCGATAGATCTACCTTGATTCTCCGGATAGCGGGTCCAACAGCAAAAAAACAAAATCCCGATCAACCCGAGCCGATACCAAAATCTGCACAGAAAGTGCAGAGTGCAATATCAGTACAACCGACCCCATGTACTGGTTAGTGTCGAGTCTAACCTCGGCGAAGTAGTGACGAGGCTAAGACAAGACACCTACAAATAGACCTGTGCAATATATCAATATATCCAACAATAACAACAACTAACGAAGCAAGGCAAGAAATATTGGGAAGGGGATATGCTGAGGAGATTACATGACAAGGAATCAAAACGGGAATGAGAACATGATCAGTCGATATATCTTTAACAGAAAGAAACAAGTAAACACAGTAAAGGAAAGTGCACGGCATCACCCTTCGTGCTTTTACTTTCAACCTCACCATAAGAAACAATAGAAATGGCACGACATCACCCTTCATGCATTAACTCTCTCATAACATGGCACGGCATCACCCTTCGTGCATTATCACTCACAGAATATGGCACGGCATCACCCTTCGTGCATTATCACTCACTCACAAAACATTGCACGACATCACCCTTTGTGCTTTAACACTCTCCCTCACCAAGACAATGAACAATAACAACAGGGAGATAGAAATATCAAGAATAAGTCTTACTTCAACATTTAGTCCCACATTACTAACCTCAACCTTGAGTCAATATCCAATCAATACCAAATTCCGTAAAACATGATAAGAGTTGTTCAACATAACGAATAGATGGTCTAATCATGAACAATATAATCAAAGAATACCATAATTACAATAATAAGACCCACTCGCATGTTATAACTCGACAACAACGCATAGGTACTCGTCACCACACCTATCCGTTGTAATCAACATACAAGCACGTAGCAAATAGGCATATAATACCTAATCCCTCAAGCCAAGGTTAACCACGACACTTACCTTACTCTAACGGCCAACTCAAAGCTCAATCACAGATTTTCCTTTCACACAAGCCTCCGGACCAATAGAATCTAGCAAATTACCAACCAAACGATTTAATTTAAGCTTTAGGAACTACCCACGATTGCAAAGAATTCAATTTAGGCCATTTTTGAAGAAAAATAAATTCAACAAAAGTCAACACTCGGGCCCGAAATATCCCCAAATATCCCCATTTTTGAGGTCTAAATCCCCAAATTTTGAAATCCCTAGTTTCTACCCAAAATATCTCCAATTCCACTATGAAAACCTTAGATTTTAGGTTGAAATCTTGAACAATGTAGTGAAAGATTGAAAGAAACTAGTTTAGAATCACTTACCTATGATTTAGGGAAGAAATGGTCTTTGGAAAAGCGTCTCTTGCATTTTAGGTTTTGAAAATTTGGGAAATGAATCAAAAATCCCGTCCAAAAGTCATTTCGATCAGTTGCAGATGTCGCATTTGCGCTGAGCTTCGCAAATGCGAGAAAAGTATCGCAAATGCGAACTCCTCGCATCTCTGCTGCCTTCAAAAATACGAACCATTTGTTCGCAATTGCGAACATTGAACCATCGCAAATGCGACAGAAATCTCGCAAAATGCGAGAATCCCAGTCCTAGTCCATCTTCGCAAATGCGAACAATCGTTCGCAAATGCGGCATGTGATGATCGCAATTGCGATCCTGAACTTCGCAAATGCGAAGGTCCCCTTCCAACCCCACTGATCGCAAATGCGAAGCTTCTTCACAATTGTGAGGCTCGCATTTGCGAGCCAGACCTCGCAATTGTGAAGTCTGCAGAACTGTAGCACACCAGCTATGATTTCTATATTCAATTCACTCCGTAGCCTATCCGAAACTTACCCGAGCCCTCAGGGCTCCAAATCAAAAGTGCACACAAGTCTAAAAACATCATACAAACTTGCTCGCATGATCAAATCGCCAAAATAACACCTACAACTACGAATTTAGCATCAATTCAAATGAAATTTTCAAGAAACTTTGAAACTTCTAATTTCTCAACCGGACGTACGAATCACGTCAAACCAACTCCGTTTCTCACCAAATTTCACAGACAAGTCTTAAATATTATAATGAACCTGTACCGGGCTCCGAAACTAAAAGACTGACCCGGTACTAACAATGCCAAACATCAATCAATTCTTAAATACATTAGATTTTCCGACTTTTAATTTTTATCAAAAATTCATAACTCGAGCTAGGAACCTCCGAATTCAATTTCGGATATACGCCCAGGTCCTATATTTTGATACAGACCCACCGTGACCGTTAAAATATAGATCCGGACCCGTTTACCAAAAATGTTGACCGAAGTCATCATACCCCTTAACCTTTAAGTGTTGGAAAATTATATTTTCTTTAACTTTTGAATGGAAACGACAACCACCTTGTGCAATCTAATTTATCTGCTTAATCTATAAGGATTGAGAAACTTTACCCAGAGGCGGAGGCAGAATTTTTGCTAAGGGGGTTCAAAAAAGAAAAAAGTTTAAAAAATTAAAGGAGACTGTGGCCAATGGGAATTGAACCAGCGAACCTGACAAAGATTTTGAACCCCCCTTGACCACTAAGTTATGCGTTTGGGTTATGTTAAGGGGATTCAAAATATAATATATAGAGGTAGAAATCAAATTTTGCCTTATTTGTACAGTATAAGTTTCCGACAAGGGGGGTCGGGTGAACCCCCTTCCGCTCCCTAAATCCGACACTGACTATACCCCTTTTTCTTTTGAATAGGAACAATAACCCCTCTTGTACTCAAAAGATGAAGTAACTTTCAAGGACATCTCAGCTCTGTTTAGGGCTAGTTTGGTACGAGGAACTACTAAAAAACTGGATAATTTCGTCCAGGAAAATCGACCGACTTCGGTCAGAAATTGAGGAAAAGCGACTGATTTCCGACCGATTTTAATTAGTCGGAAAAATAATGGTCGCTAAGATGTTCCAACCAAAATCGGTCACAAATTTTCGACCGAAACGGTCGCAATATTCAACGTGTTGACTGACTACCAAACTAAATATACCGACCGATTTCGGTCGATATTGATTAAATTGTTATTATTATTATTATTTTTCCAATAGCGACCGACATCTGTCGAATTTTAAATATATAATAATTTTATAACAAATAAATAGATTTAAATTCAAAAATGCCGACCGAGTTCGGTCGAAAATTTCAAGAATTTGGAGATTTCATTTGAAATTTCCGATCGAATTCGGTCGGAAATTTTGAATTTCTGGGGAAAGAATTGAGATTTTTGACCGACTTCGGTCGGTTTTCTGGGTAAAACCGGGTAGAATATGCCTGCTTTAAAGATATACCACCTGCCAGTTACAACCAATATCCATCATATAATGGCAGCATTACATTGCTCTGTTGTCAGCTTTGCAATCTTCTTTTCCATAAAAGAGATAGTCGACCTATCAATTACCTCACCTTGGGCGGAAGCCCCTATACCTTACAATCCATCCCTGTAGCGCCGAAATGATCTCTATGGAAGGCCATATGCTATCCCCTTATTAGGACCACCGACAACATCCAACCATATCCTCTGCGCTTCTTCGTCTTAAAGGGATGGTCGCTCGCCTTTCTCATTCGGTGGCAAGCTCTGAGTGTACTCCTCCACATTAATCTTGTAGCGACTCTTTATTTAGAAGATAGAAAATTATTAAGTATATAATATTATAAACATTAATTTCAAGCTATAGTAGTTATGAAACTTACATATGCAGTCTCCGCCCGGTCCTCGACCCATCTAGTTGGATCTGTCAGTGCCTTCTTCTTCCGGATGTGAGTCTCCATGAAGAACTCATCATGAGTCATCTTCCTCCCATATTTTTTTCCTACAAATATAATAAAACGTGTTAACTAAATTAAAATATATAAATATAGTTTGATAAAAATAGATGTAAATATTTTAAGAAATTACCAGTAGTCTCCTCGAAGTCCTCATGCTCCTTGCACCCACACAGTGCAAGGATCCGCCCATCTCAGATGCTCAGGCCTTCTTTCCATGTTCACTCCGCTTCTTGAATTTTTTGGTGGTCCACTGCCTCAGCAGATCCTCCCATAAATGCGGTAGAACCTATGAAGGCTTCTTGCTCTTCTTTCGAGCAGAGCAGAAGGAATCAAATAGTCTCTTACGGCATTTGAACACAAAATTTGCACAAATTTCACTGTTATACCGGTCCTCTCAGGCACACTTAGTCTGCAAATAAAGTATGTAACGTTAGATGAAAATATTGTTAATATAATGCTTAAATAGATAAGAATTGTATTAAAACCTTAAATTGGTTAAAAATTTAATGCACGAGCTCCGGTGGAAAGTCACTCCAAGTCGCATAGGGTGCATCATACAACCGGCCAAGAGCTTCAGTGATTATCTTTGTAGTCCGATGATTAGGTATGAACCTGCAACATAGCAATTACATTAAATAAACAAGAGTAGCTATTATAATTCAGCAAAAATAAAGAAGTAATAAATAAATCTTACCCATTGCCCTCAGGCCTGATGATCATCCTATGATAACGATCATACCGCACTTCCTCTGGATCATCATCCTCCGATGAATCTGAAGCGTGCGCAGAAGGGGAGGCACCTGGCTCAGTGCTACTATCCCGAAGGCGAAGTCTAGAAATGCTAGAAAACGAACTCCGTGGATAAGGAGACGGAGTCGTTGATGAAGATGGTTGCGATCCACACCCCTGCAGCGATCTAGACCCCTACTGCGATCCAGACTACTGCTGCGATCCGCCTGGCTGAAATCTAGATGGATGCGATCCAGCTGGTGATGAAGCAAATGGAGCAGATGACGGGTGTACCACATGGCCATGTGACTGCTGACTCGATGGACCCACGTAACTACATGCAGGATCATATGGAGGAAGCGGGGTATAGCCTTGTTCCGGAGAATGGTAAGAATACTACTGGGAGGGCGAATGGTATGTAGTCTGATGAGTAGATGAATGTGGTGGAATAGATGTGTGCATAGAAGATTGTTGCCAGCCATCAGCAACAGAGGGATGCAAGTGTGGAGTAGAAGGAAGCGAGAGTGTAGCACCATCATCATGATCAATAGGCCTCTTATCCTTCCTAGACCTACCTTGACCCCTACCGGTCATCTGCATAAATTAAAGTGATATTGCATGCTTAATAAATTCCTTAACCCCTTCTATAAATTCCTCGCTCAAAAACTGATAATTAGGATAATTCCTATTATACATCCAACTACGATATTCCATCTACATAAAGAACAAATAAATTACATTTATATTAATCATAACACGTATTGTCAGCTTTAGGCAGACCCGTACGAATTTATCTTTTTGGGCTCGAGTGACGTAACCTAAAAAGATAAATTTGTGCGGACCTAGACCTAAAGCGGACAATACGTGCTATTGGCATTATAAAAAAATTTAATGCATACTTATCGATATTGCCGTCCTCCAACTCAAAGAATAGTTGTTTTAATGTGGGGACAAATATATAATAATAAACGAACACATCTGCATGCACATGCACATGGGAAACCAAGGGTTTTCAAGAACTTTTGACAATATAAGCACTTGAGACAAAAGGGTTTGTTAAATGGCAGGTGAAATTGGATTACAATGAGGATAATCGCACTTTAATTTGACTTTTATGTTTAATATAGTGCATTTTATATAAGTGTTAGATCAGTTACCTTTACCATCTCAATCAAACTAGAAAAAGTGTTAGCAAAAAAGTATTGTATAGCGACTCTCAAAATAATAGCCGAAACATATATATATATATATATATATATATATATATATATATATATATTGTATGTTATATACAAAAATTATACAAATTTTATATACTTTTTCGACTATCGAATATAAATAGTTTCTGGCGCGGGCTAAAAATTAAAAAAAAAAAAACGTAAAAAGAATTACAAGATTAAATGGAGTTAGATTAAAAGCATAAGTTAAAATTTAAGTTACACCATATCTTCTCTTTGTCTTGGCACATGTGGCATACTCTTTTATTTGATTATTTATTTCTAGAGACGTCAAAGAGGGCATTAAAAAAACAGAAAACCAATGATGGAATATGGTATTTATTTATATTGCCAAGACAAATTGTAATTATGTTGAACTTAAATATTATTGTGAGCAATATGAATATAAATTAACACCTTGTGTTTCTCTCTATAAATTACAAGTATTTGTAATTTCTCCAATAATCTTAGCTAGCTCCATATAAACACGTAGTTTTCCAATCCATATAATAATACACGTAGTTTTTTTTTGAAAATGACTTACGTTGTTGAGATTCGGTGTTTTTCTTTTTCATTAATTAATAGAAAACTCTTTTAACAACTTATTGAATTTGAGACGAAGAAGTCTAATCTAAAAGTAGAGAGAAAGAGACAACTGATATACTAAAGAAAAATTCAGTCACATTAGCTAAATAATCTATAGTTGACAATAGATTTGAAGAAATATTAGTTTGAAATCTGATTGTTAGCTAAAGTTTTTGATGATTTAAAATGGAGTATTAGTAATAAAGAATATCACTTTCAAAGTACGCAAAATACTTCCTAAATGCTTACAAAATCCCAAAATCCCTAAAATCCCAAATTATAAACATACAATTGAAAGAATTTATATAACTAAAATTAACAAATGTGGATAACTAACCTTCAAAGAGAGGAAAGGGGTTTGATTTTGGGAGTGGCGCGACATTGGCAGTGGCGGAGGAGCAGTGGTGGCGCGACAGTGGTGGCGGAGGCGCAATGGCGACGGAGAAATAGTGGTGGCGCGGGAGAGATGAAGTGGGGGGTTTGATTTTGGGTGAGAAGGGAGTGGTGAGATGATTTGGGAAAGATTTTCAGATGTGGAAGAAAGAGAGAGAAAGAGTAAAGAGAAAAATGGGGAAGAAACCCATCTAGGTCTGCCCCTAATTAGAAATTTCCGGCCGAAGTCGGTCGGAAAAAATCGGTCGGTATTATTAAATTCATTTTGACCATTTGACTACATATTACCGACCGAAATCAGTCGGTAATTGATTTTTAAATTATTTTTATAATTAATTTAATTACAATATCGATCGAAGTCAGTCGGTTTTTGTCGTAGTATTTGATGGTGTACATAAGGCTGTAAAATAATATATATATATATATATATATATATATATATGTATATTCGATTAAATCTTACTATAGTTCTATAAGATGTAGTACTATATATATTAATATTTAAGTTTTAGCAACAACAACATATGAATATAGCATATATTAATATAGCATTAATATGTATACATATGTTGTTGTTGCTACAACTTATGTATATTAATACTTAAGTTATATCCTATCTTTGTATGTATATATACTGTCACTACCCGAAATTCTCACCTTCGGAACCGTGATGGCGCCTAACATTTCACTTGCTAGGCAAGCCAACGTTAGAATATAATTAACCATT
Source organism: Nicotiana tabacum (assembly GCF_000715075.1). Taxonomy (NCBI): domain Eukaryota; kingdom Viridiplantae; phylum Streptophyta; class Magnoliopsida; order Solanales; family Solanaceae; genus Nicotiana; species Nicotiana tabacum. The sequence continues at coordinate 114,882,401 of NC_134092.1, forward strand.
TTAACAAAATTTTAAATTAATTAATACCAAGGAAACAAATACGGAAATAATGTCTGAAATAATCCATAATAATCGCGATATCAAAATACCATCCCAGAACTGGAGTCACAAGTGCACGAGCTTCTAGAATGATATAAATTAGGGTCTGAATAAAATAAAGCTGTCTGAAAGCAAACACACAGCTAAAATAAAGTAGACGGGGACTTCAGAACTGCGGACGCTGTGCAGTTATACCTCAAGTCTCCTCTGTGTAGCTGAAATTCGAGCAAGTCTATGGTAGGGACCAACTCTGAAATCTGCACAAGAAGTGCAGAGTGTAGTATCAGTACAACCGACCCCATATACTGGTAAGTGCCGAGCCTAACCTCGATGAAGTAGTGACGAGGCTAAGGCAGGTCACTTACATTAATCTGTACGCAATAATAATAATAACAATAATATTAGAAATAAAACAGGTATCTCTTTTCAACAATTGAAGCCAACTCGGTAGTCATAATTAATTATTATTTCAATCAGTTTCCGTTACGGCATGCAACCCGATCCCACAATATATTCACATTCAATTCTGTTGCGGCGTGCAACCCGATCCTCCAATATATTTATTTCAATTAATTCTGTTATGGTGTACAACCCGTTCCTCCAATATATTCATTTAAATCAATTCTGTTGCGGCGTGCAACCCGCCCCAACAATATAATTCTTCAATAAATTTTCGTTGCAGCGTGCAACCCGCTCCAACAATATAAACTTTAAATAAATCTGTTGCGGCGTGCAACTCGATCCCCCAATATAAACTTTAAACAACTCTGTTGCAGCGTGCAACCCGATCCCCCAATATATTTATTTTCATTTTCGTTGCGGCGTGCAACCCAATCCCTCCATATATTCTAACAACTCTTACATGTAATAAAAATACTCCAATAAATACCACAATCAATGAGAAACTATTAAGCATCAAGGCATACAATAATTATAATTCATTTATGAAATAAACAACGACAAGTAGCAATTAATTGTGAAAATCGGGGAGAAAATAGCGAGTATAATATTTAATACGCTAAATGTTAAATAGAAACTAAGACACATAAATCAAATAAGCAGGTGATAATTATTACAGAAATTCAAGAATTAATATTTGACAAGGAATAGGAGAGAAATAATTATTATAACAATTAATTCGTGTCTTAAAATAATTTAAGATGTTTAAATAATTAAGCAAATAATTAAATTAACAAAGTATAGGCACTCGTCACCTTGCCTATACATCGTTGCACATGAAATTCACATAGCAAATAATTCAGGGGTTCTACTCCCTCAAGTCAAGGTTAACCACGACACTTACCTCGCTTTGCAACCAAGTTTAAGAGTCCAATAAACCTTTGCCTTGCGAATTCGTGTCCGAAATCCTCATATCTAGTCATAAACAATTCAATATACTCAATACAAATCGTAGAAATTAATTCCATATGAATTTACTAATTTTCCGGATTAAAATCCGAAATTCATCTAAAGAATTATCAGTGGGGCCCACATCTCGAATCTCAAAAAAATTAACGAAATCCGAACACTCTTTCCGAGACGAGTCTAACGATACAAAAATTACCAAATTCCGATGTCAAATGGACCTTCAAATCTTAAATTTTCGTTTTTGGAAAGTTTTACAAAAATTCCAATTTCTTCCATCTAAATCTGAAATAAACGATGAATATAGATATGGATTTATGAAATATAATCACTTTTCGTTATAGAACACTTACCCAATTCAAAGTGGTGAAAACCCCCTTTGGAATCGCCAAAATCCGAGACTCAAAACTCAAAAATGAGTAAAAATGGCTAAAACCCGATTTTATGTATTCTGCCCAACTTTTTCGTATCTGTGGACCAATTTCCGCATCTGCGGACTCTCTTATGCGAAGAGGAGTCCGCTTCTCCGCAAGGATGCCCCTTCCCCCTTTCCCGCTTTTGCGATGCGTGGGCCGCTTCTGCGACGCGTGGGCCACTTCTGCAGTCGCGCTTCTGCGACAGCCCATCCTGTCACAACCCGAAATTTCCCACCAACGGGACCGTGATGGCGCCTAACATTTCACTTGCTAGGCAAGCCAACGTTAGAGAATCATTTACCAATTTCTTATTTCTATTCAGTAATTAACATTAATTAACTACAATGAAATATAACCAGGGCGGAATATCATAAATCTCTATTAACTACCACCACCTGGATCTGGAGTCGCAATTCACGAGCATTCTAGAATTTACAACAAGTAATAGTCTGAAAGAAATACCACTGTCTGAACGAAAGAAAACAATAAGACATAAAGGATAGATGGGGACTTCAATGTCTGTGAACGCCGACAGATCTACCTTGAGTCTCCGGACAGCGGACCGGTAGCAAATCTCGATCAACCTAAGCCGGTATCAAAATCTGCACAGAAAGTGCAGAGTGCAGCATCAGTACAACCGACCCCATGTACTAGTAAGTGTCGAGCCTAACCTCCGCAAAGTAGTGAGGAGCCTAAGAAAAGACACCCACATATAACCTGAACAGTATAATCATGCAAGAGGCAAAAACAATAAGTAAAACAATAATGCAGAAATAATGGGAGGGGAACATACAGTGGGGGAATACAACATAAAGAGTGAGAATAATGAAAGGACATAATTAAATCGGAAATTCTTAAACGAATTGAGCAATCAAGACAGCAAGGAAAATTGCATGGCATCACCCTTCGTGCTTTTACTCTCAACCGCATCAAATAATAAATAAGACTGCACAGCATCACTCTTCGTGCTTTTACTCTCTTCCTCACAATATAAATAAATTATGCACGGCATCACCCTTCGTGCTTTACACTCTTCCTCACACCCTTCGTGCTTTACACTCTTCCTCACAATATAATTAAATTATGCACGGTATCACCCTTCGTGCTTTACACTCTTCCTCACAATATAATTAAATTATGCACGGCATCACCCTTCGTGCTTTTACTCTTTTCCTCACAATTCACAGAATCAATAACAACGGATAGAGAGTAGTTTCACAAGAAATGAATATTTCATAAATGATTACTTTCACAATTTAACATCTCAACCTCGAATCAATATTCATAATTTTATCGACCTTGGTGGAACCGGATACAATTCTTCCAACATTTCAACAACAACAATAAGCATGGATAGCAAGAATTAAGACTACAAATTTGCAAGAAATGGAATTTCACTCGCATGCTATGACTCGACCACAATGTATAGATGCTCGTCACCTCAACTATACGTCGTATTCAACAACAAAACACGTAGCAAATGCTCACACAATACCTATTCCCTCAAGCCAAAGTTAGACATAACACTCACCTTGCTCCGAAGGCCACTTAATTCTCAATCACAGCTTTTCCTTTGGAATTCACCTCCAACCCACTCGTATCTATTCAAAAATGACTCAATAGTATCAAATATTGCTAAAGGAATCAATTACATTGCATAAATCTAGATTTCCTAAATTTTCCCCCAAAAAGTCGAAAATCGACCCCGGGCCCGCTTAGTCAAAACCCAAGATTCTGACCAAAATCCATTCACCTATTCACCCCCGAGCCCGAATATATAATTGGTTGTGGAATCCGACCTCAAATCGAGGTCTAAATTCCCAAATTCCCGAAATCCCTAGTTTCTACCCTAACCCCTAATTCTACCAGGAAAACTCAAGATTTTTGGTTAAATATTCAAGAAATGTAATGGGTAATTGAAAGAAAATAGTTTAGAATCACTAACCAACACTTTGGGGAAGAAAATGACTCTTGGAAATCGCCTCTACCCGTTTGGTTCTTGAAAATGTTGAAGAAATGGCTCAAACCCGTGTTTGGAGTCTGTTTTAAGCCACTAGACAGGCCTTCATCGCGTTCGCGAGAGGCCTGTCGCGATCGCGATGCACAGCGGCCTAAGGCCTTTGTGTTCACGAGTCTTCCTACGCATTCGCGTAAGGCAACTCCCCTCTATCCTTCGCGTTCGCGACCCAGTGGACGCGTTCGCATAGAAGAACATGACCAACCCTCCCCCAGGTCCCCAAGTGCTTTGCGTTCGCGATGGTCAGGTCGCGTTCGCGAAGGGTAAATCCTCCATCACTTCGCATTCGCGACCAGGCCTTCGCGTTCGCAAAGAAGAAGTCTCAGCCTCACCAGTTTACTATTCGCGTTCATTAGAGGACCTTTGCGAACGCGAAGAAGGATATACAAGACCCCAGAATCTGTAGAAACCAGATTTTCCCAAGTCCAAAACATTCTGTGCCCAATCCGAAACTCACCCGAGCCCTCGGGGCTCTAAACCAAACATGCACACAAGTCTAAAAACATCATACGAACTTTCTCGCATTATCAAATCGCCAAAATAACACCTAGAACTATGAATTTAGCACCAAATGAAATGAAATTCTCAAGAACACTTTAAAATCCATATCTTCTCAACTAGACGTCCGAATCACGTCAAATCAACTCCGTTTCTCACCAAATTTCACAGACAAGTCTTAAATATCATAATGAAACTGTACCAGGCCCCGGAAGAAAAATACGGACCCGATACTAACAATGCCAAACATCGATCAATTCTTAAAAATAATTAATTTTCCGACTTTTAATTTTAATCAAAAATTCATAACTCAAGCTAGGGACCTCCAAATTCGATTCCGGGCATAGCCCAGGTCCCATAATTCGATACGGACCTACCAGGACCATCAAAATACGGATCCGGATCCGTTTACCAAAAATGTTGATCAAAGTTAACTAAAATCAACTTTTAAGGCAAAAATTCTTATTTTTATTAGTTTTCAACATAAAAGCTTTCCGGAAACCTGCCCGGGCTGCACACGCAAATAGATAAGGGTAAAAATGAGATTTTTAAGGCTTAAGAGTGCAGATTCGAGTTCTAAAGCATAAGATAACCTTTTGGATAATCACAATCTCCACCTCTAAAATAACCGTTCGTCCTCGAACGGACATAGAAAAGTAACTGGGCTGGTGGAAAGGTGGGGATATCTACTCCGCATATTGGACTCGGACTCCCAAGTAGCTACCTCAATAGGCTGACCTCTCCACTGCATTCGAACTGAAGGGTAACTCTTTGACCTCAACTGACGAACCTGCCGGTCTAGAATGGCCACCGGCTCCTCCTCGTAAGTCAAATCCTTGTCCAACTGGACAGAGCAGAAATCTAACATGTGGGACGGGTCACCATGATATTTACGGAGCATAGACACATGGAATATCGGATGAACTGAGGATAACCCTGGAGGCAGCGCAAGTCTATAAGCTACCTCCCCCACTCTCTCGAGGATCTCAAATGGCCCGATATACCTAGGGCTCAACTTGCCCTTCTTCCCAAATCTCATAACACCCTTCATGGGCGATACCCGAAGCAATATTCTTTCTCCAACCATGAATGCAATATCATGAACTTTACGGTCAGCATAACTCTTTTGCCTGGACTGAGCTGTGCGAAGTCGATCCTGAATAATCTTGACCTTATCCAAGGCATCTTGTACCAAATAGGTGCCCAATAACTGAGCCTCCCCCGACTCGAACCACCCAACTGGCGACCTACACCTTCTACCATATAATGCCTCATAGGGAGCCATCTAAATGCTCGACTGGTAGCTGTTATTGTAGGCAAACTCCGCTAACGGCAAAAACTGATCCCAAGAACCTCCAAAGTCAATAACACAGGCGCAGAGCATATCCTCCAAGATCTGAATAGTACGCTCGGACTACCTGTCCGTCTGAGGATGAAATGTTGTGCTCAACTCAACCCGCGTACCCAACTCATGATGAACTGCCCTCCAAAAGTGTGAGGTAAACTGCGTACCTCGATCAGAAATGATAGACACGGGCACACCGTGAAGACGGACGATCTCCCAAATATAAATCTCTGCCAACCGCTCCAAGGAATAGGTAACTGTCACAGGAATGAAATGCGCATACTTAGTTAGCTTGTCCTCAATGACCCAAACCGCATCGAACTTCCTCTGAGTCAGTGGGAGTCCAACAACAAAGTCCATAGTGATACGCTCCCACTTCCACTCAGGAATATCTAAACTTTGGAGTAAACCACCAGGTCTCTGATGCTCACACTTTACCTGATGGCAATTTAGGCACCGAGATACATATTCAACTATGTCCTTCTTTATTCACCTCCATCAATAATGTTGTCTCAAGTCCTGATACATCTTGGCGGCGCCCGGATGAATAGAATACCGGGAACTGTGGGACTCCTCAAGGATTAACTCACGAAGTCCATCCACATTAGGCACACAAATACGACCCTGCATCCTCAAAACTCCGTCATCCCCAACAGTAACCTGCTTGGCACCATCATGCCGCACTGTGTCTCTAAGGATAAGTAAATGAGGATCGTTATCCTACCAATCTCTGATGCGCTCAAACAAAAAAGACCGAGAAACTGTACAAGCTAGAACACGACTGGGCTCAGAAATATCTAACCTTATGAACTGGTTGGCCAAGGCCTGAACATCCAATGCAAGCGGTCTCTAACCAACTGGAATATATGCGAGACTACCCATACTAACTGACTTTCTACTCAAAGCATCGGCCACAACATTGGTCTTCCCGGGATGATACAATATGGTGATATCATAGTCTTTCAATAGCTCCAGCCACCCCCTCTTCCTCAAATTGAGTTCCTTCTGCTTGAACAAATACTGCAAGCTCCGATGATCAGTGAATACCTCACATGGCATGCCGTAAAGATAGTGCCTCCAAATCTTCAACGCGTGAACAATGGCTGCCAGCTCTAGATCATGAACATGGTAATTCTTCTCGTGAACCTTCAGTTGTCGCGAAGCATATGCAATAACATTGCCACCCTGCATCAATATCGCACCCAGACCAATACGGGATGCGTCACAATATATTGTATAAGATCCTGAACCTGTGGGTAACAACAATACCAGCGCCATAGTCAAAGTAGTCTTGAGCTTCTAAAAGCTCGCTTCACACTCGTCTGACCACTTGAACGGGTTACCTTTCTGGGTCAATCTGGTCAACGGGCTGCTATGGATGAAAAACCCTCTACAAATCGACGGTAATAGCCCGCCAAACCCAAGAAACTACGGATCTCTGTAACTGATGTGGGTCTAGGCCAGTCCTGAACTACCTCAATCTTCTTAGGATCCACCTGAATACCCTCTGCTGATACAACGTGACCTAAGAAAGCAACTGAACTCAACCAGAACTCATATTTTGAGAACTTAGCATATAACTGGCTGTCTTTCAGAGTCTGAAGAACGATCCAAAGGTGCTGCTCATGCTCCTCTCGACCGTGGGAGTAGATGAAGATATCATCAATAAACACAACCACAAAGGAATCCAGGTAAGGTTTGAACACCCGGTTCATCAAATCCATGAATGCTGCTGGGGCATTTGTTAGCCCAAATGACATCACTAGAAACTCATAATGCCCATACTGAGTCCGAAAAGCTATCTTAGGAACATTGGATGCCCTAATCCTTAACTGATGGTAGCCAGATCTCAAATCAATCTTTGAAAACACCTTGGCACCCTAGAGCTGATCAAATAAATCATCAATCCTCGGCAATGGATATTTGTTCTTGATGGTGGCTTTGTTCAACTGCCGATAATCTATACACATCCTCATCGATCCATCTTTCTTCTTCACAAACAACACAGGTGCACCCCAGGGCGAGACACTAGGTCTAATGAAGCCCTTATCAAGCAAATCTTGCAACTGCTCTTTCAATTCTTTCAACTCTGGAGGGGCCGATATGGCAGAATGGAAATAGGTTGAGTGCCCGAAGCCAAATCAATGCAGAAATCAATATCCCTGTCGGGTGGCATCCCTGGCAGGTCTGCAGGAAACACCTCTGGAAACTCACGAACAACCGGCACCGAATCTATGGAAAGAACTTCCGCACTAGAATCGCGGACATAAGCCAAATAAGCTAGACACCCCTTCTCAACCATATGTCGAGCCTTCACATAAGAGATAACCCTGCTGGTAGAATGGCCAAGATTTCCTATCCACTCTAATCGAGGTAACCCCTGCAAGGCTAATGTCACTATCTTGGCGTGACAATCTAATATAACATGATAAGGTGACAGCCAATCCATACCCAGTATGACATCAAAATCAACCATGTCGTGAAGTAGAAGATCTACACGAGTCTCAAGACTCCCAATAGTGACCACACACGAACGATAAACACGATCTACAATAATATCATCTCCCACTGGTGTGGACACATACACAGGAGCACTCAAAGAATCACGGGGCACAACCAAATAGGAAGCAAAATAGGATGACACATAAGAGTAAGTAGATCCCGGATCAAATAGAACTAAAGCATCTCTACTGCAAACTGAAACACTACCTGTGATAACAACGTTAGATGACTCAGCCTCAGCCTTGGCTAGGAAAGCATAACACCGGGGCTGGGCCCCACCACCCTGAACTATGTCCCTGGGACGACCTCTAGCTGGCTGGTCTCAACCTCTAACGGCCTGACCTCCACCTCTAACAGTCTGGCCTCTACCTCTGGCTGCCTAACCCCTGCCTCTGGCTGGCTGAGCAGGTGGTGCAGCAACTGGTGCCGCAACCATGGCACGAGAACTCTGATGTTGTGAGCTGCCCATTGCCCGAGGTCAAAATCTAGCAATGTGCCTCGAATCACCACAAGTATAACATAACTTCGGATGCTGTGACTGCTGACCCTGAAACTGACCTTGTCGACTTGAATAACCACCCTGATGACTCTGGAGTAGAGGTACACTAATAGGAGTTGGTGGTGCACTGTAGGCTAGTTGGTCAGAATAATGCATCTGAGAGCCATGACCACCTGAGGCACCGTGAGATGCCTGAAGTGCTGAATGAAACGGCCTGGGAGGATGGCCTCTACCAAAAGTACTCCTGCCTCTAGGTGAGGCACCGCTGAACTCAATGGAATGACGAGGTCTCTTGTCAGACCCCTGACCTCCCTGAGTAAGAATCAGTTCGACTCGTCTGGCGACATTAGCAGCCACCTGAAAAGAAATCTCACTCCCCATCTCCTTAGCCATCTGCAATCTGATAGGTTGAGATAGTCCATCAATAAACCTCCTCACCCTCTCTCTCTCTCGGTGGGAAGCAGAAGAATAGCATGACGGGCCAAATCCACAAAATGGGTCTCATACTGAGTAACAGTCATACTGCCCTGCTGGAGACGCTCAAACTGACGGCGACGTTCCTCTCTCTATGTGATAGGCAGAAACTTCTCTATGAAGAGATGAGAGAACTGGTCCCAAGTAATAGTAGGCGACCCAGCTGGTCTGGTTAACAAGTAATCTCTCCACCATTTCTTGGCGGAACCAGTCATCTGAAATGCAGCGAAATCGACCCCATTGGTCTCCACTATACCCATGTTCCGTAAAACCTCGTGATAGCTGTCAAGATACTCCTGGGGATCCTCTGAAGGAGCACCGCTGAAGTGAACAGGAAAGAGCTTGATAAACCTGTCTAATCTCTATAAGGCCTCAGAAAACATAGCTGGCCCATCTCCGACCTGTGCCGCAATAACCGACTGAACTAATCCGATTGGCTGAGCTGCTGGAGCCTGATACTGGGGAGCTATCTGTTCCAGAGCGGGAGTGGTGGGAGTCTGGGCTCCTCCTCCAGCCTGAGATACTGCTGGTGCCATGGGAAATGCGCTAGTCTGGGCCACACTCTCCATAAGGCCCACCAAACAGACCAAAGTGTCCTGAAGTACTGGGGTAGCAATGAACCCCTCCGGAACCTGAGCTGGTCCGGCAGGAATAGTCTGGGCTGGAGCCTCCTCGTCAAGCTCTATCTGAGGTTCCACTGCTGGGGCTGCTGCTCAGGCCCTAGGCTGAGCCCTGCCCCCGCCTCGGCCTCTGGCACGGCCTCAGCCTCGATCTCTGCCCCGCGTAGGAGCTGTCACTGGAGGCTCTAGCTGCTGCTCAGCTGAGGAAGCGGTACGTGTTCTCGCCATCTTCGAGAGAATAAAAGTAAAAGAGTTCAATCAGTATTGAGAAAGCAAAATCGTACGACAGAGAAGAAAATAAGTGAAACTTGTTCCTAAACTTCATAGCCTCTGGAAGATAAGCACAGACGTCTTTATACCGATCCTCCAGACTCTACTAATCTTGCTCGTGAATCGTGAGACCTAGGCAACCTAGTGCTCTGACACCAACTGTCACAACCCGAAATTTCCCACCAAAGGGACCGTGATGGCGCCTAACATTTCACTTGCTAGGCAAGCCAACGTTAGAGAATCATTTACCAATTTCTTATTTTCATTCAGTAATTAACATTAATTAACTACAACGAAATATAACCAGTGTGGAATATCATAAATCTGTATTAACTACTACCACCCGGATCTGGAGTCGCAATTCACAAACATTCTAGAATTTACAACAAGTAATAGTCTGAAAGAAATACAACTGTCTGAACGAAAGAAAATAGTAAGACATAAAGGATAGACGGGGACTTCAAGGTCTGTGAACGCCGACAGATCTGCCTTAAGTCTCCGGATAGCGGACTGGTAGCGAATCTCGATCAACCTGAGCCGGTATCAAAATCTGCACAGAAAGTGCAGAGTGCAGCATCAGTACAACCGACCCCATGTACTAGTAAGTGTCGGACCTAACCTCTGCAAAGTAGTGAGGAGGCTAAGAAAAGACACCCACATATAACCTGAACAGTATAATCATGCAAGAGGCAAAAACAATAAGTAAAACAATAATGCAGAAATAATGGGAGGGGAACATACAGTGGGGGAATACAACATAAAGAGTGAGAATAATGAAAGGACATAATTAAATCGGAAATCCTTAAACGAATTGAGCAATCAAGACAGCAAGGAAAACTGCACGGTATCACCCTTCGTGCTTTTACTCACAACCTCACCAAATAACAAATAAGACTGCACGGCATCACCCTTCGTGCTTTTACTCTCTTCCTTACAAAATATATAAATTATACACGGCATCACCCTTCGTGCTTTACACTCTTCCTCACAATATAATTAAATTATGCACGGCATCACCCTTCGTGCTTTACACTCTTCCTCACAATATAATTAAATTATGCACGACATCACCCTTCATGCTTTACACTCTTCCTCACAATATAATTAAATTATGCACGGCATCACCCATCATGCTTTTACTCTCTTCCTCACAATTCACAGAATCAATAACAACGGATAGAGAGTAGTTTCACAAGAAATCAATATTTCATAAATGATTACTTTCACAATTTAACATCTCAACCTCGAATCAATATTCATAATTTTATCGACCTTGGTGGAACCGGATACAATTCTTCCAACATTTCAACAACAACAATAAGCATGGATAGCAAGATTTAAGACTACAAATTTGAAAGAAATGGAATTTCACTCGCATGCTATGACTCGACCATAATGTATAGATGCTCGTCACCTCAACTATACGTCGTATTCAACAACAAAACACGTAGCAAATACTCACACAATACCTATTCCCTCAAGCCAAAGTTAGACACAATACTTACCTCGCTCCGAAGGCCACTTAATTCTCAATCACAGCTTTTCCTTTGGAATTCACCTCCAACCCACTCGTATCTATTCAAAAATGACTCAATAGTATCAAATATTGCTAAAGGAATCAATTACATTGCATAAATCTAGATTTCCTAAATTTTCCCCCAAAAAGTCGAAAATCGACCCCGGGCCCGCTATGTCAAAACCCGAGGTTCGGACCAAAATCCATTCACTCATTCACCCCCGAGCCCGAATATATAATTGGTTGTGGAATCCGACCTCAAATCGAGGTCTAAATTCCCAAATATCCGAAATCCCTAAGTTTCTACCCTAACCCCTAATTCTACCATGAAAACTCTAGATTTTTGGTTAAATATTCAAGAAATGTAATGGGTAATTGAAAGAAAATGGTTTAGAATCACTTACCAACACTTTGGGGAAGAAAATGACTCTTGGAAATCGCCTCTACCCATTTGGTTCTTGAAAATGTTGAAGAAATGGCTCAAACCCATGTTTGGGGTCTGTTTTAAGCCACTGGACAGGCCTTCATCGCGTTCGCGAGAGGCCTGTCGCGATCGCGATGCACAGCGGCCTAAGGCCTTCGTGTTCACGAGTCTTCCTACGCGTTCGCGTAAGGCAACTCCCCCTTATCCTTCGCGTTCGCGGCCCAGTGGACGCGTTCGTGTACAAGAACATGACCTATCCTCCCCCAGGTCCCCAAGTGCTTCGCGTTCGCGATGGTCAGGTCGCGTTCGCGATGGTCAGGTCGCGTTCGCAAAGGGTAAATCCCCCATCACTTTGTGTTCGCGACCAGGCCTTCGCGTTTGCGAAGAAAAAGTCTCAGCCTCACCAGTTTACTCTTCGCGTTCGTGAGAGGACCTTCGCGGACGTCAAAAAGGATATGCCAGACACCAGAATCTGCAGAAACCAAATTTTTCCCAAGTCCAAAACATCCCGTGGCTTATCCGAAACTCACCCGAGCCCTAGGGGCTCCAAACCAAACCTGCACACAAGTCTAAAAACATCATACGAACTTGCTCGCGCGATTAACTCGCCAAAATAACACCTAGAACTACGAATTTAGCACCAAATCAAATGAAATTCTCAAGAACACTATAAAATCCATATATTCTCAACTAGACATCTGAATCACGTCAAATCAACTCTGTTTCTCACCATAATTCACAGACAAGTCTTAAATATCATAATGAAACTCTACCGCGCTCCAGAACCTAAATACAAACTCGATACTAACAATGCCAAATATCGATCAATTCTTAAAAACAATTAATTTTCATCAAAAATTCATAACTCAAGCTAGGGACCTCCAAATTCGATTCCGGACATACGTCCAGGTCCCATAATTCGATGCGGACCTACCGGGACCGTCAAAATACGGATCCGGGCCCGTTTACCAAAAATGTTGACCAAAATCAACTAAAATCAACTTTTAAGGCAAAAATTCTTATTTTCATTAGTTTTGAACATAAAAGCTTTTCGGAAACCTACCCGGGCTGTGCACGCAAATCGAGAAGGGTAAAAATGAGATTTTTAAGGCTTAAGAGCGCAAATTCGAGTTCTAAAGCATAAGATGACCTTTTGGGTCATCACACATCTGCTTCTGCGGACTGTCCGCTTCTGCGAGCTCGCTTATGCAGCCAAGACTTCGCAGAAGCGAAGGCACCAGAAGCAGCAAACTTTCAGATTTTGCTTAAGTCCAATTCTTATTCCGATTTCGAGTCGAATCACACTCAGGGTACTTGGGACCCCGTACGAAATATCAACGAGTCCCATAACATAATACAGACTTGGTCGGGGTCTCAGATCACGTCAAACAACGCTGAAATTACAATTCACACCTCGATTCGAACTTTTAAGTTTTCAAACTTTTCAATTTACAAATCTTGTGCCAAAACATGGTAAATGAATTCGGAATGACTTCAAATTTGGCACATAAGTCATAAATGACATAACGGAGCTATTCAAATATCCAGAATCGGATTTCAACCCCGATATCAAAAAGTCAAGTCCATGGTCATATTTGGAAATCTTTAGCCTTTAAATTTTTAGTTTCCGTTAAATGGTCATAACTTGATTTGGGGACCTCCAAATTAAATTCCAGGATACGCCCAAGTCCCAAATCACGATATGGACCTACCGGAACTGTCAAAATACTAATCCGGATCCCTTTGCTCAAAATGTTGACCAAAGTTTTCTTAGTTGAGTTTTAAGGCTCTATTTCATATTTTAATCAATTTTTCATATAAAAACTTTTCGAAAAATTATACCGACTACACACGCAAGTCGAGGAATAATAAATAATTTTTTTCGAGGTCTTAGAATACAGAATTAATTATTAAATTTAAAGATGACCTTTTGGGTCATCACATTCTCCACCTCTAAAATAAACGTTTGTCCTCGAACGGAATTAGAAAAGTACCTGAGCTGGCGAAAAGGTGTGGATATTTACTTTGCATGTCCGACTCGGACTCCCAGGTAGATGCTTCTACCGGCTGACCTCTCCATCACACTCGAACGGATGGATAACTCTTAGACCTCAACTATCAGACCTGCCGGGCTAGAATAGCTATTGGCTCCTCTTCATAAGTCAAATCTTTGTCCAATTGGTCTGAGCTGAAATCTAATACATGGAACGGATCACCACGATATTTTCGAAGCATAGACACATGGAACACCGGATGAACTGCTGATAAACTAGGTGGTAGTGCAAGTCTGTAGGCTACTTCACCCACCCTTTCAAGAATTTCAAAGGGTCTAATATACCTAGGGCTCAACTTGCCCTTCTTTCCAAACCTCATTACACCTTTCATATGTGAAACTTGGAGCAATACTCTTTCTCCAACCATGAATACAATATCATGAACCTTACAGTCGGCATAACTCTTTTGCCTAGACTGAGCTGTGCGAAGTCGATCCTGAATAATTTTGACATTATCCAGGGCATCCTGTACCAAATCGGTTCCCAACAACTGATCCTCTCCCGGTTCAAACCATCCAACTGGCGAACGACATCGCCTCCCATACAATGCTTCATATGGAGCCATCTGAATGCTCGACTGGTAGCTATTATTATAGGCAAACTCCGCAAGTGGCAAGAATTCATCCCAAGAACCTCCAAAGTCTATAACACAAGCGCGAAGCATATCTTTCAATATCAGAATGGTGCACTCTGACTGCCTGTTTGTCTGTGGATGTAACGACCCGGCCAGTCATTTGAGTATTACAACCCCGTTTTTCCATTTACTGCTCAAATTGTACTTTACTGTTATTGTGTGAATTGCCGGGGTAAATGGTTCGGGTCCGGTGAGGTTTTGGAATGAATGGAACACTTAGTTCCAAGGTTTAAAACTTAAGTTACAATAGTGACCGGATGTCGACTTATGTGTAAACGACCCCGGAATGGAGTTTTGATGATTCCAATAGCTCAGTATGGTATTTTGGTCTTAGGAGCGTGTCCGGAAAATTATTTGAAGGTACGTAGTGGAATTTGGCTTGAAATACCGAAAGTTGAATTTTGGGAAGTTTGACCGGGGGGTGACTTTTTGATATCGAGGTCAAAATCTGATTCTGGAAATTTGAATAGCATCGTTATATCATTTATGACTTGTGTGCAAAATTTGAAGTCATTCCGCATTAATTTGATATGTTTCGGCACATGATATAGAATTTGAAAGTTCAAAGTTCATAGATTTTGATTTGAGGTGCAATTTTTAGTTTTGATGTTATTTGATATGATTTGAGGCCTCGAGTAGGTCCGTGCTATGGTATGGAACGTGTTGGTATATTTGGTTGAGGTCCCGAGGGGCTCGGGTGTATTTTTGGATCATTGGTTGAGAGATTAATAAAGTTAAGAAATTTGGGAGTTTGGCCATGGTCAATACTGGGTTAAGACGACCTCTTTTCAGTTTTTTGCATGTGCGAGCAGGTCCGTAGCATGTTTTATGATTGAAATTCATATATGGTTTGTGTCCGGGAGGTTCCGGATGAGTTTCGGGGTGAGTTTTGAGCGAGTCCGAGTATTTCGGCACTCTAATATTGTTCTGGCACTTTCGGGGACGCGGACCGCACATTTTTGGGCACTGAGGCGAAGGAGGGATGCGGACCGCGCATTTTTGGGTGTTGAGGCAAAGGAGGGACGTGGACAGCAGCAGAATTTCGCGGCCGCACTCAAATATTTGCGGACCGCGCAATTCTGTCCGCGGCCGCGCTCCAGGGAGTTTTGCAGATTCACTGGTTCGACTTCGGAAGCCTATATCTTTTTCTCTACAAGGAATTTTGAGATGATTCAAAAACAAAACTTGTAGCCCTTCGTGTCTAGTTTCCAGAACAGTAAATAAGTCATCATTTTGACATCTGAAGAGAAAGTTATAGCCAACATACCAAAGCTTGGTAGTGCAGCCCCAAGATTTTCGCGGACCGCACCAATTTTGCGCGACCGCGGGACCTGGGGCGCGACCGCGCTTGGAATTATGCTGACGGCGAAATTGGAGTTCAGAGGATGTACAAGTTTTAGGGTATTATTTCACATTTTGGACCTAGGGAGCTCGGTTTGTGGCGATGTTTCATGGATTTTTCAAGAAATTCATTGGGGTAAGTGATTCTAACTCGAATTTGGTTAATATACATGAATATATCAATGATTTCATTATCTGATTAGTACTTTGAGGTGAAAATTTGGGAAAAATTGTAGAAACTTCATAAAATGAATTTTTGAGATTTGAACACCGCTTCGGAGCCAAATTTGAGAGAAATTAGTATGGTTGAACTCATAATTGGATGGGTTGTCGGAATTTGTGAGTTTCGTCGGATTCCGAGACTTAGTCCCCATGGGTGATTTTTGGGGCGTAATTTCGGATTTTGTGGAAATATTAGTATTTTGATATGGAATTAATTCCTATAAATTTTGTGAGATGAATCAAATTAATTGTGACTAGATTCGAGCTGTTTGGAAGTTGATACGCACAGAGTGAAATTGCTGGAGCATTGCTTAGCTTGCTCGATATTGGATTTGGCTTGTTCGAAGTATGTAACTCTTCTAATCTTGGAGTTGGGGGTATGAACCCTGAATATAGGCATTTCGTGAAATTGTTGGGAGGTGACGCACATGCTAGGTGACGGGCGTGTGGGCGTGCACTATAGAAATTGTGACATAATTGTTTCTGTGAAATTTTGTAGTTAAATGATCTTGGAATTTTTCATGCAGTTTTATGAGTTAAAGAAATTGAGCTGAAAAGCATATTAAAAATCATGTTGAGGCTAATGTGCAGTATTATTGGGACCTGCAGAGGTCATATTGTTGTGAATTATTTATTTTAAATTGAAAATTCATATTCAGTCATATTCATTTCATTGCATATCATATCTCAGTCTCTGTTGTTATTCATTGATACATCATATCATCATTTTTGGGCTATTCTCATGACATTGTGAGCCCATGAGAGAGAGACTGGAGAGATTGATGACTGAGGGAGGCTGAGGGCCTGATTGTGAGGATATTTTTGGGATCGGGCTGCACGCCGCAGCAGGCCATGTTGGCTTTATATATATATATATATATATATATATATATATATATATATATATATATATATATATATATATATATATATTATACTATTGCACGTGAGTTGGCCGTGCAGCACGTAAGTTGGCCGTGCGGAACCATGAGTTGGTCGTGTGGATCTATATATTATTATAGCATGTGAGTTGTCCGTGCAGCACGTGAGTTGTCCGTGCAGCACGTGAGTTGTCCGTTTAGATCCAGATATGATATTATAGCACGTGAGTTATCCGTGAAACACGTGAGTTGTCTGTGCTTATAGCACTTGGGCTATAGGAGCCCCTCATGAGTCTGTACAAACCCCCAGAGAGCGCAGTCGACTATAAACAGGGATCGGGCTGCACGCCGCAACAGGTATTGTATAGCGCTGGGTGATTGAGTGTGCTGAGCATAGTGAGAGAGAATGCGGGACAGTGAGATTGAGTACTCTGAGAGTGTGAATACATGAGTACAATCTATGAGATACATTGCATTGACATGCACACATGACATACATGCATAGAGATATGTTTTCCTTATGCTGTATGGTATCACATTATTCATGATTTCTCACACATGTTGACAGATGGGCATAGTGATGCATTTGTTTTACACTGGTTATCTGGAAAGAAAATGAGATATTTTATTTATTATTGAAAGGATTTTGGAAAAATTACTGTTTTCAAACTTATTCATATTTTCGGCAACTTCGGTAAACGATTTGGGTTTCCACTGATGTACTTGAAAGGAAGAACTATTATTTTTGAAATCATGATTTTGCTGGGCATTTTATCTCTGAGATTACTTCTGGTATTATTTGTTTATGTTGTTAAGGACTGTTGTAGACTATTGGTTTTGGACCCGACCTTGGTAGAAGCTCGTCACTACTTTCAACCTACGGCTAGGTTTGTTACTTACTCAGTACATGGGGTCGGTTGTACTGATACTACACTTCTGCACATTGCGTGCAGATGCTGGCTGATGTTGTTGTTGTGCTCGATGGTTGTGGGATTTGAAGATGTACCTGCGTTCCTGTTGTAGCTGCCTCTAGTTCAGGGTAGCCTTAGATTTATAAAAGCTCTGTTTATGTATTATTCAAACAGACTATGTATTTATTTCATTTCCGCTTTGTATACTCTATTCTTAGAAGCTCATGATTTGTACTACCAGTTCTTGGGAAGATATATTGGTTTTAGATATTCGAATTTGTGCTCTTAAGCCTTAAAAATCTCATTTTTACCCTCCTCAATTTGCCTGCGCAGTCCGGACAGGTTCCGGAAAGCTTTTATGTTAAAAACTAATAAAAATAAGAATTTCTGCCTTAAAAGTTAATTTTAGTTGACTTCGATCAATATTTTTGGTAAACGGGCCCGAATCTGTGTTTTGACGGTCCCGGTGGGTCAGTATCGAATTATGGGACCTGGGCGTATGCCCGGAATCGAATTCGGAGGTCCCTAGCTTGAGTTATGAATTTTTTATGATAAATAAAAGTCTAAAAATTAATTATTTTTAAGAATTGATTGATGTTTGGCATTGTTAGTGCAGTGTCCCTATTCTGGTTCCGGAGCACGGTACAGGTTCATTATGATATTTTAAGACTTGTCTGTGAAATTTGGTGAGAAACGGAGTTGGTTTGACGTGATTCGGACGTCCAGTTGAGAAAATAGAAATTTTAAAGTGTTCTTGAGAATTTCATTCGATTTGGTGCTAAATTCAGAGTTCTAGGTGTTATTTTGGTGATTTGATCGTGCGAGCAAGTTCGTATGATGTTTATAGACTTGTGTGCATGTTTGGTTTGGAGTCCCGAGGGCTCGGGTGAGTTTCGGATAGGCCACGGGATGTTTTGGACTTTGGAAATTTGGTTTTTCTGCAGAGTCTGTGTTCTGGCATGTCCTTCTTCGCGTTCGCGAATATACTCTCGCGAACGCGAAGAGTAAACTGGGCAGCTGAGGATTTCTTCTTCGCTAATGCGAAGGCTTGGTCGCGAACGCGAAGCGATGGGGGCGTTACCCTTCACAAACGCGACAAGCCCATCACGAATGCATAGCGTTAGGTACTGGGGAGGGGCAGACGGCTTTTTCTTCAGCGCGAACGCGAACAATGACTCGCGAACGTGAAGACCAGGGAAGGGTAGCCTACGCAAACGCAAACAATGACTCGCGAATGCGTAAACCAGGGAAGGGTAGCCTACGCGAACGCGATCACTGTCTCGCGAACGCGAAGGCTTGGCAGCCCATACACTTCGCGAACGCGATGAACACTGTCGCCCAGCACTTAACAGAACCCAAAAATGGGATTTTATCCAAAATTCATTTTTCTCAAAAACAAAACGGTGAGAGGCGATTTTTCAAGAGCCATTGCTTCCCCAAATTGTTGGTAAGTGATTCTAAACGATTTTCTTTCAATTACCCATTACATTTATTAAATTTTCAACCTAAAATCTAGAGTTTTTATGGTAGAATTAGGGGTTAGGGTAGAAACTACGGATTTTGGGAATTTGGGGATTTAGACCTCAATTTGAGGTCGGATTCTAAAACTAATTACATATTCGGGCTCGGGGGTGAATGGGTAAAAGGATTTTGGTCCGAACCTCAAGTTTTGACCAAGCGGGCCGGGGGTCATTATTGAGTCATTTTTGAATAGATACGAGTGATTTGGAGGTGAATTCCAAAGGAAAAGTTGTGATTGAGAATTAAGTGGCCTTCGGAACGAGGTAAGTGTTTTGTCTAACCCTGACTTGAGGGAATTAGGAACCTTAGATTATTTACTAAGTGAAATTCATGTCAGCGGCATATATGTGAGGTGAAGAGTACTTATGCGCCGCCAATTTACCTGTTTTCCCATGTTTTCTCTATTTCCCTTATATTGCCTCTTTCCTATGCCAAATTTCTACGTGTTATACTAGTATTATTCAATTTATCGTTCTTATCATGTTTACGGAATTTTTGGTGATAATTGAGTTTTTATTTAAAAGTTGAGATTGATATTTTGGAACCAAATGTTGAAGTAAGGTGTGTACTTGTTACTCTATCTCCCTGTTGTTATTTATGAATTGCATTATGGTAAAGAAGAGTGTTAAGGGTAATGTCGTGCCATATTGTGAGTGTTAATGCACGAAGGGTGATGCCGTGCCATATTGTGAGCGTTAATGCACGAAGGGTGATGTCGTGCCATATTGTGAGTGTTAATACACGAAGGGTGATGCCGTGCCATGATATGAGAGTTAATGCATAAAGGGTGATGCCGTGCCGTTTTTATTAATTTTATGGTGAGATTAAGAGTAAAAGCACGAAGGGTGATGCCGTGCATTTTTCCTTACTATATTCACTATTATTGTTGATTCATGATATATTGACTGCTCAGGTGATCATTTTGTTGTAGTTCTTTATCTTGTATTCCCCTCAGTATGTTCCCCTCCCGACATTTCCTGTTTAGTTCTTCATTTATGTTATTTGTATATACACTGTTAAATTGTACATGTTGATTTGTAGGTGCCTTGCCTTAGCTTCGTGTACTACTTCGTCGAGCTTAGTCTCGACACTTACCAATACATGGGGTCGGTTGTACTGATACTGCACTCTGCACTTTTTGTGCAAATTTTGGTACCGGCTCAGGTTGATCGAGATTTTGCTATTGCTCCGCTGTCCGGAGACTCAAGGTAGATCTGTCGGCGTTCACAGACCTTGAAGTACCCGTCTATCATTTCTGTTCTACTGTTTCTTTCATTAAAATAGTTGTATTTCTTTCAAACTATTACTTGAAGTAAATTCTAGAATGCTCATGAATTGTGACTCCAGATCTAGGTGGTAGTAATTAATACAGTTTTATGATATTCCGCACTTATTATATTTCATTTGAGTTAATTATTGTTATTTACTGAATGGAAATAAGGAATTGGTTTAATGATTCTCTAATGTTGGCTTGCCTGGCAAGTGAAATGTTAGACGCCATCACGGTCCCGTCGGTGGAATATTTTGGGTCGTGATAAGTTCTTGGGGAATGTATAAGGTTAAGATAATTATTTACTTAAATTGTTTTAATAATAGTTATTGGATAGTTGAAAGTTGGCTTACATAGCGGGTTGGGTTAGGTGCCATCACGACTAGTTGAATTTTGGGTCGTGACAAGGTGGTATTAGAGCTCTAGGTTCATAAGTTCTACAAGTCATGAGCAACTGTCTAGTAGAGTCTTGCGGATCGGTATGATGACGTCCATACTTATCTTCGAGAGGCTACATGGAATTTAGGATATATACTTCCCATCTTTCTTTCCTTATCGTGCAAAATTGGTTTAGCCTGAAACATAACTCTTTGAATTCCTTCCACGTATTTGTATGCGCACATGAGCGCTCGGTATCTACCGTGCATCGCCGGCTTGTGATTCTATGAACGAGGTTCGAGGTGTGCACTATGTGTTTTGGAGATGGACCAGTCTGGAGGACTTGAGGCCATGGTTGAACCGCAGCTTAAGCTCGGTAGCTTCAGTCGTAACTTGTACAATTGGACTCATATGTCCGGTAATGACCCTACAGTGGAATTTGTGGCTCGATGAGCGGTGGAATGGCAGTGTGATAGGTATGATGTGACCGTGGGATATGTTAAGGAGATTTGAACATAACGAGGAGTGTTTCCTTGAAATGTAAAAGAAAGGCCATTGAGTTCTTGATTTTCGATTTGATGTGACGTAAAGTCTCGGAGTATGAATGTTTTGAAGGATCTTTTGCGTTGTTAAATTTTGGGACAAACTAAATTCTCATGTCTTGTTAATAAGTTTGGACTTGGAAAGATTAAGTGATTGCATAGAAATTGTGACTGCGAAAGGCTATAACAAGATACCAATTTGAGGCTAAGCAGGTGGATTATCCCCTGTGGAGTAATCTACGTAGGTATATTTCTTATATGTGAGTGGAGGGTTTCTTTTCTGCCAGCAGGGCGTATCTGTGGAGATTTGAATTTCAATATGGCTGAGAAAGTTGACTTGAGTGTCAAGGTAATGATGCGAACTTAACGGATGATTTGGGTATTTTTATGGTTGGCGTTACATGAGTTTGAAAAAAAGTTTCGTTGAACTGACTGGGGCATAATGGCAGTAATAGAGTATTAGTATTATGATTTATGAAATGTTTTAATCTATGGCTTTGAACTAAGTGGGGGAACTTGTTATTGATAAATTTAATTTCATGGTTATATGTAAAGGTTTAGTTTTGGGTTGAGGCATACTGGTGGGTTAGTTATGACTTGCAGAAGTTGAGATCGAGGATGACTCGAATAAGGAAAATTCCTGGTTACGGATTATATTGCACAGATGAGTATATGAAAATCATGGGATGAGTGAGTTGTTGTTTTCAAAATATGTAGTACGCACGGAGTATGAATTTGATTGGGGGTATTAAAGTAGAGTTACTTCTTTGAGTGTTATTGTGCTAATGGGGCACGTGTCTTTCAGCCCATTTGGGCTATGCAATTTTTAGATTTGAGCAAAAAAAATGGGTGACTCACGAGGAGGTGCTAATGGATTCAAAAATGTATAAGTGGCAATTGAAAATTTTGGGATTCGTATATCGCTAGAATCAGTTATTTACATTAGATGGTGTAGATTTTTGCGATAATTCTGTATGACTATGGATTCTACATTTCAGTATAAGAAAAGGAAGAGGAACAATTTTAAATTCACATAAGGTATTTTCAGAGTGGGTGTTATAGTTGTGGTATTTATGGAGGTGCTTAAGAAGAATAGCTTATAGGCCTTAGGGCATTGTGGTTCTATGCTAGGTTTGTGGGGTGAGCTGTGGCTAAAGATCGTGGCATTTTAGTAAGGAGAAGTATCAATCTGAAGACAAATTCGGAAGAAACTCGAAGAAATAAGACAAACAGGTAGTAGGTTGGATCAATATGGTAAGGGATGTGATCGGTTCTTTGGGTGCTTATGATGTGGGGGTTTTCTACAGGTGCTTTGTGGTAATACACCTGGGCTTGGCGATCTGCGTGGCTTGGTTGATTTATAGAGATTCAACTCTGATGGCTTGATTATGTGCAAATGGATTCCAAAGCATTCTCGAGGATTTCTACCACGGTTTGAGATAGGTATTTCCCTACCGGCCTTAGGAGCATGTTAAGTATTGTGATTTTCTACCGGATGAGATCAAATGGAAGGATTCTGGCCGATCGGATATGTATTCTACTATGGATTTAGAATGATTATGAGGTTCTCGTATATTTCAAATGATGGCATGATAGATGCGGTGTGTTGTGTGGGATTAAGGTTGGCATGTGCAAGGTCACAGTTTAGCTTTGAAAGGGAGGTCATAAATTCTTAGAGGGAATGAACAATTTTCGATGTTTAGATGAATGTTAGAACTATTTGGTATTGCGTGCGTAGAGTGTACATTTCAGAAGGCGCACTATGTTTTGAATTATGGATATTTCATAGGTATTGCGGCACTGTCCTGGTTGATCGACTACTAATTTTAAGACGCTGCTATGTGGCACGAAAGAATGGGAGAAGTATTCCTCCTGGGATGATCGTGTATGAGAAATGTGTTACATATTCGGGCGGTGGAGATGGCACCAGAAATGGTGGTTCACGTGTTTTAGGGATTTGGAGACTGGGAGTGGTCTGGAGCAGATTGTTTCATGATTGTGGACTGTAAAGTTGTGTCCGAAGCTAGCCAGATGATAGAATGTGTTATGATTCAGTCATTATAGATTTTCGGAGGGATTTTTATCTATTTGTGAGTAACCCGAGTTGATTTGGGGGTCCATTGGTAGGCCCAATTAAGATGTGTATTCTACACCGAGCCGGAATGGTTGGCTCCATACTGCTATTATTGAGGGATGTGTCATTCGGTTGATGTTGAACTTATTCGTGTTCTGAAATGATCTGTGAGTTACTCCTTTATGCTACATTGTGATTCATTGGTTGTGTGCACAGATGGTGTGGCATTTTTGTCATTTGCCTCTTTGTGGTCATTGATTTTGAGCGGGGTGGCTCGAGGTATATATTATGGACCAGCATTTGGATGGGGTCACGCATTGCAGCGGAGTTATGTTAAGGTATGAACCTTGTGTTAGAATCATGTGATGGTTCTACGGTGTGTGATGGATTTTTTCAGCAATTCTTTGTGGCGGTACTTGTTAATATTGTAGGACAGTTCTCTCATTTGAGTCATTTTCCATGACTGAGTACATTTGAATTGTTGCGTATTGATGCACGGATGGCACGAGTGTGTGGCTTTGAGTTATATTGGTGTGGCATGTCTGTAGAATAGTTGTGTTTAGTAATATAAGGTCATTGGACCTAGAATGGGTACTATCAAGTTTGATTACGGTATGTTCGGAAGGATAATATTGAAAGTCGGCTCAAAAAGCAATTATGGTTCTGGTCGGGGCGAGAGAGCTCTGTGACTTGTTGATCTGGTAAGAGGTCATGAAATTTCGCGTGTTTCTTTTAATATCAACAGTGTACGAAGTTTTTGGGGATGAGGTTTGGTTCGATATGGGTTTTATACTAGTACTTGGATGGTTTTGAGTAGTCACTGGTGATCAGAAATGGTGCTATGAGTATGCGAGTTGTGTAATATGTTAGTTGATTATATCTGTGGTCATGGTTATGATTATGGCTTGATACAGCCTGTTCAAACTCATACAGTATGTAAATGTAAGATTCGTGTCTTGAAAGAAATTCTAAAGGTTGGAAATTAAATTCCAAGGTTTATGGGCTAAAGTTAAATTAATGATTTTCAGTTGTATTGTGTAGTCAAGCCTATGTGGAATAGGGTGACGTGGGTTCACCCCCGGGTACGTGTGTGGTAAGATGGAATAGTGATTTGATGGCTTGGGAACAACTGTTGGCACGTTCGTGGACGAACGTATGTTTAAGTGGGGGAGAAGGTAACGACACGACCGGTCATTTGAGTATTACAACCCCGTTTTCCCATTTACTGCTCAAATTGTACTTTACTGTTGTTGTGTGAATTGCCGGGGTAAATGGTTCGGGTCCGGTGAGGTTTTGGAATGAATGGAACACTTAGTTCCAAGGTTTAAAACTTAAGTTACAATAGTGACCGGATGTCGACTTATGTGTAAATGACCCCGGAATGGAGTTTTGATGATTCCAATAGCTTCGTATGGTGATTTTGGTCTTAGGAGCGTGTCCAGAAAATTATTTGAAGGCACGTAGTGGAATTTGGCTTGAAATAACGAAAGTTGAATTTTGGAAAGTTTGACCGGGGGGTTGTATTTTTGATATCGAGGTCAAAATCTGATTTTAGAAATTTGAATAGCATCGTTATGTCATTTATGACTTGTGTGCAAAATTTGAAGTCATTCCGGATTAATTTGATATGTTTCGGCACATGCTATAGAATTTGAAAGTTCAAAGTTCATAGATTTTGATTTGAGGTGCGATTTTTTATTTTGATGTTATTTGATATGATTTGAGGCCTCGAGTAGGTCCGTGTTATATTATGGAACGTGTTGGTATATTTGGTTGAGGTCCCGAGGGGCTCGGGTGTATTTTTAGATCATTGGTTGAGAGATTAATAAAGTTAAAAAATTTAGGAGTTTGGCCATGGTCAATATTGGGTCAAGATGACCTCTTTTCAGTGTTTTGCGTGTGCGAGCAGGTCCGTAGCGTGTTGTATGATTGAAATTCATATATGGTTTGTGTCCGGGAGGTTCCGGATGAGTTTCGGGGTGAGTTTTGAGAGAGTCCGGGCATTTCGGCACTCTAATATTGTTCTGGCACTTTCGGGGATGCGGACCACGCATTTTTGGGCGCTGAAGCAAAGGAGGGACGCGGACCGCACATTTTTGGGCGCTGAGGTGAAGGAAGGACGCGCACAGCAGCAGAATTTCGCGGCCACACTCAAATTTTCACGGACCGCACAATTCTGTCCGCGGCCGCGCTCCAGGGAGTTCTGCAGATTCGCCGGTCTGATTTCGGAAGCCTATATCTTTTGATCTACAAGGAATTGTGAGATGATTCAAAAATGAAAGTTGTAGCCCTTCATGTCTAGTTTCCAGAACGGTAAATAAGTCATCATTTGGACATTTGTAGAGAAAGTTATGGCCAAAATACTAAAGCCTGGCAGTACAGCCCCAACATTTTCGTGGACCGCACAAATGTTTCGCGACCGCGGGACCTGGGGCACGGCCGCGCTTGGAATTTCGCTAACCGCGAAATTGGAGTTCAGAGGATGTACTATATATCCAAGGTTTAGGGTATTATTTCACATTTTGGACCTAGGGAGCTCAGTTTGTGGCGATTTTTCGTGAATTTTTCAAGAAATTCATCGGGGTAATTGATTCTAACTCGAATTTGGTTAATATATATGAATATATCAATGATTTCATCATCTCATTAGTACTTTGAGGTGGAAATTTGTGAAAATTTGTAGAAACTTCATAAAATAAATATTTCGAGATTTGAACACCGATTCGGAGTCGGATTTGAGTGAAATTAGTATGGTTGAACTCGTAATTGGATGGGTTGTCGGATTTTGTGAGTTTCATCGGATTCCGAGACGTGGGCCCCACGGGTAATTTTTGGGGCGTAATTTCGGATTTTGTGGAAATATTAGTATTTTGATATGGAATTAATTCTTATAAATTTTGTGGGCTGAATCAAATTAATTGTGACTAGATTCGAGCCGTTTGGAAGTTGATACACGCAGAGTGGAATTGCTGGAGCATTGCTTAGCTTGCTTGACATTGGATTTGGCTTGTTCTAAGTAAGTAACTCTTCTAATCTTGGAGTTGAGGGTATGAACCCTGAATATATGTATTTCGTGAAATTGTTGGGAGGTGACGCACATGCTAGGTGACGGGCGTGTGGGCATGCACTATAGAAATTGTGACATAATTGTTTCTGTGGAATTTTGTAGTTAAATGATCTTGGCATTTTCCATGCGGTTTTATGAGTTAAAGAAATTGAGCTAAAAAGCATAATAAAAAACATGTTGAGGCTATGTGCCATTATTATTGAGACCCGCAAAGGTCATATTGTTGTGAATTATTTATTTTAAATTGAAAATTCATACTCAGTCATATTCATTTCATTGCATATCATATCTCAGTCTCTGTTGTTATTTATTGATACATCATATCATCATTTTGGGCTATTCTCATGACATTGTGAGCCCATGAGAGAGAGACCGGAGAGATTGATGATTGAGGGAGGCTGAGGGCCTAATTGTGAGGATATTTTTGGGATCGGGTTGCATGCCGCAGCAGGCCATGTTGGGTTTATATATATATATTTACTATTGCACGTGAGTTGGCCGTGCAACACGTGAGTTGGCCGTGCGGATCTTTATATTATACTATAGCACGTGAGTTGTCCGTGCGGATGAGTTGGCCGTGCGGATCCAGATATTTATATTATGGCACGTGAGTTGTCCGTGAAGCACGTGAGTTGTCCGTGCTTATAGCGCTTGGGCTGTAGGAGCCCCTCATGAGTCTATACCCACCCCCAATGAGCGCAGTCGACTATAAACAGGGATCGGGCTACACACCGCAGCAGGTATTGTATAGCGCTGAGTAATTGAGTGTCACGACCCGAAATTTCCCACCGACGGGACCGTGATGGCGCCTAATATTTCACTTGCTAGGCAAGCCAACGTTAGAAAATAGTTAAACCAATTCCTTATTTCCATTCAGTAAATAACAATAATTAACTAAGATGAAATATAGTAAGTGCGGAATATCATAAAACTGTATTAATTACTATCACTCGGATCTGGAGTCACAATTCACGAGCATTCTAGAATTTACTACAAGTAATAGTCTGGAAGAAATACAACTGTCTGAATGAAAGAAAATAATAGGACATAAAAGATAGACGGGGACTTCACGGTCTGTGAACGCCGACAGATCTAACTTGAGTCTCTAGACAACGGACCAGTAGCAAATCTCGATCAACCTGAGTCGGTATCAAAATCTGCATAGAAAGTGCATTGTGCAGCATCAGTACAACCGACCCCATGTACTGGTAAGTGTCGAGCGTAACCTCGGCGAAGTAGTGACGAGGCTAGGACAAGACACCCACATATAACCTGAACAATATAATCATGCTAGTGGTAACAACAGTAAATAAAGCAATAACGCAAAAATAATGGGAAGGGGACATACAGTGGGGGAATACAACATAAAGAGTGAGAATAATGAAAAGACAGAATTAAACAGAAAATCCTTAAACGAAATGAGCAATTAAAATAGCAAAGGAAAACTGCACGGCATCACCCTTCGTGCTTTTACTCTCAACCTCACCAAATAAATAAATAGAACGACACGGCATCACCCTTCGTGCTTTTACTCTCAACCTCACCAAATAAATAAATAGAACGGCACGGCATCACCCTTCGTGCTTTTACTCTCAACCTCACAATATAAATAATGCATGCACGGCATAACCCTTCGTGCTTTACACTCCTCATCACCAATCACAAAATCAATAACAATGGATAGATAAGAGTATCACAAAGAAATCACTATTTTATCTATTATCAATAGCACAATGTAATCTCAACCTTGAATCAATATTCGAAAGTTACCAAATCTCAGTGAAACCAGATATGAGTCACCCATCATTTCAAATAACCCGATAAGCATGGATAGTAGAATTTAAGGCTACAAAATAGACAAGAATAGAATTTCACTCGCATGCTATGACTCGACAATGACGCATAGATGCTCGTAACCTCATCTATACATCATATTTAATAACCAAACACGTAGCAAATGAACACATAATACCTATTCCCTCAAGCCAAAGTTAGACACGACACTTACCTCGCTCCGAAGGCCACTAAATTCTCAATCACAGCCGTTCCTTTGGGATTCACCTCCAAACCACTCGTATCTATTAAAAAATGACTCAATAATATCAAACATTACTAAAGAAATCAACTTTAATGAATAATTACAGATTTCCCAAATTTTCCTCCAAAAAGTCAAAAATCGACCCCGGGCCCGCTTGGTCAAAACCCGAGGTTCGGACCAAAATTCATTTACCCATTCACCCCCGAGCCCGAATATGTAATTGGTTTTGGAATTCGACCTCAAATCGAGGTCTAAATCCCCAAATTACCGAAATTCCTAGTTTCTACCCTAACCCCTAATTCTATCATGAACACTCTAGATTTTATGTTGAATTCTTGTAAAATGAAGTAAAATATTGAATGAAACGAGTTGAGGAACACTTACCTATGTTTTGGGGAAGAAAATGTCCTTGAAAAATCGCCTTAGGCCTCCTATCCTTTTGAAACTAGAAGAAAAATGGCTGGAGTCCAAATTAAATGAACTCACTGCCCAGCGACCTTCGCACTTGCGGTGCTTTGGTCTCACCTGCGCATCCGCACGTGCGGACAGGACGTGCTCTTCTGCGGAAAAGGACTAGGCCAACTGGGGCCGCACCTACGGACGGGGTTCCGCTTCTACGGTCCCGCTCCTGCGGAGAGAAGTCCGTATCTGCGGAAAAATGATGTCCAGGCCTGGGTCACACCTGCGGGGCTATCACTCGCACTTCCGAGCTCGCACCTATGACCAAAGGCTCGCAGGTGCGGGCACACCAGATTTGGTGCACCATCAGCCTTGTTGATGTTTGAACTCAACTCGCGCATCGTCCGAATGGCATCCGAGCCCTCGGGACTCCAAACCAAGCATGCACGTAAGTCTAAAAACATCATACGGACTTGCTCGCACGATCAAATCGCCAAAACAACACCTAGAACTATGAATTTAGCACCAAATCAAATGAAATTCTCAAAAACACTTTAAAATTTCTATTTTCTCAACTGGACATCCGAATCACGTCAAATCAATTCTGTTTCTCACCAAATTTCACAGATAAGTCTTAAATATCATAATGAACCTGTATCGGGCTTCAAAACCAAAATACGGACCCGATACTAACTATGCCAAATATCAGTCAATTCTTAAAAATAAATAATTTCCAAACTTTTAATTTTCATCAAAAATTCATAACTCAAGCTAGGGACCTCCGAATTCGATTTCGGGCATACGCCCAGGTCCCATAATTTGATACGGACCTACCAGGACTGTCAAAGCATAGGTCCGGGCCCGTTTACCAAAAATGTTGATCGAAGTCAACTAAAATTAACTTTTAAGGCAAAAATTTATTTTCATTAGTTTTCATCATAAAAGCTTTCCGGAAACCTGCCCGGACTGAGCACACAAATCGAGGAGGGTAATGAGATTTGTAAGGCTTAAGAGTGTAGATTCGAGTTCTAAAACATAAGATGACCTTTTGGGTCATCACAATGAGTGTGCTGAGCATATGAGTACAATCTCTGAGATGCATTGCATTGGCATGCACACATGACATACATGCATAGAGATGTGTTTTTGTATCGACCCGACCGATTGTTTTGAGTATCACAGCCCCGTTCCCTATTTTACTGCTCAATTTATGCCTTACAGTTGATTTATGACTTATCGGATTAGTTGGTTAGGGTCCGGAAGGATTTCAGAGTGAAATGAGATACTTAGTCTCATAATTGAAAACTTAAGTTGAAAAAGTTGACCGGATATTCATTTATGTGTAAACGACCTCGGAATTGAATTCTGATGATTCCAATAGCTCCTTATCGTGATTTTAGACTTAGGAGCGTGTCCAAATTTTTTTTGAGGTCCGTAGTGGAATTAGGCTTGAAATGGCGAAAGACGAATTTTTGAAATGTTTGACCGGGGGGTTGACTTTTTGATATCAGGGTCGGAATCCAGTTACAAAAATTTTCACAGCTCTGTTATGTCATTTATGACTTGTGTGAAAAATTTGAGGTCAATCGAACGTGATTTGATCGGTTTCGGTGTCGTTTATAGAAATTGAAAGTTTCAAAGTTCATTAGGCTTGAATTGAGGTGCGATTCATGATTTTAGCGTTGTTTGATGTTATTCAAGGCTTTGACTAAGTTCGTATGATGTTTTAGGACTTGTTGGTATATTTGGTTGAGGTCCCGAGGGGGCTCGGGTGAGTTTTGGGGTGGTTTCGGACCATTTTTAAGCCATCTTTAATTGCTGGTTTCTGCCTACAGAGGTGTGCATCACGATCGCGAACATTTGGTCACGTTCGCGAAGAGCAAACAGCAGTTTGGAACCTTGTGAATCACGATCGCGGAAGCTCTTTCGCGATCACGTAGAACAAAATCTCTGCTGCACTAACCCGACTTTGGAAGCTTATATCTCGCAATCTATAAGAAATATAGAGATAATCCAAAAATGAAAGTTGTAGCTCTTGATGTCTAATTTCATATTTTTGGAAAATATTAGTATTTTCATATGAAATTAATTCATATAATTTTTGTGAGCTGACTCAAATTAATTGTGACTAGATTCGAGCCGTTTGGAAGTTGATACGCACAGAATGGAATTTCTGGAGCATTTCTTAGCTTGCTCAACATTGGATTTGGCTTGTTCGAGGTAAGTAGCTCTTCTAATCTTGGAGTTGAGGGTATGAACCCTGAATATATGTATTATGTGAATTGTTGGGAGATGGCGCACATGCTAGGTGACGGGCGTGTGGGCGTGCACTATAGAAATTGTGACATAATTGTTTATGTGGAATTTTGTAGTTAAATAATCTTGGCATTTTCCATGCGGTTTTATGTGTTAAAGAAATTGAGCTGAAAAGCATATTAAAAATCATGTTGAGGCTATGTGCCAGTATTATTGGGACCCACAGAGGTCATATTGCTGTGAATTATTTATTTTAAATTGAAAATTATACTCAGTCGTATTCATGTCATTACATATCATATCTCAGTCTATGTTATTATTTATTGAAACATCATATCATCATTTTGGGCTATTTTCATGACATTGTGAGCCCATGAGAGAGAGACTGGAGAGATTGATGACTCAGTGAGGTTGAGGGCCTGATTGTGAGGATTATTATGTGGATCAGGGATGCCCGCCTGCAGTAGGCCTTATAGGCTTTATTATAGCACGTGAGTTGGCCGTGCGGATCCAGATATTATTATGGCACGTGAGTTGTCATGCAGAACGTGAGTTGTCCGTGCAGAACGTGAGTTGTCCGTGCAGAACGTGAGTTGGCCGTGCGGATCCAGATATTATTATAGCACGTGAGTTGTCCGTGCAGCACGTGAGTTGGTCGTGCGGATCCAGATATTATTATAGCACGTGAGTTGTCCGTGTAGCACATGAGTTGGCCGTACGGATCCAGATATTATTATAGCACGTGAGTTATCCGCGCAGCACATGAGTTATCCGTGCGGATTATAGCGCTTGGGCTGAAGAAGCCCCTCCGGAGTCTGTTCACACCCCCAGTGAGCGCAAGTACCTACTGATTGCGAGTGCTGAGTAACTGGGAGGACTGAGTGAAATGATACTCTAGGAGTATGCATATGATTTTATCACTGAGTTGCATCGCATTGACATGCACACATGACATACAGGCATAGAGATGTATTTTCCTCATGTTGTACAGTATCACATCATTCATGATTTCTCACACATGTTGACAGATGGGCATAGTGATGCATTTGTTTTACACGGGTTATCTGGAAAGAAAATGAAACATCTCATTCATTATTGAAAGGATTTTGGGAAAATTATTGCTTTCAAACTTATTCATATTTTTGGAAATTTTGGTAAACGATTTGGGTTTTTCACTGATGTACTTGAATGGGAAGAACTATTTGTAGAAATCATGATTTAGCTGAGTATTTTATTTCTTAGTTATTTCTTATATTATTGGCTTTACGTTATTATGGACTGTGGTGAACTATTGGTTTTGGACCCGACCTTGGTAAAAGCTCGTCACTGCTTTCAACCTAAGGTTAGGTTTGTTATTTACTCAGTATATGGGGTTAGTTGTACTGATACTACACTTCTGCACATTGTGTGCTGATGTTGGCTGTTGTTGTTGCTGTGCTCGGCGGTTGCCGGATTTGAAGATGTACCTGCGTTCCTGTTGTAGCTGCCTCTTTTTCATGGTAGCCTTAGATTTATAAAAGCTCTGTTTATGTACTATTCAAACAGACTATGTATTTATTTCATCTCCGCTTTGTAAACTCTATTCTTAGAAGCTCATGATTTGTACTACCAGTTCTTGGGAAATGTATAAGGTTAAGGTAATTATTTACTGAAATTTCTTTAATAATTGTTATTGGAATTGGATAGTTGAAAGTTGGCTTACCTAGTGGGTTGGGTTAGGTGCCATCACGACTAGTTGGATTTTGGGCCGTGACAAGGTGGTATCAGAGCTCTAGGTTCATAGGTTCTTCAAATCATGAGCAAGTGTCTAGTAGAGTCTTGCGGATCGATATGATGACGTCCATACTTATCTTTGAGACTCTATAGGGCATTTAGGATAATTTCTCATCTTTCTTTCTTTATCGTGCGGAATTGATTCAGCTTGAAATATAACTCTTTGAATTCCTTCCACGCATTCATATGCGCACATGAGCGCTTGGTATCAGCTGTGTATCACCAGCTTGTGATTTTAGGGATGATGTGCGAGATGTGTATTCTATATTTTGGTGATGGGCCAGTCTGGAGGACTTGAGGCCATGGTTAGACCGCAGTTTGAGCTCGGTAGCTTCAGTTATAACTTGTACATTTTGACTGATATGTCCGGTAATGTCCCTACATGTGGAATTTGTGGATCGATGAGCGGTGGAATGGCCTTGTGATGAGTACGATGTAACTGCGGGATGTGTGAGGACGCATTGAATGTGACGAGAAGTGTTTCCGTAAAATGTAAAGGAAAGGTCATTGGGTGCTTGATTTTTGTTTTGATGTGACGTACAGTCTCGAGTATGAATATTTTGAAAGATCTTTTACATTGTTAAATTTTGGGACAAATTAAATTCTCATGTCTGGTTAATGAGTTTGGACTTAGATAGACTAAGTGATTGCATAGTAATTGTGACTGCGAAAAGATATAACAAGATGCTAATTTGAGGCTAGGGAGGTGGATTATCTCCTGGAGAGTAATCTACGTAGGTATGTTCCTTATATGTGAGTGGAGAGTTTCTTTTCTGCCAATAGGGCGTATGTGTGGAGATTTGAATTTGAATCTGGCTGAGAAAGTTTACTTGAATGTCAAGAGAATAATTGCGAGCTTAGCGGCTGATTTGGAGTATTTTTATGGTTGGCGTTGCAAGAGTTTGAGAAGAAGTTTTGTTGAACTGACTGTGGCATTATGGCAGTAATATAGTATTGGTATTGTGAGTTATGGAATGTTTTAATTATGGATTTGAGCCAAGTGGGGAAGCCTGCTATTGATAATTCAATTTCATGGTTATATGTAATGGTTTAGTTTTGGGTTGAGACATACTGGAGGGTTAGTTATGACTTGCTAAAGTTGAGATCGAGGATGACTTGAATAAGGAAATTCCTGGATACAGGTTATATTGCACTTATAAGTTTATGAAAATCGTGGAATGAGTGAGTTGTTATTTGTGAATGATGTAGTGCGCACGGAGTATGAATTTGATAGGTGGTATTAAAGTAGAGTTACTTCTTGGAGTGTTGTTGTGCTAATGAGGCATGTGACATTTGGCCCATTTGCGCGGTGTAATGTGGATTTGAACAAATGGGGTGACTCTCGAGAAAGTTCTAATAGATTCGAGATTTAATATGTAACCATTGAGAATTTTTTTTGGCGGATTTATTTATGGCTAAAATCTGAGATTTAAGTTGGATGGTGTCGAAACTTGTGGCATTTTTGTATATCATTATGGATTTTATATTTCGGTATCAAGAAGGTGAATGAAATGGCCTTAGACTCATATAAGGTATTTTTAGAGTGGGCATTTTGGTTGTTGTATTTATAGGGGTAATTATGATGTGGTGAGACTCTACAGATGTTTTGGTGGCAATATTCTTGGGTTTGGTGACCTACATGGTTTGGTCGAGTTAGAGAAATTTAGTTCTAATAGCTTGGTTATGTGAAAATGGATTTCAAAGTGTTCTTGATGGTTTCTACCATGGATTGAAACGGATATTTTCTACTGGTGTGGGAAACGTGTTGTGTATTGTGATTTCTTCCTAGAAGGAAGCAAGAGGAAGGTTTCTAACTAACCATGTATGTAATTTACTGGTGACTCAGAGTTGATAATGGGATTCTTGTGCTTGTCACATGATGGCATAATAGATGTGGTGTGTTGTGCGGGATTAGGATTTACATGTACAAGGTGACAGTTCAGTCTTTAAGAGAAGGTAATGAATGTTGGGCAGCATGGTCAGTTTCAAATATTTCGATGAATGTTATAACTACTCGGTAATTCCTGATAAGGGTGCGCATTTCAGAATGGCACAATGTGTTTTGACTTACGGATGTTCATTGGTATTGCGATACTCACCTAGTTGATAGACTGCTGATATTCAAATTATTGCTATGTGGCATTGAAGAATTATGAAAGTATTCCTCATGAGATTATCGTGAATGGAAGATGTGTTAGTCATTTTAGTGCTGGAGTTGGGATCAGTTACGGTGATTTATGTGTTCGATGAATTTGGAGACTGGGAGTTCTCAGAAGTATATTGTTTCGGGGTTGCGACCTATTTGAGGTGACTATTTTATTTAAAACTCGGTGGAGGCACTAGTTGCGTTAATTATTTGTGATAGCTATGCGCTATGAGTGCGCATATATGTGAGGTTTGAGCCCATGTGCGGTCATTAGAGCAAGTATTCATACTCGGAAGAATGCTTAGGCTATTATATGCCTAGAGTTGACTGTTAAGCGTAAAGTTATA
Source organism: Nicotiana tabacum (assembly GCF_000715075.1). Taxonomy (NCBI): domain Eukaryota; kingdom Viridiplantae; phylum Streptophyta; class Magnoliopsida; order Solanales; family Solanaceae; genus Nicotiana; species Nicotiana tabacum. The sequence goes on from NC_134092.1 coordinate 114,918,240, forward strand.
ACGTTTCCCGTATTCGTACCTTTGTTGAGAACTATCTGGGCTATACTTGAGGTTGCAAAGAAGATGATTCCCTAAATAAACGGGGTAGTTACTAATTCTGCGTTAAAAACAAATTACCGATTTAAAGTGTGATAGCAGACTTTGCACATGATTACACTATGGCATGCTATTTCTACCAGTCCATGAGCATGAGAATCTTATTTCATTATCATATACAAGTGTACTTGTTTAATTGCTCCTATATGATATGCTGGGACTGGAGGCCTGTGACCATGTCAGGCGATTCATATTACTGACACGTGGGTTGTCCGTGCCGTGTGTGGGAATTTTACTTCTGCGATAATTTATCGAATTTCATTGCTTCCCTTCCTCTATGATAAAAAATACATGAGCAGCGTTTTTGAGGAATTGTGTACATGCACCTACGGTTATCCTCTTCACAAAATTTGAGGAGTTGGTTGTAACATTGCGGTTGTGGTGGTGCTTGTTGAACTTGCAATACGGTTCTCTTCCTTGAGACATCTCCCAAATTTGGGTACACAGATTGCGCAGTTGTGGCTTGAGTTATATTGATGTGGCGTGTCTGTGGGATAGCTGTGTTTAATAATATAAGGTCATTGGACCTAGAAGGGGTACTATCGGGCTTGATTATGGTATATTCGGGAGGATAATATTGAAAGTCAGCTTAGGAGAGGATTATGGTTATAGTTCGGGCGAGAGAGCTCCATGACTTATTGATCTGATAAGGGGTCATGAGCTTTCCACGTGTTTCTTTTATTATTAACATCATACGAAGGTGTTGGGATGAGGTTTTATTCGATATGGGGGTTTAATGCTAGTACTTGGTTGGTTTGAAGTAGTTATTGTGATCAGGAATATTGCTACGAGCGGGCGAGTTGTCTAATATTCTGGGTAAATTATATCCGTGGTTATAGTTATGGATCGATGTAGCTTATTCAGACTCATACAACGTGTAAATTTAAGATTCATGTCTTGAAAAGAAATTCTGAAGGTTGGGAATTGAATTCCAAGGTTTTTGAGATAAGATTAAATTAAGGATTTTCAGTTGTATTGTGTTGTCAGGCCTATATGGAATAGGGTGACGTGAGATCACCCCCGGGTATATATGTGGTAAGGTGGAATAGAGATTTGAAGGTTAAGAACAACTCTTGGCACGTTCAAGGACGAATGTATGTTTAAGTGGGGGAGAATGTAACGACCCGACCGGTCGTTTTGAGTATCACAACCCCGTTCCCTCATTTACTGCTCAATTTATGCCTTACAGTTGATTTATGACTTATCAGGTTAGTTGGTTCGGGTCCGGAAGGATTTCGGAGTGAAATGAGACACTTAGTCTCATAATTGAAAACTTACGTTGGAAAAGTTGATCGGATATTCACTTATATGTAAACGACCTTGAAATTGAATTCTGATGATTCCAATAGCTCCGTATGGTGATTTTGGACTTAGGAGCGTGTCCGAAATTTTTTTTGAGATCCGTAGTGGAATAAGGCTTGAAATGGCGAAAGTTAAATTTTTGGAAAGTTTGACCGGGGGGGTGACTTTTTGATATCGGGCCGGAATCCAGTTCTAAAAATTTTCACAGCTCCGGTATGTCATTTATGACTTGCGTGCAAAATTTGAGGCCAATCGGACGTGATTGGATAGGTTCTGGCGTCGTTTGTAGAAATTGGATGTTTCAAAGTTTATTAGGCTTGAATTGAGGTGTGATTCATAGTTTTAGCATTGTTTGATGTGATTCAAGGCTTCGACTAAGTTCGTATGATGTTTTAGGACTTGTTGGTATATTTGGTTGAGGTCCCGAGGGGGCTCGGGTGAGTTTCGGGGTGGTTTCGGACCATTTCTAAGCCATTTTTAATTTATGCTCTCTGCCTACACAGGTGTGCATCGCGATCGCGAACATTTGGTCGCGTTCGCGAAGAGAAAACAGCAGTTTGGAACCTTGTGAATCGCGATCGCGGAAGCTCTTTGGAAGCTTATATCTCGCAATCTATAAGGGATTTGGAGATAATCCAAATATGAAACTTGTAGTTCCTGATGTCTAGTTTTCAGAAAGCTAAACCATTTGCAATTTAGAGTTTTGTACAAAACGTTATGACCATTATACTAGAGGCTGTCTGGAAGAGTTGGGAGTTTGTTCTTCGTAATCGCGAAGAGCAGTTTTGGGGCTGAAAAATTATGCGCTTCGCGATCGCGAAGCATTTTCCGCGATCGCGAAGAGTAAATGCCTGGACAAAAGATATATTTTGAGGTTTCAGCCATTTTAACACATTTGGAGGTATGGAGCTCGGATTGAAGCGATTATTTAGGCGCTTTTCACCATATAGATTGGGTAAGTGATTCTAACTTGGGTTTGGTTAAATTATACGAATCTATTATTGTTTTTATCAACAAATTAGTGTTTTGGGTTTAAAATAGTAGAAAAATTCATAGAATTTAATTGAGGATTTGAAGGTCGAGTTATGGTCGGATTTGAGTAATTTTGGTATGGTTGGACTCGTGGTTGAATGGGGGTTCGTTATTTTGTGAGTTTTATCGGATTCCGAGATGTGGGCCCCATGGGTGATTTTTTGGGCGTAATTTTGGATTTTTGGAAAATATTAGCATTTTCATATGGAATTAATTTCTATAATTTTTGTGAGTTGAATCAAATTAATTGTGACAAGATTCGAGCCGTTTGGAAGTTGATACGCGCAGGATGGAATTTATGGAGCATTGCTTAGCTTGCATGACATTGGATTTGGCTTGTTCGAGGTAAGTAACTCTTCTAATCTTGGAGTTGAGGGTATGAACCCTGAGTATATGTATTATGTGAATTGTTGGGAGGTGACACACATGCTAGGTGACGAGCGTGTGGGCGTGCACTATAGAAATTATGACATAATTGTTTAGGTGGAATTTTGTAGTTAAATAATCTTGGCAATTTCCTTGCGGTTTTATGTGTTAAAAAAATTAAGCTGAAAAGCATATTAAAAATCATGTAGAGGCTATGTGCCAGTATTATTAGGACCCACAGAGGTCATATTGCTGTGAATTATTTGTTTTAAATTGAAAATTATACTCAGTCATATTCATGTCATTACATATCATATCCCAGTCTCTGTTATTATTTATTGAAACATCATATAGTCATTTTTGGGCTATTTTCATGACATTGTGAGCCTGTGAGAGAGAGACTGGAGAGATTGATGATTGACTGAGTCCGAGGGCCTGATTGTGAGGATTATTAGGTGGATCGGGGCTGCCCGCCTGCAGTAGGCCTTATAGGCTTTATTATAGAACGTGAGTTGGCCATGCGGATCCAGATATTATTATAGCACGTGAGTTGTCCGTGTAGCACGTGAGTTAGTCGTGCGGATCCAAATATTATTATAGCACGTGAGTTGTCCGTGTAGCACGTGAGTTGGCAATGCGGATCCAGATTACTGAGTGCGAGTGCTGAGTGACTGGGAGGACTGAGTGAAATGATGCTGTAGGAGTATGCATATGACTTTATCACTGAGATGCATCACATTGACATGCGCACGTGACATACAGGCATAGAGATGTATTTTCCTCATGTTGTACAGTATCACATCATTCATGATTTCTCGCACATGTTGACAGATGGGTATAGTGATGCATTTGTTTTACACGGGTTATCTTGAAAGAAAATGAAACATATCATTTATTATTGAAAGGATTTTGGAAAAATTATTGCTTTCAAACTTATTCATATTTTTGGAAATTTCGGTAAACGATTTAGGTTTTTCACTAATGTACTTTAAAGGGAAGAACTATTTTTAGAAATCATGATTTAGCTGAGTATTGTATTTCTGAGAACTTCTTATATTATTGGCTTTACGTTGTTATGGACTGTGGTGAACTATTGGTTTTGTACCCAACCTTGGTAAAAGCTCGTCATTGCTTTCAACCTAAGGTTAGGTTTGTTACTTACTCAGTACATGGGGTTGGTTGTACTGATACTACACGTCTGCACATTGCGTACAGATGTTGGCTGTTATTGTTGCTGTGCTCGACGGTTGCCAGATTTGAAGATGTACCTGCGTTCCTATTGTAGCTGCCTCTTGTTCATGGAAGCCTTAGATTTATAAAAGCTCTGTTTATGTACTATTCAAACAGACTATGTATTTATTTCATCTCCTATTTGTAAACTCTATTCTTAAAAGCTCATGATATGTACTACCAGTTCTTGGGGAATGTATAAGGTTAAGATAATTATTTACTTAAATTGCTTTAATAATTGTTATTGGAATTGGATAGGTGAAAGTTGGCTTTCCTAGCGAGTTGGGTTAGGTGCCATCACGACTAGTTGGAGTTTGGGCCGTGACAGTTTTCCTCATATTGTACGGTATCACATTATTCATGATTTCTCACACATGTTGACAGATGGGCATAGTGATGCATTTGTTTTACACTGGTTATCTGGAAAGAAAATGAGATATTTTATTTATTATTGAAAGGATTTTGGAAAAAATACTATTTTCAAACTTATTCATATTTTCGGCAACTTCGGTAAATAATTTGGGTTTCCACTTATGTACTTGAAAGGAAGAACTATTATTTTTGAAATCATGATTTTACTGAGCATTTCATCTCTGAGATTACTTCTGGTATTATTTTCTTTATGTTGTTATGGACTGTTGTGGACTAGTGGTTTTGGACCCGACCTTGGTAGAAGCTCATCACTACTTTCAACCTATGGCTAGGTTTGTTACTTACTCAGTACATGGGATCGGTTGTACTGATACTACACTTCTGCAAATTGCGTGCAGATGTTGGCTGTTGTTGTTGCTGTGCTCGGTGGTTGCGGGATTTGAAGATGTACCTACGTTCCTGTTGTAGCTGCCTCTTGTTCTGGGTAGCCTTAGATTTATAAAAGCTCTGATTATGTATTATTCAAATAGACTATGTATTTATTTCATTTCCGCTTTGTATACTCTATTCTTAGAAGCTCATGATTCGTACTACTAGTTCTTGTGGAATGTATAAGGTTAAGATAATTATTTACTTTAATTGTTTTAATAATTGTTATTGGATAGTTGAAAGTTGGCTTACCTAGCGGGTTGGGTTAGGTGCCATCATGACTAGTTAGATTTTGGGTCGTGACAGTGGATGAAATGTTGTGCTCAACTCAACCCGCGTGCCTAACTCACGCTATACAGCCCTACAGAAGTGTGAGGTAAACTGTGTACCTCGATATGAAATAATAGACACGGGCACACCATGAAGGCAGACAATCTCACGAATCTAAATTTCAGCTAACCGCTTTGAAGAGTAGGTAACTGCCACTGGAATGAAATGTGTTGACTTGGCCAACCTGTCCACAATGACCCAAACTGCGTCAAATTTTCTCTGAGTCTGTGGGAGCCCAACAACAAAATCCATAGTGATACGCTCCCACTTCCACTCAGGAATTTCTAACTTCTAAAGCAAACCACGAGGTCTCTGATGCTCGTACTTGACTTGCTGACAATTCAGACACCGAGCTACATATGCAATTATATCCTTCTTCATCCTCCTCCACCAATAATGCTGCCGCAAATCTTGATACATTTTTGGCGGTAGCTGGATGAATAGAATACCTAGAATTGTGGGCTTCTTCCAGAATTAATTCACGAAGCCCATCCACATTAGGCACACAAATACGACCCTGCATTCACAGAACTCCATCTTCCCCCACAACAACCTATTTGGCATCACCGGCATCACCGTGTCCTTAAGGACAAGTAAATGAGGATCATCATACTGTCTCTCTCTGATGCGCTCATATAAAGAAGACCGAGCGACTGTGCAAGCTAGAACCCGACTAGGTTCTGAAACATCTAACCTCACAAACTGATTAGTCAAAGTCTGAACATCTGCAGCTAATGGCCTCTCACCAACTGGAATATACGCAAGACTGCCCATACTCACAGCCTTTCCACTCAAAGCATCGGCCTTCACATTGGCCTTTCCGGGGTGATACAAAATGGTGATATCATAATCTTTCAACAACTACAACCATCTTCTCTACCTCAAATTAAGATCTATTTATTTTAACAGATATTGAAGGCTACGATGATCTGTAAATACCTCACACGAGACATTGTAGAGGTAATGCCTCCAAATCTTCAGTGCGTGAACAATGGCTGCCAATTCTAAGTCATGAACATGATAATTCTTCTCGTGAACTTTTAACTGCCGCGACACATATGCAATCACCATGCCATCTTGCATCAATACTGCACCAAGCCCAATGCGAGATGCTTCACAATACATCGTATAAAATCTTGAACCTGTGGGTAATACCAACACTAGCACCGTAGTCAAAGCAGTCTTGAGCTTCTGAAAGCTCAACTCACACTCGTCTGACCATCTAGATGGGGCATCCTTCTGGGTTAATCTGGTCTTAATAGTTGTTCATAATCAATGAAAACCCTTCCACGAACCAACGATAATAACCTGCCAAACTCAGGAAACTCCGGATCTCTGTAACTGAAGTAGGTCTAGGCCAATTCTGAACAGCCTCAATCTTCTTAGGATCCACCTTTATGCCTTCTGCCGATACAACATGCCCCAAAAAGGCAACTGAGTCTAACCAAAATTCATATTTTGAAAATTTGGCATATAACTGATTATTCTTCAAAGTTTGAAGCACACTCCGAAGATGATGCTCATGCTCCTCTCGACTGCTGGAGTAAATCAAGATATCATCAATGAATACAACCACAAAAGAATCCAAATAGGGTTTGAACACCCGATTCAACAAATCAATAAATGTTGTTGGGGCATTTGTCAACCCAAATTACATTTCTAGGAATTCGTAGTGCCCATACAGAGTTCAAAAAGCTGTGTTTGGGACATCAAATGCCCTAATCTTCAACTGATGGTAACCAGACCTCAAGTCGATCTTTAAAAACACCTTCGCACCCTGAAGCTGATCGAATAGGTCATCAATTCTTCGCAGTGGATACTTGTTCTTGACAGTAGCCTTGTTCAACTACCGATAATCTATACGCATTCGCATTGAACCATCTTTCTTCTTTACAAATAATATTGGTGCACCACATGGCGAGATACTGGGTCTAATGAATCCCTAATCAACCAAGTCTTGTAACTGCTCCTTCAATTCTTTCAACTCTGGCGGGGCCATACGATATGGTGGGATAGAAATGGATTGAGTGCCCAGAGCTAAATCAATACAGAAGTCAATATCTCTGTCGGGTGGCATCCCCGGCAAATCTGCAGGAAATACTTCTAAAAATTCACAAACAGCTGGTACTGAGTCCATAAAAGGAACATCCGCACTGGGATCGTGAATATAAGCCAAATAGGCTAGACACCCTTTCTCGACCATACGCCGAGCTTTCATATAAGAAATAACCATGCTGGAAGAATGACCAGGAGTTCCCTTCCACTCTAACTGAGGTAACCCCGGCATGGCTAGGGTCACTGTCTTGGCATAACAATCCAATATAGCATGATAAGGTGACAGTCAATCCATACCCAAGATGACATCAAAATCTACCATATCAAGAAGTAGAAGATACACACTAGTCTCAAGACTACCAATAGTAACCACACACGAATGATAGACATGATCTACTACAACAGAGTCTCCCACCGGTGTAGATACACACACAAAGCACTCAGAGAATCATAAGGCACAACCAAATATGAAGCAAAATAGGAGGACACATAGGAATAAGTATATCCTGGATCAAATAGAACTGAAGCATCTCTATGGAAAACTGGAATAATACCTGTGATCACAGTATCAGATGACTCGGCCTCAGGCCTAACTGGAAAAGCATAAAATCAGGGTTGGCCCCACCACTCTGAACTGCGTCCTTGGGACGGCCTCTAACTGGCTGGCCTCCACCTCTAACGGTCTGACCTCCACCTCTAATGGCCTGACCTCCACCTCTAGCTATTTGACCCTTACCTCTAGCTAGCTGAGCAAGCAGTGAAGCAACCGGTGCCAGTATGATGGCACAAGAATCCTGCCGAGATCTGTTACTCGACAACCTAGGGAAATACCTCCTGATGTGACCAATGTTCCCACACTCACAACACCCATCCTGATACCGTGGCAGCTGAAGCTGAAGCTGACCCGAACGAGTTGGATAACCGTTGTAGTGACTCTGGAGTAGTGGTGCACTGATAGGAGCTGAATGTGCACTAAATGCTGGCTGCCCAGAGTAAGGCATAATAGGACTGTGACTCCCTGAAGGACCGGGAGATGCCTGAAGTGCTGAATGAAACAGTTTGGGAGGATGACCCCTACCAAAATTACCTCTTCCTCCAGACGAGGCACCACGTAAACCACCGAACTGATGAGGCCTCTTATCAGACTTCTGCCCTCTCTCCTTTGCAAGAACCATCTCGATCCTCCTCACGACATTAGTAGCCGCCTGAAAGGAAATCTCACTTCTGGTCTCCTTGGCCATCTGAAGCCTGATAGGGCGAGTGAGTCCCTCAATAAACCTCATCACTCTCTCTCCCTCAATAGGTAGTAAAATGCGAGGATGATGGGCTAAATCCATAAAACATGACTCATACTGAGTAACAGTCATATTGCCCTGCTGTAGACGCTCAAATTGCCTGCGATAATCCTCTCTCAATGTGATAGGGAGGAATTTCTCTAGAAATAGCCGTGAAAAGTGCTCCCAGGTCAATGCAGGTGATCCAACTAATTTGGTCAATGTATAATCTCTTTACCACCTCTTGGCGGAACTCGTCATCTGAAATACAGCAAAATCGACCCCATTGGTCTCAACTATACCCATGTTCCGCAGCACCTCATGGCAGCGGTCAAGATAATCTTGTGGGTCCTTAAAACGTGTACCACTGAAGTGAACTGGAAAGAGATTAGTAAACTTATTCAGTCTCAATAAGGCCTCAGAAGATATGGAGGGCCTATCACCGGCCTGTGCCGCAACAACTGGCTGAACTACCCTAACTAGCGGGACTGCTGGAGCCTAATTCTGGGGAGCCATCTGCTCTAGAGCGAGAGTAGTGGGATTTTGTGCTCCTCCCCTAGCCTGTGAGATGGCTGGTTCCACTAGAAATGTACCATTCTGGGCCACGCCCTCCATAAGACTCACCAAACGGACTAGAGCGTCCTGAAGCACTGGAGTAGCTATGAATCCTTCCGGGACCTGAACTGGTCCAACTGGTACATTCTGAACTGGAACCTCCTCCGGAAGATCCACTTGAGGTTCTACAACAGGTGTTGTTGCTCGATCTCTAGACTGAGCTCTACCTCTGCCTCGGCCTCTAGCACGACCTCGGCCTCGACCTCTACCCCTGGCCATAGTTGCCACCGGGGGCTCTAGTCCCTGTCCGTCGGTAGATGTATTACGTATCCTCGCCATATGCGAGAGAATAAGAATAGAATGGTTTAATCATCGATGATAGAATAAAATCGCACGACAGGATAAGAAAGAAGTGATATTGTTCTTAAACTTCATAGCCTCTGAAAGATAAGTACAGACGTCTCTGTACCGATCCTTCAAACTCTACTAAGTTTGCTTGTGACTCGTGAGACCTATGTAACCTAGTGCTCTGATACCAACTGTCATGACCCTAACATTTCACTTGCTAGGAAAGCCAACATTAGAATATAATTATCTATTTTAACAAAATTTTAAATTAATTAATACTAAGGAAACAAATGCGGAAATAATGTCTGAAATAATCCATAATAATCGTGATATCTAGATACCATCCCAAAACTGGAGTCACGAGTGCACGAGCTTCTAGAATGATAAAAATTAGGGTTTGAATAAAATAAAGCTGTCTGAAAGCAAACACACAGCTAAAATAAAGTAGACGGGGACTTCAGAACTGCGGACGCTGTGCAGTTATACCTCAAGTCCCCTCTGGTTAGCTGAAATCTGAGCAAGTCTATGGAACGCCGCTGGGACCAACTCCGAAATCTGCACAAGAAGTGCAGAGTGTAGTATCAGTAACACCGACACCATGTACTGGTAAGTGCCGAGCCTAACCTCGATGAAGTAATGACGAGGCTAAGGCAGGTCACTTACATTAATCTATACGCAATAATAATAATAAAAATAATAATAGAAATAAAACAGGTGTCTCTTTTCAACAATTGAAGCCAACTCGACAATCATAATAAATTATTATTTCAATCAGTTTCCGTTGCGGCGTACAATCCGATCCCACAATACATTCACATTCAATTCTGTTGCGGCGTGCAACCCGATCCTCCAATATATTCATTTCAATTAATTCTATTGCGGCGTGCAACCCGTTCCTCCAATATATTCATTTCAATCAATTCTGTTGTGGCGTGCAACCCGCCCCTAAATTTTAAATAAATCTGTTGCGGCGTGCAACCCGATCCCCCAATATAAACTTTAAACAACTCTGTTGCGGCGTGCAACCCGATCCCCCAATATATTTATTTTCATTTCCGTTCCGGCGAGCAACCCGATCCCCCCATATATTTTAACAACTCTGAAATGTAATAAAAATACTCCAATAAATACCACGTTCAATGAGAAACTATTAAGCATCAAGGCATACAATAATTATAATTTATTTATGAAATAAACAATGACAAGTAGCAATTAATTGTGGAAATCAGGGAGAAAATAGGCAGTATAATATTTAATATGCTAAAAGTCAAGTAGCAATTAAGACACATAAATCAAATAAGCATGTGAAAATTATTACAGGAATTCAAGAATTAATATTTGACAAGGAATAGGAGAGAAACAATTATTATAACAATTAATTCGTGTCTTAAAACAATTTAAGATGTTTAAATAATTAAGAAAACAATTAAATTGACAAAGTATAGGTACTCGTCACCTTGCCTATACATTGTTGCACATGAAATTCACATAGCAAATAATTCAGGGGTTCTATTTTCTCGAGTCAAGGTTAACCACGACACTTACCTCGCTTTGCAACCAAGTTCAAGAATCCAATAAACCTTTGCCTCGCGAATTCGTGTCCGAAATCCTCAAATCTAGTCATAAACAATTTAATATACTGAATTCAAATCGTAGGAATTAATTCCATATGAATTTACTAATTTTCCGGATTAAAATCCGAAATTTATCTCAAAATTTATCAGTGGGGCCCACATCTTGAATCTCAGAAAAACTTACAAAATCCGAACACCCGTTCCAAGACGAGTCCAACCATACAAAAATTACCAAATTCGATGTCAAATGGACCTTCAAATCTTAATTTTTCGTTTTAGGAAAGTCTTACAAAAATTCCAATTTCTTCCATCTAAATCTGAATTAAATGATGAATATAGACATGGATTTATGAAATATAATCACTTTTGGTTATAGAACACTTACCCAATTCAAAGTCGTGAAAAATCCCTTTGGAATCGCCAAAATTCGAGACTCAAAACTCAAAAATGAGTAGAAATGGCTAAAACCCGATTTTATGTATTCTGCCCAGCTTTTTCGCATCTGCGGACTCGATTCTGCGCAAGGCTGCCCCTTCCCCCTTTCCCGCTTCTGCGATGCGTCGGCCGCTTTTGCGGTCGCCCTTCTGCGACAGACCATCCGCTTCTGCGGACTGTCTGCTTCTGCGAGGCATGGCTCGCTTTTGCGGCCAAGACTTCGCAGAAGCAAAGGCACCAGAAGCAGCAAACTTTCAGATTTTGCTTAAGACCAATTCTTGTTCCGATTTCGATTTGAATCACACTCGGGGTACTTGGGACCCCGTCCGAATATACAACAAGTCTCATAGCATAATACGGACTTACTCGGGGTCTCATATCATGTCAAACAACGCTGAAATTACAATTCGCACCTCGATTCGAACTTTTAAGTTTTCAAACATTTCAATTTACATATCTTGTGCCGAAACATGATAAATGAATCCGGAATGACTTCAAATTTGGCACACAAGTCATAAATGATATAACGGATCTATTCAAATTTCCAAAATCGGATTCCTGCCCCGATATCAAAAAGTCAACTCCATGGTCAAACTTAGAAATCTTTAGCCTTTAAATTTCTAATTTCCGTTAAATGGTCATAACTTGAGCAAGGGACCTCCAAATTAAATTTTGGGCTTACGCCCAAGTCCCAAATCACGATACGGACCTACCGAAACTGTCAAAACACTGATCCAGACCCCTTTGCTCAAAATGTTGACCAGAGTCAACTCAGTTGAGTTTTAAGGCTTTATTTCACATTTTAATCAATTTTTCATATAAAATTGTGATAACCCAAAATGTCATCTTTAAATCTAATAATTAATTTTGTGTTCTAAGACCTAGAAAAGCACTATTTTTCACTCCTCGACTTGAGTGCAAAGTCCATAAAATTTTTTGAAATATTTTTTATGTGAAAAATGGATTAAAATGTGAACTAATGCTTTAAAACTCAACTGAGTTGACTTTGGTTAATATTTTGAGCTAATGGATCCGGATCAGTGTTTTGACAGTTCTGATAGGTCCGTATCGTGATTTGGGACTTGGGCGTATGCCCGGAATTTAATTTGGAGGTCCCTAGCTCAAGTTATGACTATTTACGGGAAACTAGTAATTTAAAGGCTAAAGATTTTCAAGTTTGACCACGGGGTTGACTTTTTGATATCGGAGTCGGAATACAGTTCTGAAAACTTTCATAGCTCCATTATGTCATTGATGACTTGTGTGCAAAATTTGAGATCAATCGGACTTGATTCGATAGGTTTCAGCATCGAATGTAGAAGTTGAAAATTTCATAAGACTAAAGTTTCAAGTGAGTTCGCACAAGACCTAAGTTCAAATGAGCACAACTCTCATGATACGAAGTGTTATATGATGTGTTACCTATCAAATGAAATATATTTGAGTCTAGTTTCTAACACTTCAAAGCGTTCGTCATTTGGACATTCCTACAAGAAGTTATGACCAAATTACCCAAAGCTAGAACAATGCGATTATGTGGCAAATTGTGCGACCGCAAATTAATTATGCGAGCCGCAAAACAAGTTTGCGACCCGAAAAATGGTCGCCGATCTGCCCAGCACAAACCACTTCTGGGCATCAATTTTTTGATCTATTGTGCGACCCGCATACCTATATAGCGGTGCATTGTGCAATCGCATACCTGTTTTCGAAGGGGTAATTATCCTATTTTCATAACCCGACCTCATTTTGATAAATAGGTTTTGGGGCATATTTTGGGGTGATTATCTGATGATTTTAGAGAGAAGTGAGAGTGTTCTAAAGAGAGGAAGTAGATAAAGTATCTTGTTCATCAAATTCTTGTCCAAGCCTTGAAATCCAACAAGAAATCCCTCAAGTTCTTCATCAAAGAGATAAGGTTCTAACCCCTAATCTTCAATTTTGAGTTTGGGTAATGATGGGTAATTAAGAGTATAATTCTTGGGGTAAGTGTTCCTTATCCTATATTGATTATATTTCATGATTCCATACTCATTTACATCATGAATCCGTGAATTTGGGGAAGGAAAATCAGATTTTTATAAACTCTTCCAAAAACGAGAATTTGAGATTTGAAGTTCCATTTGATATCAGAATTGGATAATTTTTGTATGGTTGAACTCGTAGCGTAACGGGTGTTCGGATTTCGCGAGTTTTTTTGGGATTTGAGACGTGAGTCCCACTGTCGAATATTTAAATGAATTTCGAATTTTTATTTAAAAATTAGTAAATTCATATGGAATTTATTAGATTCGTATTAAGTATATCGAATTGTTTGTGAATAGATTTGAAGCTTTTGGAGACAAATTTAAAAGGGAAAAGTTGTGGTCGAGTAATTGATTGGAATTTTTAAAGCGAGGTAAGTGTCGTGGTTAACCTTGACTTGAGGGAATAGAACCCTTAAATTATTTGTTATGTGAAAAGCATGTGAACGACGTATAGGCGAGGTGACGAGTGTCTATACGTCGTCAAATTATTGTTTGCCTACTTACTTGAAAAATCATAAATTGTTTTAAATCATGAATTAATTATTATAATATTTATTTCTCTCCTATTCTTTGTCAAATATTAATTCTTGAATTCTTGCATTAATTGTTACATGCTATTTGAATTATGTGTCTTAATTCTTATTTGGCATTTAGCATATTAAATATTAAACTGCCTATTTTCTCTCTCATTTCCATAATAACTTGCTATTTGTTATTGTTTGTTTCATAATTAAATCATAATTATTGTATGCTTGTTGTCTTATAATTTTATATTATTTGTTGTATTTATTGGGGAAATTTCTTCTATAAGAATTGGTAAATGAATATATTGGAGGAGCGGGTTGCACGCCGCAACAACATTGAATTGGTAAATGTATATATATATTGGAGGAGCGGGTTGCACGCCGCAACAGAATTGATCGAAATGAATATATTGGAGGATCCGGTTGCACGCCGTAACAGACTTATTAAAAAGTCAATATTGGAGGATCGGGTTGCACACCGCAACAGACTTATTAAAAGTCCATATTGGAGGATCGCGTTGCACGCCGCAACAGACTTATTAAAAGTCAATATTTGGGGGATCGGATTGCATGCCGCAACAGACTTATTAAAAGTCAATTATTGGGGGATCGGATTGCATGCCGCAATAGACTTATTTAAAAGTTAATATTGGGGGATCGGATTGCACACCGCAATAAACTTATTTAAAAGTCAATATCGGGGGATCAGATTGCACGCCGCAACAGATTTATTAAAAGTCTATATATACTTGATTGAAATAAATATATGACAGGCTTGATTAAAAGGAATATATTGGGAGAGCGGGTTGCACGCTGCAACAGAATTGAATGTGAATATATTGTGAGAGCGGGTTGTACGCTGCAACAGAATTGATGGAAATGATAATTGGTTATTACTGCTGAATTGGCTTCAATTATTATAAATGAGTTACCTGATTTATTTCTATTATTTGTTATTGTTACTAATATTGCGTACAGATTAATGTAAATGAACCGCCTTAGCCTCGTCACTACTTCGTCGGGGTTAGGCTCAGCACTTACCAGTACATGGGGTCGGTTGTACTGATACTACACTCTGCACCTCTTGTGTAGATTTCGGAGTTGGTCCCAGCGGTGTACCATAGACTTGCTTGGATTTCAGCTACTCATAGGAGACTTGAGGTATAACTGCACGGTGTTTGCAGTTCTAAAGTCCCCGTCTACTTTACTTTAGCTGTGTGTTTGTTTCCAGACAGCTTTATTTTATTCAGACCTTTATTTGTATTATTCTAGAAGATCGTGCACCTGTGACACCAATTCTGGGATGGTATTTAGACACCGTTATTTTTATGGATTATTCACTATATTTCAGACCTTACTTCCGCATTTATTTCTTTGTTATTAATAAATTTAAAAATTATTTTAAAATGGCTAATATTATTCTAACGTTGGCTTGCCTAGCAAGTGGAATGTTAGGCGCCATCACGATCCGAAGGTGGAAATTTCAGGTAATGACAGTTGGTATCAGAGCACTAGGTTACATAGGTCTCAAGAGTCATGAGCAAGCTTAGTAGAGTCTGAAGGATCGGTATGGAGACGTCTGTACTTATCTTTCAGAGGCTACAGAGTTTAGGAATAATTCCACTTCTTTCATTCCTTATCGTGCGGCATTGATTTAGCTTGAAAAATATATCTCATATTCCTTTATATCCATTCGTGTATGACATTGCGCACTCGGTATCAGTTATGCGTCGACGGTTCGTGATGCCGTAGATGGACTACGATGGAGCCAGAGATGCTCAAACATTGCCTCAACGTGTGGTTCCCACTGAAGATGCGGACGTATTGAGAGATAACCCAGTGAATCATGTGGGAGGTGCAACGGACCTTGGCATCTGGTTGATTTATACGAGCTGTGAAGGTTATTATTGTAGATCATCGGACGTGGTGAACTATGACTTCACGCTGAGTGGAGGGAGTCCACTATTAATGGATGGATTGCGGGGTCATGTGTTATATCAGTTTTGGCCTGAAATGTATATATGTGGTACTGAAAGGTTCCCCAAAAACTTTACACATGTTTAAGGCCTGAGATTTTGTAGAGGATAAGGTTGGGACTTGCGGTATGTCCGCCTACTTAATAATCATATACTTCAGTACCAAAGGAGTTAGAGAAACAACTTGAAATCTATAGAATGTCTACTCAGCATGGACGTCATGGTTGTTGATTTTGGGGTGCTTCGGAGGAAGTACAGTGGTTGAAGAGATTCTGGACTATGTGGTTCGTGCCAAGATTTTTCTGTATGGAGCTCTACTTTTGTGATCGTTGTGTATAAATAGGGGTAAGGGTTACCCCAAAGAAGAATCGAAGAGTATGTTAAGAAATGGGTCAACTCAACAGTGTTGAGTCAGCATAACAAAAGAAAAAATTTGCCTTGGGAGAGATAATTCTCCACAGGTGTCTGTGGAAAGCCTATGAAGAGGGTAGACCAGGCAATGCAACACCGCCCACTTGGCTCAGTTCTCAGAACGCTTTTGAAAGAGTTTGTTTCCCGGATTCTCCGTAATGCGTGGCGCATAGGATTTGAATGGTTGCGTCAAGTCACCATGATAGTGTCATAATATGCTATCTGGTTCAATAAGTTAGCCCGTCATATTCCTACTTTGCTTCCTACATCCAGAGAGCGAGTCCACAGACTCATTAAAGGACTCAATTATGATCGTAAAATTTTGTATGACTCGGGAGCTACAGGCCGATACTTCATTTCCACTAGTGGTAGAAATTGCCAATATATTAGAATGTGTTCGGGGTGAGGAAAAAAAAGAAACTAAGGAGACCAAGACATCTCGAGGTTCTGGGGGATTCAGTGGATTCTACTCTGCGAGTATAAATCATTATGGCTGGGGCTCGGGTAGTCGGCCAGCCCAGTTCGCACATCGGATTAATCGAGGTGCTCCAGTAAGTTCTTTTAATGCACCACTGATATAAGTGTCCTACAATGGTTATTCCAGTTATCTGGCACAGACTCAATATGAGCAACCAAACCCACAAATGGGTTGTTATGAATGCGGTGATACTAGGCACATCATGAGAAAATTGTCCTATACTTGGGAGAGACATATATCATCAAATCACTCGGGCTACGTGCCCTATTGCAATTACTACACCTCCCACACGACCAGTTAGGGGTGGAGGACAGGCGGGTAAAAGGCGTCCTAGAGGTGGAGGCCCAGCCGTTGATATATTTGTTTTATGATATGGCAGAGGTCGCTACATCAGATGGTGTTATTACAGGTACGACCTCGATTTAATATAAAGCAATAATTTCCCTAACTTGATTCGGTTCTGAGTATCGAGATGAGTCCTCCTATTGTGCTCCACTTATGAGTGAGCTTCGTAATTCTATAATCTACTTATGTGTTTACTCCTGTTAGGAGATTCTATGGAGATAACTACGCCTATCATTCCATGTTGGTCACTAATAAGAGCTGTGAGGCTAAACGTGGCTTTCTATTACTCATATCGA